>NW_022111379.1:12629576-12645601 GCF_000313985.2 Echinops telfairi
GGGGTGGACCGTGGTGCTGTCCCTGGGAAGGGACTGTGGTGCTGTCCTGGGGGTGGTGGAATGTGCTGCTGTCTCCAGGGGGTAGACTGTGGTGCTGTCCCTGGGGGGACTGTAGTGCTGTCCCTGGGATGGACCGTGGTGCTGTCCCATGGGCGGACTTTGGTGCTGTCCCTGCGGGGGACCATGGTGCTGTCTCTGGGAGGGAGACTGTGATGCTGTCCCCGAGAGAGGACCATGTTGCTGTCCCTGGGAGAGGACTGTGGTGCTGTCCCTGGTGGTGGACTGCAGGGCAGACAACATTCCAAATTTACCTCTCACCGACTACGCTTTGGTCGTTTTATTTTACAAGTGGCACCACTTTTTGTCACTTTTTTTTGTTTTGAACAAATGACACAACTTTGTGCCTGTTAAGTTTCCTCCTGTTTTTTTTTTAAAGCTGTATCTAGCTTGAGTTTTGTCTTCCAAATAGCTACGTTTTCACCGTACTATAATTAATTCAGATATGCTTCCTCCGTCTTTTCTGAGTGTCTCTTTCATAAAGAAAATTTTACCAAAAAGAAATCAAATAAGGCTGTTACAGTGTCTAAAGCCACTGATGCAGAAGCAGCATGAAATTTGTGTGGAAGCGGACTGCAGGGATGGGGCCCCCGCCTTCCCTATGTGAGCCAGGAGAGTCCTTTTCCTCTCAACGCAGCCTCTCCGGGGCTGCCTGCTCAAACCCTTACTTATCCTTAATGATTCTCATCTTCTCGCGGGAAGAGCCAGAGGCCAGAGACACCAGGGAAAGGAGAGGAGGAAATTGAAGTGTAGCAAAATGAAGCTGCTTCAGATCTAGGCTTGAGAGGCAGCTGGCTGAGGGGACCTGAACACCTGGGTGAATGCCGGGGGGAAAGATTTCTACCCTGCCCCTCATTGTAGCCATAAACAACATCTCTCATGCAGTACACGCCCCCACCTTACACAGATACACCACACATGTATAACATGCACCTCTCACACTTATACCCCACAGTGAGACCCCAAACACGCCTCCCAGCACACATGTGTCCCACATGGCGCGTATGTGTCCCACTCCATCTACTGCACATGCCACCTGTCCATACACAAGACAGAACACCCCATCCATGCCACACAGATAGATGTCTCACACAGACAGGCACACACGCATACATATAGGGCACATGTACACACACTACCCACTACATGCTTGCAAGACATATATGCTACCCACATACAGCACACATGGATACTAGACACACACTACATGCCTATAACACATATGTACCACCTGGTACAACACACACACATATACCTCACACAGCATGCTAGAACACATACAGATACCTCACCAAGACCCCACAAAGTACACACGCACACAGACACCACATGCGTACTATACACACACATACATAGTATATGTAGTATACAATACTATATCCTATATGCATACTATGTACACACATACATCACACATGTACACACCATGCACTACATGCCTACGACACATGTGTACACCGTACACACCACACCCACACCACATGCATACAACACACACATGCGCTACCCATGTGTACACACAGGTACACAGCCCATATGGCCCCCACATGGAGTTGGTCCTGACTCCTCCTCCCTGCCTTCGGGAACTACTGAGGGGCGGGGATGAAGTGGAAGGTGGCCTGTGAGTGAGAAAACAGAAACAGCGCTGCTGTCCGGTCCCTCGGGACCTCACAAGATGTCTTCTTAGGCTGCAACTGTTTTCTCAGGGTCCTGTGGAAAAGCAGCTGGGGCATGCATCGGAGATCCTGGGAGTTCCCAGGGAGGGCAGGAACCAAAGGGTGGGATGGAGGCGGGGCCCAGCAGCCAGTGGGAGCCAGTGCACAGGCCTTAACCTGGGTAGGAAGGGTCAGCCAGGGTCTGCTTTAAGCTGGGTGTCCTTTGCCAAAACTCAGAGAACCACGTGGTCAGCTCTGGCCTCAAGTGGTCATGCCAAGGGGTCAGTGTGGGTGGGTGAGGGCTGAGGGTCCCAGGGAGTGAGTTCTCTCTCAGCAGCAGCGGGCAGCCTCTTCTGCAGCCACAAACATCCCACAAACGACCATTTCAACGTGAGCTTCCAGCACTTGGGCTCTCGTGCCATCAGAAACCCTTCGCCCGTCAAGTTCAATGTTAAATCTCATTTGAGCCTTTTATAGAAAGTCAAGAAGTCTTGCCTCAGGCCTCAGAGACCTGCAGCGTCTCCCTCTTCCCGGCTCTTCTGTTTGAAATGACATCCTAAACCCCAGTGGTTTTGCTGCCCGGGAGAAGGCTGGACCACACGCAACATCTGTAAGCAGTTAATTTTCCAAATCGGAGATGGTCACCACAGATGCAGGCCTTTTAAAAATAAACACCAGAAAAATATTACTCGTGCAAAAATGAAAGCCTCAAATCCAGGGGGAGGGGAGGGAGGTAGCTAGTACTGGGACACGGTTCTGTGTTCTCTGATCCGGGCTGCCTCCTGGCCCACAGTCTCCTGAAAGCAAGAGAATGGGGCTGTGGACATTCAGCCCACAGAGGGGCTTTCAGAGGTCCCCCAGCTGTTCACACAGGCAGAGAGAGACAGTGAGGCCCGGAGGCACTAGCAGAGAGAGACAGTGAGGCACTAGCATCCATGATAGAACTTATGCTCTATTATCAACCTATTTCCAATGGAATATTTTCACCTTTTTCATTTGAGGAAGCTAAACGCCCTTTGACACTGAACTACTTGGGGCCCCATTGAGCCCTGGGTGGTCCAAACTGAGAATGGGCTCACGGGCTAACCAGAGGCTGGAGTTCCTAGTCCTCCCACACATCTCAGAAGAAAGGCCAGGCAATCTACTTCACCCCAAAAGCCTGAATGGAGACCCCTCTGGAGGACAGTTCCCTTCTGACACGCCTGCGGCCGCCTAACATCTTAGCAGACCCAAGAGCAACTGCTGCGGCTAGCCTGTGCCTCACCGGAGGTGAGGGAGGCGCTCCTCCTGGCCCTCTGGCAGGGGGTTCTGCCTCCCACCCCGCCCTGTGCCCTGCAGCTGGCCAGCAAGCCATAAGAAGCCAGGGGTGGGCGAGTGTGACAAAAGTCCAAGACATGGAATGCCCCTCAGCGCTGTCACCTACCTACCTTTGAGAGAAGACCTTGTGGCCACGCTCAAGGACCCCAGGCTCTGCGAGGGCAGAGGGCCAACACAGTGTGACCAGCTCAGATGATGAGGAATTAGGACGGGCAGGCTGGAGACTTGCCTGCACCCACACCCTGCGCCAGCCAGCCAGCTCTGCCCACTCCACCCCCACCCCGCCCCCCAGTGCAAGTGCGATGATTCCGGCAGACGGACAGCGCAGAAAATGCCCCTGGTGGAGACTGGCATGGAAGTCGGTGGACAGCAGTGGTTCAGGGTTGGAGCCGAATGGATGGAAATGGAAGGGCAAATGGTGACCGTAAACGGAGGACTCCAGTCTAGAGAGACCCTGGACACAGACTCACGCCTGGTGCTTTGTGAATTACTGGGGGCTGGTGGTCCTCAGCCCAGAGGCTCCGAAAGACTAAAGCTAATTGCTGCTAGAAAGAGGAATGAATTGAAACGTGGAAGGGAAGAGATCAAAGAAAGGATAAACAAGGTAAAAAAGAGAAGTGTGGGCAGGCAGGCCTAGTACAAGCCCAGAGGAGGCCGGCGCCCTTGGGGAAGAAGGTTTGGGGGAGTGCAGAGCGCAGGGACACCTAGGTGTGCGGGCCACCAGGTGGCGCCGCTGCCCCATCAAAAGCCCTGGGGCCGCAGGGCTACAGTAGACCCTTGGGAGCAAGGTATGCATGACCTGGGCCTCAGCCCGACCTCCTTCCCTATCCACCCCTCCTCCCCAACTCCCAGATTCTTCCTTAGGACTCCCCTCTTGGATCTCGGGGCGGGGGTGGGGTGGGGTGTCCGGGTGCTCTGGAAGGCTTTCTCTCCCCTCCAAGCTATTTCCTGGGAATGAGGAAGGTTAGCCAAGATAACCTCAGGGAGAGGAAGAGGCAGTACGGGGAGATCACAAGGCCTCCTCCTGGACCTGCGCCCCTGCTCTCCCCTCACTGCTGGGCCTGCACACCTGTGAGGGGGCACGGTGACAATGGTGGACCGGTTGCTTCTATCACAGCCCACCCAGAAGGCCACCGCTCAGCCTGGCTCTCGTCAGTTGGCAGACTCAGAAGGTGGGGACCTACAGCAAGCCTGTTTCCTGCGTTCATCTGCAGTGAGCCTGAGGTTGGAGGGCACTGCGAACTGAATCTGGGAGCACTGGGGCCACCCCCAGGCTGCCCCACTCCCCTGTCTGAGCCAGGCAGCACCTGTTGTCTAGAATCACGGCTCACAGCCCCGGGCAGACACCCTGACAAATTCTATCCCCTCCTTGGCTTCTCCGTTTTCAGTTCTGCTCCTCAGACACCCGAAGCTCCCATCACTACGAGGTTCCTCGTATGATCTTTTCCAAGACCGGCACGTAGTGAGTATTCGAGAGTTTGGCTCCAGCCATGCCAGCTGAGAAGAGTTTGGGCCATCCACACTTTACAAGTTCAAGACCCATCTCAGAATGGTTCCTCTCCAGCACTGGGCCCTCTCACTGAAGCCTCTTCGAGCCTGCTGCTGCTGTTGCTGCTGCTGTCTAAGGGTATCAAGAGGCAGCGTGTGGTGCTCGAGAGATAGGCTTCTCTTGGAAACCGGGTTCAAGTCCCAGCCAGACCACCCCGGCCATGCCACCCATCCATGAGTGGAGGCGTGCCTGTTGCTATGACGCCGAAGAGGCTTCACAGGAGCGTCTTATTTCTAGTCGCTGATCACCCTGTAGATCGGAGGGGTCCCATCTCACTGTGCACGGCGTTCCCGTGAGCTGGAGGCTGACCACAGCAGAGCAGGACCCAAGGAAGCCGAGGCTCGGGCTCATGGCTCCAGCCTCGGAGGCCATCCCTGGACATCCTGAGCCAAGCCCAGACGTGCTCGTGGCAGGTCACAGCCGAGAGGGGCCACCAGGAGGGGTGGGTCCCCCAAAAGGCTATGGATGGCTGTGAGAGCCCCAAATCCATTTTCAGAGTGCCCACAGGGATGAACCCTTCAGTGGATGCCCTCTGGCCACAGATCAGGGATGGGAATAGCCTGGTTATCAGACAGAGTGCGCTGGAAAGTGGATTCAGGTTAGGTTAAAATTTAACACCTTATCATTTGTTTTCCCCTTTGACCCTCTTCGACTTGTTCTAGTCTAACATTTTCTTTGTTTTCGATTGAGGTTTTTCTATTGTCTGGTTTTTTATTCTGTTTCCGTGTGTGTGTTAATAGTGTCTTATGATTCTGTCACGGGAGGGTGGGGGAGGATGAGAAGCTAATTATGAGTACGAGAAAGAAGAAAATGTTCTCAATTTGATTGGGGTGAATTCTTTCTAATATGATTCAACCATTGAATTGTCCATTGGTGAATTCGATGTCAATAAAACTGACATCCATCTCAGCAGGCTGGGGAAGGTATCCCAGAAGGCTCAGGGAGCCTGCAAGAGGAGGGTGGATCTGGAATACTAGACAAGACCCTGGCTAGCTTGTAGACTCAGGAATTGCTGCAGACACCATGGGAGGGGGGGTGAGCCAAGGGGGATGGGAATGAATAGGCAATTCTGGAACTTGGGGGCTGCCCAGGCAGCCCAGCGCCTCCAACACACCCCATCCGCATTTGAATTCGAGCAAAGGAGATTTGAGAGAAGGAGGGAAAGCACCCAGGAGCCCAAGAGTCGTTCCTGAGCCTCCGCATCCCACATCTGAGGAATTGGACTTAATACTAGCTCTGAGCAGTAGTAGCATCGTCGCCTCTGAGGTTTAACCGAGGCACGGTTGTGACTGATTGAAAACAGGAGCCTCAATTCCAGCCCCTCCCTCCCCGCAATGGCGGGCTGAGACTCCACATCCATTTCCTGCCTCAGTCAGAATTGGCTCAGGACCGGGACATGCCTGCTCGTGGCTCCAGCTGGAGACGGCTGAGGCGGATGGAGGCTGAGAGGGATGGAGGGGGACATAATGTGGAGTGGACAGCAAACACACACCCCTAATCCAGCTGCCCTAGAACCCCAGGCAGCCCATATCCTGAAGGAGGGCTTGGAAGGTTACTGGCGCCGGTCTATCTTGTGCCTGTCACAGTGAAAAGGCTGTGAGTCTTTATGGGTTACACCTGCGTGGGGCATCGCCCTGGGACCCAGCCACTCCCCGCAGGTAGAGGAGGCGTCCATCAGCAGTCGCTCTGCCTGATTCAGAAGATGGTCCGCTCTGCAGAGCTGGCTGGAACGCTAAGCTACACGGGCGCTCCAGAGATCACAGCGCAGGGCAGACGTCGGGGTTCAGAAATGTGAAGATCTGGTCGGGAACCTGTAACTACTCCTGATCAAGTGCTTTTCTCGGATTCCAGTGTGTTTGTGTGTGTGTGTGTGTCTCGGGAACCTGTAAGTGTGTGTGTGTGTGTGTGTGTGTGTGTGTGTGTGTGTGTGTGTGTGTAACCTGTAACTACTCCTGATCAAGTGCTTTCCTCAGCAATGGTTTGGGTCAGGCTTACCATCATCCTCAAAGTAACATCCTTGCTCTTCAACACTTTAAAGAAGTCGTGTGCAGCAGGTTTACCCAAGGCAACGCGTCCTTTAATCTCTTGACTGCTGCTTCCATGAGCATTGATGGTGGATCCAGGGAAGACCAAATCCTTAAGAACTTCAATCTTTGCTCGGTTGATCACGATGCTACCTTGTGCTGGGGAGGACTTAAATGGTCTTTGAATTGCATCGCGATCCATACCGAAGGGTGAAATTCTTGATCTGCATCAGCAAATGCTTCGAGTCCTCCTCACTTGCAGCAAGCTAGCTCGTGTCCTCTGCTGATTAGATTGTTAATAAGCTTTCCTCCAATCCCGATGCCACATTCTTACTCCTCTAATCCAGCTGCTCTGATGATTTGCTCAGCCTACAGATTGCATAAGTACAGTGAGTAGATACAACCCTGACCCATGCCTTTCCTGATTGCAAACAATGCAGTATTCTCGTACTGTGCACACAGCTGCCTCTTCATCTATTTACATGAGCCCAAGGAAGTGCTCTGGAAAACCCTCCCCCCTGGTTTTCCCCTCAAGGTTATCCATAGTTTGTTGTGATCCACAGAGCCGAATGCCTTTGCATATTCAATGAAACACAAGTAAGCTTCTTTCCGCTATTCTCTGTTTTCAGCCAAGATCCATCTGATATCAGCAATGATATGCCTTGTTCCCCATCCTCATCTGAATCCAGCCTGAACCTCTGGCAACCTTGTCAAGGTATCATTGCAACCGTTGTTGGAAGATCTTCAGCAACAGGTGACTTGCATGGGATATCCAGATGATTGTTCTTTAATTTCCACATTCTGTGGGATCACCCTTCTTTGGACTGGGTATAAAGATGGATCTCTTCTAGTCAATTGGCCAAGTAGCTGTCTCCCAAATTTCTTGGCATAGACAAGGAAATGCTTTCAGTGCTTCATCAGCATGTTGAAGCATTTCCATTGGTATTCCAGAAATTCCTGTAGCTTTGTTTTGGGCTAATGTTTTCAGTGAAGAAGCAACTTCTTCTTTCAGTCCCTCTAATTCCTGTTCATATGTGACCTCCTGAAATGTGGAATATCGACTAGTGCCTCTGTGCGTTCTTCCATCTTCTTTTGTTGCTTCCTGCATCATTCGATATTTTTCCCATAGAAGCTTTCAATATGGCAACCCAAGGCTTGAATTCTCTTCTTGAGTTCTTTCCATTCAAGAAAAGCTGAGACTTTTCTTCCTGTTTTGGTTCCCTAACTCTAGATCTTTGCACATTCATTATATTTTACTTTGCCTTCTCGAGCTGCCCTTCGAATGTTTCTATTCAGTTCTTTGAGTGTCATTCAGCTATACTCAGCTTATTTTCCCAATTTGTTAGCTAGTCTAGAATTCAGAGCAAGCTGTAGAGTCTTTTTTGACCTTCACTTTGACCTTTTCTTTCTTTCCTGACTCTTTGACGACCTTCTGCTTCTTCATACATGAGGTTCTTGATGTCCTCCCACAGCCCCTCAGGCCTTCCGTCATGTCATAGGGTTTAATCCATCACCTCTGCTCCTGAGACGTCCTCAGCATTTGGGTGGGATGTACTCCAGCTCATATTTTGTTTTGGGTGGGCTAGTTTTCATTTTCTTCAATATCAACAGGACAATGCACGCTATGTTAGTCTGGGTACTTTGGAGAAACAAATCCACAGCAAGTCATGTATAAGAGAGAGTTTTATGTAAAATGTACATCAAGAAAACATCCCAACCCAGTGCTGCCCAAGCCCACAAGTCCAACATTAACCCATATGTCCGACACCAATCCACAAAGACCCCTGCCAGCGCTGAGATGCTTACACGTTCACTGACTCGGCTTTCCTCCTGCAGTCGGCATCACTGCATCTGCTTTGTGAGATGGAGGAGGACTTTGTGGATTGGTGTTGGACATATGGGTTAATGGGTTAATGTTGGACTTGTGGGCTTGGACAGCACTGGGTTGGGATGTTTTCTTGATGCGCACTTAACTTTTATATAAAACTCTCTCTTTTACATGAGTTTCTGTGGATTTGTTTCTCCAAAGTACCCAGACTAACACAAATGGTATGTTCCACAGTCAGCCCCGGGTCTGGTGAGCAATGGATGGTGTGTTCCACAGTCAGCCCCAGGTCTGGTGAGCAATGGATGGTATATTCTACAGTCAGCCCCGGGTCTGGTAAGCAATGGATGGTATATTCTACAGTCAGTCCTGGGCCCGGTTTACATTGCTGAGCTCATGTTTCTTCGTTGTCTCTACTCACAGATGTAGTCAATTTGATTTCTGTGGATTCCACGTGGAGCCGTCCATGTGTATGCTTGCCTTCTGTGTTGTTGGGGAAAAAAGGTATTTGTCATGAAGAAGTCTTGAAAAATACTTTCATGCCATCTCCAGCTTCATTTCCAACACCAAGACCATATTTTCCAACGCCCATTTCTTCCCCTCATGGGGACAAGTCTACCTGGTCCTCGAGGGGCTCCATGCATCGCCTGAGGCTCCTTGGCAGTGAACGTGGCTTTTGGGGTTTGGTTCCTTCCTGTGTGTTTCCGGCTTTTGCATTCCAATCACCAGTAATTATCAATGCATCTTAATGGCACGTTGTATCCATGTCAGGCTGAAGACATGGGTAGACTATTCAATTTCTGCATTCCTAGTTTTCGTGGTTGGTGCACAATATAAATAAAGGTTGTATCTATTGGGTTTCCTTCCAGGTGGATAGGTATAATCCTATCACAAACAGCATTGCACTTCAAGATAGATCTTGCAATGTTCTTTCAATGATGAATGTAATGTTATTCCTCTTGGTTGCGTCATCCCCGGCAGAGTAAACTGGGGGTCTAAATGGATAGAACAGGAGAATTTTCTAATTTGGTTCTTCTAAGGCTGCAAATGTTTGTCCGATGGCAATTTTACATTTTTTAAAAAAGATTTAAATGAAAAAAAAAATAGTGATAGGTAAATAGTGTAGCCATATGAAAAAAGACACCACCCCAGCCCCCTCCTCCCCCTTAGTGTGGTCCCCAGGGCCTGGCAGAGGGCCCTCTCTCATGCCCGCTTGGCCTACCATTCTCCTTGGATGAAGAGGCCCCGCCTGGCTCGGAGGGATGCTGCGAGATTGCCATGGTAAGGCATCCTGGACAGCATCTCCCCAATCCTAAAAGTGGCTTCTTGAGCTTGCAGTCAACCGGGAAGACAAGGCAAAGGCCCCCCATGGCCAGCGTAGGCACCCCAAAGTCCACCTTCCAAAGTTCAGGCCGTGTGCTCACTGAAGGGGCCTCAGACAGTCAGCTCCTTGTATACCTTGCTTCTCCCAGTTCTAACCAGCTCGCTTTCCTGTGTTTTTTGTTTTGTTTTGTTTTGCTCTGTTTTTGTTATTTCTTTTTGGCCTACTAAATCTGAGAAGCCATCCTCAGATTAGAAGGCCGGTGCCGAGCTGTGCACGGTGAGCCTCTGGTGAAGCGCATTCGTGGCGTGTGGCGGTCAGAAACGCAGGCCAGGACACAATGCACAGAGAGGTGGCACGAGGCGCTTTGCGCCATGACAAATAGCCAGGCACCTTCAGTGAGCCTGACGCCGTCACTGTGTCCCACCACAACAAGTCAGCGTGGGGGCTGGGGAGCCCCCCTTCCTTCTCCGGCTCTAAGAATAATGACCCAACCTCCCCCGGATCACACAAATGTTCTCCTACCCGGTTAGTGGCTTCCAGAGTCAAGGATACGCTTTCACCTCCTCAGGTACCAGGCCCCTGTGTACAGACACACTCCAGGCCTTCGGAGGCTGTGGGTGATGCCTCCCCTGTCCCCTCCTTGTCCGACAGATAAGAAGCCAGCATAAGGATGCTTGAGAGAATCGTTTGAACAAGGTATTGGAGGAATGTCTCAAACACTTGAGAACAAACAGTTTCCAAGCTCCCATAAGCAGTTGGGAAGCCTCTATTTATCTACAAATAGCCGGCAGGCTCCCGATAATCTCTCTCCCCATTTATTAAAGGAGGCCCTGAGAGCCCCTGGAGGCCACTGCTGAATGATGGGGTGAATGGGTGGATGGATGGTAAATAAATAAAAGTTCATGACAGAGCCGGAGTGATCTGAAAATCACAAATCGCCTTTCTTTAAACACGGCTTTCTTTAAAGCAGACCGGACCGATGCCTGCTTTTCCCCCTCGGCAACTGCGGAAGCACAGACTGAATTCCTATTTTCAGGTTTTCGTTCTTTGATGCCGCTTTTATTCTAGGGTGACCTCCAACATGCAGATGGAAAATCAAGCCTCCCTCCATTAAGGAGTTTCTGGCTACCCAAGGGATTGGCCCCACCTGGATATAAATTTCATGGATGCAACAGATAATTGTTAAATGCTTGCACCAGGTCTGGCTCCCTCCAAAGACCCCAAACTGGGTACGACCGGCTGTTCAGGCCACTGCACAGAATCACATCACCTTGAATGTAGATCCCGCTCAACCCCGGGGCTCTCTAGCTCATGGCCATGCTGCCGCTCAAGGGGAGCCGTGCCATTTCAACAGATGAAGAGAGAAGCTCAGCGAGGTCGGCCTCGCGTTGGAGGCGCGCCGCTGGTGCACAGTCCCTTGAGTCGGGAAGGGCTGTGATGGACTGGCACCTGCCCCGTGGCCTTGCCTCTCTCTGGTTGTAACCCTTCAGGAAAACGACAAGCTCGTCTGGGCCTCAGTTTCCTCCTTTGCCTAATGGGGTCACAATACCTCATTGGGTGGGAATCAGAGGAAATAGTGGATGTGGGTCTCACACCCATTAGCAAATATTTGTTACCCTGGGGGCGAACGGTCTCCAAACCGTCTTCCACACTGACTTTCCTTCCTCAAAGTTGTCTACACCAGCAGTCACTGGCAGCGAGCATCCAAAACGCTGCTGAAAGAAGGAGCCGGTGGCCTCACTACCCACCTGATTTCCTGGAGCCTCTGGGGGCCCAGACTCGGCCAAGGAGGAGAGGACAGGAGGAGAAGGCGGGTGCAAGGCCTGTCAAGTTACTGTTGCCATCTGCGGTCAAGGTCTGTCCACAGGAAGCATTAGAGAACTTTGCAAGGTACATCTTCCTCATTGTGATCAGTTCCCCCTTTCTCCCCGCACCTTCCCCCTACCCTCACGGTATCACTACTCCCAGATTCCCTGTGGGGAGAGGTCTTATCTGTACCAGTGTACACGCTCTGGCCTAACCAGATTTGTAAAGTAGAGCTGGGGTCATGATAGTGGGGAGTCGGGGAAGCATTAAAGAACTAGAGGTATGTTGTGTGTTTCGTTGGTGTTATACTGCACCTTGGCTGACTCTTCCCTTCCTTGTGACCTTTCTGTGAGGGAACATTCAATTGTCTACAGATGGGCTGTGGGTCTTCACTCCAACCTCCCTCGTTCACAGCGAAATGATTGTTTGTTTTGGGTCTTCTGATGCCTGACACCTGATCCCATCGACACCTCATGATCACTGGCTGGTTTGCTTCTTCCTTGCGGGCTTTTGCTTCCCTGTTAGATGGCCATTTGTTTAACTTCAAGCCCTTAAAACCCCAGATGCTGTATGTTATAATAGCCAGGCACCACCAGCTCTCTTCACCATATGTGCTTATGCACCCATTTTGACTTCAGCTACCCTATAGGGGAGGTGAGCATCACAGAACGCCAGGTTATTAAAGCAAAGTGTTCTTGCATTGAGGAAGGACTTGAGTAGAGGCTCAATGTTCATCTGCTACCTTGATACTTAACATATGAATATATGTACATAGATCTAGATCCCTATCATTATATATTAATATTTTTGCATATATACATGCCTATATTTATACCTCTACACATGTCTTTTGCCTCCTCATTCTTTCTTCTATTTCCTGTTCCACTTTCATGTTTGGCATTCATTTGGTAATCAATAATTCCTCTCGGTTACATTGCACTTGATCAGACTGCACGTGGTGTTATGCACCCTCTGTGCCATTGATTTTAGATCTCTTGTCCCTGGGTTTGTTGGCTCCCCACCCTCACCCCGTTCCCTTTCCCCCACCTACCCCGCTCCCCTGTCCCCCTAGAACCATATGTCCCATTGTTTTCTGCTCATGATTGTTTGTCTTGCCTATCTTATATAGACATGAAAAAAAGAAGAGGAATAAAAGGGTGTAGGGAGGGTTATAAATAGTTCCTGATCTGTCTGCTGCTCTGCCCAGACCACACAGGAGCAAACTAAAAGGGAGAGAGAGAGAGAGAGAGCTGCATACTGGCCCACCAAACCCCAAGGATGACACTCCTGCTCTGAGCAGCCAAGGCACAGAGAGGACCATAGGGTTGGCCCCATCATGAGACATGATGCGTGCCCTCACTGACCCACAGCACTGTAGGGAACAGCATTGGAGACAGTGTGGGAATTGTGCTCAGTCTGACCCTCCCCCGCCTCCCCAAACCAGAGCGAAACACAAAGGGAGCACAACAGAGCAGCAAGGAGAGTGTGTTAGTCTGGGTAGACTAGAGAAACAAATTCATAGACACTCATGTATGTATAAGAAAGAGCTTTATATACAAGAGCAATTGAATATTGAGAAAACATCCCAGCCCCATCCAGATCAAGTCCATAAATCAGATATTAGCCCATATGTCTAATACCAATCTATAAATTCCTCTTCAGACTCGTGAAACACATGCAATGACACCAAATGCAGGAAGATCATGGGCCAGTGGGTGGGAAGTCTTGTGGATCCAGTGGCAGTGGAGGCATCTCAGCATGGCAAGGGTCTCCACGTGGCTCTTCCAACTCCAGGGCTCTAGCGTAGCTCAAAGTATCTTGTCTCCTGGAATGTCTTGCAGAGAGTGCGCATGCGTCCTGCCTCAATCGAGCTATTTATCTCCTTAGCACCTCCGAATGAGGTCATCAAGCTGCAACTGATTGACAGGCTAAACTCCACCCCATTCACTCTTAAGTCTCAAATTGACAACAGATTATGTAACTACTCTTGATTCTAGCTTTGGAGGTGTTAAGAGGGTTAAGTCAAAGAGTATTGCTACAGATGTTCATATACATACAGGTTTATTCCAAACAAAACGTGTTGAAACGTGTGGGGGAAGCCAGCCCCTCACACGATCATGGGTTCAGTAAGCACAATTGTATGGTTAAGATCTATAAAGATGATAGTAAAGTCAGTATAGTTAAGATATACAAAGATTATAGTAAAGAATAATAGAGATAGGAGAGAGAGTAAAACAAAGAAGTCAGGCACATTTCATGGTAGCATGCTCACCTCAGCCCTTCTTGGTGGTCCATGTGGGGATGTGGGAGGAGAGGAGGGCAGGAGAGAGTGATTTATTTCTAACCAAGGCTTATATCTCTTTGGGGTCAAGGAAGCCCCCTAATTACAGGTAAAGACATACGTCACAGGAAAGGGTTGTATAATAGGCGTACATATCACAGGAAAGGGATGTACAAAAGGCACAAGTGTGACAGGAAGGGGATGAGCTAGGGGTGTACACATAATAGGAAGGGGAGGAATTAGGGGTGTATATGTGACAAGATGGGCAGACCCTAGATTCATGATGGCGGCCTAACCTTGGTCACCCTTGAGGGGGTTTGGCCTCCCTGGGTTCTCCTTCAGGGAAACAATCTACTACTATCAGAAGGGAGTGGGCCCTACTTAGGGTGGGACTGACTATACAGTCTGATTGTTCTAGATGGCTGACAACCCTTAGGCAGAATAACCTCCGATCTACTTTCATTGACCTCCAAGTGTATAGTCATTTACCATGTGCAGCAAGCAGCTAGGTTTGGCATATATTTTGGGGAGACAACTTGGGAAAAATCTTTCTGCATCCCACAAACACGTCTCTGTGATCAGCAGATGGCTTCCAACAGATACTCTCAGGCGCGGACTTGTCTGGGTCTCCTAAAGGTGCCTTCTAAAATAAAACAATAAAACAAAGTCCCATCAAGACAGTGGCTTCCAAGGGGATCAGCTGGGCCAGTTGTATTCCAGACAGAGAGGCCAGCTCAGATGGTGATGGCAATTGTCATTTAAGAATCCAGAGGGATAATCCCGACAGATTTTCTCGAACACACAGTGATGGAAGAAGTAAGAAATATGAAAAATTAATTGGTGAGGAAAAGGCCGGGAAAGTTGTGCCAAGGAATTTCTTTGCCCTTGACACAATTTCCCTGCTCATTCATTGAGGAAAATTTCATCGGGAAACCTTACCTCATTCACCCCCCCACCCCGATCTTACTCCTTCAGACTTGTTTTTGTTCCTCAAACTCAAAGAACATTGAAGGGGGCATGACGTGAGTCCCTTGAGTACGCCAAAAGTGGTGATTTGGACATTGTGCATTCGTCTTTGGGGAACACCAAGAGACGGGGAAACACCATCCACAGAAGTATACAGATCTAGATGGAGATTATGTTGAGAAATAAGAGCATCACGTTTGGGTTTTTATGTTTGTTTGTTTAATAAAGGTGCAGGCATGGGAACCCATTGTGAACACGGCGCAGGACCATGCAGTGGTTCACTCTGTAGGGCATAAGTTCTCTGTGGGTCCGAGCTGACTAGGTGGCACCTAACAACAATAACAACATAATTCTGTAGTAGTACCCTCATGTTCCAACTCTTCTGCTTCTAAGTGTTTAACTTGGCTAAATTATTCAACCTCATCAAACCTTGACTTTCACTTCTCTAAAACTCCTGACTTCAAAAGTTGTTGTAGGAACCTTGATTTGGGGACCAAATCTTGCTCATCTATTTTTGTGCCAATCTATGTGCTAAAAAAACCCACCCCAACTGCATAGTAGTCATAAATCAGAGCTTACTGCCAGGTCAGCAGTTCAAAACCACCAGCTACTCCACAGGAGAAAGTTGAGGCTTTCTATCCCCATGAAGAGTCACAGTCTCGGAAACCCCTAGGGGCAGTTCTACCCTGTTCTATGAGGTCAAGATGAGTTGGAATCAACTCAATGGCATTTAGTTTGATTTTGATATTTTGAGAAGCTAAAAATGGTTTTTACCTTTTAAATGATTGAAAAAAATTCATAAGAAGTACATTTTCAAGGGGAAGTTGGAGAAAGGAAGGTGGGGGCAACCAACCCACGGACAAGGGAACAACAAGTGAACTAAAATCGATGGTAAGGAGGGCATAGGGACTCACTCACTGCCTCACTCATTCACCGTCTCTCTCACACTGCCTCACTCTCTCACTGCCTCACTCACTCACTGTCTCACTCTTGCACTGCCTCACTCACTCACTGTCTCACTCTTGCACTGCCTCACTCTCTCACTGCCTCACTCACTCACTGTCTCACTCTCGCACTGCCTCACTCACTCACTGACTCACTCTCTCACTGCCTCACTCACTCACTGTCTCTCTCACACTGCCTCACTCTCGCACTGTCTCATTCTCACTCTCTCACTGCCTCACTCACTCTCTGCCTCACTCTCTCACTGTCTCACTATCA
>NW_022111379.1:12646587-12656081 GCF_000313985.2 Echinops telfairi
ATGTAAGATATGAAAATAATAATCTATAGCTTATCAAGGGTTCATGAGGGAGGGAGAGAGGGGTCTGGAGGGAGGAAAATGAGGAGCTGATATCAAGGGCTCAAGTAGAAAGAAAATACTTTGAAAATGATGATGGCATCATATACACAAATGTGCTTGACGCAACGGATGAATGCATGGATTGTGATAAGAGATGTAAGAGCCGCCAATAAAAGTATTTAATTTTAAAAAGCACATTTTCTGATACATAAAATTTATATGGAATTTAAAGTTCGGTCTCCATAAATAAAATTTTATTGCAACATATCTACATGCATTGATGAACATATTGTCAATAGCTTCCTTTTCAATACATTCACGAAGTCATTGCAACAGAGGTGGCATGGCTCCAAAGTCTAACATACTTGCTATTTCTTTTCAGAACACATTTGCCAACCCCTGGCGGAGAGAGAGGGAAGGCATCCCTGTAAGTGCTTATTACAGTGCCTGCAGGAGCACATGCCTCAAGTGCAATGTCAGCCGTCATTTTCTCTCATTACCATCCAGCTCCTGCCAACCATCACAAATGCCACTTTGCATTTGCCTTTGAAAAGATATACCCATGTATGAACGTTTTCTAAATTACCCTTTCAAGGAATTGCATGTTATACATTCCCCTATAGAACCTATAAGAGTCCCTGGGAGGCACCAGCAGTTACATGCCAGACTGCTAGCCAATATCGAGGCGGTTCAAACGCACTCAGTGGCTCTTTGGAAGAAAGATCTGGCAATTTGCTTCCAAAAAGCCACAGCCTTAAAAACCTTGTGAAGCAGGTCTACTCCGAACGTGAGTCAGACCCAGCCTGACAACAAAGGCCCGTAAAACCTACCAGGGTGTCTGTCTAGCCAAGAGCACCCACCTCTCTTTAAGCCCCAGCCACATCTTGGTACCTCTCCCGCGTGGCTGGGGTTCTCCCTCATATGAATGCTTCCTTTCTCTCTGATTTTAAATCCATTTCTCACATGAACTATTCGATCATATGGTATAGCCTTGAGCACAGGCATGTGCAGGTGCTAATTCATTACAGGTTAATGATGTTGAAAACAAGTCGAATTTGGTTTTTAAGAAACATTTCATTGTGCTTTAGGTGAAACGACCTAGCAGGTTTGTCTTCCCAACTTCCAGCCTAGGATATGTGTGCTATAAGATAGTTAATAAATATAATGTATTTCTGTTAGGATGAATAAAGGAAATATTACTTAAAACAATAGGTAATGTGCCATCCACTGTGCATCCACTCGATAGACATTCTTCCATTTACTCTTTTTCCACGGCCCCTTAAAGCAGGGAAACAAGCCTTGAATCAAACAATTCCTCTTCAAAATCACCTAGTCAGTACATGTCAGAGCTCAACTTCCAACCCTCAGGACAGGTTTTGAAGATTCTGTCGCCCGACCCCCACCTCCCACTGGAGTTTGTTTGTTTTTCTTATATGTGGTAACATGTGTGTAACAATTTGCCATTTTAATCACGTTGCGTGTTCAATTCAGGGAGAAAAGATTGGCAAGGTCAAGGAGTGCATCTTGTTGGATCCACAATCAATGCTCACGGAAGCAGCAGTCAGGAGATCAAACGGCGCTTTGCATTGGGTCGGGCTGCTGCGTGAGACCTCTTTGGAATGAGGAAGAGGCAGGGCTGTTACCTGGAGAACTAGGATGCGTCCGACCCAACCAGGGTATTTTTGATCGCTTCACATATATGTGACAGTTGGACCGAAGAAGAATCAATACACTTGATGCTCTTTAGGGACAATGATGGTAAGACTTCATCTCACATACTTTGGGTATGTTATCGGGAGATATTAGCTGCTGGAGAAGGCGATCATGCTTGGTCAAATAGAGGGGTGATGAAAAAGAAGACCCCCGACATGATGGATGGACACAGCGACAGCAACGGTGGGCTCCGCCATCTGGACAATTGTGCAGACAGCACAGTGTTGTGTTCTGTTGGACCTAGGACCTCTCTGGGTCAGAAGCACCTCCAGAGCACCTACCAGCATGTTCTATAAAGAGCGTCAATATTTCCAAAATATTTTAATCTGTGCAAACAGAAAATCTGTACCCATTAACAGTAATGGGTACTCATCCTCCTCTTTTCCCAGTCCTTGGTAATCATTAACTCTCCTTTTTAAAAAATTTTTTTTTTATTTTTGGTTTTAAGAATGACACAGGACAATGCTTTATTTCATTGTACACAGTGTCCCTGTGGTTCAGAACTGACCCCAGGGTTCCTAACAACAAGAACAACAACACAGTTGGGTTTCTATTTGATAACTCTCCTTTTTATGCATTTTTCTATTCTGGATATTTTATATAAATACAATGATGTAAGCAAAGAATAATTCATACACAGGTTATTCCATAACCTTGGTTGCAATCACCACGGAGTGCTGGGTTCTCCCTACTTCCTCTCTGCGTTCTTCATTTCCATCTGCCCAGATTCCCTGCCCACCCACTCATCTCGTGCTTGTTGTGGGCCCCCTGGTGCCCTTGAGCCCTGGTCTAGTTGGTGGTTCTGAAGAGCGGCTCCTTCATGGGTCGATGTCCCATCTAGATTTGGCTGAAAGGTCTTCCAGGAGCGTCTTCAGTTTCAAGGTAGAGAGTTTCTCAGGACAAAAGTCTCAGGGGGTTCCCCTAGTCTCTTTCTGACCAGTAAGCCTGGTTTTCTCTCTCTTTCGCTCTTTGGTTTTGAATATCATTGTGGCTCCTCTCTCTCCTCCGCCTTGTGCTCCTCCCCCACCTTATTCTTCTTACCCATTCCAACCGGAACTTCTACTGTGGTCTTGGTTGGAACGGTCAGTTGTGGTAGCCGGATACCATCTAGTTCTTCTGGTCTCCCGCTAGAGGAGCCCATGTGTCATGAGTCCTTTGGATCAGTTACTTCCTTGAGTTTTCATTTGTCTTTGTTCTCCTAGGCTCCCAAGCAGGAGGAGACCCATCGTTCCTTCTTAGATGGCGGCTCACAAGCTTTTAAAACCCCAGATGGTACTCACCACCCTAAGATGTACAACATTATCTTTATGAGCTGTGTCTGTTCAATTGACCATGATATCCCCCAAGCCTTCAGACCCAGTGCTTCAGCCCCGATGTCTTAGTAATTTCTAGAACTGTGTCCCCTTTATGCGCTACGATATATATATACTACCATATATAGAAATATATAATCATGCATGAAGCACTTACAAAGATAGATGTAGAAATATCCACTATAATATCATGCCTCTATATGTGTGCAGGTACAATCCCGTATGACCTCCCTTACTATGTAGCATACATGGTGAGCCCTGTATCCACTTTACATGGTATTGTAGTTATCACTGCAGTGGTAGGCGTGTGCATATTATAGGGTTTCCCATAGCTGTCCCTTCTTCTTTTGTCTCTGCTAATGGCTTCCTTTACCTGGGTCCTGCTGTGCTGACTGGCCCATATCGCCTTGCCCTTTCCCAGCAGTTCAAAACCCCCAGCCGCTCCACAGGAGAAAGACGAGGCTTTCTACTCACGTAAAGAGTTCCCGTCTCATAAACCTGTAGGGGCAGGTCTGCCCTGCCCTGTGGGATCACTGTGAGTCGGCATTGACTCTATGGCAGTGAGCTTGGGTTTCTGGTCTACTATCTAGAGAGGGCTTCTCCCTAGCCTCCCCCTTCTCTCCTTGTCACAACCATTTTTACAGCAAAGTCACACCCCCTGGCCCCAGCCTTGATGGTCATTGCCAAGCAATGGCTGGGCCTTTAATTTCCCTAATCAAGATCTGGCTGTGTTTAGCCAACCTCCTCACAGGCCTGGCACCGGCCGCTCACGGCCGTCTGTGGAGGCCCTGGGACAGGTGAGAAAACTGAGAAGGCCCTGCCCGGGGCGGTGGAGCCGGGCACACCGCCTGCCCTTCATGCCGCGAGACAGAAAAGGCATTCACTGTCCTCCGCCTTGTCGTGATAGCAGCCGAAATTACCTTTAAATGAGGAAGAAAGCCATTATTTAATCAATAGGATTGCGTCAATTGAGGAAAATTTGTCTCCCGTGTAAACAAGCGGGCCGTCTTTGCGCTCTGTGAAAACAAGCTTCAATTACTTGCAGATGCAGGCGGCAGCGAGGGATGGAGGCAGTGAACCCGAGGCCTCGCACATTCAAGGTCTGGGAACCGACAATAATGGAGATTGCTCTGACTCTTCCCGTGGAATCGAGCACAGAAGTGGGCCCCCCCTTCTGGGGAGCCCAGGATTCCCAGCTCTTCCCTTTCGGCAGGAGGAGGGAACCCCAAGCCACAGTAGAAGGAAAAATGTGGCCGGCAGACCGACCCACCCACCCCCGCCAGTCACCCAGGGTCTGGGACCTGCAGACGGTGGTGCCCAGAAGTGGGAGCCAACCCTAACGGGAGAGGGAGCAGGTCTCAGGATCAGCGCTCTTCCTGCTCACGGAAGCCCCTTGCATCAGTTTCATTCAGTCAAACCAATGGAGACGCATTCTCCGTGATTGCCACAGGTCAAGAGGAATTGCCATTGACCCCATGCATGTGCCAGGGGAGAGCTGTGTGCTACAGCTTCCGATGGGTGGTTTTTCAGATGTAGATTGCCAGGTCTTTCTTCCCGGGCCCTCTCAGCGATTTAGAATCTCCTCCCTCAAGGTTACTGACCAAGAACTTAACTCCCTGCACCTTTCGGGGCTTCCAGGCCATCATGAGCTCCTGCATGGAAGGCAGCCGGGTGTGAATTCCAACTCGGTGAACCCATGTTCACAGCGATAGAATCATGCTCCACGCCAGTGTCCATGGCTAATTTTTCAGGAGTAGATCACCTTGCTTCTGAGATGCTTCTGGGTGGAGTTGAACCTCTGACCTTTCAGTTAGCAACGAGGCGTATTAGCCATTTTCACCACCCAGGGACTCTGCTATCGTTGTCCTTGGTGTGACTCACGTGTCAGACACATGATGGACTGGACATGCCAGATTAGTCAATATTCACACCAGCCTTAGAAGGCATCTGCCGAGGCTGTGCCCATCTGACCAATTAGGGAGAGGGCATCAACAGCTGGTAAGGGGCAGTGAGATAGTTTATTGTGCCAGCCTGGCTGATAAATGCATGTGGGATTGACTGAAGAGTGGAGAGATAAATGGCTCGGTGAGCCTTGCCTTTCTTGGCTCTCGCTCTTTGATCATCGGACCAGTGTGCGGCTGCCTTGCTTGTTCTGTGCCTCAATTTAGAGGCTACACTGCCTGTGGGACGCCTAGCCTGTGGACTGTGTCGCTGTAAGTTGAAGTCCCTTTAAGACTTCTCTGAAGCTGGGGACTGGCGGTTGGTGACCTGCCTTGTGATTGGCTGCTGTGCTGACATAGCCAAGCTCTCTCTATAAATAGAGGAAGATCTGGCAGCAGACTAGACTCGAAGGACTGCTAGTCTCTCACAACTCTCTCTCACGGATGTGAGTTGCACTGAGCCATTTGTAGTGCTTTCTAATTTAACTGTTTCTTTCTTGTATTATATATTTATCTGTATATGATTTAACAGTTCATTTCTTGTTATATATCTAATTATCTTTCTAACTAAATATGTTAAATTATCAGCAATTTGGTTTTATCTCTCTAGAGAACCCTCTCTAACACAGGCAGCGAGGTTCTGCCTGGCTCCACCATCACAGTGGCCCAATTTCAGTGGTGGGTGTTCTCTTTGTGAACTGTGGGGGTCACGGGGTAATACAAGCCAGACCTGTCCTCGCAACACCCTCCCAGCCATGGGGAGGGGAGGCAGAGCCTTTCACCTGGTTTCGAGAGGGGCTCGGCTTGTCCAGGAATCCTGGTCTGCACAGCCCCCATCAAGGCTGACTCTGGTTCCCCAGCAGCACCATCTCCCGGGGGTGGGGGCGAATAGTGTCCTTGTCCCGGTAATACGGGCAGAGGGTGGAGTCTAAGTCCTCTTCCCAGCAGAAGCTTCTGGCAAAAAGGTGATGTGTTTTAACCTCACCTACTTAAGACCCTCTGTTGGCAGCTGAGTGAGGGCCCCGGCATGGCTCCTTCCGGAGAGTTCTTTGAGGAGTGGGCCATGACAAATGACATCCTACCGGTGGGCTTTCCCATTTCCGTGGTGCTGAATGCTGGCAATGGCCCTTCCCTTGAATCTCCTCCTTCCTTCTCTCTCCCCCCAACCCACCCCTCCCAACTGGCACAGAGTCCGTGCCCACTCAGGCGGCCCCAGCAGACAGAGCCAACCTGATCCGTAGGGTTCTCATGGCGGGGGCCATTTGGGAAGCAGAGCTCCAGGACTTGTCCCCCATGTGCCCCGGGTGAATTCGAACCACCACCTGTCAGCTGGCGGTCAGGCACTTGCCCATTTGGGTCATGCAAGTGCTCTCCCGCATTCCTCCCTCTGCCCCTGATGACAACAGCCCAGGAGGGCAGCGTACAAGCGCTCCTGAAGGGCTTCCTAAATTCTTTACAGGACCAGACAGCCTCCCAGGGTAAATCTGATCACCCACACCCCTGGGCTCTGGTCTGTTCTAGCATAGAAAGAATGTGGCCTCAGCCCCAGTGACCGGTCGGCCTCCTGTGGGAGAGACTGTGCCCGGTGGACCTGGATATATAATGTAGCAGCCTGGTGAGAGAGCAGGCAGCTGACCTAGCAAGGAGAGGAGAAGGAGGAGGAGGAGGAGGAGGAAGTGGAGGAGGAGGAGGAGGAGAAGGAGGGGGAGGGACACAGAAGGACATGGAGAAAGAATGAAGCACACTTGACCTGAGGTAGAAATAAAAAACCCATGACCTAAGCAATAAATTAGACTGGGAGGCTTGGCGAATGTGTGCTTCTGGGGGGGTGGTCTCCAGGCCCGGTGGAGGAGCCCAGGCTGCGGTGATGGGGGCAGGGGGACAACAGAGACGTGGCGATGTATCCGGGTCAGCTTGGGAGAGCAGGCAGGACTCTTCACAGCTAGACAGTCTACCCTTTGTACCTGTATTTATCCAACGTGTCAATGTTATAGCCACCCGACATTCAGAGTCTGTGACCAGCAGATATGGGTGCCTTCAGGAGGCCTGGCTGTGGTCTCCAGATGTCAAAAAACAAAGGGGAGGGGAGAGGGCACGTTCCGAGACCACAAAAGAGCCTTTATAATTACACCTCTCCCTCCCCTGAGGAGGCATCCGCCTTGGGTTGCAGGGGTGCTGTCTCCCCCAGGTATGCAGGGCAGCTGCCTAGCACGCGCCTATTAATCACCCTGCACTCACTTGAAGGAGCTATTTCATGCCCGCCTCTCTTCTCCAGGCTAAATAGCGGCAATCCCTTTAACCTTTCTTCATGGCCTGATTTTCCATCCCTTTAATCATCCCTGTCACTTTCTGTTGGCTGGTCTCCACTCTCACCACATCCCTCCCCCAGGGTGGAGTCTGCTCCAACTTGAAGAATGAGCCTCACTTCCCTGCCTGCCTTTTCCAGCTCACCCTGCAGCAGGGGTCCTGGAAGCCTAGGGTCAGGGCAGCTCCTCCGTCCACCCCACTGCCGCCCCCCATGCCAAATCACGACCATTCGTGACCCAATGGGAAGCCTTCCCAAGTGTTCAGAAAGTCACCAAAATTCAGGTCTCCTCTGAGCCCATCCACGCGTTTCCTCTCTCTGTCTATTCCCAGTGACCTTCCATCCCTGTCTAGACCCCTAGAACACTGCTCAGCCCCCTATCCTACTCCGCTTCCCCCAGTACACCCACCACATGCCAGATTTGGAAGCTTGTCCAGTCAGATGTAATTTCTAGCATTTCCTTTCCCTTTTCAAGAGCCTGTTTTCTCATGTTGTAGCAAATGCAAAACACTTGCCAAATTTCTAGTCCAGGATGACCCCTCCCTTCTCCTCCACCTGTATCCAGATCTTTATCCAAAAAAAAAAAAAATGCCTTTCCTCCTTAATCCTCTCCTACCTGGTCCACCCCTTCACCAGTCACCCATCCCCAAGACAATATGATACTATCGGGCTGAGATATCTTTTAGGGCTTTGGGCTGCAAACAGGAATAAACCCTGAAGTAACTAGAAATGGCAAAGGGATTGATTGAATATAAAAGGCAGCATTTCCAGAATGAAAAGCAAGCCTGAGCCCACAAGGCCCAGGAAGGGACCGAACAGGACTTGCACTGACGATTTTTCTGGGGCATTGCCCCAGCTGATCGGGTCCAATGGCCTCCCATCTTCATTTGGGCCTGCTTAACATGCAGCTTCAGAACCAGAAGACCCAGAACCTGGAGACGCTCAGAAATCAAAGGTAGAGCTGAGATTGGCAGCACTTCCAGAATCCCCTGGGGAGGGAGGAACGGTTGCCAGCGTTAGCAAATCAGAATTCAGGGCACCTAGTTACATTTGAATTTCAAATCAACAGCAAATATGTATGCCTAAAAATATATCCCATGTGGTATTTGGGGCACACCCATACCAAGAAAAAAGAAAATTGTGGTTTATCTAAAATTCAAAGTGGCCTTGGGTCTTTTGTCTTATTTGGCAATCTTACTAGGGAAAACACAGACTCAAAGTGTCACCACATCGATTCCAAGTCGTAGCAACTCTACGGGGTAAGGACGGAGCTGTCCCTGTGAGTTCCCAAGACCATAACTCTTTACAGGAGTAGCAAGTCTCATCTTCCTCCTGGAGAGCAGCTGGTGGTTTCGAACTGTTGACTTTGGGGTTAGAAGCCCAACGTGTACCCGCTTATGACACCAGGGCTCCTCTTAGTGGGGAAAGGTTCCCCCAAAGAAGGGATGATTTCCTACAATATGTGGCTGTGTACATATTTCCAGCTTTGCACGCAGGTGCGTGCATGTATTTCTAGCAAGAGGATCACTTCATCAAGGGCAGACAGTGCTTGTCGTAGTCCTCCAGTGCGGTGGTGCTTGTTGCTGTGTTTCCCCAGAATCCCCGGATCCCTTCCCCAAGCTCCCTTCCCTCAGGCCCACTCTGCAGATTTCTCCCTGGGAAGCCCTCTGGCTACCTCAACACTCTGCCCGCCAGATCTCTGCCCTGTTGGACCCCCCACTGCAGACATTCCTTCAGTCCTTTCTCCAGGTGACTCGCGTTTTCATGAGTCTAAAAGACACCTGGAGGAGCTCTGACTCTGCATGGACTCGGTGACATCTAACAACAGTCATGACAAAAGGCACTCATGCCTTTTGATGGGTGTCCGTTACTGTCCCCTTTTGCAGTGGTCCAAGCTGGGCTGTGAAAATTCAAGTCAAAGAGATAAAAGCCACAGTCAGTCATCATGAGAAAGGACTGAACAATGTCTGAAGTGGGAGGTACAACAGTGTACCTTGGTGGCGCAGTGGGTTACGCATTGGGGTGTGTGTTAGTCTGGGTAGACTAGAGAAACAAATCCAGGGAGACTCATATGCATAGAAGAAAGAGTTTTATATACGAGAGCAACTGAATATTGAGAAAACATCCCAGCCCAGGCCAGGTCAAGTCCATACGTCCAATATTAGCCCATATGTCCAATACCAA
>NW_022111379.1:12657268-12664915 GCF_000313985.2 Echinops telfairi
TGTCCAAAACACACAAGGGCAGTGTGGCCCGGTTCTGTTGGGTCACTGTGAGTCGGAATGGACTGAATGGCCCTGAGCGGTGTTTGGACGTCTGTTGAAAAGAGCTCTGGCAGGCAAGGACTATGTGCTCAGCTCCTCATCCAGCCAGAGGTGCCACAAGTCAAATGCTTGGCGCTCTGCTCTCATAAAGGGGAAACTCTGTGGGCACTTCCACTCTGCCACGTGGGTCACTGAGAACTGACTTGATGGCTGGCACCTAAACCTAACCTCTCCGGGGGGGAGAAGACATCTGTCCTTGCCTTTCCCTTTTGCCTAATGCTTACATAACGGCTCAAATAATAGTTAGCATTTATATGTAGGTCTTTGCAGTGTAACATTTCATAGATTTCACATCCATTTTTATTTCCAGAGGATGAGGTAAGGGCGGTAAGAGGTGGGTTTGCACAGGTTAAAGAGAAAGGAGGGCTGTGGAAGGCAGATTGAACAGCAAGCATGGACCTGGAACTTGGAGCACCATGCACTTTCCTCCGCCACAGGGCTCAGCAAACTGGTTGACAATAAATATTCCCGGCTTTGCAAGCCACCTGGTCTTGGCGGCAACTACTGGACTCAGATGCCATCACACAAAAGCAGCCAGAGTCCATGGGTAAGTGAAGACCCATTCGTTCCATCAGCACTGTGTTGACCCAAAAAATGGGCTTGAGGGCCAGATTGGGTCCATAGACTGTCATCTGCAACTCCTCCATTCGAGATGGCCTCAAATACCACATAGATGATGCTTCCAATCGACGTTTATGAGCCTATCCACGTTTGCCTCCCATTGGATGCCGTGATTTTGACCCTGTGTCAATATTAGGCCATTCCACTAGTTTGTTTTCCCCCCAGCTCCTTTATTTATTTATTTATTTAAACATTTTATTAGGGGCTCATACAACTGTTATCCCAATCCATACACACATCAATTGTGTAAAGCGTATTTGTACATCATTTCTCAAAACATTTTCTCTCCATTTAAACCCCCGACATTAGGTCCTCATTTTTCCCCTCCCTCCCCGCTCCCCCCTCCCTCATGAGCCCTTGATAGTTTATAAATGGGTATTTTGTCATATCTTGCCCTGTCCGACTTCTCCCTTCATCCACTTTTCGGTTGTCTGTCCCCCAGGGAGGAGGTCACACACAGTTCCATGTAATCGGTTCCCTCTTTCCTACCCATTCTCCCTTTACCCTCCCTGTTTTGCCACTCACACCACTGGTCCTATAGGGTTCATCCATCCTGGATTCCCTGTATTTTCAGTTCCTATCTGTACCAGTGTACCTCCTCTGGTCTAGCCAGTCTTGCAAGATAGAATTCGAGTCATGGTAGTGGGAGCGGGGAGGAAACTTTTAGGAACTAGAGGAAGGTTGTATTTCTCATCCTTGTTACATCGCACCCTGACTGGCTCATCTCCTCCCCGAGACCCCTCTGCAAGGGGATCTCCAGTGGCCTACTAATGGGCTTTGGATCTCCACTCCACACTCCCCCCATCATTCACTATGGTAAGATTTTTTGTTCTGATGATGCCTTACACCTGATCCCTTCGACACCTCGTGGTTGCATAGGCTGGTGTGCTTTTTCCACCCCCCAGCTCCTTTAATCTCTTATGTGTCAATGTTGTTTGGGTGGTAAAGGACTTGGCTCTCTACTGCCCGTCCGGTCCTTCTTAGACTGGAGCAGTGGTCTCTCACGCTTGGGAATGTGCCCAGCTAAGCCCAGACTTCCTTTCTTGGCTCTTCTTTGCCTCTCTATGAGATCAGTTCGACCACCTTTCAGGGCTAGAACCCCTTGGAGGCCTCCCGGATAAAGCATTCTCCCAGCTTCCTTCTCTTGCTCGGAATTTCAGGTGTCTTCCCTTGGGCATTTTTCTGGGGAATTCACGTGCTGGAATGGTGAGCCGTTAAATTAGCAGGCTTTCTTCAGTTTGCAGGCTGGAGGGTGCGTTTAGTTCCATCTTCTGCCCTCGGAGTGAGGGAACGGACTTGGGTGTCTGTCCGAAGGAAGGCAGAAGCCCTGACAGCAAACCAGCTAGCTGTGGCTTATACTCTGCATTGTGCATGAATCCTGGGGGGTGAGGGGTGGGAGGCTGTGCCTCACAGCATGCTCCAGGCCATGGCAGCCAGTGGCTTCAGTGACTTGACTGAGAGTCCTCAGGTGAGGACTCTCAGTGGTGATGGTGATGGGCCACCTGGAGGCCTACATGGTAGGAGCCAGCAAGTATGACTGATGGCTCACGGCGGAGATGCCAGGTGTCAGAGCAAACTATCTAGGTGCACATGAGCGCACATTACCAAGACTAGAGACAAAAGACATTGTGGAGATCAATTTACCAAAATCCCTCATGTACCAGCAAGGAAACCGAATCCCAGAGGAGATCGCCTTAGTTTATCAGGATGCCAAGGACTAAAGATTTATATTGTCTTTATAAATATTACCCATAAAGATGACAAGGACCTTGAGCCATGATACCCCTCCCCCCACATTTATAACCACAAAGGTTTCCGTGAGAGTCAACATCTTTTATTTGAAATAAAGGTCAGAGAAGGGACCCAGCCCAGCCCAAAAGCCATGCATGAGATCCACTTTCCCAGAAATATTGAGGCTGTGTTCCTTCTTGAGATTTCCCTATGTCCCTAAGTTAGAGCGCTACGGAATCCCCTCCACATTCTCCTTGGACAGTTTCTAGAAGGGTCAAGAGGGACAGGGAAGGATCAAGGTAAAGCTTCCCGATTGTGGAACGGTGTCCCCTGGCGCAAATCCTTGAACTTCTTTAGGCCCCAGATTTCTCAGCTGGAAAAGGAGTACGATAATGGAACTTACTCGCAGAGGACACATGATCACTTAATGAGATAACATGTACAGAGCAAGTAACACCAGCCTGGCCTACCAGTAAGGAAGTCATAAACAGTCACGATGATTATGGTGTTGTTGACACATGGGGAGCTTTCTGCTGTAAATCCAGTTCTAATTCTGGGTTGAGCCTACAGCCTCTGTTTCTGACGGGGAGATGGGGATAATCTTTCAAAGGAGGGATGGAGCATGAAAAGTTAGTGACAACCAGAGCAAACAGCTCTGGCTCCTTGTCCAGAGCTACCCTCTGCCCCAGTGGCCAACAGACTAAGAGACAAGGTGCCTTCTCTGGACTGGGCGTGTCCTCCAAGGCCAAGATCTGGGTTCACTGGAAAAGGTCAGGGCCAGGAGCAGGCCGGAGGTTCGGGAAGTTAGGGGAATAGACCAGAAAATGGGAGGGGTGGGGCATGAATACACAGTTTTCTTCATGGACAATCTTTCTGGTCTCCTGAGTTTTCAGCCAGACCGCATCATCCTTTGAAAGACATGCACGCTGGGGGCAAGGGAAATCCAAGATGTCCTGCAAAGGGCCCCAATCAGCATAGGGCTGCGTGAAGTTCAAGCTTCCCACGTACCTCACTAGGCCCGACTGTAGCATCTGCAACATCTTCAGATCTTTGGGGGGCGGGGTGGGGGGGACAAGAAAAAAAAGCAGACCACCTAGAACTTCATTTCCTGATGATGGAAGCAATGTGCTAGACAAAACAACTCTTGCTCATTTTCCCTGGGTGACTTGGCAGCAGCAAAAGGCTCTTGACAGAAAATGTTCCAGGAGGATTTCATACCGAGTTAGAAAAGTGGGGAATTCCCACAACAATCAGAGACTCAAGTAGCAATATTTAGTCCTTCACAGGGATCTGGTTATTATTACCATTAGTGCCAAGTATCTTGTTTCTATTCTTTTTGATTTCAGGTAATTTGCTGTGTAAAAGGCCTGCTTTGTTCAGCTCCGCAGAGCCACGTGGCTTTCAGGAGAAAGGGGACCAGGCGCGTTGGGCAAGCATCATGTTGCCCCAAAATGTTAGAGGGCCCAGTGGTGAAGAACCTCTTTGTCTGGGCTCCAAACATGCTGCCATGTTCGGGTCTTCATTGTCGAGTTCAGTGTGCGGATTTGAGGACTGTCCACCCGGATGCCGATAATATCTCCACTTGGACGTGACAATTCCCAAGCAAGGGCTCCAAGAAGCTGTGTCTCATGCGGTCAGCTCTGGCTGTGACCCAGCCTAGGGAGTCCCAAGTCGATGCTGGTGTTTAAAAAGTGACCCTGTGACTCTCGGTCTGTCTTGTCGACGTTGAGGAAGGACAGATAGCAAAGAGCAAAACAGGGAGCTCCTCGGGTCTCCACTGAGACAACGCGCTACGCTCCCCAGCTCCCACCCTGGGAGCTCTCTGTAACACCTAGAGACATTGGGGGAGGGGGGCGGTCACCATTGCGAGTGAGGCTACTTTGACATCTAGTGAGTAGGCCATGGTTGTTTTTCAACATGGCGGAGTAGTCAATTACTTAATATGACCCTTCTAAGCATGCGTGGTCTTGTGATGTCTACAACATAACAGTAGGTGGGGGCTATACAAATAAGGTATTTGTGGCCCCTCAAGGGGACCGGACAGCCCGCTAAGACTCCTCGCAGAGGTATGGGTCTTCACTGGGCACACAGAACTCTGGTGAAAAGATGGATCTGTTTTGACACCCCCTTTGCCTTAAAATCAGTCTGCCCCAGAGACTAAGAAGAGGACGTCACCATAAAGAAGCCAGGCATCCTTTCACTCCAGGTCCCTGTGCTAAAACCCTCCTAGCTACGAGAGACAGAGCACTAACACCGAGACTGCAAGCATGGCAGAGCCCAGCAGCAGAGAAGCAGCAGCCACACGACCTGGAGACTGGGGTGAGCTAGTGTGAGGGTCTCCACGGCCCACGGAGGAAGGCCGCCATAGCAGGCATGCTGACCCACCCACCAAGAGAGCTGAGAGCCTTAGGGCAGAATGTCAATCTTCCTGGCAGTAGGGGTAGCTCCCTGCACTTATCAGCAGATCTAGAAGAGCTTTGTAACATTTGCCTAAACAGGACAGAGAGCAAGGCCAAGAGCAGCCTGTCCTGAGGGGCTGGAGAGGAGGCCTTTCTTTGGGGGTCATGCCTACATGGCGTCCAGAAGGACCTACTTGCTTGCATAGCCAACAGGAGCTTAGAGAGCTGTCCTACACTAAAGAATTCAGAAATGAGCTTTTCACTCGGAGGGAGCCTTTGATACTTTGCCTGCATGCTTCCTGGTCATGATCCTGAATTATAATCTGCTGCTTCCCTAATCAACCCCATAACGTGACTATAATCTGAACATTCTGTGTGAACATTGCAGTGAATTATTGAACCTAGCAGAGAAGTAGTTAAAGCAAATGGAAGAAGTTAGCAGTGAGTAGCTAAAAGCCAATGGAAGAATGGATGGAGTCAAGGAGCTGTAAAGACAATTTCAAAGGGCAGCTTGTGAAGAAAGTCAAATATTATAATGACAGATGCAAGTACCTAGAGGTAGAAGAACAAAAGGGAAGAACCTGCTCAGCATATCTGACACTGAAAGAACTCAGGAAAAGATTCAAGCTTCAAACTGCAATGATGAAAGACTGTAGAGGCAAAATACTGAATGAAGCAGTAAGCATCAAGAGACAACGGGAAGAATACACAGAGTCACTGTACCAGATCGAGTCCGTCAACAATCCATCATTTCAGGAGGGAGCATGTGAGCAGGAACCAATGGTGAGGAAGGACGAACTTCAAGCCGCACTGAATGCATTAGCAAAAACAAGACTCCAGGAATTGACAGAACCCCATCGACATGTTACAGAAAGCTGAAGAAGTCTTGAGAGTACTCACTCGTCTATGCCAGGAAATTTGACAGCAGCAACCTGGACATCTACCTGCAAAAGACACATGTAGGTGACGCCCCAGAAGGCTCAAACTAGAGAACAGTATCAGTGACATTACAGGCAAGTACAGTGTTACTTAAGATCATACAACAATGGTTGCAACAGCACCTTGACCAGTTAACAGGGAGCTGCCAGAAATTCCGGCCAGATTCAGAAGAGGATGTAGAACAAGGGATAGTAATCCTAATGTCAGATGGAACTTGGCTTAACGCCAAGTTAATACCAGAAAGGTGTTTATTTGTGTGTCATTGACTATACAAATGCTTTGGGCTGGGTGGACCATAATAAACCGCGGACAACTTGGAGAAGAATGGGAATTCCAGAACAATTCATTGTGCTCATTTAGAACTTGTACATGGATCAAGAGGCAGTTGTGTAGACAGGACAAGGGAACACTACATGTTTTAAAATCAAGAAAGAAGTGCATCAGGGTGGTATCTTCTCAAGCTATTTGGTAAATCTCTATGCTGAGCAAGTCAACAGAGAAGCTGGATTATATGAGGAAGAGTGTGGCATCAGAATTGGAGGAAGGCTTATAAACAACCTGTAATAAGCATATGACACAACCTTGCTTGCTGAAAGTGAGAAAGAATTGAAGCACTTGCCGATGAAGGTCAAGGATTACAGCCTTCAGTATGCATGACAACTCAATGTAAGTAAGACCAAAATCCTCATAACTGGACCAATAGGGTCGCGTCATGATAAAGGGAGAAAAAGTTGACGTGGTCATGGATTTTGTCTTGCTTGGATCTCAATCAATGCTCGTGGAAGCAGCAGTCAAGAGATCACAAGCTGTATTGCATTGGGTAAATCTGCTGCACAAGCCCTCTTTAAAATGTTGAAAGGCTAGGAGTTTGCTTTGAGGGCTAAGATGCGCCTGACCCAAGCCATAGTATTCCCCATGGCATTGGCTGCTTGTGGAAGTCGGACATTGAATAAGGAAGACCGTAGAAAAGGAGATGCATTAAACTTGTGGTGCTGGAGAAGAATCTTGAAAGTTCCATAGACTGCTGAAAAGACAGACATCTGTATGGCAATGAGCATGCACAGCATGCTCCTAAGCAGCAAGGAGGGGAGACTTCATCTTACATACTTCGGACATACGGTCAGGGACTGGTCTCTGGAGAAGGGCATCATGTTTGGTCATTCAGAGTGGCAGCGAAAAAGAGGAAGGACCTCAACTAGACGGATAGACACAGTGGCTGTGTCCATGGGCTCAGGCAGAGGCTGGCGCAGGACCGTGCCGTGTTTCGTGCAGTTGTACAGAGGGTCGCTATGGGCGGAAACCGACTCAATGGCAGCAGCAGAGAAGTAGAGGGTGACACTGGAGGCACAGCTAGTGTAAGGTCTGGTGGAAAGACTGGAAGTTAGAGGTAGGTCTGACCCACGCCTTATAGAAAGCAGCAGCAGATTCCTGATCATCTGGAATCACTCCTCCTTGTGAAGTTAAACAAGGTCTGGGGCCACCACACCACCTTGACAAGCATCCTACCAATCACAGGACAGAACCTCAGCACAAAGAATTATCCAGCCCTAAATGTCAGCAAAAATATGGTTGAGACCCTCGGAGGGGATGGAGAGCCCTGCATGCCCCTTGCCCGGTCCTCTCCCCAGCCTTATTTTTCCAGACTCCACGCAGCCCCTGAACTCCAGAGGCACGCACAGCTTCCTGTTCCTGACTGCCCTGTTGTGTTAGTCTGGGTACATTAGAGAAACAAATCCACAGAAACTCATATGTATAAGAGAGAGTTTTATATAGAGGTTAAGTGCGCATCAAGAAAACATCCCAACCCAGTGCTGCCCAAGCCCACAAGTCCAACATTAACCCATATGTCCGACACCAA
>NW_022111379.1:12665825-12668070 GCF_000313985.2 Echinops telfairi
GGCTTTTGCTGAGCCCTCAAGCCCCCTGCTTTTCAGTCCTTAAGTAGATGGTCTCACAACACTAATCGTGTTGGTGGTTCAAACTCACCAGCTGCACCAGAGGAGAACGCTGAAGCTGTCTACTCCCATGAAGATGAGCGCTCTCAGAGACCCAAAAGATCAGTCCTGCTCTGCCCTACAGTGAGCGCCACCACGAGTCAGAATGGATTCGATGGCAGGTCCTTGTTTTGTTTCCATGTGTGTGTAGGTTTAAATAAGCTAAAGAATTTAAAACTGTCCCTCTAAGACATGTAACTCTAGAATAAGAAAGCACTGTGTCACCATTCCCCTCGGCACTGTGACCCCATGTCCCTGCTTGTTCTCCACCAGAGGCCTCAGAGCTCAGATCATTGGAGACAGAGGTGTCAACGTCAAATGCTCTCTCTTTACAGATAACAAAATTGAGACCCAGAGATGTTAAGAGATTTGGAGAAGGTCATATAGCAAGTTAAAGGCCATTTTCTTTCTGGCTAATTGCTCGCTCTCGCTCTCTTTCTCTCTCTTCCCTGACTAATGCTCCCCTTTGAGCTACCCTGATCTACACTAAATGAATCTCCCTTGGCAACTATCTCCATCAGGCCTCTGATCTCTAGCCTTCCTACAGAAGACCTGGGAGCTATAAAACCCAAGCTTATCAGAACACCATGAGGTTTCCAAACAGTGATTTAAGATGCTTGTCCCACCGTCAGGGAAAAAGAAGGGGAAAAAAACCAGACCCAGATAAAAAGTATACTCCCAAGGGCAACCAGTTACTTAAATGAATTCCTGCAATGTTGAGGCCATCTCCTGCAGCTTACTGCCATTCAGCCACTGGCCTTGAGAAGGCTCCTAAGCAGGGCCACATCCTCGTGGCTTTCACTCCCTCAAATCCTATTCTCCCTTTGGCCTCTTTCCAATCTCTCAGAGTTCCTGACGTTTCCAAGCCCAGTGGGTTGTCATTGTTTGGGTTTGGGTTTTGTTTCACCAACACTGTGATGCTTCAGTCCAGAGAGTTCGCGGGACCTCAGAGTTCCTGGAGAGCAGTGTGGGGTCCAGACGAGGGGTGACAGAGGACTCTGTCCTCTTGGTTTGGATGGAGAGAGGGAACCCACGTCTGGCTGGGTTAAGCTTCCAGAAGAACAGGAGCCAACTGGAATCGCGTAAGAGACCAACCCTCCAGGGAAGACACTTCATTGTGCAGGAAGGAAATCGAAGGGTTTTGCACGATTTTCAAGACCTAGAAGGGCCACCGGCAAGGTTACAGACTGAGCTCTTGTGGACCTCTACTCTCTCTACGAATCCATAGATATATACGTAAGTTGATTAATTTATTTACAAAGGCAGTTCAGCGCATGAAACCAAAATAACATCCCTAGAAGCCAGGGGGAGAAAAGAAAGAGGAAGCTCCTACTGAGAATGGCAAATCTCAACTGATACTTTGATGGTCTCGCGATATATTATGGGTCCGACTACTGACCCTAATTCCTGGAGGCTAGAATTTGAAAACCCACATGAATAAGCTGAAGATACAGCTATGGGATCCAGTGATGGGCATCGGGCACTGAGACCGCAGCATAGGTAAGGACCCCAAGAAGGGAGGTGCTTCCATTTAAGCTCCTCTCATGGGCTCAGGGAAACCCCAATTCTGCTTGTGCCTTTCCAGAGTTGCCATTAAGAAAACAAAACCGCTCTTGAGAAATAAAACCTCAAATTGGCATCTAACATTATTTAATTGTTATCTGAATCTCTCGGTATCTGAATCCCAAGTTAATTCATTAAAAAATTAGTCCCAGATCACTCATCTAGGAGAACAATAAAAACCATCTCTGCAGGATCCTCCTTCTCCCAATGGTAGGGAGACAGGCAGAGAGCTAGCAACTAAAGATGCACCTCGCCCCCAAATCCAACAAACCACAGGAGAAAATAATTCAGCACAAAGAAAACCAGAAAACAAAGTAATAATCATCTCGACCATCGGAAGGAAAAGAACAGGCTGAACGAAAGCATTTTTAAAATCTTCCAGAAACAAAAGAAGGACTAGAAACCACAACGAACCAATGAAACATCGTAATAAAAGCTGAAAATAAACTTTTAAAAATAAAAGTGTAAAAAGGAAGCTTCTAAAAAGATGGTTTAGAGAGGGGGAGGAGGGGGGAAGGGAAGAAGAGGGGATAACAAACCCAGGGACAAGGGAACAACAAGCGATCCAAATTGGTGGGGAGGTGGG
>NW_022111379.1:12670449-12676959 GCF_000313985.2 Echinops telfairi
CACAGCGTGGGCCGAGGTGAGGTCCGGAGGTGAGGTGGGGCGGAGACAGCCAGAAGAAGGGAACTTTATTGCTAACCAAGGCTTATAACTACTTAGGGGGTGTGATTACAGGTAACCACACATCACAGGAAGGGGCAGTACTATAGGCATAAGCGTAACAGGAAGGGGATGAGCTAGGGGTGTGCACATAGGAAGGGGAGGGACTAGAGGTATACATGTGACAAGATGGGCAGACCCTAGATCATATGGCAGCCTAACCTTGGTCACCCTTGAGTGGGCTTGACCTCCCTGGGTTCTCCTTCAGGGAAACAATTCACTACTATCCTTGTCAGAAGGGAGTGGCCCTACTTGTGGGGGGATAAACAGTGGTGTCTGCTTGCTCTGGATGGCTGATAGCCCTTAGGGAGAATAATCCCTGACCTACTTCTGTTGACCTCCAAGTGTATAGTCATTCACCACTAGTAGCAAGCAGCTAACAAGCAGCTAAGCTTGGGATACATTTGGGGGAGACAACTTGGGAGATATCTTTCTTTTTCCCACAAAAACATATCGTCTAGAAGAAAAAGGAACGGTTTCTTTACACCGAAGAAGAGCGCCTATAATTGTGGAATGCCAAGTTGAAGTTAACTCTCCATGCAAGAGTGGGAATACAAAGAAGACCTTACATGTTCAAACAAAGACAAGAGCTTATCATTTACAGAGGAGACTGAGCCAAGAGCAAAGAGAAGATGGGAAGAAATCATGTGAGTGAAGAAATGGATATATATGGTGTAAATCTAAATAAGAATGGGGCATAAAAATCTCAATAACGATGTTTAATTTCCCCCCCAGCATTTAGAAACAAGGTGGCCCTGAAAGGCTAAATAACAAGACCATGAAAGTTGGGGTGGTGTGGTTAGAATAAGGGCACCCTAAGATGAGACCCACAAAGAAAGTAAATCCTGACACCAGGGAAGATCACGTCCCACAGGACAATCGACGTGAGGAGCCCACAGACAGTTCAGAAGACGGGAAGGGGCAGGAAATGGGCTGAACGAAAGCTGGAAACCCAGGAGGAAGTCGGGAGAACGTTGCTGCATCGAGGAGACAGAGCCAGTGTCCCGAAACAAAAATGTGCTCTACGTCACTGAGTGGAACGTGTGCCCTCCCTGTAAAATTTCACCCCAACTACCATGAGAAGTTCAACCAAAGAAAGAAACTTACATTCGTGATCTGCACAGCTCCATGGGATAAGTCGAACCTCACAATCACACGCCTGAATACGAGAAGAAAGTCATGGGAGAATACACACATACAGTACAGATAAAGTTTGAAAAAGTAACGTTTTTTCAAAGTAATTTTTAAAATGTAGCGATTCTGGCACATTATAGTATGGTGAGATATGCTCCATGAGTTTCAGATATGGGTAGTTGTCCAGACATGTACACTCTCGATTCCTCCCTGATCTGAGAACCTCGATGGTCCACTAGGTGTCCAACTGAAAAGACTCAACTTCCCAGATGGCCTTGCAGCTGGGGTGGCCCTAGACGGTGACTCTGGGCAGTGACACATCAGCAGAAGCGTGGATGTTGAAGCTGCAGGCTTTGCCTTCGGTCCTCCACCCTTTTCCTTTCCTCATCTTCCCAACTTGGATGGGGGCGAAATGCCTGGGGGAGCACCTCGTGACCATGAAGAGAGGACAAGGACCCACGCTGAGCAGGAGAAAAGGCGAAGAAAACGAACTTGGATGCATGGTAGCATCCTCACAGAGCTGCGTCAGGCCTGGACCTCTTGAGACCAAATAAGCTCCTAGATGTGTAAACCATGGTTTCTTTATTGGCCATCTAGAGTCATCCTTAATTGCACAACGTATTACGGACTTACAATTAACTGCTGAAAACATATAACTTTCCTCTAGTTCTTAAATGTTTCCTCCCCCCATTATCATGATCCCAATTCTACCTTACGAATCTGGCTAGACTAGAGGATGTACATTGGTACATACAGGAACTGGAAACACAGGGAATCCAGGGTGGATGATCCCTTTAGGACCAGTGCTGAGAGTGGCGATACCGGGAGGGTGGAGGGAAGGTGGGGTAGAAAGGGGGAACTGATTACAAGGATCTACATATAACCTCCTCCAGTGTAAGACATGACAAAAAATAATAATAATTTATGAATTATGAATGGTTCATTAGGAAGAGGGGAGTGGGGAGGGAGGGGGAAAATGAGGAGGTGATATTAAGGGCTCACGTTAAAAGCAAATGTTTTAAGCATGATGATGGCAACAAATGTACAAATGTGCTTGACACAATGGATGTATGTATGGATTGTGATAAGAATTGTATGAGGCCCCAATAAAATGATTTTTTTTTTAAAGGAAGAAGATACTCAAATGCACATAATTTTTAAAAGCGTGAAAGGGAAAGGAGAGTTTGAGGGAAAGGAAGCAGATTGATCCCGGGTTGAACTCCAAGCAGGCTGAGCTAAGGGGGTGGAATTCGCACAGGGAAAGGGAAGAACTTGGACTCATCCTGTGCCGTGTTTTACTTTCAGAGCTGCTCAAATGGACACGGCTCCCTGGGAGGTTTGTAAGTAGGTTCTGAATGACCACTGCTGTCCAAGCAGTCAAGCTTAACAGCAGGAGAACAGAAACCAGGCCTGTTTTGTTCCCATTGTACCCCACTGCCTGGAGCAGACTTGGCACAAAATAGGCACTTAGCAGGTGTCTACTACAGAGTGAATGAATGACCTGGACAAGAAAATAGGTAAAAGTCACCTCTACGTTGACCTCCAGTTTGAAGATTCTATGGTTCTTGGAGGCCCCATTATGAACTGAATTGTGTCCTTCCCTTTCTCAATCCTCCCAAAAAAGATGTGTTGAATTTCTGGCCCTGTAACCTGTGGATGTGATCCTATTTAGAAATAGGGATTTTCTTTCACCATGTTACTTGTGTAAGATGTTTACTTGTGTTTTCTGTACTGTGCAAAGGCATTCGACTGAGTGGATCATACTTTGAGAAGAATGTGAATTCCAGAACACTCCATTGTGCTCATAAGGAACTTGTACCTGGATCAAGAGGCAGGTGTGAGTACAGAAGAAGGTAATACTGCCTGGTTTAAAAGCAGGAAAAGTGTGTGTCAGGGTTGTATCCTCTTAGTATATTATTTAATCTGTATGCCGAGCAAATCAGCAGAGTGGCTGGATTCTATGAAGAAGAATGCAGCATTAGAACTGGAGGAAGGTTGGTACTCCAACATGATCGCTGAAGACAAAACAGGTGCACGAGCAAATGTGGTGATGAAAGCGGATGGTGCCTGGCTATTAAAAAAGGTAGTGTCTGGGGCCTTAAAGGCTTGAGGTTAAACAAGTGGCCATCTAGCAGGGAAGCAACAAAGCCCACATGGAAGAAGCACATCAGCCTGTGCGATCATGAGGTGTTGACGAGAATAGGAATCAGAAATTCAAAAACAAGCACTCAGATTGATGTGAAGAAGCAAAGGGGAGACCCAAAACCTACCTGTAAGATAATTGGACAGTCCCTCATAGAACAGCCACACGGAAGGGATGATAGATCCAGAATGAAGTACAGCACTGATAAAACACATAAATATCCTCTAGTTCTTTAATGTTTCCTCCCGTTTCTATTATGGTCTTAGTCTCACCTCATTAATCTTATGAGACCTGTGTATGTTCATTTGTATAATTAAGGTCATTTGATGCATAAAATCCAAGATAGATAAACCCTTCAAAAACAGTAATGGAGGTAATGACTCTGCGGGGAAAGGAAGAAGGCAGGGGCGTGGGGGGAGGGGTGAATTGACAGCAACGATGACTGTATAACCTCACTCAAGGGGAATGCATAACAGAATGTCGGTGAACAGATACATTAGATGGTGTAAGATATGGCGAAATAATATATAATAATATGATAATAAGGTTCCTGGGGAATAGGGTGGGGCGGAGGGATCAAGAGAAGCTGGTATCAAAGAGCTCAAGGAGAAAGAGTTTTGAAAATGATAGTGGCAGCAACTGCAGTTACGCTTGATCTAACTGAATTATGGGTTGTTATAATATCTGTAAGAGCTCCCAATAAAATGTTTTTTTTAAAAGACCATTGGAGGAAGGTTTCTTAACCACCTCTAATATGCAGATGACAGAGCCCGGCTTGCTGAAAGTGAAGAGGACTCGAAGCACTTGCTGATGAAGATCCAGGATGGCAAACTTCAGTATGGATTACAACTCAGTGTCAAGAGGACCCACATACGCACAAGGAGACCAATAGGTCGCAGCATGACCCATGTAGAAAAGGCTGAAAATGTCAAGGATCTCAACTTGCTTGGATCCACAATCAATGCCCATGGAAGCGGCTGTCAAGGGATCAAAAGATGTGCTGCATTGAGTAAAACCGCTGCACAAGACCTCTTGAAAGTGTTGGAGAGCGTGATGTGACTTTGAGGACTAAGGTGTGCCTCACCCATGGTACTTTCCGTCACCTCCTGTGCATGTGAAAGTAGGAGACACGGGCTAAGAAAGACCAAAGAAGAATCTGCATTTTCATTACGATGCTGGTGAGGATATTAAAAGTTCCATAAACTGCCATAAGAACAAACAAATTTGTCTTGGAAGAAGTACAGCCAGAGTGCTCCTTAGAAATGAGGATGGAGATATTTGTGTTAGGTTCCGGGAGTGGATACCTCGGTTCTTGTGTCACAACGCTGAAAGGATTCACATGGCGGAAGCAAGTGTGTGATCCCACTGACTTTTATGGGGAAAAGGGAAGTTTCAGGTATTCACAGGGAAGCCTAGGAGCCAAGAGCAGGAAGTCCCAAAAGAGCACCTTGAGAGGCCTGAGAGGTAGCTCGGGCCCCAGAGCCTGGGCAGCCCACATGCGTCCAGCTGTCCGACCTGCAAGAGCATGCACCTGAACTAGAGAGGAGTCCAAAAGGTGTCAAAGAGCCTTGGCCTTCCTGTGGCAGGCTCTTATCTCCTCCAGCTGGGGAGCTGAGCTTGAAGGTATTGACCGCCCTCATTGACTGAGTTTAAATGCACCTGGGTGATGTCATGTGGCTGGGCCTTGTCTGTGCACCCAGGTGGACCTCCCACCTAGGCCTAGGGGGTTTGTGTCTGAGCATGTTCAGTCTGGATCTTTTCATAGATGGCTAATTAACGTGCCTGGTTGCAGGCATCTGGGGAGACAACCCCACGCCCTTAGTCCCTATTCTGGCCACCTAACACTTTGTCTTACGTACTTTGGACATGTTATCAGGAGACGCCAACCCTGGAAAAAGCAGGCATGGTAACACGGAAGGGCAACGAAAAAGAGGAAGACCTTCGATGAGACGGATTGACCCAGTGGCTGCAGCCATGGGCTCAAACTTAACCACTGGGAGGATGGGGCAGGCCCGGACAGCGTTTTGTTCGGTTGTATATTGGGTGACTCTGAGTCAGAACCAATTCAGCAGCACCTGACAACAACAGGTTGTTAATGGAGCCATAACAGAGTAGGCTGGATCTAACCTAGTCATGAACAATCTAATCACTTAGGGAGGATAAAGTCAAAGGCAATCAAGAGTAAGAAGGAGGTTGCCAACAATGATGGCGGGCAGGGAAGGCAATAGGAGCATGCAAGCGTTAAAGACAGCAGAGGTACATATGGTTACATGCACAGCCCAGCAATAAGGGTCGTCGTCTAGGGGTGGATGCACAAGAGAACAGGTGTGGGAGAAAGAGGGGGAGTGGATATATAGATATATTGATAGATAGATAGATATTTGGGTTTGACTGAGGACTTTTGGGCAGGCGTGTTTGCTTTTACTGCAAATGTGACGAAGCACACAGGAAGTAGAGTTAGAAACCCTTCTTCGACCTACAAGAACACTTCGGGGGAATGAGTTGCTGGGCCTGGAGCCTAGTGGGTACACTCTGGGCTGCTCACTGCAAGATCTAAGAGGCACACAGACACACAGAAGCCATGAAAGGATCCTCCACAGCCAAGGAATGCCAAGGCTATACCCCTGGGGCTCTCAGAAAGGAAGAAACTGGTACAGGGGGACCTGGGTGTGGGCCTCCCACACTGTGAGAAAGCAAAGTTCTCTTCTTTAAAGCCACGCACTTGTGACGGGTGTGTTAGAGCAGCTCAAGGTCACTAAGACACAGTTCTTCAGCCCAGGGTCACTACAACCCCAGGAGACCTGGGACTCAGGGGCAAGGGCAGGGTCAGGAATGGACAAAAGAGTCACACAGAAGCCCTGAGGGTGGAAGGCAGAACTACAAAGAACTTCTGAGAGTCTTTCTGCCACAGCAATTCCACTTGGCCACAGTAATTGCCCTGGACCTGGGCTTGGAGTGAGGCAGAGGCTGGCCTGCCCATGGCAGGGACTGCCAGTCAGCACATCTTGTGTGAGCTGTTTGTGAGAGCGGGGAAGCAAGATGGAGAGTAGGTTATGGGTCAGTCAAGACCCTAAACCACATTTCTCACACAGACTGGATTCTGAGAAGCCCGGGGAAGGCAGGGGTTGAGGTCCCCA
>NW_022111379.1:12677592-12689354 GCF_000313985.2 Echinops telfairi
CATTAGGAAAACAAAGGCCTTGGCAGCGATTTTTTTCTGAATCAGGACTTTCTCTCCAAAATACCTTTCCCAGATCGCCTCCGGTGGGAACCTGTCCGAGGGTCAGCTCCAGAGCGCCCAGGCAATTTCAGACAGGGTGGCTGCTGGTTTTGACACCGTCCAGCCCCGAGGAGCCATGGGAGCGTCTAGCAGTGCGCTGAGCTGCTAACCTCATGGCAGTTCGAAGCCACCAGTCACTCGGAGGGAGAAAGACGAGGCTTCCTACTCCCATAAAGAGTTACCATCCTCAAAACCCACAGGGGCGGTTCTACCTTGTCTAAAGGGGAGACTCCAGACCCACTAGAACGATCGAAACGGACTGGGTGGCAGGGAGTTTGCGTTTGGGACCCTTTCCTTCTTCTCTCCTGAAGCAGAGAGTTCTTGCCCAAAGTAATGTTCCCCTTAGCAGCTGCGACCTGTGTGACGCCCCACCCGCCGTGTGGGGCGCAGTCGATCTGTGCTCCAGAGGTTGGTTTGCGGAATGTGTATCACCAGGCATTTCTTCTGAGGTACCTGTGGGTGGCCTGACACCCCCACCCCCAATCTTTCAGCTCACGGCTGAACACACTAAAACATTTGCATCACCCAGGGAACTCCCTTCAGATGGTAATAAGCCCTAAAGAAAGCAGCTACTTGTGGCCAGTCAGGAGCGACGATGGCTTCCTCTTTGAGCAACGCCTCAGTCCGGTCCTTCCCATCACCGTCACTGAGCTGGGCTGGGCTGGGGGCAGGGGCATCTGTGTCAATAGGGGCTCATCAGATCTTATTCAAGTGAGCGGACCCCTGTGGCTTTCCCGTCACATGCATGGTGATGTGACTCCTTGTTTATGATCAGGTATAATCACAGTCCGATGCCTGGATCATAGTAATAACAAACCAAGCCCCAAATCAAACCCACTGTCATGAAGTCAGCTCTAACTCATCGCGATCCTACAGCACAGAGGATAACTGCTCCTCGGTGTTTCGGAGACTCATCTTGGCCCACAGGGCCACCAGGTCTCCTTAATAATAGTAAAGGGAGTGAAGGGAGACGTCGGACAGGGCAAGATATGACAAAATAACAAATTTATAAACTATCAAGGGCTCATGAGGGAGGGGGGAGCAGGGAGGGAGGGGAAAATGAGGACCTAATGCCGGGGGCTTAAGTGGAGAGGAAATGTTTTGAGAATGATGAGGGCAATGAAGGTACAAATGCGCTTTACACAATTGCTGTATGTATGGATGGTGATAAGAGTTGTATGAGCCCCTAAGAAAATGATTTTAAAAATAATAATAATAGTTAAAAAGCTCTGACTCCAAACTCACCACCATTGAATCAGTCCTCACTGCCCCTGGGGGCTTCCAAGACTGCAAAGCTTTGCGGGCGTAGAAAGCCTCGTCTTTCTCCGGGAGGAGGACTGGCGGTTTCAAACTGCTAACCTAGCCGTTAGTAGCCCAACTCCTAAGTGACCACACCACCAGGGCTCCCTAATAATAGTCATGATGTAGGAAGTCCTCCACTGCTAACGTAGTCTTTATATTTGTTTTACCTCATGTAATCCTTTTAGCAATCTATAAAATAACTTTTTTACAATTATTATTTTACAAGAAGTTGGGAAAATTGCCCAGCCAGAAAACTGGTTGTTGTTCGGCGCTGTGGAGTCTGCTCTGCCTCACAGCAGCCCCATGCCCAAGGCAAGGACACCTGGTCAGGTCCCGAGGGCCGTCCTGGAACCCGCCGTGCTGGCTGAGCCCGTGGGTCTGTCCATCACTTGGAGGGTCTTCCTTGTGTTTTCATTGACCTTCGATTGCACCAACCAAGCTGTTCTTCCCTAGAAACGGAGCCCTCTTGAGAACAGGCTCAAAATAAGTGAGACAAAAATCTCACCATCCTGGATACGAAGGAGCATTCTGGCTGCATTTCTTCTAAGCAAGCAAACGGCAGAAATGGAGATGGAGAGCTGACCATGTGACCCCGGAGCCCAACGGTGACGGTCTGAGTGCAGTGCTTCTCCTGAGCACTGGCTGCGACATGCATGTGTGCTCCATTCATCTACTGCGGCCTAACAAACCAGGCCCCTACTTCCTGGCTCCAAACACCAAGACTGGTTTTACTGCAGAATCAGCCGATTGCACAGGGCTGGGGGGGTGAGTGTTGGGGGGTGGCGTGATTGGGACAGCCATGTCTGTTCCCTTTGGTATCTGCTAGCCTGCCTGGAAGGCTGACTCATCTGAAGACGGGCTCACTCAGTGACAGGGATGGGCAATGACTCTCTGCTGGGCCCTGGCTGGAGGGTTTTCTTAAGAACATCTCATCGGGCCTCCCCACGTGGCTTGAGCTTCCTCATCACGTGGGGATTGCTTTCAAGGCAAGCATCCGAAAAGCAGAGCCACGTAGGAGCTGTGTCACCTACTCTCACCCTCCCCTGGAAGACACGTAGGGACACATTCCTCTCTCTCTCTCTCTCTCTCCATTAGAAAGGTCATTGAGACTATCAACAAGGTCCTGGACAGAGGAGGATTAAAAGTGGGATGAAATTCAAAATCATATAAAAAGACCAGCCTTCATGGGTCTAATAGAGACTGGCAGGACCCCTGCCACTGTGGTCCTAACAGATCTTTCAAACCTGGAATTGAACCTCTCCATCCCCAGAGATAACCTTGCAGCCACACGAGAGGTAGGCCTAGACCAGACGGCCGTTACAGCCACATGAGCAATCACACGGGGTTCTTTCCTCCTGATCCGACTCTGGGTCCCAGCCCTTCGAGTGGATGCCAGCCCATGATGGGCAACAGCTGTAAAATGGGTGGCTTTGACCAACAGAAATGTATATCCTCACTGGTTAAGAAGCCAGAAATCCTAATTCAGGCCACTAGTTCTAAGGAGCCCTGGTGGTGCAACGGGTTACACACTGGGCTACTAACGACAGGTCAGCAGTTTGAAACCACCAGCTGCTCCAAGGGAGAAAGATGAAGCGTTGGACACCCATCAAGAGTGACAGTCTCCGAACCCACAGGGGCAGTGCAGCCCTGTCCTACAGAGTTGCTGAGAGTCCGGATCAACTCGATGGCAGCGAGCAGTTTTGCTTTGTTTGCTTTAGTTGCGGCTCTCGGGGAAGGCTTCATTCGCTGTCGCATCTGGAGGAGGGGCCTCACCTCTTCCAGCTTCTGCTCCTCAGGGGCTTGGCATCTACCTTTCCCTGCCTGTCCTTGCTCGTCTCTGAATGTAACCTGCTCTCTTTGTGTCTCAAAAGTGATTTGCTTTAGGACACACCCATCACTGATAATAAGTCATCACTGCCATCGACTTTATTCTGACTCATAGTGACCCTGTAGGACAGGATAGAACTAACTGCCCAGTGGGTTTCCCAGACTGTCACTCTTCACGAGACTAGAAAGCCCTGCCTTTCCCCCTCTGAGAGGATGGTGATTTGGAACTGCCAACCTTGCAGTTAGCAGCCCAGCACGCACGTGACCCCTATGCCACCAGGGTCGCTAGGTGTCAGACTCTACTCAATGGCCATGAGTGTTTTCAACTCGGAGAGGGCCTCATTCCTATAACAAAGAAAACCCTCTTCCCAAAGGCAGTCATGCCCACACGCACAGGAGTTGGGATTCTGGCAGATGCTTTCGGGGGATGCTATTCAATGAGTTGCATTGGGTACTTGGACCAGGCCCTGGTTAGCCAAAAGACCAAGCAGGACAGCATTGCTGATGAGAAAAGCAGAGGCCCGGCTTGAGGCAGAGGTATCTAGATCCAAATCCTGACTCCACCTTTTCCCGCGTGAGTGTCAAAATAACGATGTCCACATCGCTTCGGAGGGAGGATCCACAGTGAGCTGATACAAGTACAGTGCTTGGCATAGCGCCTGGCCCATAATACATGCTTAATACATATTCGTTATCTTTGCTGTTGTTAATACGATTTATGAAAGATTCGCTTGAGAGCCTCGCATATGGTAGGCATTCAAAAGCTGATAGCTGCTAATCTCATTGTTTAAGTCCTGGAAAAGCTACAGGAATTCAGAGAAGGACCAGATAACAAGGTAGCGAAGACAGAAAGCAGGCTGCCCAAGCAACTGTGCAGATCTGCAGAGCAAGGTCTAATCCTTGAGCTGTGGGATGACGGACCCTGATGAAGTGGCAACGTCTCTCTGCAGAACGCCGATCTTCATCTGCCTCAATTAGGAGATGACAAGAGCTTCCTGAGCTTGGAAGCTTCTGAGAAAAGGAATTTCAAGAAAGAAAATCAGAAACACCGTCTATCGTTAGTCCCTGCCTAGTGGCCTGGCCTGTTGGCCCAGGCCACCACTTCCTGTCTTACTTAAGGAGTTACCCTATTGGTCTATAGTTTCACAAACTTGCTCCGAGACTGCTAGTACTCAGAAAATTGGTGGAAGTGCTCAGGATACATATCTGTCACCTAGGCTCAAAGTCATTCCGGGTTGAGATGTTGAGAAGAGCAGAAGAGGAGCCATTACACACACACACACACACACACACACACACCCCTCTGACTATTTTGGACCTGCAAAATGATGTTGTCCTCTTCCATCGTATTTTCCATGCAGTTACTTTTCCCAAGATCCTCACAGCCAGATCCACCAATACTCACTGCTCCCAAGACCATCCTGACCCAGCTGGTGGGGTATAAAGTTTGAGCAGATGCAATGGCTTGGAATACTGTCACCAGCTAGCGATAACTGCTTGGTTTCTGTGTTCCTCTGATTTCCCTTCAGCCAGAGGATCGATCAGGTGGCATGTATTTCCCCCAGACCGCGCTCATTTCCCTCTTCCAATCAGATGTGAGTCTGGTGCCCCCTGGCATGAACTCTAAAACTGGCATCGCTGCTCAAGTTGCTCCTCCGACTGAGCTCTCCCCTGCCCTTTCCTGGCACAACCCACTCAGATACCATCAGACTCCTCCTGTCTCCCTGATATTGCCTACGATCCAGTTCTCCTCTGTATTAGTCAGCGATTGTGATGATAATACTACATAAGAAACAGCCCCCTCCCAAATCTTAGTGGTTTATGAGAATGAGCATTTCTATTTCCCACTCACGATCCGTGGCTTGGGTAGAGTGGCCTTGATTCAGACTGGGTGTGGCTTCAGATCTGTTCCACACGTCTCTCATTCTGGGACCAGCAGCTCCCTGGAGCTCAGTCTTCTCGCTGTGGATGGAACAAGCATGAGAGATGCAAGCGGACACTTGCCACAGCTCTTGAAGCTGCAACTCGGAACTGGCATATTCTCAAGGCTAGCCAATATTCCATCATGTCAGTGCAAGCTAAAACGGTCAAGCCCAACGTCAACCAGGTGTGAATCTATGTGCCCTCTCCTCTAGCCAGGTCTGTACAGAATCAAAGGGCTGTTGTTGTCCGTTGCGGTCAGCATCTCTGACTTCTGGTAACCCTTGCTTGTACGACAGCCCAAAACGCTGCCTTCCTGGTGGCTGATGTGTGAGAACCCACTGTGTATTTCAAGAGCCTTCGAGCCTAGGGGCGCATCTTCCAGCACTCTACCAAGCACGGGTCTGTTCTGAGTCATAGGGTGTTCATGGGCCAATTCGCAGATGTAGATCTCTAGGCCTTCCAGGCTCTCCGAGTCGGAAATCCCTGCTGAGACCTGTCCACCCTGAGAAATCTGCTGGTATTGAAATTCTGGAGGCATAGCTTCCAACATCACAGCAGCGCTGACGCTACCACAGGGCAATGTCCATGGCACCACCCACTAGTCAGTCTGCTGTCCAGACTATCTATATTTCTGTTCCCCAAAGAGCATTAGGAATAACTGCCCAATCTACTGCATCCCTTAAACTATAATCGTGTTATGAGATTCCCCTGAAGGAAACTCCATCTGCCATTGGCCTGCGGGGCTTGCTCCCCCTTGACCCCTTACCCTCGTTCCCTGGCTTAAAGGCTAATGTATTCCTCGTTCTTCAGCTGATTGTCCCTCTTAGAGAAGTCTACAACACTTTTTCATCACTAGGCACCTATCCCCCCAGTGATTCCGCAACAATCTTTGTCAGCTCCTCGGTCCCCTAATACAGTGTTCAGAGGAACTAGCATAAAGAACCGAAAAGGTAGAAATGAGGGATCAAGACAGATTTTCCATTTTCTTGCTTACTTTCACCCTGTGCTTTCTCTCTGGGCACCAGCTTCCTTTTTCCCTTGGGTGATCAGCTTTCTCTGTGTCTCCATTGACAGGGTGGAATAGGACTTGCTCCAGCCCCAGGACTGCAGAAGCCCCCCGCTTCAGTAACAACACCCGGTGAAGAGTATCGCAGGTTCCACTTCCAAAATCCCAGAGAAAGACCTCAGCCAACCAGGGTCAGGATCACGTAGCACCCCCTTCCCGATGGGGGAAAGTGGCTGCCAGACCCCAAAAGATGGAAACCCGCGTTTGCAAACTGCAGTCCGCTCTGCTGACTCTGGCCAGAAGAAGTGTTTTGTTTGGCTCACAAGATTTTGAAATGGCTTGAATTACCTGATGAAAGTTAGGAATTGAGAGTTCCCATGTAGTTTCATTTTTTTTCCTTCTTAAGGTGGAAGGCAACATGACGGGATTTAGGGGTGCTTAGCATTCTACTACTTGATCTAGGCTTCAGCTTCTTACCACCGTGTTCAATTTGTGAAATGCATCGAGTTATACATTTAAAATAGATGCGGAGGGGTGGGGTGGGTGGATGGGCTTCAAAGAATTTGTGGGGCAAAAAAAATCATTATTGTTTAATCTACTTTTCCATGAATTTCTTAAGCCCTCTGCTGTGGACTTTTTGATGTTTATAGTATTCCTTAAAAAAGTTTTTTTTTAAGTGTTACAATTTAAGAGATCTGGCAACACAAGGATGGCATTCCACCAGGTGACCAGCTCCCAGGAGTTGAATCTTTTCCATATTCCCCTCTTCTCCGTCCACCCATTCTGCTGCAGGGGGCCTCTTTAAAACACCTGCCCCAAGCCATGGTATTTGCAATCACCTCAAATGCACGTGAAAGTTAGACAATGAAGAAGGAAGACCAGAGAAGAATTGATGTGTTTGAATGCTGGTGGTGGTGACGATTATTTACAGTGCCGTGGGTGACCAGAAGAACAAACAGATCTGTCTTGGAAGCAGTCCACCCAGAATGCTCCTTAGAAGCAAGGACGGCAAGACTTTGTCTCATGTACTTTGAACGGTATCGGAGAAGCCAGTCCCTGGGAACGGACATCATGCTTGGAAGAGATGGGTTGGCACAGCGGACTGAGATCCAGCCAGCGTGAGGATGGCACAGGCTAGGACCGTGTTTCGTTCTGTGGCAGAACCAGCTCTATGGCATCTCATCATAACACCCTGTTCCCTTCCCAAAGGCTGAGGGCCAGGAACCACGTACCATCATCCCTGAGATCATGTTTTTCTTAGAGTCTAATTAAGAAGTAATTCTTTTAAAATATCAGACATGACTCCATTAATAGTGGGGATGTGGGGGACGAAGAAAATGCACAGGAGGCTAGGTATTTGTAGGAAAAAATGGAAAAGAGCATTTTGTTGTGCCTTGCCGTATTGAAAAGCATTCTTCCAAGTTTGATATGCAAATGTGTCAGCAACAAAGGAATCCAGCCAATGAAGTCACGAGAAGTATGAGGAAACTGGGGGAGCTGAACTTTCTTTTTTTTAAAAAAAACCCTGACATTTCAACATATATTTTTAAATGCAAATAAAACAAATGATGCAACGGTGAGATGTAGTTATGGATTAGGTGCAAATGTTGCTCAGGAACTGAAAATGTTTATAGATGGTGAGTTTATAAAAGCATAGCTCCTGAAAACAGGGAAATTCATGCCTGGAACAAAAACAAGTATTTGCACCCGAAAGACTAAACAGAAATAGTGTTGCTCCGCAAGATGACGATATGGCTGAGAACGTACAGGACAGGTTGTGTGAAAAAGTTAAATCATTTGTGGCATTTCCTAGTAAAGCTTACGAGAGCCCAGTTAAAATAATACCACCCAGTCAGCTCTATTTATTTATGACTCTAATGAGGCTTCAATGTGATTGGAGAGCTTGGGGGCATGGTGTCCATCACAGGCACAAGTTCAGGAAATGACTTCGCTTTGTGCATTGAGCAGTCTTGGAAAACTTAAAGCAGAAAGGTCAAAACTAGTAAGCCTGGCTGCAAAACAGAGCTCCTGGGATGGGCGGTATTAACGTTGAGCTGGCCACAAACCTTAAATCCAAGGTGGCAAATTTTGCAAGATCGAGGCACTCAGATGCATCACCAGGAATTGCTTTGTGCTCAAAACTGAAGATACAATATATAGTGAGCCTCGGGAAATGGATTCACTCACGTGCATGAAAGCACAGAAAACTCAGTGTTTTGCTTGATAATCTGAAATATGCCAACGTCCCGACATTCATCTGTGCTAATAAATGGAGAGAAGTTGACTTTTAATATTAGGGTCTTTTATTTACAGGATAGGGAGAACATTGGGGGGGTGGTGGTGGAATATTCACGTCTTTATATCAACCCACAAAAAACACTCACCCTCAATGCACCACCCAAAGGTGGGATGGGAGTATTGGCTTTCCAGTGAATATCACAAGCTATCTACTAAAGCCTTTGGGGCATTTCTCTGTAGATAGTCCCAAGCATGCAAATAGATTACTCAATTTACTCAGTCGTGATGAAATTATATCTCTGGGAAACTCATATGGCAAAGAACAACTTAGCCCACTGTCCTATGCAGAAATCAATCTTCAGCAATGAAGGTGCACCAACCCTGCTTTCCCCAAAACTGTGTAGCTGAAGGCAGGATTCCAAAAAGGGGGGTGGGGTGGTCTAATTCTATGAAAATAAAGTCCTATTATTAAACACACCTTTCTCCATTAACACTGGGCCATAAATGGGATGGTAAGAACCGCTTTTTGATCCCAAAGACTGAATGTAGCAACATTAGAATGTCAGAATTCTGCAAATACCTCAGGAGTGGCTACCCTAAATATAAAAGGCATCGCACAGCGAGTCTATCCGTGTTGGGCCACGACCAGCTGTTTTCCATTATGAAACTAAATAAAACGATTGCTCTCAGCTACAGGATTCAAGGCTGAATTCTATACAGCATATCACAACATGAAATGCAAGACCCGACACTGACAGGTTGGGGCAAAAGGAAAAGTGTCACATTTCTGTTTTCAAGTAAGAAAGTAATGAGTTAGGAAAGGAAAAAAGAATAATAATGAAATATTTCTTAGTTTTTTCGACTATGGTGCTTTGTTTTTTAATTTCGAGCCGAGGATGTCATCTCCCACACCAAACATGTTGGTGTGGTGTGCTGTGCTTAGACCTCCGTCAAGTACAAATGAAGAGACAAAAGCTGGGTGGAATTCTGGCCCACCTCCCCCATGTTTGGTTGCCTCTCTGAGTTTGTAATCTGAGTTTGTAACCACCTTTATAAGAAATATATTAAATTAAAGTTTGAATTCAGCTACACAGGCGATTAAATAGATTTTCCATATTGTTAGGTAGTCTACAAGTCAAAAAATAGACCAAAAAAATATTGTTGTACAATATGCATATCATGAAACTCTCTAATTTGCTATTGACACATATTCTACGTTCTTTTATTTTTTTTAAATTGGTCTTTATACCAGTCTTGGCTTCAGCCTTGTCTTAACCATAGCCATATTTCTATTCATCGTATCTTTAGCCCGAGTAGCCTCATATCACCACCAGTGACGGCTGGAGCTGGTTCGCATTAGAATTTGGCCGCTCTCTAAGGGAACTGTAAGGCTAGTTCAATTCTGTGAGTCCTTCTTAGCCCATTCCTTGAGCCTGGGCTGTATTTGTTGTGATGATTGGCTATTAGTCTTGCTCAGTAGGAGGCAGATTTGTTCTGTGGAATGAGAAGTCTGTGGTTGGTTCATGCACCTAGAAACCTCTCTGGCTGAGACACTAGAGCCATCCCAGAAAGATAAAATCGAAGCTGTCCAAGTCAGATACGAGAGCACCTTTAAGCACCTTTCTGCAGGTGGGAGACACAGCCCGCCCAGCCCTGTGATGTCAAATGCTACTCCTGATTTTCCTAGGACTTGGGTCGTTTAACTGTATCTACACCCTCCCCCACTCACACAACAATTTGTGTTTATCACATAGGTCTATACATCGCACACCTCCTTCTTTTAGAAAGGAGATAAAGCCAAACCAAACCCACTACCATCAAGGCAATTAAAATGCTAACAACCCTGTAGGACAGAGTGTAGCTGCCCCATAGGTTTTCCAAGAATGCAAATTTTTCATCGGATCAGACAGCCTCATCTTTTTATCATGAAGTGGCTGTTGGGTTTGAATCATTAACCTTGTGGTTAGCAATTTGATGTCTAATCCACTAGGTTACCAGGGTGCCTTAGAAGAGTCCCTTAAGAAATAGAAGAAAGGACTAGGAGGCAAAAGACATGTGTAGAAGTATAAGCATAGGCATGTATATGTGTAAATAAATTAATATATAATGATAGGGATATGTCAGTGTACATATATTTATATGTTAAGAATTAAGGTAGCGCTTTTCCGGCGCTGACAACCGCCCAGCGATCATGCCTCTCGCAAAGGACCTCCTTCATCCCTCTCCAGAAGAGGAGAAGAGGAAACACAAGAAGCAGCGCCTGGTGCAGAGCCCCGATTCCTACTTCATGGATGTCAAATGCCCAGGCTACTATAAAATCACCACGGTCTTCAGCCATGCACAAACAGTCGTTTTGTGTGTTGGCTGCTCTACTGTCCTCTGTCAGCCTACAGGAGGAAAAGCAAGGCTCACAGAAGGATGCTCCTTCAGACAGAAGCAGCACTAAAAGACCCTGAGTGGAGATGAGTGGAAAGCCATTCTAATAAACCCGTTTTGGATAAAAAAAATTAAAAAAAAAAGAATTAAGATAGCAGACAGACATGAGGCCTCTACTCAAGCCCTCCCTAATGGAAGAACACTTCGTTCTAATAACCTGGCTTTCTGTGATGCCTACCTTCCAGATAAGATTGCTAAAGTCACAATGGGTGCATAAGCAAAAGTAGTGAAGACAGCTGATCATGCCCGGCTATTAAAACATATAGCATCTGTGGTCTTCAGGGCTTGAAGTTAAACAAGTGGCCATCTCCCAGGGACGCAACAAAGCCCATATGGAAGAAGTGCACCAGCCTGTGTGATCATGAGGTGTCGACGGGAACAGGCATCAGGCGATCCGAAACAAACAATCATATCGATGTGAACGAGGAGGGTTTGAGTGGAGACCCAAGGTCCATCTGTAGACAATTGGACATCCCCTCACAGAAGGGTCACAAGGAAGGGATGAGTCAGCCAGGGTGCAGTATAGCACCAACGAAACACACAACATGCTTCTAGTTCTTTAATGCCCCACCCCCACACCACTATCATGACCCCTGTTCCACCTTACAAATCTGGCTAGACTGGAGCCTGTACACTGGTACAGATAAGAGCTCTCGATACAAGGAATCCAGGACAAATAAATTCCTCGTGAACAGTAATGGGAATAGTGATACCATGAGGGTAGGAGGGAAGCGGGGGAGAAAGGGGATCCAATCACAGTAATCAAGTATAACACCACCACCCATACAGGGGGACGACCAACAGAAATGTGGGTGAGCGGAGACAGCTCACAGTGCAAGATATGAAAATAATAATAATTTATCAAGGGTTCAAGAGGGTAGGAGGGAGGGGAAGAGGATCTAATACCAAGGGCTCCAGTAAAAAGAAAATG
>NW_022111379.1:12690616-12696705 GCF_000313985.2 Echinops telfairi
TTTTTTCTTTCTTTCTTTCTCCCTCCTTTTTAGTTGGCTGTCATATGCATCCCTGGATTGGGTCTGGCCCCTGCCATACTACCTGGACTCATCCCAGGAATGTATGTCTGTGGTAGCTTTTTCCCTATGCTCCTTTTGCATTTTTAAGCTTAGCTCAGTGGACTCGTGTTGTACTTGTCCTTTTGTGCTTGGCTTACTTTGCTTAATTTCCTCCAATTCTTCCCACGCAGCGATGTGCTTCATGAGTTCATCACTGGGGATGTGTAGTACTCCATTGTATGTATGTACCACCGTTTTTTAATCCATTCATCAATTGATGGAAATTTGGGTTGTTTCCAACTCCTTGCAATTGTGGACTGAGCTGCAATGAACATTGGAGTACAGATGTCTGGCTGTGGTTTGTTTCTTGCTTCTTCTGGGTATATGCCCAGTAAAGGGATTGCTGGGTCGTATGGTAGCTTGATTTCCATCTGTTTGAAATATCACCAAATCGATTTCCATAATGGATGTACATACGTACAGGTCCACCAGCAGTGGACAAAAGTTCTCATCTCACCACAGCCCCTCCAACACTTGTTACTTTCTAATTTTTTTAATTGGGTTATCTTTGAGGGTGTTAGGTGGTATGTCATTGTTGTTTTAATTTGCATTTCTCTTATGGTTAATGATTGGGAACATTTTCTCATATGTTTGCTGGCCATTCTGATTGCTGCCCTTGTGAAACATCTGTTCAAGTCCTTTTCCCACCTCCTGAGTGGGCAATTAGATTTTTTCTTATTGTAAGCTGGCAGAGTATTATAGATTTTAATAATAAGGTCTTTGTCTGATGTGTCATTGCTAAAGATGTTTTCCAAGTCTGTGGGATCTCTTATTACTCTCGGTGAATTCTTTCGATGTACATAGGTGTTTTATCTTCAGAATATCCCACTTGTCACTTTGTGCCTCCTCTCTATTTGGGTACTTCCCTATTTCCAATTGCCTCTGTATTCCCTGCACCAAAGTTCTCAGGTTTGTCCCAATTCCCTCATTAATAGCCCTAATAATTTGGGGTTTTACCTCAAGGTCTGTGATCCACCTTGAGGTTATTCTTGTGCATGGAGTGAGGTGAGGGCCTTGCTTCAACAGCACTACTTGTTCAAGAGGGCATCCGCTTCCAATTTGATACTTTGGGGCCCTATGTTAGACAGGGTTCGCTAGAGAAACAAAACCAGGCACTTATAATTTTATATATATTTATATTGATAGCTACATACAACGTAAGAAACAAACAGCTAATTAGTCTATAGAGCACTACAAATGGCTCAGTGCAACTCACTTCTGTGAGACAGCTAATACATTGGCAGTCCTTCAAGTCTTGAGGGCCACTGGGTGCAAGTCAAGGAAACAGACAACCGAGTCCTCTGTAGAGCAATTCAAGCAATCTGGTCACAGGCAACAAACAGCAAGGCAGGTCACCAACAGTCAGCCAGATGACACGGTCCGGCAGATGACACGCTTGAGTCCCCAGCTCAAGCGATGTATATGCCAGTAGCGTGGCAAAGCAGGTCTTGAAGGAACCTCAAACTACAATGACACAGTCCATGGGTTGGGTGTCACAGCCACACAAGGTCCGATCATTAAAGAGGAAGAGACAAGAAAGGTGAGGCTTATCAAGCCATTTATCTCTCTGCCCTTGAATTAATCCCACATGTATTCATTGGTCAGGTTGGCACAATGAACCTACCTATCACAGGGTCCTTATCAAAGATCAGTTGTTGGTATGTTGATGATTCTGTTTCTGGGTTTTCAGTTCTTTTCCTTTGGTCTGAGTATCTATCATTATACCAATATCACACAGTTTTGACCACTGTGGCTGTACAATAGGTGCTAAAGTCAGGTAAAGCAAGCTCTCCCACTGTGTCCTTCTTCTTGAGGAGTTCTCTGCTAATTCTAGATTCAGAAGAGGCAAGATTTCTGACACATGCCTTCTCTCCCAGGTGACACTCCATTAAAAGCCTTAGGAGATATAAACCCTTAACAAGAGGGTCCTTCAGCACAGGAAGAATTTCAGTCAGTTTCTGAAAACATCTAAGCTAATGGAAGAGAATGGCTGATGAGTAGAGTAGCAGACACCCTTCCTTCAGGTGCTACAGGCACCTGCCTGGCCAACCCGGAGAAGGTCCTGCCTTGGGGGCAGCAGGTGAAGTGGGTGGGGAAATGAGAACTGAGAAATTAAGATTTGTTCCAAATCTGTGTCCTGAACAGTGAGTGACATCTGACCCTTCACCCACCACTGTGGCTCACAGAAGAACTGCAGGCAGGCTCGGAGCCCAGTGGCCGCAGAGAGATGAAGGGGGAGGAGAGGGGCGAAGGGAGAGGAGGAGAGGAAAAGAAAGGAATGAAAGGGAGGGGGAAGGGAAGAAGAGGAGAGGGATAGAAATGGCAGGAAAGAGAAAGGAGAGGAGGAGAGAGGCGAGGGAAAGGGGAGGAAGAGGGAGGGGAGGGGAGAGAAGAAAATGGGGGGAGCAGGTGGGGGACAGGAGAGGGGAAGGGAGGGGAAGTCAGGAAGGGAAGGGAGAGGAGCAGAGGGAATGAAATGCCTACTAGAATACGGGCAACAAGAGTTGGGGCTCTAAAGCCCCAACACCTTGGCATTTCAGAAACACACGGCACAACCGGCACCGGCACCTGGCCCCACTTCTCCCAGAGGCCTTTCAGTGCCCCCCACCCCCACCCCATCCACAGAGCTCCTAGGCACCTCTCCTAGGCCCTCCTTCTCACAGCGACCAGACGAGGATCAGCAGCACGGAGGGAAGCCTGCACCATGAAAGCGCTGCAGAGAGCTGGCTCCTCATCTATCACGCGAGCAGTCAGAAGATAATGTCTGGGCTGATAAATCAGGGAATCATGGCACACACGTTGTATTTAGATATGCCTGAGAAGGAAAATCAGAAAGAGATAAACGTGATGTCTCTCCGTAGTAGAGCAGGAGATAGGGAAGGGAGTGGGGTGAGGAGGGCAGGAGGCTGTTGCTTTTGATCTGAAGCCCTTCCATACAGTTTGGTTTGCTATTTGTAAACTTTTAAAATAGTTTTAAGGAAAGGTCATACAGTAAAGCTATGGTCATAAAAGGAATCGTCAACATAATTCACTGTTATCTTAATGTTTTATTTCTGGACCCTTAGTTCTTTTTTTCTTTTTCGAAGAGCCACTACAAATGGAGATTCTCTAACAGCTACTTCACATAGCTCCAAATGAGGTTATGTCTTCAATGGGAGGGGCTTGTCAAAAGTAGGAACCAAATTAAGGTACCCCTCACTCTCTCACTGCCATCGAGTCAATTCCAACTCACAGCAACCATAGGACAGGACAGAATTGGCCCGGTGGGATTCTGAGCCTGGAACTGTTTACGGGAGTAGAAAACCTCATTTTCCCCCTTGGAGGAAACTGCTGGCTTCAAACTGCGGGCAATCCAGTTAACAGCCAATGTAAAACCCACTACACCACCAGGACTCCTAAAAAGTTACCCCTAAGTAATTTAATTTCCAGTATTCTTGTTTAACAATCCAATCAAAGAGAAACAAGAAATTAAGACTTAAAAAAGTAAGTCAGAATCTTCTCTCACCCCCAATACATATTGAGCACATACGATGTGTCCAACAATGGTCTCGGGTCTCGGGGGCTAGAGACCAAATTGCAGCTCACAAGCCATATGCAGCTCTTTCGGATCATCCATGTGGCTCTGGCGTGAAATCGAAAATGAAAATAAAACTATTATTCAGATCATGGTGATTTCGTTTGTTTGTAAAAATGTATTTATGGTCCTTGCATAATTTTTAACTTAGACTGTAGAAGCCGGAGATGCAGTAGGGAACAGACAGATAAGCGAATGCCCTGGAACTAGCATTCTTACGGGAGATGCGGGCTAGGCTGTAAACAAAGGCAAATTAATAACGGGGGAACTATCAGACTGTGTCAGGGGCTGTGCAGAGGATTGAAATGGTTTGATGAGCGACAGTGGCAGACGATAAAGTTGGCCTCTTTGGGGGAAGGCATTGAAGATGAAGTCTGGTGGGGGGGGGGGCGGTCAGCTTATAAAGGCCACATGAGGTAGAAAGGAGGGGATTCCAAGTAGAAAACCAACTGAAGCAAACCCACTACCATCCAGTTGATCCAACTCACAGTGACCCGACCTAGGGCGTCCGAGGCTCTCCATCTCTATGGGAGCAGACAGCCTCGTCTTTGTCCCAGGTGACTGGGGGATTGACACAACGGATTTTGTGACTAGCAGTCTGACACCATGCCACCGGGGCTCCAGCAAAGCTCGAAGTAGGGGGTGGTGGGAGGATGGGGAAAGTGGGGTGGGGGTGGGGGCTCTCATATGATCTATGCACATGTTTTAAGAACCAACAGGTAAGGGAGCTAAAATGAGGTGGGAAAGGCAAGGATGGATCACATGGGGTTTCTGAGCCACAGAAAGGACTTTCTGACTGCCATCCACTCAAAGTGGACGCATATCCCCCGAAAGGAATTTAGGCCTTATTATATATATAATGCAAGGAGCCCTGGTGGCAGAGTGGTTACAGGTTGCGCTGCTAACTACAGTGTCAGTAGTTCAAAGCCTCTGGCCACTCTTCAACAGAAGTACACGGCTTTCGACTCTCAGTGACAGTTACAATCTCAGGGCAGTTCTACGCCATCTTACAAGGTCACTAGGAGTCGGCATTGACTCAGCGGCAGTGAGTTTGGTTTGCTTTGTAGATACATAATGAAAAGCCTTTGGAGCTGCTTAAGCAAGAGGGGGACTCCGTCTGTTTGCCAACACTTCCCACCTGGAATTATTTGAGGGCAATTCTTTCATATGCCTGGAGTTAGTAAGCAGATAAGGAGAGTTAAAGTGAGTTCTCTTCTGTTAACATGGCCTATTCGGAGAACAAACTTTTGCTCACTCATTCATTTGAAAATTATTTATTGAGCACTGTTTACCTGGCACTATTCTTGGCATAAGGAGCCCTGTGGTATAGTGTGCTACATGTTGAATTGCTAACCAGAAGGCCAGTCATTGGGAGCCACCAGATGCTCCATGGGACAAAGATGAGAATGTGTGCCCCCATAAAGACTTGTAGCTGTAGTATCTCATAGGGCCATGGGAGCCGTGGAGGGGTAGTGGTTGTGCATTGGGCTGCCAGCCCCAATGTCAGTAGTTTGAAGGGCAGTGAGTTTGGGAACCCATAGGGGCAGTTCTACCCTGGCCTATAGGGTCACTATGAGTCAAATAGCAACTCAATGGCAGTCTTTTAAAGAGGGTTTGTTTGGGGGTTTGTTTTTTGTCTTCTCGACATTCACACTCACTGTGGGTGCCTCAGAAGAGCCTGGCCATCTACTTCCAAAGAGTCAGCCATCGAAAAGTCGATGGAGCACAGTTCTCGTCTGACACAAGTGTCAGGCGGGGTCGTCGTGTTGATTAGCGTTGCTGACATTCATGCCGCAGACTCAGGTTTGACTCCACCTCCAGCGGAACCACCTGTCACCGGAAGTGTGTGTGTTGTTGCGATGCGGAGCAGGTTTCTACGGGGTTTCCAAACTAAGACAGACTAGGAAGCAAGCCTGGCCAGTTACTTCGGAAGACCAGCCATCGAAAACCTTATGGTTCACAATGGTTCTACCCCATGGTGCAGGGGGTTGCCATGCAGGAAGTGGAAGGGGTGGTGGGGGGGTGGGTTGGCAATCAACGGCAGCTAGTGACAGCATCTTCCTGAGAGTTCTGAGAGATATACCAATCCTTATCCTTAACGAGTCTGCACAGAAGGCTGACATGGAAGAATATCACTAAACCCGATATGAATTGGAATAAGATCTGGGGTGAGGCACTGCAATATTTTCTTTCTCTGAAAGGGATGCCAGGCCATCTGGATTTGACGGGAAGCAAGAAAGGACCCCTCCCTTCTCTGACCTCCAAGAGAAGTGTGTTATCTTTCAAAGATGGCCTTCGTTTAACCCGGTCTTTGTTTGCAGTGACCTCCCACCCTGACTCTGGGCTGGCCTTGTGACTTGCTCTGGCTAATGGGATGATGGCAAACGTGACATAAACAAGGGCTTGGAAGGCACCG
>NW_022111379.1:12696805-12716622 GCF_000313985.2 Echinops telfairi
GATCTCCCTGATCCCAGTGGACACAGGCCAGCTAGCAACTACGAGAAGAGGCCATCGTGGGGACTACATATCTCCATCCAAGCAGGTCCGGAGCAGACAATCTGCCCGGTCTGCCAACAGAATAGAAGGGAACCGTGATTCAGTTTGTTAGTTTATGGTTTGGGAGTAATGTGTTACACAGCAAAGGCTAATTAATAGGATATATAAGACGTGGTGTGATATAGATAGATAGACAGACAGATAGATAGACAGCTGACATAGGAAAGATCCTCTAATCTCATACTTCTAGTCTAGTCTAATGACTTGTTTCTACTGACTTCTGAAAAAATGTCCATCCTGTTCTCCCTAACATCTGATCATCCAGTTGCCTGTGAAGGGCACCCCAACGCTTGACAACTCCAGGTGTTTCCAAGTAGAAGTGTGCTCCACAGTTTTCAGGGATTATAATCTTTCAGAAGTAGATTGCCAGGCCTTTCTTCCCAGGTGCCTCAGAGAGGACTTGCACTGACAATCCTTTCAGTTAGAAGGCGAGTGCTTTAACCATTGATGCTGCCCGAGGACTCCTAACATTTTGTACATTAATTTTCCTCTTGGAAGCTCACCTACCTTACCCACTGCCATTGGGTGGCTTCTGACTCTCTCAAAGTGACTCTATTGTCTAGGGTTTCTGAGACTGTCCATCTTCACAAGAACAGACAGCCTCACCTTCCTCCCACAGTGTAGCTAGTGGGTTTGAACCACTGGCCTTGCAGTTGGAAGTTCAACACTCAGCATCACCAGGGCTCCTTTTGCCCACCTTCGGGGAAAAGAAATCGGTGGCCCTGGCCAAGATGAGAGCTGATCCCATCAGAGGCATGTGCAGGGATTTGAACAGATGACCATGAAATTCAAATAAAGTATGCAGCGACAGAGTAGATGCCCAGCCGCTACAGGGCTGAGATGGACAGGTATGTAGTAAGGGACACACCAGGGAAAAACACACGCCCTAAGCAGTTTGGCTCTGAACTCTGCCCTGTCCAAGAACTCCAAAGCCTTCTGAAGAGTTTACAGCTTCCTTCCTCACAAGTCTCCAAGACAAACCCAACAAACACCAGTTGCTCTCAGCTGCTCGCACGTTGGCCTGCCTGGAGGAGGGGGATGCCAGAGAGCGCATCCTGAGGTTGCTTCTAGCCCTGTGCTTCTAGGAAATAGACAATTATGAAAAACATGGATTTTATTATCGTGACATCTCTAAGGTCGCTGCATAAAGCCTATATTTAAAAATATAAACATGTAAGTGAAAAAAAATGTCAAGGGAATAAATATTTGTCTTAAAAGAGACCATCTGTTTCAAATTTTTATTTAAAAAAAAAACTAACATGTGTTTTATTTTAAATTTGTATGTGTGTTGTTATCCTTGGGTTAAGTATTAGGTAAATAGAAGCATTGAGAATCCATTTTCCAGAAAATTTTGGTTAGAAATCCTTGCACACGTGATGCAGGAGATAATTTGGGGGCTAATTGGAGCTTTGCGGGCAGCCAACTAGGGCTTCAAACCGGTTCAAACCGGTTCAGCCAAGGCCCACATAGCAAAATGGGAACAGATCCAAATTTTTAAAATTTGGGTGATCCAGAATGTTAACCCAAATGGGGGAAATTATAGAGCCTCTGAAGAGGTGCAGTAAGCCCATTCAGGAGCCGGATGTGAGAGGATGGATCGTTGCCAGGACTGTGGAGCGTGGCACACGTTCAAAACCCTGTGGTTTGCTGCCAACTTTGAACAGGGCACCATTGTTTCAGACTCAGTGGGTCAAGAGAATTGGTTGCTGTACAACACGTGCACATCCCTTGTTTTCTAGGAGAGAAATTCGTTTCTAGTAGGGCTTGCATCCATCATTTTTCACACTCTAGTTAGCATTCTAGTTCCACACATTTTTCAAAGACGTGGGAGCATCTCAGTGTGTTCATCAGTTGTGACTGCATGGGGCTGAACCGAGGTAAGCCCTACAACCAACTCCTTCCAGCTCCACCCTGCCTCCCCTTCTCTGATGCTAGCATTTGCATTTGGATGAGATGGCACATTACCCCTCGCGTGGGCTCAACCACCATAGGCAGCTCCAGGTGTACAGGTGGCCAGCGGGCAGTAACTATCAAGAGCAGATGCATAGAGAGAGAAATCAAACAAGTGTGCAGAGAACAACAGGCCTCTCTTCATGAATGTATAGATTTGACAGGACATTTGTACACATGTATGTACCTACATTGCAAATATATCCACTAATAGCAGAGCACACAGGAGGAAAAGCTATGAATACTTACTGGGGCCCTAGCAGCTCTTTTTACCACCCATCCATCCATTTATTGTGTCAAGCACTTTTGTACATACGTGGCCATTCTCATTTTCAAAACATTTTATTTCTACTTGAGCCCTTGGCATCAGTTCATTTTGCCCCTTCCCTTCCCCACCGTCCCTCCCTCCCTCATGAACCCTTGATGATGTATACATGATTTTTGTCATGTCTTACACCAACTGCTATCTCCGTTCCCCCGCTTTGCTATGAACACTTAGTAGACAGAAGCAAACACCCTAAGGGAAGGAGTCACTGGGTCTGGGGCTCCAGACCATAAGTCTCCTGGGACACCAAGGTTCATTGGCATAACGAAGTCCATCAAGATGATGTTCTGCATATTGTGGTGAGTAGCAACTGGAGTCTTAAAAGTTTGCGAGCAGCCACCTAAGGGGCAACTATTGATTTCTACCCACCCAGAGCAGAAACCAGTGAAGCCAATCACAGGCACAAGGACACAAATCATCCAAAGGAAAAGGAAGCACATGAACCCCAGCTTCCTGAAGCCTGAAACCAGAAGAGCTAGATAGTGCCCAGCTACCACTGCAGACCTCTTCTAAAGGGCATCGTGGTAGTCAATCCTCGGTATATTAGGAGCAAAATGTGGAGCAAAACTCAACTATTGATCTGATAGTCCTGGAACCCCCAAGATGATGGCCATCAACCGCTCTTCAAGTGGGTGACTTAACTCACGCACATGGCTCAATTTCCAGCCAAGTGACAGAAAGGCCTAAAAGGTGAACATGGAGATAGACACCCGTTAGAACCATCAGCCACACAACATCAAAAGGATAGCATGTGCCCAGGGATAAAGCTCAGAAAGCAGGAAGGGAAAGGAAGGAAGGATGAATGAAACAGGAAATGCAGGGAGGAAGGGGAAAGAGCGCTGGTACATTGTGGGTATTGCAATCAATGCCTCAGAACAAAATGTATACGAACTGTCGGAAACCCATGTGCTCCATAAAGAACATGCACATGATAATGACCCACATCCACACATAGGGGACTCACGCACATGGGAGTTCTTTGGTTTGCAAAGAGCTGTGTCACATGCATGTATTTGGCATTGAAAAGGCAGTGATTGCCTCCTAAAGAAAGGGGAGGCTTCAACCAGGTAACGTTTGAGTTGAGGGCTTGCCAGGAGAGATTGACTCTCTTCTCTACTCACAGGACCAGCACGTCTACAGGATGCCTTCTCCACACTTCTCAGAGTGGTGTGCTTAAATTTCCTGGGGCTGCAAGGAGTTAGCAGCACTCCAGGATGCTGGAGTAGTAAATTCCAACCAGAGAACTTCATTTTCTGACTAAATGGAGGAGAATCCTTTAGGTGCCAAGGCTTAATTTTAATGGGATATTTCTTATTGGAAAACCTTCCAAAATGTGCCCTAGCAGACTCTTGGCATCTGCAAGGGATACATTAGGGGGTCTTGGTGAATCTCCAAATCCAAAAAAATACCGCTAAGCCCATGCAGACTGCTGACTTACTTAAGAATCACATTTCCATGAAAAGCCACAGGTATCCTGTGCATAGCTGGGCACCACACACCACCCTCTCTTTCTACTGACTCTACAGTTTTACCTCTTGCTTGATGAGCAATTATACGTAACCTGTGTATGATCGAGGCATGACTTATGATGCAATCAAAGGACAGTTTTATTGCTGTCTCCCATCATCCCTTTCTATCTGATCCCATGAGGTTAGACTTCCTAGGGCACCCAATAAAAACTCCAATAGGTTCATGACAGCTTGGCTCAGTCTTGGGTTGTAACTCTAAGAGACAAACACAGTCCCAGCTCAGCAACTTGAATGCTTGTGTCTGCGTAATAATAAAACTTTCAAACCTGATTTAGGAGCATGCCTTCTTCCTGGTCCCAGCTCCATTTTGCTTTCGGTTGGAAGCCTGCGGAGGCAAAGCAGGGTCAGTTGGCCTCTGCGTCTGCTCCGTGTGGTTTACCCGCTGTGCTCACAGCACACGGAGGGGTTCACAGTTCTCTGCAAAGAAATCTCTGCCCTGGTCGATTTCCTCTCTTCAGTCCCTCAACTAACTGATACCCTCCAGGTGGAAAAGATGACGTCAGGAGTCTGTTATGTATCTTTCTGTGTTTTTCAGTATAGGAGGCCCAGCTGGGTGACTCTACGGAGACAACTAGAATACAGATTCCTGGGAATATGGCAGGGGTGCAAGGTAAGGGGAGCTGATATCAAGAAGTTCATGAAGGAAGAAAATACTTTGAAACTGATTTTGGTAGCAAATGGACACTAGTGCTTGATATAGTTGAGCTATGATTGGTCTGAGGTCTGGCTTAGCTCCCAAGAAAATGGCTTTTAAGAAAATAGAGGATGGCACGATTCCTTCTTCCTTTGTACACTCTGCAGGTGGCGGTCTAACCGGGTCATTTCACGTCTGTTGGACCTTCGTGGTTTGGGCAAGCTTGTACTGAACGTCCTGTGGAATAGGTGTAGAGCATCGGTGGTTCTTTGACAGAATTCTCCCTTCCAAGCAGGATAAGTTTGATTCACCTCGTGTGCAGCCAACACCCACCTGTCAGGAGAGGTTTGTGTGTTGTTATCTTGTTGAAGAGGTTTCAGCAGAGCTTCCGAATTAAGTCACATTCAGTAGAAAAGTCTGACCCATCCACTTCTAAAATCCAACGGACTAAAACCTTAGGGGTCATAATGGTCCAATTGCCATCAATCATGGACATGGGGCGCAACATTTTGTCCTGGTGTGCTGGGGGGGTCACACGAGTGACAGCATCTAACCACAAAGACTTGAAATGGATCGCTGACCAGAGTACTCTCGGAAACGGTTTTACAAATAGCTTGTCCTAGTCTCCCTCTAGTTTCTGGCCTCCAGCAGGCACCACACAAAGCACTTGTTAAATGAACGAGTGGAAGATTAGAACCCATGATGGAATTACTCACGTCACACACCCAAGGCACCGCAGAACGCCACACTCGTCCTGTGTGTGCTTGTCTTCATGTGTTTCTTTTTAAAAAAAATCTTTTTATTAGGGGCTCATACAACTCTTATCATAAACCAAACACATATCAATTGTGGAAAGCACATCTGTACATTCACTGCCCTCGTCTCTTCGTGTGTTTCTTGAAGGTGTCAGTGGTAACTGAAAATACTCAAAGGTACACGTGTGTGAAGTTAAACAGCATGGAATAGGTAAAGGGAAAGTCGTCCCCCCTCACCGTCCTCCTCCCAGCCCACCACACGCCCTTGCCACAAGACATTGCACACGCAGCCAATGTGGCAGATTGCTTACAGACCGCGTCTCTGGCATGAATTCTGTGTTCTTTCTTATTTGTTGTCCAACATTCATATGCATATGAGGCAATTCAAAATACCTTAGACAGCTAAGGAGCTCGGATGGCATAGTGGTTATGCATTGGGCTGTTAACTCTAAGATCCATAGTTCAAAACCACCAGACGTTCTTTCGGAGAAAGATGAGACTTTCTACTCCCATAAAGAGTTAGAGTCTCAGAAATCCACGAAAACAATTCTACTCTGCCACTTAGGGTCATGAGTCACTATCGAAATTGATGGCAGTAATCTTGGTTTGGTTTGGATTTGGGTTTGAGGTCAAGTTCACCTTTGTCCTCAAAGGGACATCCTTGACCCTCAACACTTAAAAGCAGCAGATTGACCCAATGTCTGTAGACCTGTGTGAGTGGTGTCATGACGTGTATGCGGTCTGCCACTTGCACTGTGGCTTACATCTCACAGGGATTTCTGTGCTCATACATTCTTGAGAGAGCTGCATCATCTTCAATAGCGGAGACATACCCTGCTTATTCAAGCCTACCCAAAAACTTTTCCCTCAAAATGTTGCAAAACACATCCCTCCACTTGCCCACTTTGGGCACATGTGCAAGTGTGCCCAAAGCAGTGCCCAAGGCAGTCATTTCAAAGTTAATAGGAAATCTTGCCATCCTTTCTTCTAAGGAGCATGCTGGCTATCCTTCTTCCAACACAGATGGGCTTGTCCTTTTTGCAGTGCATGGTACTTTAAATAGTCTTCTCCAGCACCATAATTTACACGCTTCTATTCTTCTCCAGTCTTCCCAATTCAACTTTCAGATGCATATGAGGTGATTAAAAATACCCTGGCTTGAGGCTGGCGTCTACCTTAGATGTCAAAGGAACATCCTTGCTTTTCAGCATTTTAAAGAGATCCTGAGCAGCAGATTGGCCCAATGCAATGTGTCATTTGATCTCTTGACTGCTGCTTCCATGAGGATTGATTTTAGATGCAAGCAAGATGAAATCCTCGACAACTTCAATCTTTTCTCCGTTTGTCATATTACCTATGGCTCACTTGTGAGGATTCTGGTCATCTTTATATCGAGTTCTACCCTATACAGAAGGCTGCAATCCTGGATCTTTATCAGCAAGTGCCTCAAATCTTCCTCATATTTAGCAAGCAAGTTGTGTCATCTGCATCTCACAGGTTGCTAATAAACCTTCCTCCAATATTAATGCTGCAGTTTTCTTCATATAATCCAGCTTCATTAATTATTTGTGGAACATACAGATTGAACAAATATGGTGAGAGGATACAAGCCTGACACACACCTTTCCTGATTTTAAACCTTGCAATATTCCCTTGTTCTGTTTGCACAACTGCCTCTTGTCCATGTACAAGTTCTGAATGAGCACAGTGAAGTGTTCGGGAATTCCCATTCTTCCCAAGGTCATCCATAGTCTGTTATGATCCACACAGGCTGAATGCCTTAGCACAGTCAATAAAACATGCGTAAACATCTTCCTGGTATTCTCTGCTTTCAGTTAAGATCCATCTGACAGCAGCAGTGGTATCCCTTGTTCCACATCCTCTTCTGAATCCGGCCCGAACCTCTGGCAGCTCCCCATCCATGTACCGCTGCCACCACGGTTGGATGATCTTCAGCAACATTTTACTTGCATGTGATGTTAATGATGTTGATCTACAATTGGGTCACCTTTCTTTGGAACAGGTACTCTGATTAGCAATGACCTACTTACCATATATTAAATTGCCCTGTATACACAAATGACATTTTATTCTGATTTATCTAAAATATTTCCTCTTAAACGTCTTAAATTCTTTCACTAACACAGGAGTCGGCTTTTTGAGGGAAGGAAGTGAGGTGTGTATAGTCTGTTTCTCATGTCCATGAAAACATAGAAGATGCTTTTCATTTCCATGATGGAACATGGAATGCAAATGTTGGAGGTCATGACTAATGAGAGGCAGGATTGACTCAGAGGCTCAAACCCACTGCCAGAGAGTTGACTCTGGCTCATAGCAACCCCGTGGCACCGGGTAGGACTGTCCCTGTGGGATTCCGAGATGAACTCCAGGCGGAATTAAAAAACCCTCATGTTTCTTCCTCGTAGAGGCCGGTGGTTTCAAATTGCTGAGCTTGCCGTTAGCGGGCCAATGCATAGCCTGTATGTCAACAGGGTTCCCGGCGACTCAAAGGCCGTCAGTTCATCTTGTTTGTTTGGGTTCCCCTACACCAGAGTTGCAGTGCTGGCAAATCAAGGTAGAAACCCAACAAAAGATCAACTCTATACACATCGGGGGCATGCAAGCTTTTGACTCACATCACATTCCACATCGCCATTTCACTCAACTTGCAGAGCCTGCTAGAGTGGCTGTGGTGTGGATGCTCCCTGCAGCTGTGCATTCATCTGGGTAGACTAGAGAAACAAATCCATGGACACTCATATGTGTATGTGTTAGTCTGGGTACTTTAGAGAAACAAATCCGCAGAAACTCACGTATAAGAGAGGGTTTCATATGTAGGTTGACTGTGCATCAAGAAAACATCCCAACCCAGTGCTACCCAAGCCCACAAGTCCAACATTAAACCATTAACCCATATGTCCAACACCAATCCACAAAGTCCTCCTCCATCTCACAAAACAGAGGCCATGATGTGGACTGCAGGAGGAAAGCTGAGTCAGTGAACGTGTAAACATCTCAGCGCTGGAAGGGGTCTCCACATGGGTGCTCCAGCACCCAGGGCTTCATCGGGGTAGGTCCATGTGGCTTCTCCTTGGGGATGTCTTGCAGGAAGTCAGTCTTGCAAGCTGAAGCAGGGAACTGCTAAGGCAGCCGCACGCTGGTGCAACCATCACAAAGCAAGAGATCTGAGAACTCGAAAGGCAAGGCTCACCGAGCCATTTATCCCTCTGCCCTTCAATTAACCCCACTTGTGTTTATTGGCCAGGTTGGCACAATAAACTAACTAACTCAGTGTATAAGAAAGAGATTTATATACAAGAGCAATTGAACATTGAGAAAACATCCCAGTCCAGTCCAGATCAAGTCCATAAGTCCGACATTAGCCCATATGTCTGACAGCAATCCATGAAGTCCTCTGCAGACTCACGAAACACATGCAATGATGCTGAATGCAGGATGATCACAAGCCAGTGGGTAGAAAGTCTTTGGGTCCAGTGGCATTGTAAGCATCGCAGAGCTGGCAGGGGTCTCCATGTGGCTTCTCTGTCTTCCGAGGTCTGGTTGCGTCCATGTGGTTTGTCTTCTGCAATGTCTCCCAGGGAGTAGCAGAGAGAGAGGTGTCTTCTGCCTCCAAGAAGGAAGTACCAGATTTCCCAGAATTCTCAGGAGAAGGCCATGCCCACACAGAAGCCTCATTGGCTATCTCCAGATTGACAGCTTAGACTCCACCCCGACACTCTTCATCCTTAAATTGACATCAGATTAGGTGACTCCCACAGGCTGACACTGTGAAGTGGTGCTGTGGCTGCCTGTCCAACACCAGCTCTGCAGGAAAGGACGGCCATCAGGGTCAATGGCACCAAACTGGTGGCTTCAAAAGGTGTTCAGACAGGGATTTTGGGTGTGTTCTGGAATCTTTTCCTTCTGGTTTATTTCTTAGTGGTCTTTGGAATGGGCTGGTTGGCAACCCCAACCTCCCCTGCCCCCACACAAGGCAACCAGCCAAGCATTCTTGTAACCGAGATGACGCTGTTTTATTACCGCAAACTAGAAGTGATCCGAAAAGAAATTTACCCCGTTGGCCAATGACTTCCAGAAAGAAGGCCCACAGAGCGACTATCCTACGTCTAAGTCCCAGTGTGTTATCTCTGATAGGCATTCCACCACATTGGAACGGATTTATAAATAACAACCCAGACAAGTTACTTCACTTAGTTACCTTGGCACTGGCTGAAGTTTGTGTTGGACGGTTTCCTGACAGTAGCATTGCCCCAAGCCAGGCATTCTTCCGGGCTTTGCCAAGGCCTTATTTGGCTGTGGTGAAGGTCTGGCTATACCAATCTTAAATATTCTTGACCACGGGCACAACTTCAGGCTGCTGAGTAAGGTCATCTCGGAGGGTCTGGTTTGTTTATTTCTTTATACACTGGAATGGACTCAAGATGACGCCCCGAGAAAGTCTCGTTCCTTCTGGGACACAGTGATGATGGTGCCCCCACAGCTTTCCCGAGGCTGTCACCATGCCCCAGCCTGATCGTCAGGGAAGACCAATGGATATCTACTCAACAGGCAGCCAAGAACGCAGCCTTCCAATTCCAGCTGCCGTGGTGTTTCGCTGGGGTGGAGTCAGCCCTCATTTGGGGCAACCCTGTAACGGGATAGGACCATTGTGATCCAGACGGTTTCCATTGGCTTTCTTTTGAAGTAAACCACCAGACCATTCTTCCTAGGCTCCCTGAGTCTTGCATCTCCGCGAAAACCTGTTTCTCATCATAACAACACACGAGCCTCCACAGGTGCTGTGAACAGGGACTGAACCTAGATCTCTCACGTGGGAAGTGAGACGTCTACCAGGAAACTGCCAGGGCCCTGCAGAAAGTGTGATGGATGCTCCACCCCTCAGTATGTAAGTGAAAACCTCACTGAAGAATAGCACTCTTCAGAGATGACTGCCTGGATGATGAGCCATTTGCTGCCCCCTTCCAGATATCCCAACACCATTTTGGCCAGAGTAGCCAAGAGGCAGGTACCTGGTGTGCAACCATTGGCGGCAGTGGAATCACTCTGACTGAATTGTTTTGGGTAGGGTGCCAGGAGCATTTGGAACTGTCCTTACAAGAAACCATCCCACACAATGCATCCGTGTACCGGGAGTAATGAGGTTGTTGAAAACATGTTTCATGACATCACACAATGTTTCCTTTACGAAGTGCCCCCCGGCATCCTTGCTGTCTGAATTTATTACTAAAAATAGTAGTCCTTCTCTCAATCAGTTGATGTACTTCTCTTATGGCAGGGTTTCCCCGATGGGGCTCCAAGGGACACGAGAGCAGCCAAGAGCAATGAATGGTGCTCCTTGAAAAAAGTCCAAAGGGGAGAAAGAAAAAGTCCCTAAGGCCAAACCAGTCATTATGCCTGTTGTTTTGTTTTGTGTTTTGCCAGAGGACTTTCATGAGTCATGAATAAACGAATGTGAACTGTATAATGCTACAAGATGGACCGTTTGCATGATGACTGGAAAGGAACTTACCAGGTCACACAGTCTTTGTGCTGGGTCCTGCTGTGAACGGAATGGTGTTTCTCCAAGATGTTTCTCCGGAGCTGCATGCGACATAAACTTCTGTTTGCTACACTCACCCACGGCGTGTGCTTCTGGCGAAGCAGCTCTAGCTACGTAAGACTGGTCCTCACCACAGACATCGGTGTAGCCATCGATTACCTTCTCTTCCTCTCCTTGACACCTCCCGGTTGCACCAGCGCACCCTTCAGCCTGGTATGGCAATCTCCTTGTTGCTGCTGTGTTTAGCTGTCATTGAGCCCCAACTCCTGGTGACCCCAAGTTCAACAGAATGAAACATTGCCCAGTCTCGCACCCATCTTCAAGGTCACTGGTGCATTCAAGTCCATTGACGTGGCCACTGAATTTGCAGGGTCTGCTGGTCCGAGAGGCTCATCTTCCAGCACTATATCAGACAGTATTCTGTTTTGATCCTCAGAGTTTGCAGTAGTTAACCTTTGGAAGTAGTTTCCCAGGTTTTTCTTCCTAGTGCAGTGGTCCTCAACCTTCCTCATGCTGAGACCCTTTCATACAGTTCCTCATGCGGTGGTGATCCCCCAAACATAAAATTATTTTCGTTGCTACTTCATCACTGTCGTTTTGCTACTGTTATGAATCAGGTGACCCCTGTGAAAGGGTGATTTGACCCCCTAAGGGGTCGCGACCCACAGGGTGAGAACCGCGGTCCTAGTCTGTCTTAGTCTGGAAGATCATCTGAATCTTGTCCACCAGGGATGACCCTGCTGGTATGTAAAATACCAGTGACATAACCTCTAGCAGCACAGCCACATACATCTGAGCCCTTAGGAGGCTGGCATACGGCATCAGAGCTGGGAGTCCTCTCTCTCTGTGCCTCTGCCCTCCTCCCTCCACAGCAGTGCAAGCGCACACACTCGGGACAAGTGTCTGGCGGCGAGGGCTGCCGCTCTGTCCGTTCTCACAGGCCGGCTTTCTTTTCATCCCTCCGTTCTCCCTACTCAGGCTCTCACTCTCCATTTCCTGCTTTTCTCGCCTGTCACCTGGGTATTTCTAGCCGGCTCCTCCAGACTTTAAATAAGCACGTTGGCATTTTATAGATCTCACCAGGAAGGCAGAATACTGCTCCTTTTCTGCGCAAGGACCAGACCAATCACAGGACACAACTTCCTCTTGGACTATCTGCCTACTCTTTATTTGTGTTCTTTAGTTGCTGGAGCTCAGAGACTTGCCCTCTGCAGACAGAGCTGGTTTGTTCCAGCGGTCACCACTGCCACCCCCACCCCTCCTCTGCATCCAAGGCCAAGGAGTGACCTTAAAACTTTAGAAAACTACACTCTGATGATGGTAGAGACTGTGGTCTACTGATCCAAATGTTTATGCACTTCTCTCTGTTACATTCTTACCAGCCGTCATCAGCTTGTACTCCATGGGGTATTCCCTGACCCCACCACCCATCCACCCACCCACCCCCACACAATTCATACAATTTAATCATTCAATCATATTAAGAAGATTTGTGAAATCAGCATCACAATCAATTTCCAGACATTTTCTTCTCCTACTCATTTTTGTCAGCTCCCCATTTTCTCCATCCTCCTAGGCTGGGCTATCTAGTTACTATCTCTATAGATCCTGGATTTCTTATACCGAAGATCATACAAAACAAAACACAACCTGTGTTAGGTTGGTTGACTAGAGAAATAAAGTCAGAGACACTCGTATATGTATAAGAAAGACCTTTATATCAAGAAGTAATTGTATATCAGGAAAACATTCCAGTCTAGTCCAACTCAAGTCTATACGTTCAATACTAATCCACATGTCTGATACTAGTCCATAAATCCCTCTTCAGACTCATGCAGCCACATGCAATGATGCAGAATGCAGGAAGATCACAGGCCGGTGGGTGCAAAGTTGTGTGCATACAAGGGTGGTGGCCACATCACAGGGCTCCTGTAGGTCTCAACAGGGGAGTGGAGGCAGAGAGAGAAGGGGGCGGTTCCCAGCATGCTCCATATGAGAAGGCCACGCCCACAAGGAGGCACCATCAGGCTGTGACCCAATTGACAGGCTAGACTCCACCCCTACACTTTTATCTCTTCAAGTTGACATGAAATTATGTAATCACCATACCATCATACAAAATCATATGAAGTAAAAACGACAACAATGACTAGACTGAATATTGGAAAACCTCACTCACACAGAGAGCAGGAAGTATTAAAAACTGAAGCAACTTTTTAAATGAGTCAAAAGGAGAACAAATGATAGGGTGTTTAGGACATTTTAACCCAACTACATCTGCCAGAACCAACTTTACAATGCTCTCCATCAGAAAGGAGGCTCCCTGGGGTTGTTAGTGGCTACTCTTTCAGGAGCCTTGGTGGTGGAGGAAGTTATGAGTTTGGCTGCTAACTGCAAGGTTAGTAGTTTGAAACCACCAGCCACTCTGAGAAAGAACAATGAGGCTTTCTGCTCCAGCGATAACTTACACTACAAAGAGTTACAGTCTGGGAAATCCACAGGGGCAGGTCTGCCTTGTCCTAGAGGGTCGATAGGCGTCAGAATGAGCTCTGTGACAGTGAGAGCTGACAAAAACGATTTCAGAAGGAGATTGTGACTCCTTTCTTCGGCGGCATCTCCAGGTGGACTTGAACCATTAACATTTCAGGTAGCAGCCAAGTCTGTTAACCATTCGCATCACCCAGCGATTGATTCTTCCTTAGCAGTAAAACCAAAAGCACAAAAGTAAACCATTGCCATGGAGTGGCTATCAGCTCAGAGCAACTTGCTAGGACAGAGAAGTTTCTGGAAGCTTACTGCCTGCCCCACCTTTCTCCAAGAGCAGCTGATGAGTTCAAACTGCCAACCTCTCTGTTAGCCCCCGAGCATTAACATTGAGTCACCCTGGGTACTCTTCCTTAGCATCAGCTCAAACTCATTGCTGCACAGCGGATTCCAGCTGGATCCATAGAATCAACAGCACGATGAACGGAGTTCCTTTGCGGTTATGAATGACTGTGTGACTAAGTTCTAGACAATGAACTCTAACTGGAATTGGCCTTTGTAACTCACAGGAAGTATCCTTAAAACCTTGACTTTCTCAATCTATCCCCGACTTCTGCTGCTTAGGATAGTAGTGTGATGGCTGGAATGGTTGAAGCCATCTCAACCCGTGAAACAGCACCCCAAAGAAGACAGAGCAGCAAAACTCAAGGAGCCGTGTGGGTACACAATGATAGCCCTAGATGCCTTAACGCTAGACCTTTATCAGCGAAAATCGAATTAATATTCACTTTATTTCTGCCACTGTGATGTGATGGTTTTCTGTACCTCCCAACTGCACTTTGCCCTGACTGAAACACAGAGGCATTGGCTTTGTACTGCAACAGGAAAGATCTGAGCATTCCAAATCCGAGGTCATGGAGTCCAGCCTCCCACTGAATGCTGGCATCTCATCCCCAAGGGACAGGAGAGGGGCTCGTAGAGCGGTTGTTTTTGCCTCCCAGGGGGGAGACTTGCCATCTTATCCGGCAGCCCAACATATGACCGGCAAGTTTGGCTTATTATAAAGACTGTCCTTTGCTGAGCAAATGTCTGTCACTTTCTAACTTTCCCTGCCCTCTAAACTGTAAAGCAGAAATGTAATGCCATTTCCTGTGGGCACCCAGGCATACACTGGCTCCTTAGATTCAGTAAAATGATCTTTATCAATTATCATTGATCACTGCCAACCCCTGCCTTGTTGCCTACGCTCGATGCCCCAGTTACCCTCAGAAAACCTTGTTTCCAGAGTTCCCCCCATATTTTCTGCTCTTTGGACACATGCTGATCTGTGACTATCACACAGCAGCAGCTCACTAAACCAATAGCTGTAGAATGACTAAAGGAAACTGAGGACATAGGGGCCCTTCCAGAAGACAGTAGGAGAGAAATCAGCCAGAAATCCTCTACTGTTCCATGATTTAAGGTCATGCAAAGCTTTACATTTTAACTTCATGTCTTTGAAATGTGTGCAGACCTCTCTCTTAGCATCTTGACTGTGGCTCCTAAGTAATAAAACATTCCAGGAAGAAAACAAAATCGATTTCCCGTGGAACACTGGACTGTGCGGACACAAGCATCCCCCCTGCCGACTTAAAATCAAAGACAAAACAGTTTGTGTTAGTCTGGGTACATTAGAGAAACAAATCCACAGAAACGCATATGTATAAGAGAGAGTTTTATATAAAGGGTAAGTGCACATCAAGAAAACATCCCAACCCAGTGCTGCCCAAGCCCACAAGTCCAACATTAGCCCATATGTCCGACACCAATCCACAAAGTCCTCCTCCATCTTACAAAACACACACAGTGACGCCGACTTCAGGAGGAAAGCCGAGTCAGTGAAGGTGTAAGCATCTCAGCGCTGACAGGGGTCTCCACACAGCTGCTCCAGCAACCAGGGCTGCATCGGGGTAGATCCATGTGGCTTCTCCCGGGGATGGCTTGCAGAAAGTGCGCCTTGCCAGCTGAACTGGCTAAGGCAGCTGCACCCTGCTCTGACCATCACTAAGCAAGAGAACTAGAAAGGCGAGGCTTACCAAGCCCTTTATCCCTCCACCCTTCAATTAACCCCACATGTGTTTATCAGCCAGGTTGGCACAATAAACTAACTACCTCAGGGTTTGAAGTGAATTAATGACTTATTGATGTGAAGCTAAATGTATGAGCTCAAGAGAGGGAGCTTTCCGGTTGCCAGCCACAGAGACAGTGCATCTGTAAAGCCCCAGGCCCACAGGGCTAATTGACCAGGGACCTGCTGCAGGTCTCTGCCCCTCTAAGCTGGATCTCTGGGTCAGCAGTATCAAGATCTCCTGGGAGGTTGTTATAAATACAGAAGTTTCAGGCCTACTGGATGAGTATTCGTGTTTCAGCAAGACTAAAGATGATTCATGGAGTCCCTGGGTGGTGTCAATGGTTAACCCTCTCGGCTGCTAACAGAAAGGTTGGAAGTGAGAGTCCACATGGAGGTGCCATCCGAAAGGTCTGCTGATCATCCACTGAAAACACCACGGAGCCCAGACATACCATAACCCACATGGGACACTCAAGGCCAACTGGTTAGGGGATATATGTGCACATTAACATGTGAGAAGCACAGCTTAGGAGCAAGGCTTTGATGGCCACATCGAGACAAACATGGAAGCCACAGTTCCTGTGCGGGCCAAGCAGCAGAAAAGGGAGAAAACTTCTCCCACTCCTCGAGCGTACAGGAGAAAAACAGGCAGCCCGCCTCCGGAAATGGATTTGGGGTTTTCCTGGGATGTTTTATTATTTAGGAACTACGGTCAAGAAGATAAGGATAGAGGTATGAATGCATTTCAAAGACACAGTTAAATTGTGGATCGGAGGTGGGGGGGGGGAGTTAATGAAGCAAGTGGCAAGAGCGCTTAGGCTTTGCCATATACTGACATACACCCAAATGCTTACCCTTCTCAGCAGGGCTACAAGTCAAAGTGGTCCAGCAGAGAGAATTCTGTAGCATAGAAAGACCGGGGAGGTGCGTCCAAGTCTGAGCAACAGACATAATTTCTACAGTGATGACAGGAGAGTTGCAAAGCACATGAGGCAATGCAGCACCACTGGACCCCGTTAAGGTTACAAATGGTGCGCTAGTCTGGGTAGACTAGAGAAACTATCCATGGATACATATATGTGTATAAGAAAGAGATTTATATACAAGAGCAATGGAACATTGACGAAACATCCCAGCCCAGTCCAGATCAGGTCCATAAGTCCGGTACTAGCCCATAAGTCTGATAGCAATCTATAAAGTCCTCTTCAGACTCACGAAACACACACAATGATGCCAAATGTAGATCACGGGCCAGATGGGAAGAAAGTCCTTGGATCCAGTGGCATCGGAAACATCTCAGCGCTGGCAGAGTCTCTGCATCAGGGTGGGTCCATGTGTCTTGTCAGCTGCTATGTCTCCCAGGGTGTGAGCAGAGAGTCTCCCACCTCCAAGGAGGAAGGACCGGATTTCCCAGAATTCTCAGGAGAAGGCCAGGACCACACAGAGGCCTCATTGGCTATGATCTGATTGACAAGCTAGACTCCACCCCTACACTCTTCATCCTCAAATTGACAAACGATTGTATATCTACCACAAACGGGAAAATTGTTCCCAAGTGATGATTGACTACTGAGCATTCTGGGAAAAAAGAAAAGAAAAAGAAAGGAAAGAAAGCATTTAAAACCAGTCTATCTAAAGTTTTCTACCACCACTTGCCAGTCAGTTTGCTTTACTATGGTAGCTGTGCGTTGCTGTGATGCTGGAAGCTATGTCACTGGTATTTCAAATGCCACCAGGACCACCCAAGGTGAGCAGGTGTCAGCAGAGGTTCGGCACAGAACAGACAACGAGGAAGAGCTGGGCTGCTCACTTGTGAGGGAAGAGCCCCCTGAGAACCTTAGGAATAGAAGCAAAACGTTGTCAGCTACTGAGAGCCTCGTACATAGCAGCAGAGCATGGTCAGCTCTAGTGCTGGATGATGAGCCCTTCATCCTATGAAAGCACTCAACATCCGACTGAGGAAGAGCTGCCTTCTCAAAACAGAACCCACCATCGTGCGGTGGATGCCATAAAGCTTCTGGGGCCTTCATTTACTGATGGGGCGTGACTCAAAACAGCCATCAAGTGAAACTTGCAATGTACGAAGTATGAAATTTTGGCAGTTGTCAGAAATGAAGTGGACCCCATGAAGATCGATATTCTAGGCATGTGTGAGCTGAAATGTAGTGGTCTGGGCCATTTCAAATCAGATAATTATATGGTTTCCTGTGCCAGGAATGATACAGTCAAGAGGAATGGCATGGCATTCCTTTTCAAAAAAGGATATTTCAAGATCTGTATTGAGGTACAAGGCTGTCTGTGATAGAATAATATCTATCGGCATTTAAGAAAGCCCAGTCAATACAACTATTATTCAGCTTGATGCACCAACTATTAAACCTAGCGAGTGGTACAGAAATTGAAGGGTTCTACCAACATCTTCAGTCTGAAGTCAAGCAGATGTGCAATCAAGATGCATTGGTAATTATTGGTGACTGGAATTTGAAAATTGGAAAAATGAAGGAACGGTAGTTGGGAAATGTGGCGATAGAGATGAAGCTGGAAATTGCATGATAGAATTTTACAATACCAACAACTTTGTGATTGCCAATACTTCTTTTCAACAAAATAAATGATAACTATATGCTTAGACTTCTTCAGATGGGATATACAGAAATCAAATTAATTACATCTGTGGGAAAGACCTGATGGAGAAGTTCAATATCAACAGCTAAAACCAGGTCAGGGTTAACTTTGGAAAAGGCCATCAATTGTTCATATGTAAATCCAGATTAAAGCTGAAGAAGATTAAAACAAGGCTATGAGAACCAAAATATGACCTTGGGTGTATCTCATCTGGTTTCAAGAACAGATGTGAAGCATTGAACACTAACGATGGAAGAACTGATGAACTGTAGGAGGATGTCAAGAACATCATTCATGCAGAATGCAAAAGGTCAAAATAGAAAAAAGGAAAGAAAAGATCAACGTGGATGTCAGAACCCTCGGAAACTTGCTCTTGATCAGAACAGCTAAAGCAAATAGAAGAAAGCATGCAGTAAAAGACCTAAACTGAAAAACTTTAAAGGCACCTGGAGAAGACAAAGTAAAGTATTATAAAGAAATGTGAAAAGACGTGGAGTTAGAAAACCAAAAAGGAAGGACACACTCAGCATGGATCAAGCTGCGAAAAACTGGAGAAAAATTTAAGCCTCAAGCTGCACTAAAACATTCTATGGGCAAAATATTGAACAGCGTAGTAAGCACTCAAAAAAGATGTAAGGAATGCAGCTCCTTTATCCCCAAGAACTAGTCAAACCCACAGAATGCCAAAGAAAGGTGACCACAGAATGCAGAAAGTATCTAACAATATCGCTAATATCACGTGCAAGGAAAATGTTGCTGAAGTTCATGTAACCACTGTTGCACCAGTACACTGACAGCGGTGCATATCGAGAACCAGTGGTCCCGAAGCAAGAAGTCCAAGCTGCACTGCAGGCATGAGGGGAAAATAAGGCTTCAGGGATTAGCAGAATACCAACTGAAATGTTTCAACATGTTCAAGAAGCACTGGAAACACTCACTAGTCTATGCCAAGAAATTTGGAAAACAGTTACCTGGCCAACCAAATGGAAGAGATCCATATTTGTTCCCATTCCAACAAAATTCAGAAAGTCTCTAACAATATTGTTAATAACACATGCAAGCAAAGTTTTGCTGAAGATAATTCAATGATGGTTGTAGCAGTACAGGGACAGGGAGCTGTCAGAAATTCAAGCTGGGTTTGGAAGAAGATGTCAAAAGGGATATCATTGCTGATGTCAGATGCCTCTTGGCTCCAAGCAGGGAATACCAGGAAAGGGTTTATTTGTGTTTCATTGATTATGCAAAGGCATGCAACTGTGTGGATCATAACCAGCTATGGAAAGCTTTGACAACACTAGGAATTCCAGAACACTTCATTGTGCTCATGCAAAACCTGCATATAGATCACGAGGCAGTCCTTCCCACAGAGCAAGGGAACACTGCGTGGTTTAAAACCAGGAAAAGTGCATGTCAGGGTGGCATCCTTTCACCATACTTCTTCACTCTGTGTGCTGAGCAAACAATTCAAGAAGCTGGACTGTATGAAGCATCTGAATTAGAGGAAAGCTTATTAACAACCTTTGATATGCTGATAACACAAGCTCGCTTGCTAAACATGAGGAGAACCTGAAGCAATTGCTAATGAGCATCGAGGATTGCAGCCTTCAGTATGGATTGCAACTCAATGTGAAAAAAGAAAAAGAAAGAAAAGAAAAAGATCGAAGATCGGAAGAGCAATGGATGGACAAATGTGCTTTACACAATTGATGTATGTATGGATTGTGATAAGCGTTGTATGAGCCCCTA
>NW_022111379.1:12716722-12718444 GCF_000313985.2 Echinops telfairi
TAAAACGATTACAAAAGAAAAAGAAAAATCCTCACAACTAGAACAATCTGTAACGTCACGCTAAGCAGAAAAGATGGACGCTGCAAAGGGTGCTATTTTGCTTGGCTCCACAATTGATGTCCATGGAAGCCGTTGCCAAGAGATCAAACAATGCACTGCACTGAGTCAATCTGCCGCATGGGAGCGCTTTAAAGTGTTGACCAGCAAGGATGTCACTTTGAGGATTAAAGTGTGCCTGCCCCGAGTCAAGGAATTGCCTCATAGCCATGTGACAACTGGACATCGAATAAAGAAGACTAAAGAAGGTTCTAGACACTTGCATTAGGGTGCTGGCAAAGCCCTACGACTGCCAAAAGAATAAGGAGATCTGTCTTGGAAGAAATGCAGCCAGAATGCTCCTCAGAAACAGACTTCTCCTTAGAGGACTTTGTCTCGTGGACTTTGGACATGCCTGTTGTCAGGAGAGACCAGTCCCCGGGAAAGAACATCATGTTTGGTAACGTAGAAGAGCAGCATCCAAGGGGTAGATCCCTCCACAATGTGGGTTGTCACGCTGGCTGCAACAATGGGCTCAAACATAGGAACCATTGCGAGAGTGATGCAGGATCTGGCAGTGTTTCTTTCAGTGGTACATAGGGTCACTCTGGGTCAGAATGGACTGGAGACCACCTAACCACACCAAAGTTTTCCCACAGTCAGCAGTGGCTATGCGCTAGACAGCAGGCTTCCTGAAAAGCAGACAACATTTTAGGAATCGTGTGATGGCTCATTGCAGAGAAACTTGCGTCTGAGGCTGCCTGCACGTGACGGCAAAGGAGAATCTGGGCATCTGAGGAAGCAGAAACCTAGGAGTAAAGACTGAGCCTGTGGGAGAAGGAATCCATCGTGGCAGATGACCTTCAGAGATTCCTGTATGAAAAAGCCCCAAGTGTCGAAGGACACCATACTATTGTTATATCCGACAGAGATGGGGCGCCTGTTATTAAAGCGGCCAATGATGATGCTCCAGAGCCTGCTTTGAGACCTGACTTCTTATCTACTTCTGCTCTTGCAATAGATCGTGGGAGCAAACTTGGACTCTCAGGAAACAAAAGCAGGTAGATTACACCTTCCAGCTGGCTCAATGTAATCGTTTACGTTTGCTGGTGCGTGTCACAGGCAACAGCAATGCCCATATAGGAATTGGCAGCCTAGAAAAGGAAGGTGCTCCAGCAGTTGAAGAACTGAGACAAGGGGTGGAAGTTTCTTAATCAGATATTGGTCTCCATGTCTACCTTATCTTCATTACACAGATACAATATCCACTCAGCTCTCTCGAGACCACATGGATACTCAGGTCCCCGGACTCAAGAAAGGGCCCTCTTTCCCACATTATGCTAAAAGGGGGAGCCTGTGGATGAAATTTCTGGACAAATTGATTGTGATAATTCCTTGTTGAGGGTTTTTTTTTTTCTCTTATTTTGTGAGATCTGGGAATACCACAAAAATGGGTCACGCTACCACTGCTCATGTAAAGCGGAGCATTGTCACACGCTGACCGCCAGACTCTCTCCAGAGATCAGAATCAAAATGATGCAGTGATCCCTTGTGGACCATTAAGTGCTCCCTATTGCAAAATATGCCTAGGCCCACAGAAGGAAATAGACCCTTTTTAAAAAAAATCATTTTATTAGGGGCTCATACAACTCTTATCACAATCCATACATACATCAATTGTGTAAA
>NW_022111379.1:12719771-12731470 GCF_000313985.2 Echinops telfairi
AGGCTCACCACCCATTTATCCCTCCGCCTTTCAATTAGCCCCACATGTGATTATCGGCCAGGTTGGCACAATTAACTAACTCAACTGGTAACTTGGAAAGCGCACAGGGGAAAGCAGTCTGCTCTCAATATTGTTTAAAGAGCTTCATGTATTTACGGAGATCGCTTTACTTTAAATAGGAAAATTCAAACTACGTACTGAAAGGCATGTAGGATATGGCTTAATGTTCCTATATCCATCTATCCATAGGAGCTTCAGGATGGAAAAATACAGAACATAGGGGTGGAAGATAATATTTGAAGAGCTAATGGATGAGAATTTTCCAGATTTGGAGGGGGGTGCTAGTCTTGGGTTGAGAAAGCACCCAGAACTAGTCAAAACAAATACATACTTAAACATGAATAAAACCACAGAATGTCGAGTAGAAAGAGAATGTTTTAAAAGATACTAACTCTCACTGCCAGCAAGTCAACGGCAACTCACAGTGACCCTGAAGTTCAGGGTAGAACTGCCCTTATATCGGGTTCCTGAACCTGTGACATTTTATGAGAGTAGAAAGCCTCCTCTTTCTCCGGTGGAGCAGCTGTTGGTTTCGAACTGGTAACTGTGTGGTTAACAGCCCAGCTCATAACCACTGCGCCACCAGGGCTCTTTTAAAAAAGATAGTGGCGTCCAATTATCTTCAAAGAAATCTCTATTAGCAATCAGCGTTCCTATTGCCAGAAGACAACAAGAAATCTTTTAAAGGATAAGAGTGGGGTGGGCGGGGAAGGTAAATCTGCAATTCTATATTCAGCAGACATATCTGAGACTGGAGACAAAGGAATGATATTTCGGGGGGGGCATTAAGAGTTAAGTAAACACACATCTTTCTGGGGGGAAAATGACTGAGAGATTACTTCTGAAAAATGAAAGGAGAGATGGAATTGCAAGCAGCAATCGTGTCTGCAGCCAATTAAGCCAAACGTCCTCTTCCCGGGGAGGCCGGTGTTCAGTGGCTGCAAAGAGCAGCCTCCTCCGCAGCGTATGCAGTCTGTTGGCAAGTGTTGGTTGCCCGATGGGATGTTGGAGACAGCCCTTTCCTGTTCTTTGATGGCTCTGACTGCTGGTTTTGGCTGTCCCTAACCTAGCCTCCAAACTGGAACGTGTGGTGCTTTAGGAAAACCCAAGGCATGAGGGCCAGGGTCCACGTCAGCCAAGTCATCATGTCCATCCGCTTCCAAACCAGGAACATGTGATCGAGGCCTTTCACAGGGCCAAGTTCAAGATCTCTGGGCACCAGAAGAGACTCCTCTCCAAGAAGTGGGGCGTCATCAACTTTAATGCTGATGAGCTTAAAGACATGATGGCTGAGAAAGGCCTCATCCCAGATAATTGTGGAATCAAATACATCTCCAGTTGTGGCAGTGGCGGTGGACAAGTGGCGAGCCCTGCATTCATGAAGGCCTTGGTAGCCGCATGCCCTGCTTGACCTATGCCCTCCAATAAATTTAATTTTCTGACCCCAAAAAAGAAGCAATTGTGTGTAAACAAGAAATATAAGCGTATTGGTAAACATCTAAATAGAGATTCTTAAATAATGATGACTTAAAAAACTATTAGTATAGGGCATATAGAAAATAGCACATAGGCGTGACACAGTGTAAGGCATGGGTTATGCATGTAAAATGTATGGTACGTACTACGTAACAGCAGGGAGCCATGATGGCATAGTGGTTACTCATGGGACTGCTCACTGCAAGGTCAGCAGTTTGAAACCCAAGCGACTCCCTGGGAGAAAGACAAAGCTTTCGATTCCTGGGAAGAGTTACAGTCTCAGAGCCTCACAGTGCGGTTGTACCCTGTTCTATCAGTGGCTTTGAGTAGGTATTAACTTGATGGCAGGGAGTGAGTTTTGTAACAGAAAAGCCCAATCTAAGAGGGGTTTAAACAAGATAGGGCGTTCTCTCTTCTCGGACTGAATGCATGCTCCTCGCTGACAAGAGGAGCCCTGGTGGCGATGTGGGTTATGCAATGGGCCGCTAACCACCAGGGCAGCAGGTTGAAACCAACAGCTATTCCATGGAAACAAGAAGAGGCTTTCTCCTGCCCGAAAGAGTGAGCGCCTCAGAAGCCCACAAGAGCAGTTCTACCCTGTCCTGTAGGGTAGCTAGGAGTCAGATGAGTTTGATGATTTTTAGGGTTCGTTCATTGGTTGGTTGGTTGACTAACTGGCAGACCAGGACCATTTGGTGATGCCTCAGTCCTCTGACCCACCCCTCATTCTGCCATGCCTAAAATGTCCCCTCAGCTCCATGTTCCAACAGGGCTGTGGCTGCTAGAGTCCCACTGATCGCACAGGGAGACTTTATCCCTAGTTGGGGCTTCCACCCAGCCTTCTTTGGTGAGTTGAACTGGACCATGCGTGAGACCAGTGCTACCATTGCTAAGTGTCATTTAGTTGATCTTGGGTGAATAGCAGCCTGGCGTGACAGAGTACAATGCCTCACACGTTTTCTTGTCTATAATCTTTGGGGGAAGGGGTCACCAGGTATTTCTCCCATGGAGGCACTGGTGGGTCCAAACTGCCGACTGTCCGTTAGCAGCTGACTGCCTAACCATTGAGCTACCAGGCAGGCCTCATGTCTATTATGATCGATCACTCACTGCCATCCAGTCAATTCTGACTCATAGTGACCCCAGAGGAAACAGAGTAGCCCTGCCCTGTGGGTCCCTGAGACTGTAACTCTTTAGAGGAGTAGAAAGCCTCATCTTTCTCCTGCGAAGCGGCTGGTGGATTCGAACGGCCAACTTTGCAGTTAGCAACCCACTATGCCACCAGGACTCCTAGAGGCTTAATGTCTAGACTGGGACAAAAGAGAGCAATGGGCTCCTTGTCCTCTTTCCACACGGCTTCCCTGACTAAATGGGGAAACAGAGACACGTTGGGAGGGGTGGGAAACAAAAAGATCAGATCCTAGTCAGGGGCCCACGAAACATCCTTGGTCATGTTCAGCCCTCAGGGAAAGCGTGAGGAGGGACGGAAATCCCCTCTCCCGCCCCTCGGTGCTTTAAATATGCCTTTCAGCAGCGCTCACATGGCTTCTTAGCGATGGAGTTTGGATCTGAACCAGGGGTGCCTGACTCCATGGCCTATGTTCTTTCTGTTGTGTCGCCTCATCCCGTCTCTACAAACAACAACAACATTAACCTCCCAGTAGTTTTTCAAACAAATACATTGGGTCCAGGAGGTTAAGTGGCACAGATGTTTCTAAAACTGAGGAGTTGCGAGCCGTCAGCCACCGCGGCACTTGGTGAGAGTCAGCAAGACGGAGGGAGCTACGGGGGCTGACAGACAAGATGACCTCATGGTGAGTCATGCTTGGGCCTCCTTGGGGTGATGAGAAGAGAGGAACAAGGGTCTTTCGAAGCTGCGGGTGTCTGCATTTTCCCATTAACTGTGTCCTGCCTACTAGCCCCAGACAGTGGCCAATTCTCCAGCCGTTCACTCCAGAAGGGGATGGGCCCCTTGCTTTCTACTCCCAAGGCCTTCCCATCGCTGACCCCCACAGGTTTCCCCGGTCACATCTTCCCCGCAAGGACACTTCAGCACTCAGGAGTCCCTGGGGTGATGCAAGCAGCCAGTGTTTGAGTCCATCCGGAGGCAGCTCAGGAGAAAGGCCTAGTGCTCTACTTCCCCCTGAAAACCTCACCCCTGACAACTGCATGGGGCACAGGTCCACTCCCACATACACGGTTGCCCCAAGAGTCAGAAAGAGCTCAACGGCCGTCGGTGCGCTGGTCATCAGTAAAGCCACCCTTCGTGTTTTGTAGCTCTATCCCCCTCTGCCCTGCTATACTCCTACTACAATGTATAGCTTTCTCACGGAGTTCTTATGAGCCAGCAGGTCTGCTTCTGATGGTCAGATGGGGCACCAGAAGGGGGGTTGGAAAGGGTGTACCCCGCACAGGCACGACTCAGTTTGACTCCTGGCAGTGGAATGGTGGGATGCAGTGTTTGATCTTTATGGGAGGAGAAAGCTTCATCTTTCTCCTGAAGAACGGCTGGTGGTTCAAACCACTCACCTTTCCGTTCAGGGTCCAATGCTTATCAACAGGACCGCTTAACTCCGCAAGGCGACCTCATGAGCATCAGGATAGAACCGTGCTTCATAAAGTGTTCTTTTCTCTTCTTTTTTCATAAGGTTTTCAATGACTGATGTTCTAAAGTAGATCACCCGGTCCTTCTTGTAAGATGCCCTTGGAAGGACTTGCCCTATCTACCTTGTACTATCTACCGAGCACTCTAACCACACGTATTACGTGGGCACTCCAACTCAAACCAAGGGGGAGGGGGGGGTTGAAAGATAATTTGGCTCTTTTTGAGATCTCGATAGCAAGGTCTTACCTGCAGGCACAGCAGTGGGATCTGAGAAGCCATGAACTTGAGACGGGAAGAACTGAGACTGAAGATGGATGACAAAACCAAACTGAAACATTGTAACCCTTGCTCTTCCTGAGCTCAGGGCGCCTAATGAAAGGAACGAGAACCGGCTTTGCTGTCAGACAGACAGACAGACAGACAGACAGACAGACATTTAAATGTCGCTTTGTCTCTGTGTCCCTTAATGGATTTGGGCTAGTCTGTCTACCTAATCCACATGTCATCTAGCAAGGCTGTCTATCTAAGTAAGCGACATATCATACACACCAAATAAACAAGAGGAGTTAGATGATTAAGGATCGAATTTCCTCAGCCTCCAGGGTGACGAAGAGGCAGGGTGCCCATCCTTGGGGACCTTACGGATGTCCTCTGAGATTCCTGGTGGGGGGGGGTAGGGTGGGTGTCAAAATAGAAATCTCAGACTTGCACCCTTGGGTATTTATTTGGAGAGAAAAGGCCTGTCTCTTTGGAACCCAAGAGGGTCACTCTGGTCCCCAGTGGGCTCCCTCTGGGGGCACACGCCGAGGCAGGTCTCTCTCGCACTCCACCCCACCTCTTTCGGGCACCCTTTCTCAGTGTACCTGAAATTACTCCCAGCATCCACTCGGTCATTCACGGACAAGGAACACAAACAAAGATGCCAAGCCCCTCGGGCCGAGGGCCGCCTTCCTCCTCCCCCAGTCCAGCCCTGGTCCCAGGCTTGCCCTCTCCTTGGCGGAGGGCTTATTATTTCCCCCAGGTTGTCACAAACCAGTCTCCTAAACGGCATGAAAACAGAAAACAAACAGAAAAAACCAGACCCACCCAAGCTCGCGTCTCAAGACAGCTTGGCAGGCACGAGCAATGTGCTAACAATTTCATGCTGTTTTAAGAGTTACTAACTAAGCAACATGTACCAACAACCAGATGTGCCCTGATACCGGGAGAAGAGAACATGGCCTTCGAGGGACAGACAGATTCGTAAAACAGGAAAACACTCATCAGGAAATGTAGCTTCCAAGTGGGGTGGGCTGAGCTTCGGGAGGGAGGCGGCCCCCATCTGCCTGGACGGGCAGATTCATTCACGAAACCGTTCATTCAGTTATGCGGCAGATACTCGGGCCAGGGCCTTCTCACGCCATGCCAGCCTCTGTGCTGGGTACTTGGGGAACCCTGCAGGAGAAGGGCAAGGGCACGCAGCAGTGACCACACGAGGCCTCCTGTTATAAAATGGAAGCGATTAGTAGGAGGCCGGGAGAAGGGGGGTCCCACTTGGGCTATGTGAGAATCAGGGTGCTTCTCAGTAGCTCTCTGATTCCATTGAGCTCCACAAATGTCCACAGGGCCCGCGTGATGAAACCCCCAAGGGGCACAAGGGGCACTTCATGTGCTGGGCTGCTAACTGAAAGATCGGTGGTTCAAGTCCACTCAGAGTCTGAGGGTCCCAAGAGCACAGTTCTCCTCTGACACACAGGGGGCTGCCATGAGTCACGGCCTACTTAACAACTGGCCTGTTGAATGCCACCGGGTCACAGGAGGAGATCGTCCAACATACTCCTGTTTTCAGGGAACACGGCGTCCAGCAGGGAAAGAGGTGGACATGAGGTAATAGCAGCAGACAACACGTACAACAGTCCCCGAGTTCTTGAATGCTTCCTCCCCATCCATCCACCCTCACTGTCATGACCCCGGTTCTACCTTACAAATCCGGCTAGACCAGAGCATGCACACGGGCACAGGTAAGAGCTCCCGACACACGGAGTCCAGGGCAGATAAAGTCCTCAGGTCTAATCAGGTGAGTAGCGATACCAGGAGGGGCAGGGGAAGGTGGGGAAAGAAAGGGGGAACAGATCTCAATGATTGACACCTAACACACACACACCCCGGTGGCGGTGTGGGGGGTGGGATCAACAACAAAAAAGTGGGTGAAGGGAGACAGCGGTTGGTTGAAGACATGAAAAAAAAGTAATAATTTATAAATTATCAAGGGTTCATGAGGGAGGGAGGGAAGAAGGGAGGAAGAGGGAGGGGAAAAAAAGGTACCTGATACCAAGGGCTCAAGGAGAAAGAAAATGTTTTGAAAAAGATGATGGCAACATATGTACAGATGTGCCTGACACAGCGGTTGGATGTGTGGATGGGGATAAGACCTGTATGAGCGCCCCGCCCCCCTGAAACGATTACATTAAAAAGAAAGAATAGAAGCAGAGCGCGTGGGCTGGGGCTATAGCCAGTGACCCTGGGAGTCTCCACTCAGCCGCCACGAGGTGCACAGTGCTGGGTCCTTGCTTGGCCGGACGGCACCAGCCCAGCAACAGTGACTTTGAACAGCGGCTGCCCTGTTTCTTCCTTGTGGGTCTCTGGGGGTGACAGTGGTTAAAGAGCTCAGCTGCTAAAACACAGGCCGGGCCAGGGGGCTGGGGGTGCTGAGTGAGTCTCCTCCGAAGGGTTTCCACTTAGGAAACCCTGTGGGGCAGTTCTAGTCTGTTCTCTGGGGTCCCCGGAATTGGCATTGGTTTGATGACAGTAGTGGTCTTTGGGTTTGGCTTGTGATCAGATCCTTGTTTCTCAATAGGCTGAGGTCCTCTCCACATCTCGGTCACCAGCGTCCTGCCCAATGCTGAGCAGACTTCGCCCTGGGTTCTGAGCTGCCCTGTGCAGGGTGGGGGTTGAACCTGGATAGAGGATGCCCAGCATGCTCTTTCAACCTGCATCCCACTTGGCTCACCTTGCGGGGGCCCGGCACTGCCGCAACACTTTCCGTAGATCCTGACGTTTCTCACGAAGCAACAGAGTTGCTTTCCGTTTGAGGTTTGATTGAATGAAACAATTTGTCCAGGGTAGACAGGTACGCTGCAACACAGTTTGTCATGTGCTCTGCGGGGGGACATTTCTTCTTCCTTTTTGAAAGAAAGGCTATTCAAAATCAAGGAGCTGCCTGGGCCCCGCCTGGCCTTCGAGGTCACTCCTGGTCAGCAATCGTCCAGCACCTCAGGGGGTCCTGGTTCTCAGCAAAGTCCATTAGCACCACTTAATGCCATCCTAAAGCAGTAGCCTTCTTTATTAGGGTTGTGTTTGTCACCTGTTAACTTGTTTATTGCACCAACTCTGGAGTGAGGAGGGGAGGATGGGCGTGAAGGTCACAAGTAGGTGGAAATTGAACACCTCTGGAGCCTCCCCCACTCCCCCCACTTCAGCTCCCCAAGAATGGCCTCTCAGGGGAGGGACGCAAAGCCCTCCTTGAGCTAACACAGGATGGGCCACCACAAAAGAATTGCAAACAGGCCCCTAATTAATGGGTTTGCTTAGAGTGATTTCCCTCTTTAGGGACTTCATCCCAATAATTGCAGGCTCCATAATCATTAATCAGTCACCACCATGACTTTCCTGGGTGCCCTTCACAAGCCCAGCCCTGTTTCAGGAACTGGGGAACCAGGAGGAGAGAATAGCGGAGGCCAAAACTCAGCTTGATGAAGGGTCCCGTCTGGGCCAGCCGCAGTGCCAGGCAGAGCTCTGTCTACCCAGCCATAAGGAGCTTACAACGACCCTACATCCAACTCCAACTCCCCACCCTCAAGTCAATGCCACCTCATCCTGACCCTGACAGGACAGGGTCAACGCCCCGTGGGTTCCTGAGATGGTCACTCTTTATGGGAGTAGAAAGTCCCATCTTTCTCCCAAGGAGTGGCTGATGGCTTCAAACGGCTGACCTTGCATCACAACGCATAACCACTAAGCCTTCAAGGACCCTAAAGGAAAGCATCATTCCCCGCACCTACAGATGAGAACAATGGAATCCCGGGGAAATGAATTAGTGAAGGTGTGTTGTGTTGTGTTGTGCTGTGGTGTGTTGTGTTGTGTTGTGGTGTGGTGTTCTGTGTTGTGGTGTGTTGTGTGTTGTGTTGTGTTGTGCTGTGCTGTGCTGTGGTGTGTTGTGGTGTGTTGTGCTGTGTTGTGTTGTGCTGTGCTGTGCTGTGGTGTGTTGTCTTGTGTTGTGCTGTGGTGTGGTGTGGTGTGGTGTGTTGTGTTGTGTTGTGGTGTGTTGTGGTGTGTTGTGGTGTTCTGTGTTGTGGTGTGTTGTGTGGTGTGGTGTGGTGTGTTGTGGTCATTAGGTGCCACCAGGCCCATTCCCACTCCTAACAACCTAATGCTTGCCTCGGAATAGAACAGTCCCAGAGAGTGCTGCTGCCATAATGGTTACCTGCTGGGCTGCTAACCACAAGGTCAGCAGTTTGAAACCACCCGCCGCCCCTCGGGAGAAAGAGGAGGCTTTCTTGTCCCGTAAAGAGTTACCGTCTCAGAAACCCTCGAGGGCACTGCTAGCCTGTCCCACTGGGTCACTATGAGTTGGCATCAGCTCAATGGCAGTGAGGTTGCTTTGAGTTTTCTAGGCTGTCGTCTTTACAGGATTAGATGGGCAAGGCTTGCCCCTAGCCCACCCCACAGAGCTGCTGGGGGTTGGGGGGTTGAAACCTTGCCGTTAGCAGCTGAGCACCTAACCATTGTGCCACCAGGCTCCTTCGTTCAAGAGTCTTGGTCCATAGAGCAGAGAGTTAGAGTTTGAACCCTGAATAGAACCACCCCAAAGTCAGGGGTCTTGCTCTCTGGGAGCTAAAAGCCTAATCATTCAAACACAGTGCAAGGCAGAGGAGTTCTGGGTGGGTTGTCTGAGGTGCCCTCTGGACCACAGGGACACTACAGGAGGGGGGCACACCTGGCTGAGGCCATGAGAGGAGATGTCCCAAAGGAGAGGCAGCCTGTGCTGGGCCCCGAAGGGTGGGGTGAATCCTACACGTTTAATAAATTGTACTCAGCACTTTCTCCCACCACTAAGTCCAGAGTTGGAAAGGATTGTGGAATTTGTGCCTCACTCGGGGCCAATAAATTTTCAGTCCAATGCCGGCGGAGAACATGAGCACACACACACACACATGCACACGCGGGTGCGTGCACGCGCACACGTACAGGCAGCCCTGCAGCAGCGGCCCCCCGGGGTGAGTGGCATGAGGACAGCAGCAGAGGACCTCCGTGGGCAGTGAGGGCTGGCATCTGGCACTGATGGAGAGTGGGGCGAAGGCCAAACCGTGAGGAGGAGCCGTGGAACCAGTGAGTCCGGTGACCACCCTGGACCTGGACGACTGGCAGCTCCGAGGAATGTCTCATTCAAGCGCTCAATTTAGACCTTGTCCCAGAACATCAGAAATGCCAGGGTGCCGGCGAAGGGCCAGGAACTGCTGGTAAGCAGAGGACAGACGGGGAGCAGGGCCTGAGGAGAGCTGAGCCCTATCTCCTTCACCAGCCGTCCCAGCCAAGCCCCCTGCTCACCCCCCAAACACGCACTAACCAGGGGCTCACACCCCCTTCCCCAAAAGCTTCCATGTACACCACCATCATATCCAGATGTACCTGTGAATCTCTCCTGGGCCCAGAGTCTTTCCACACTGAGGTGTCCGCCAGGCCTTCACGCTAAACCTGGGCCTGGTCAGAGGTGGAAAGATGAGGGCCATCTAGGACCTGGGCCACGGTGGCCACACCAGCCATCTCCTGAGTGGGGTTGTGTCTAGCCTGGGGAGACACCGGGGCATAAGAATGTGAACTCTGCCTCCTGAAGCCACCCAATCCCAGCTTCCGTGACCCCCGGGATCTGCTACATTGACTACGTGACCATCCATGACACCCAGGGCTTTGTCACCAGGTTGTATTTTCTGATTCAGAATAGAGAGTAGGTTCTAGGGGCCCATGGTACCGGGCCAAACCTTCCTCGGGTTCCAAGGAGAACACACTCCGGCCTAGAGCCAGGGGCAAGGCCTTGGCCACCACTTGATAAGCTCAAACTCCAAAGAGTCAGCCAGGCCCTGGTCTACCTCTGCGGACCCATCAGTTCCATTCCCCTGCCATCCTCTGGCCCAGACACGCTGCCTGTGTGAGCCGAGGGGCCTACCACGTTTCAAAGGTGTCTTTCTTATCCGTTCCTTCTGCCCTGGCTCTTCTTCCAATCTCCTAGGAAGCCTCTGTTCCTGCCTGCAGCTTCGTGGTCAGAGAGACACAAGAAGCCCACCGATCTTTTTCCTTTGCCACCAGCCACTGGGGTTTCCCCCTCACCCTCAGGGTGCTCATGGGAGAAGAGGTTCTGGCAAGGCTCGTTCTCCATACCTCAGCCCATCAGGACAGAGACGGGAGAGAAGGAGCCAGAGGAAAGCCTGGGATTCCTGAGCCCTGAATCCCAGAAAAAACACCACGCCAAGCCTGTGGCCGTCCTGTGAAGTGCAGTGATTGGTCATTCTGGGAAGATGGTGGCGTTGAGAGGGAGACCGACGGGACTTCCGGTGCTGGACATTCAAAGTGAGAGCTCCCCCTAAGAAGCGTGCCCGCTCTCCCGAGCTGAACCTGCCTGCAGGGTGTCCAGTAGATGGCCCACCCCACAGACACACAGAGCAAAGGAGCCATAGCCCCTCAGCTTGGTCCCATCTGTTCTCCAGCCTTCACATGCCCCCACACACACCCGGGTGGGGTGGGGGTGTCCTTTTCTTGATGGAAAAGCCAGGCTGGAAACAACACAGCAGCACCCCCTTAAGTTTCCAGTGGGGCCGGCTTGAAGGAGGAGTTCTCCAAGGCCCCTTCCCTCTCGATCATCTTGTGTCTCGTTGCCCACAGCCCAGTTATCTAACTACTCCATTCTCTGTGTGCCTCTGTGTCTCCGACGTGCTATGCATATCTCTCTCTCTCTCTCTCTCTCATCCTGCACCACTGTCTAGCGCTAGCCATCGTCTATGTGTCTCTTGCTGGTGGCTGGCTCTCCCACTCTCTGCCTCTCCTCCCCTCCCTCAAGCCCCCACACACTCCAAAGCCAGCGAAGGCTGAGCCGTTGTTCCGAGCGGGATAGAACAGGAAACCGCACTTTGGACTCTGAGCATGTTTCGGGAACAGCCTCTGCGGAAAGCCAGCCAGACATGCCGGCCCAGACATTGAACAGGCGCTGCGCTGCCGGGGGATGCGCCAGCGGTGTGAACCACGCTTTCCTTGGCACGCCCCTCTCGTCTGCGTCACCGCCAACCAGCTCCACACTGTCGTCTCCAACTCTCGGAGGGCTTGCAGGTTCCCTTCTCTCAGGAAGATGGTGCTAATTGGTCAAGCGGCAGGAGATGCTACCGAGAGACTCCCAGGAAGCCCCTCAGCACCGAGGCTTCACCACGCACTGTGTGGGCGACCAGCAAACGTGAAGTCCCAAGGCGCTGTCCATAGCTACAGAGGCATTCACACACACACACACACACACACACACACACACACACACACA
>NW_022111379.1:12731686-12750893 GCF_000313985.2 Echinops telfairi
ATCTACTGGATAGGGAGAAGTCCCTGGCTGTACAAGCGGTTGACTTGTTTGACTGCTAAGGTTGGAGGTTCCAGTCTACCTGTAGGCACCTCAGAATAAGGAACAGCAATCCACTTCTGAAAATAAACCCTGCCCCGCTAAGGACCGTGTGGAGCCCCGTTCTACTCGGACATACAGATGGGGGTTGCCAAGAGTCAGGATCGATTTGATAGGGAAACTGGTTATAGAATAGAGTCATCCATTAAAATATAGGATGCCTAGTTATGTTTGAATTTCTGATAAACAACAAATTGCATTGTTTTGTTTTCGTATAGATCTGTCCTGTGCTACACTTAGCACATATGTGTACTGGGGGGAGAAATCTTCCTTTGTTGGTCTGTGCCATGAAGAGATGGCTTGGTATGGTTCTTCCCTGCATAGTCCTTGTAACTTCCACCCAGTGACCGGGTGGGAGCATGCAAATGAGGTGTGGAGGACGAGTGAGAGCTCTGGGCATAAGAGAAGCAGCTCGGCAGCAGAAAGAGAGAGGTTCCCGGGACTGCACGGACGCAGGACCACCAGAGGAGCACACATCAAATCCCTGCCGGGTCAGAAGGACCAGCAGCACCAGAGGCCATGCACAGAGACCACAAGACAGGGCAGAGGGGCTGCTCTGAGAAGGGACCACACAGCTGCCAGGGGCAGTGTGCCTGCCAACATCAGCGACAAGGGGCTTTGCAAGCAAAGCCTCTGTCCTTATCATTCTGTAAGCCTGGTAACTTCCCTCGTAAACACCCACAATCACAAATATCATCAGTGAGCTGTGCAGTTGCAACAGATTATGGAATCCAGCCCGAGAAGCAGCGTGCTGTGGGAGGACGGGTTTGTGTCAGAATAGGGTAAACAGGATGGCGCGGGGAGGCCTGTCTGACTTCTGCCTGGTGGCAACTGGCCTTGCGTTAGGGTGGAGATAGATTCTCCTCTCGGCTGAAGCAGAAGGAGGTCAGATGTGGCCCCATGCCATTTCTTCACCCGGAAACTCAAATCTAACTGGGTGACCTGTGTTTTTTATTTGCTACATCTGACAACGTACGATAGAGCGACTGGCTCCTCAGTCCTATTGGAAGTGATCAGAGAGTACCACGGGATAAGGGGGACAAGAAATCGCCATCGACTCACCACTATCCATGCCAGATCTTTCCTCATCTCAGCCCTGGCTCACCCAACTTCTTCCTCTCCATCTCTCATACCTCCACCCTCCCTGAGCGGATCTATACTCTTGTGGGCCAGGTGTGGACCAAGCTCTTTACTCCCGAATACAACTGAATTGAGATTGGAATTTTTTTCTTTTTAAGAATTGTATTAGAAAACCAAAGGAACAAACACATATTTGAATTCATAACAAATGATAGTAGCTACCCAAATGTCAAAGCCTTCAGACCAGGCAAGCTTAGTCATCCTTTTCCTCTTACTCTTCGAGGACCTAGTGACGTGTGGTGCTCCGTTGGAGCAGGCTGTGCCTTTAGCGAAGCTGGACCAATGTGCTAGGGCAGAGTGTTTCACTGGCTGCACGTTAGAATCTACTGGAAGCTTTTGCTCCTATCCCAGACCAATTAAATCAGAATTTCTGGGAGCGGGGCTCAGGTATCCAGATATTTAAGAGTTCCCCAGGTGATTCTAATATGTAGCCAGGGTTGAAAGCCTGTGTACATCAGAATCGCTTGAGGAACTATAAAAAACGAAAAAAGTATAACGCTTAGGTCCCACCTTCTGAAATGCTGATTTAATTGGTATGAGGTGTGACCCGGGCACTGGAATTTTTTAAAGTGCCCCAGGTGACTTGACTGGGCAGCAAAATTTGAGACCCACAGCTCTTCGCATTTTAAAGCACTTTAAATCTCCCAGGACGATGCAGGTCCCGGTTCAGTGGGTCTGGGGTGAGCCTGCATTTCCAACCAGCTCCAAGGACATGTCCAGGCATCTTGTCCTCAGCCCACACTCTGATTAGCGAAGATCCAGAGTAGTGAATTCCAAACCTGGATGTGTGTGGGATCACGGGGTGGGTGGTGGGTGAGGGGGGGCGGCTTTAAGACTCTGACAGCCAGGCCCTCACTCCGAGATGCGGGTTTAATTAGCCTGAAGTGCAAGATGGACATCAGGTTTCATAAGCTTCCCAGGCATTTCTAACCTATAGCCAAGGTTACAAGCGTGGGCTGCAGACCAGCAATGAGGTGCCATTTTCCAAGGCATCCTATGACTTGTAGTGGGCGCATCACTCTCCGAAGAGCCATTCTAACTCACCTCCATCCCTTGGTCCAGCTGGCAGAAGATATTTTCTTTCTCTGCCTCCAAAGGCCATGTCTGCTAGCAAAGCTTCCCTTTCTCCTATCCAGGCCAAATAAAGCTTCTAGGCCCCAGCTCAGTTACAGAAGCCAGAAGATTGGCAGAATACCCTGAGATCAATGACTGGTCGATCCTGCCCACCCTGTTTCGCTTTGTTTATCAGTTTTCTTCTATGTGGCCTTCGCTAGCAATGCATTGACCGAAGGAACCATTGGCCACAAAACAGTATTTGAAACCAGTAACAAGTTGCCATCCAGTCATCTAACTCCTGGTGACCCTACGTGCGGCACGTCTGAGTAGAACTGCTGTCCTTAGGGTTGGCAATGGCCTTTCACCAGGCCATTCTTCCAAGGCACCTTGAGTGGACTTACATTTCCAACCTTGGACTTACCAGCCGAGCACACTAACTCTCTGTTCCACTCCACAGAAGCGTGCGGCCACTCCCGAGAAGAGAAATCATTATGGCTTCATAGGGTGCTGAGCAGTGATCATGACGTGATAGGTCACTCCCAAGCTGCGTGGACAAGCAACCCCTTCCCTCTGCTCTCTCATTCCTTTAAAATGAAGTCGTGGTCACTTGCGGGACAAGGCGTGGCCTCGGAGAAGCAATGAGAGAAAGTCGGCACTGAGGAAATGACTGCTCTCTGGATGGTGTCGTTGCCGTGAGGTTATTGATGAATCATTTTCTGTTTAAGGGACTCACCGTCATCCTCCACAGAGCATCCTCAGGAGCCCTGGGGGTTCCGTGGCTAAGCGTTTCTCTGCCAGCCCAAAGGGTCACCCGCTTGAGCCCTCCAGCTGCTTCTCAGGAGAAAGATGTGGCAGTCGGCTTCCGAAAGATGTCCGTTCTGGGACGCCTTACAAGTCAGCCTGACCATGTGCCCTAGGGTAACTATGCATCAGCATCAACTGGACAACAGTGTGTTTGGCCTTCTGGTTTGACTATAGCTTCATCCACTGCTGTCATCTCCTGACGGGGTGCGTATCTTTGGTGGAAAGTGGGAGGTAGCTGATAGAAATGTGAGTCCACGACTCAGGCGCATAGCATTTGCATAGAATGTGAACTCTAATGGGTCGAATTTGCAGGTCCCTGAAGTGTCACAGTCTACTGAAATGGGTCTGGAATCAATAAGGCGCACATCAAACCCAATTGTCTTTCATGTTCATTGCTACCTAGAGGAAAGCCCAGCGCAGCGCTGCCCAAATGGAAACGGAACGTGCACGCCCGTCTGAAGTGGAGAAGCGAGACCTCAAAGGGCCTGCGAGTAGAGGGAGGCATGGTAGCCCAGCCCATCGCTAGAGCGCGCTTCCTTTGGCTTCCCACGGTGAGGATGACGACCTCCAGAAGAAAATCAGAAGTGACGTGAGCACGACGCAGACCTGACAGAGAACAAAGTGCTCTCAGTTACATGCCAGCAGGACTTCCCTCTTTGCACACCCTGGCGTCTCTTCCAAGTGGAAAATCCCACGTTGTCGTGTGAAACAAGGCCCTCCTTCTGTCCTGGGCCACCCCCACCCCACCCAGCCAACCTCTGTAGGAGATGGCGAGGGGGTGGGAGCGGGGCCCCAAGAGGAGGCCAGTGAGATCACAGAAGGTTCTGCCGGAGCAGCTGACCTGGGCTGAGGGGCCGACACCCGCTCTGGCACTTGCAGCTGACATTGACCTTTCAGTCATGGAAACATTCCCCAGACCGACACTAATCGTGGGCACATCTGGTGTTTGGAAGGCATCCAGATGGGGGTTTATGTGAGTGGAGTCAGCAAGATAACCCGCTGGGAGGGGAGGAGGGGAGAGTGCAAGGCTGCTGAGAGCAATCAGCCCCTTTGGCTGGGTGTGTTAGATGCGGTCATGCTGTGGCTGGTGAGTCACGGAAGAGAGACCACCTAATCCCTGTCCACTCCACTCTCTCTGCTCCCACCGACCGAGGAGAAACCCCGGAGAGAGCCAGAGAGCCAAAGCAACTGCCCCACTGGTGACACCACTGGCCCCTGACCCTTGCAGTCGCCTGCCCTGCCTTCCGACATAGCCCACTTTCCGAGTTTCTCCGCTCTGTCCAAGGACAGGGTGTTGTTGCAAGATAATATGTGGACTGAGGTGGTGAAAAGAGCCCAGCTGTGGCTTCTCTGCTAATTTCCTGTGACTTGCAGACGGAGAGGACCACTTCCCAAGGCAGTGAGTGGCACACGACCTTGGCCCACCCCCACCCACCACGCCCATCCACACGCGGCAGCTCTTTTCATTGTGACTTCTTCTTTTGAGGATGTGGAAGAAGGGGTTGCCTTTTCTGATCGGGTTCTGGGCAAGCACCACCCCTTGTCCCACAAGGAACAAGATCCTTTGGTAGGAAAACTTCTAGCTATACAGATCAAGAATGGCAGCCCACAGTCCCTGCCTGAAGGCTGCCTCCAGCTACCAGAAGGAAGTTCTTTCTGATGGAGGGACTGTGGGGTTTCCAGGATGCCTGGGGTGCCCCCTGCCCGCCCACTCCCCTCCCCTCCGGGGCACCAGGTTTCAAGTCTAGGGTGACGCTCTTCTGCTGTGTAAACCTCCAGACACAGAGGTTTACGGAAATCGGACATCTCATCCATCTGCTCAGCAATCTTTTCTTCACAAGGGTCTCTAACGGTGATTCTTCATTCTACCATTCCGGGCTAATGTCCATATAAGAAGGTTCAGACCGACGTGCCAACTCTCAAAGACACTAGCAGGATCTCCTCGTCTAAATAATCAATACAAGCCGAGATCTGCTCGTTTGTTTAGCTTCTGTCTTGGTTGTTAACGTTGGTCATAAAGCCATAAAGAGGGCACTAACTCAGGTCAACAGGAGCCCTGGTGTTATAGTGTTTCCCCACTGCCTCCCTGAATGTCGGCGGTTCAAAACCACCAGCATCTCTTCGGGAGGAACACGGGGCTCTCTACTCCCATAAGCAGTTACAGTCTCGGAAACTCGCAGGGGAAGTTCTCTCCTGTCCTCTGAGGTCACTATGAGTCAGTACTGACTCGATGGCAGTGAGTGAGAACTCAGGTAAAAGCAAGACCGAAGGTCAGCTTCCCAAGCTGAGTTGCACCTCCTACAATCAATAATCAGCTTGCCAAGTTCCTGTTCTCTCCAGCCTCTCCATCTGGCCACCATGCAATGGACTAAATTCAAAACCAAATTCACCTCTCTAGAGTCCATTCCATCTCATAATGACCCGACAGACAGCGTAGAACTACCCCTGTGGGTTTCTGAGACAGTAATTCTTTATGGGAGTAGGAAGCCTCATCTTTCTCCCACACAGTGGCTGGTAGTTTCAAACTGCTGACCTTCCAGTTAGAAGCCCAACAAGTAGCCCCTATACTACGAGGGCACCTATCATCAGTTTCATCCTCTTCTGGAATAATAAGCCAGGTGAAAATATCTTCACTCCAATTCTCCTGCTCCCGGAAGCCCTGAGTCCTGCCAGCCCAACTGAGAAATAGGATGAAGCCACCCATGAGGAACAAGGCACTGTAAACAGAAGCAGAAGAATGGCTCTCCACCCCTCGTTGCGTGTCAGAGTAGAGATGTGCCCCAGAGAGTTATCAGTGGCTGATTTTCCACAAGATCTTCGGGTGGACTAGAAACTCCAGCCTTTCAGTTGGTAACAGTGCATTCTCTCTAAGGCTCTGGCTTACCAGTTTCTCCTCCTTTGGGGTGAGTTTTCTAATACTTTCCAAGCTCCCCAGGTGCCTGGGGAGAAGCTCACAGCCAACCATCACTCGACCTAAGCCAGAATGGTCTCTCCTGAGGCCAGCCCTTGCCTCCTCTCCTGTCACCGGTGATCTGGTGCAAGGCTATTCCATGTTCCTAGACAAGCCGGTCATTCCTGACACTCAACAAAACCCTCCAACTAACCCAGCCTCCCTCCTCTCCTAACATAGCCAGCCTCCCTAACATCCTAACACCCTGGGCTTCAGAGCCAGTATTTCTATCGCATGAGAGATTTGGATTTGGACAATTGACTTCCTTCTGGATAAAGTCAGCAGAATGATTCATCCTCTCTGGAAACGTTGCCCACCTTAGCACTTGATTTTCTTATCCAAATGGCTTCTGAGATGGGGCTCAGAGAGGACAGCACGAGGGAGTCCTGTCACTAAGGAGACCCACGTGCGGGTGCCCAAATGAGAAAGAAGGCTCGCTGGTCCTGGTGACCTGGAGAGCCCGAGGGGGCTGCTGGCCTGGAACGTGTGGAGACAGCTTGGGCATCACAGTGGCGCGTCAGACCTCACAGCCTCCTCCTGGTCTAACGTCCTGGCTCGCTCGGAGAAGCTGGCCCACCACTGACACCCCATCTGGCCTCCTGAGCGGTTTCTTCAGCCCAGCTCCTGAGCCAAATTAAACTTTCACTCCGTGTCTATAGACAAAAGGGGTTTTGACTGGACTCTGTGTTGTAGAGAGTGAGCTAGATTCCGTTAGCTTTTTGAGGGTGGTGAGAGGGATGACAAATAACAAGTTGTCTGAATTTTTCACATTTCTTCCCACTGCCTCGGCGAGGTTCACGGGGAGGTCATCGGTGATAAGCAAGAGACCTCCCAGCCGGACTGTCCCGCACCCAGAGAGGATGCTCCACAGCCATAAGGCGGAGATGGCCTCACGCCCTGCCGAGCTTGGGGTGGGGGTGAGAGGGAGGGGAGCCAAGGTCCCAGCGACAGAATGTCTCTGAAGGAGAGGGCTATAACGGCCATCAGATGCAATCGCTCACCCCCTCGGGTGGAGGCCAGCCCCCATCAGTGAAAGCGTCCAGCAGAAGCAGTAAACTTCCAAAAACTCACGCTACGGCTACTGTGTGGTCCTGGAGGCAGAAGCAATCACACTAGCACTTGGAGCGTTTGCTGTCTGCCAGGCACTCTGAGCTGGGGATCCTGCTGCACTCATTCGTTCATGGCACCCCCAGAACAACCCTGTGAGAGTACAGACCCTCGCTGGGCCCATTTTACAGATGAGGAAACTGATGCTTTGATCCCATAATCAGTAAGAGAAGGGTCTAGGATGATCTAGGATGCCAACCAGGGCCTCCCTGAACACAGACCACACTCTCTTGACCCCGACACTCAGCAGAGGGCCCTAGAAATGACAACCAATAAGCACCCAGGGCTTGGATGGGGTGGTGAGGCGTTTCAATGTCGTCTTTGGCCTCGTTCTGATGAGAGGCTTCGCCATCCACTCGCCACAGCACCGTCTTCAGGAAAGGCCGGTGGGGACATCATGCTGAGTGTTGTGACTGCGTGGCCAGAGGGGCCAAGGCACACCGTGTGGCCTTTCCAATAGTCCTTCCGACAAAAATGCCACAAAGCATGTTGGGTCGAGTTGAGACAGCAGCTCTTGATGCCCCATCAATTAAATGGGATGGGGGTCGGGATTCTTTACCTTCTAGGGGCACTGGGGGGAGAAGGCCGAGCCTGGAGGCTCTCGGGAGACAAAGCCAGAGCAGAAGGGAGGGGCTCCACCCACCTCATTCTTGCCCAGGAATTTTCCCTCCCTTCCCACACATGACCCTCCCCAAACACCCCGCAGAACGAGGCCAAAGGTCTCGAGAATCCTCCGGGACTGGATCAGGGCAAGGGTCAGCTTTTTGCTGTCAGTCGAGTGTTTTCTGAGTGCTCTGGGCCTGGCGTCAGAGGGGTAGGGAGAGGGACAGACAGCATCGACAGGCCCTCTCACGTACTTTGGACATGTTCTCAGGAGAGGCAGTCCCTGGGGAAGGCCATCATGCTTGGTAACATATAGGAAAAGAAGACCCTCAAGGGGGTGGATTGACACAAGGGTGCAACCAGGGGCTCACACCTAAGAGCAGCTGTGAGGGTGACGCTGGCCCGGGTGATGTACGTAAGGCCAATAAGAGTCAGAACCATGCAGATGGCACCTGAGAACAACAAGCGGCTGCCACGAGGAACGTGTAAGGAGCCGTATCCAGGAAGGTGATGCCGCCGCCGCCCCGTTAGGGAATGGAAAGAGCCCCCAAGGAGTCAGAAAGACGGAGGGAGTAAGAAGTTTAAGAGGGGATCAAGGTAACCACTGGCTGCCAAGGGCAGCAGATGCCAAAGAAACAAATGATATTCCTTCCTTCCTCAAGCAGCCACCAAGGCGAATGGCTCCCAGATGTGGTCAGGCAGAAGCACCCATCTGCGGGGTGGGGGTGGGTGGGGGGGTAAACAAATGCACGGAGAAATCAGATCCTCCACCAAGCAGGTGAGCAGGGAGTGGAAAGATCTGACCACCAGGCAAGACCTCACGCCCTCAGGAGATGCAGTCAGGGAGCCAGCAGGAGTCTCCCAGCTCTCCCACCTGCTGGCCGCACCCAGAGAGAGCTCGCTCAACCCTTGTGGTGCCAGAGGGGAAAGACCCACCGGAATGATTTGGGGGCACATCCCCAAAGCCAAGGCAACCTCACTGGGGGGCAGGTCCCTGGGTCCTTGGATTCTTCCATTGGGGATTCTATTTGAGGAATGAAGCGATTCTGGCTTCAACACCCCCCCTTTTCTTGGAAGGTGAGCTTTTACAATTCACTCCATCGACAAGTGTTCACAGAGCGCCTGTCAGGCACTAGGAACATGAAGGCAAACAAGCAGGGGCCGTGTTTGCAAGGAGCCTGGAGTTTAGGGCATCATTCAACTTCCAGAGGAAGAGAAGATCCCCTGCATGGCCCTCCAGTTCAGCCAAAGCAAACCAAGCTTGATGAAGCCAGAGAAATGGGTGGGGAGACAAAAGTATGTAACTTGGGTTTGAGATCCCAGAGCTGGAAGAAGAGCAGGGCACACAAGGAGGCTCCTATAACCAGCTAGAAGCCTCCAGTCCTTGAGCAGGCTCTGGGTGCTCCGCTCTGCTTCTGTGAGCCTGACTCAGTATGGGTGGCCAGATGGCAACCCTAGAGGGACGGGGTTGCTTTAGGACCAGGGCTGCCAGACCATTCTAAGACTTGGCACTGGTGACTCAGGGGTAGAATCCTCTCTCCCACATGCGAGACGCAGGTTCGATTCCAGGCCAATGCACCCCATGCTCAGCCACCCACCATTCATCTGTCAGGGGAGGCTTCCCTGGTGCTAGGGTGCTGAACGGATTTCAGTGGAGCTTCCAGACTAAGACAGAAGACTGAGACAGGCCTGACGATCTACTTCTGCTAATCAGCTGATGAAAACTTTGTGGGTCCTAAGAGTACAACCCCCAGCCCATAGTGTCAGTATGACCCAGAACTGGGCAGCGTTTTGTTCCATTGTGCATGGACTTCCCGTGCCCCAGGGGCCAGCTTGACAGCAGCCAACAGCTACAACAATATTCCACTAATCATCAATCAGTCAATCAACACGTATGGCCTGGATGGGAGACTATCCAATTCATGTTATAATGTGACGCTGCTTCCTGGAGCCCAGGCAGAGGTTTTCCTGGCTGGTTTTCATTTCTCAACACGCAGCCCTGTCATTGCTCATTCAGGCTGCAGGTCTTCCGTGGGCCTGGGCTAGTCTCCATTCGTGCACATTCATTTTTAATCATTCTGGTTCGAACGAGTCTCACAGAGGTCACAGCTGTCCAAGGAGAAGGGGCAGCAGAACTGTTGTGATCTCATCATCCTTGAACGGAAGTCCCTCGGGCATGGGTGCAAGTGACTGGCCCTCCCACCTTGCTCGTAGAGGTTTTGGGGCTCCCTAGTGCTTTAGGCCAAGACCAGAGTCCCACGGAGCTCACCAGAAGGTTACCCACACCAGAGTGTGAGAGCCTCCCAGTGCAATCGGCAGGCAGGTGCCATGTGTGCCCCAGAGCAGAATGTTGTGTCTGCCAGGCTTTTCTGCCTTGCTGGTTCTGTGACCAGCATGCAGCTGCTGAATCCCTCCAAGACTTGGCTTCAAGGTAAAACAGGAGCGCTCCCCACTTCACATAGCTATCAGACACTCTTCAGAGATCTAGTCACCCGATAGGGCTAATGTGAATTAAGGCCGTTGCATAGTACTCCATGTGGCATAAATATTCATTAAGAGGGAACTATAAAAATCCACACAACTGGACCAATAAGTAACACCACGACAAATGGAGAGACGGCTACAGTTGTTTCAGATTTCATCTTGCTTGGAGCCACAACCAGTGCTTGGAGCCACAGTCCACAAGCAGCAGCCACGAGATCCAACAGCACATTGCATTGGGTAAATGTGCTGCAAGAGACCTCTTTAAAGTGTTGAAAAGCAAGGAGTTTACTCTGAGGACTAAGTTAAGCCTGGCCCAAGCCTAGGTATTTCCAATGGCCTCACCTGCCTGTGGAAGTTGGATGCTGACTAAGGAAGACGGAAGAGGAATCGACACATTTGAATTGTGGTGTGAGCAAAGAATGTCGGAAGGACCACGAACTCCCAAAAGAACAAGGAAATCGGTCTTGGAAGGAGTCCAACCAGAATGCCCCTTAGAATAAGGTGACCAGACGTCCCGCTCTTGACAGGACAGTCCTGATTTTTAACAATTTTTCTCATGTTCTGCGCGCGCACGCGCGCGTGTTTTTAAAAAGTCCCGATTTTTGGAAAGAATGCACGACAAGCTAGGGTATATGGTTTTCGGCTGCCATGTGGCTATTTCGCCAGGATATGCGCTTTAGCAATGGTGTCCCGCTTTACCAATGTTAAAATCTGGCCACCTTTCCTTAGAAGCAATGTTGGCAGCACTTCATCTCATGGACTTTGGACATGTTATCCGAAGAGACTTGTCCCTGGCAAAGAACCTCGTGTTTATTTGAGTGGCAGAGGACAGAGGAAAGACCCACGACAAGATGGACTGACACAGTGGCTGCAGTGATGGGCTCGAACACAAGAACAGCTGTGAGGACGCTGCAGGACGGAGAACAGCTGTGAGGATGCTGCAGGACTGGCCGGTGTCTGGTTTGGTTGTACATCGGGTCGCTAGGGATCAGAACTGACTCAACAGCTCCTGACAACAGCAGAAACAGAATTCACGATGCATTCAAACCGGGGTGTTGGGGGACGAATATTAAATCTAAATGTGGACTTCCAAGAGACGGAACAAATCCGTCTGAGAAAAAACGCAAGCAGAATGCTCCTTACAAGAAGCGGCTGGTAAGACTGCCACTGGCCTACTTCGGCTGTGTCCTCAGGAAAGACCGATCTCCCGAAAGCACATCAAGTTGGGAGAGGGCTGCTGGAAACGCAGGAAACCCTCAGTGAGGTGGACGGACACAATAGCCGCAAAAATGGCCTCAAACTTATCAGCGACCATGAAGGTGGGGCGGGACCATGCCGAGCAGTGTTCGGTTCCGGTCCGTTCTACAGGAGGTCCAAAGAGTCCAAGACAACTTCGTGGCAACCAACAGCGATGCTTATTCTTTTTTTTTCTAATGTTCCCCTTTATCCCCTCCCTCTCCCACCCAACCCCCCAGGAACCCTTCTCAACGCTTATTCTTGAGTGGAACCCCAGCCCTGCCCAGAGCCCTGAGATCCTCCCCAGACCAGCCATTCCACAACCTAACGAAAGCCAAGTCTTTGCCATTTCTAGTCTCTAAGGTTCACTCTCCAGTTCAGGCTGAAACAAACTCCAGGCAGCTCTACCTGATAGTGCCCCCTTGGTCTCCCATCAAAAAATCTCCCAGAATTCTGCTTTCCAGGCTCCAGAACGGCCTCCTTCCAATTCGGACCGTCCTCCTCATGCTGGCCTCCATTCATCTTTTCTCAGGCTGGTTGCTACTTTCCTCAAAGAAGACACACTGTACACTCACCAACCACTCCCCGGGGCAGCAGGACCAAAGCCTCCTCTAACCATTGTTTAGCTTCTTCCCAATCAATCTCCTGCCAACCACAAATTAGCATTACACTGGCATTTACAGCGCAGCCCCTGGGGAGAGATGCAAGCCGCTAATCCTCCAGAAAGGTCGTGGGTACAATAGCGGGAGGCAGCCTGGAGGCTCCCCCCCCACCCGGGGGTGTTCGTTAGCAGCACTTCCAGTTCCTCTGTGAGCTGGCCCAGTCAACCACAGCCGGTGGAGTGGCTGGGTGGTGGCAGCGATGTCAGGGTGCCCCAGGCGCCCTGGGCCACAAGCACGCCTGTTTCTGAGAGCTTTCAGTCCTCAGCTGAAGACGCCTTTGGGTTGGATTTCCTCTCCGAGCTTCCAGCCTGGTTCCTGCCGGTATAACCTCGCCTCCTCAGAGTGTCTTGGTTAAGATGAATGAAAGGCTCCAACTGGCACCAACCTGGAGCCCGGCTTCACTCCCCTGGAGTTAGGGCCGGAGTTACATGTTCGCTCTGTGCTCCCAGCCCCCACGTGGGGCAACTTCACAGGAACCAAGCCAGCCAAGAGGGGGTTGTTTTTCTTCAAGGATTGATTTGACCTTGTGAAGTCAGATTGGAATTCCTGATCCCAAAGGAAGGCAGCCTTGGCCGGGTTCCCGGGGCCATTTTGATCCCCGGGGGTCCCTGTGATCGCAGCCCTCCCTGCTGTAGGCCCAAAGGCAGACTCTGGCAACAGCCTTCACAGGCTCCGGGAAGCTCCCTACCAGCCCCACCAGGTTAAGCTCCTGGACCTTTACCCTGCAGCTGGGGCTCGGAGGGAGGGCAGTTTGCAAAAGGGAAGCCTCTTATCGCAAACATTTCCTGCCCATTCCCTCCAGACTCTGCATACCACGGCCCTTCTCAGGCCAGTAGGGCCACCAACAGAGGGGCCCAGCAACCTCCTTACAAAGAACCTTCAAAGCAGTGAACCCTCTTGATTCCAGATCCTCCTGAAGCCACTTCCCCGCCCCCTCCTCCAGGGACGCCCAGGATCTCCCAGGCCACCCAAACAGCTCAGTCCGCAGAAAAACAGGGAAGGAAGTCAGGTGGAACCCGAAAAGACATGGGACAAAAGGCAGGTAAGGAGTTTGTCCTCAAATAATGATTGAGTCATCGCTGGAGCTCCACCCACCTCCTCCGGCCCGTGGTGCCATCGCCAAGTGACAGAGAGACCCAGAGAGAGGCTGAGAGACCCAGAGAGCACCTGAGTCTCTGCGCCTTGCAGACTCCGCTCCTCCGCGGGTGCCTACGTGTCTGTGGTCGCCCTCCGCCGTGAGCATGCGTGGGCTGGGGGAGTGCTGATGTCAGCTGGCCCACGGTGGTGGGAGGGAGAGCCAGTGTGTCCAGGACCAGCTCTGGAGATAACTGAGTGCCTGCCATGCTCTCCCTGCACCTGGAGCCCCCTGGGCCCACCCTCCCCACGACCTCCCCTGCCCTCTGCCTCTGCTTGCTGGGTGGCCCGAGCCCTTTGGCACAAAGAGGCAGGGATGGGCCTGCCTGTTTCCAGTCAAGCACAACGGAACCTTTATTTTAAGTAAATAAAACTTTTAGTCAGTTTTCGTCCCTCCCCCACTTTTTTCTTCCTAAAAGCTGTTTTCTCTCTCTTCCTCCTCCTCCTCCTCTTCCTCCTTTGCTTTTTCCTCACGGTTGACCCTTTGTCTGTGGGACCCCGGGGCAGAAGGGGCGGGGGCTTTGGGAGAAGGGAATAAACAGAGGTCAGACTGACCCTGGTGTCCTCTCAGGCCACGTGGAGTCTTCCCTCCAGTTCATTCTCTCTCTCCAAAATTGAGACCCGGAGAGGTTAAGGGATTTGGGAAAGGTCACATAGCAAGTTAGCAGTAATTCCTATTTATCTATCTCTCCTCTCATACCCACCGAGCCCTGAAGGCTCTTACACATTCAGGGATGTTTGGACCTGAGGAATAGAGACCAAACAGGAAGCCCAGGCCCCACCAACCGCAGGTGGTCTCGGGTCCCAATCTCAGTGCTGCCCATCCCCACCCCCACCCACCCCCACTATGAATTTGCCATCCATCTGTCTTCCACTTTGGACTGTCCTCTTTCGGTCTCCTTGTGGGACCCTCATCCATCTGTCCTCCCACAGGACAGCACTTTCCCTCGGTGTCTCTCTTTGGATTGTCATAAATCTGCCTTCCCCAGGAGACGTTCCATCTGTCAATCACTCCACGGGCTTGTCATTCTATCCCATCCCCTTGATCATCATTTGTTGTCCATCTGTCTCTCCCATTGGGTGTGCTTTGGCCCATCTGTCTCTCTGACTGGGGCCAGCAACGCCGTGTCTCTGAGGGGTAGAAACAGAGGATTCATGGCCAGTTAGGATTCTGCTCTGGTTTTGATCCCAGCAACAATAATAGCAGCTCCTATCAATCAATGTCTGCCATGCACCGATGATCCGCTCAACATCCATTGTCCGCTTTAATCTTCCAGCGGTGCTAAGAGTGTGTGTTCTTCCCACAGTTCACCTGTAAGGAGACCGAGGCTCGCCCAGGGTCACACAGCTCTTATGGTAGAAGCGGTGTTCAGAACCAGCTCTGCTCGTATTGGTGGAGGGAGGTGGGGTGTAGTTTAAGAGCACAGTGCCTTTACTCTTCCACCCCCCACCCAGGATGAAGACCCCCGGTCCCAGGCCTCCAGGCCTACTGCATTGACACTTCGCTGCTGGATGCTTTCAGACTGATGGCGCTTCCTGCCTGTCCTGGCTCTGCAGGGAAAAAAGTGAGGGAAGAAAGGCAGCCAGATGTGAGAACGATCCCAAGGTCTTTTTTTTTTGGATGTGATGTTAAATAAACATCCAATGATATTCTTTCTGTAGAACGATCCATTTTCATGGCACCCAGGAGTTCGTCCAAGGGTCTCTGGGTCACTGGGGAAAGCCGCTGCATGTGTTCTGGCTCCAGAGTCTCCCATTGGCTACAAAGAGCTCATTCTTCCAATTAATGAAATCAGCACGGCTGATGGAGATGCACTGACAAATTATTTTCCAGATGAATCTATTCGCACCGATGGTGGGGCTGATAGGCCTGGAGGATTTGCAGGCTACAGAGTGAAGGTCCTCTGCCAGCTGTAGACACTGAGGTCATTCATGGTGGCCAGGATCTTGGCCACTGCCTCAAGGGACGCCTCTCTCTGCCCAGAGCTAGGGCGACTGGGATTGGGTTGACTGTGTGGAGGGGGCTGCCTCATCAATGGGCTTCTGTGTGGCCTCCGCAGGTCCCCAGCCCCTCCCTGGCCCCAGCCAAGTCCCCTTCAGGGCCTGGTCAGAAGGGCCTATTCAGCATTTAGGATTCCCTGATGGGAAGTGAAAGAGAACAGACAGGGGCCCAGGAACACTGGAGGCCCGGAGGCAGGAAGGGAGGTCTGAAGCCCCAGGAAGAGAGCCTAATGCAAAGAAAGAAGCTGGGTGGGTGCCTGGAGGGTGGAGGTAAGGGAGAAAAGAGGTGGGAGGGGAAACTGGGTGAAGGTGAGCGGGTGGAAGGGCTGGAGATGGAGGAGAGGAGAATGGAAGGAGGGCCCCAGGCTGAAAGAGAGAGCTCTGTTGAGAGACAGGCCCGTGCCAGAAAAGCAGTGTGGAATATATTCCTAGCTATAGGTTTCATTTCTGGATGGTGTGGGTTTGTTGTTGTTTTTCTTGGTGGGGGTGGGGGGCTGATATTAGCAGCATTTCCAATCCCCGAGCAGATCTGCCCTTTGTAGGAAACTCATCACGGGTGTGGTTTGCCAGGGACCAGTCTATGCCTGTACAAGCCCAAGGTCAAGTCAACATTTGCTCTCTTTTTGGAACCTCTAGAAGTTGATACCAGACTTTGCTTCCGGCCATCCCTGGAGGAGCGGGAAGAAGTTTCTAGGTAGCTCACTTGAGTAAGTGGCAAATGAAAGCCAAGACGAAATTATCCCTGTTAAAATGTCAAGAAGTCACTTGGATGGTGTGTTAGTCCGAGTTGACTAGAGAAACAAATCCAGAGACACTCATGCATGTATAAGAAAGAGCTTTATATCAAAGAGTAATTGTATATTAAGAAAACATCCCAGCACAGTCCAGATCAAGCCCATAAGTCCGATATTAGCCCATACATACGATACCAGTCTATAAATTCCTCTTCAGACTCACACAGCACATGCAATGACTCGCACCAAGTGCAGGAAGATCACAGGCCAGTGGGTGGAAAGTCTTGTGGCTCCTGTGGCGGTGGGTGGAAGCATCCCAGCGCTGGCGTGGGTCTCCACATGGCTCCTCCAGCTCCAGGACTCTGGCTGCCATCAGCATAGCTCCATCTGGCTTACCAACAGGAATGTGAAGCAGAGAGAGCGTGTGTTCCACCTCCACGGAGGAAGACAGGAGTTCCCAGAATCCTCAGGAGAAGGCCATGCCCACACAGAGGCATGATTGACAAGCTAGACTCCACCCCTTTGCTCAAGTTGACAGGAGATTATGGAACTCCACAGATGGCTAAGGTGCACCTAAACCAAGCCATGGGATCTTCACTGGCCTCATGCGGACAATAGAAAGGAAGACTGAAGAAGCACTGATGCGTTCAAATTGTGTGGGCACAGAGGACGGACTGCATCGTGGACTGCCAGGGAAGCAAATCTACCTGTCTTGAGGGAAGTACAGCCAGGATGCTCCTCAAAAGGGAAGATGGTGAGACTTCGTGTCTCTTGCTTTGGGCATGCGATCAGGAAGGATCCATCAATCACTAGAAAGACATCGTGCTTGGTAAAGGTTCAGTGAAAAAGGAGGAGACTATCGATGAGTTGCGTTGATACATGGTGGCTGCAATAATGGGTTCAGATGCAGCAATGACCGTGAGAATGGCACAGGACCGGGCAACATTTCATTCTGTTGTGCATGAGGTTCCTAGGAGTCAGAGTCGACTCCGTGACACCTTAAAAGAACTAGAAAATATCGAGGATAGCTCTTGCTTTCCTGTCTGGGCCCCAAATAAATCTGTGTTCTGAGCCGTCAGGGTTATTAGTTAGATGCTAACGGAACCCAACCCCCAAACTTCCTCCAGAATCCCTGTGGTGAAGTGAAATCCTTTCATACGGCTCTTCTATCCATACATCGACCAGGAGATGCCAGAGTTTGAGGCCAGATTCAGAAGAGGATGTGGAACAAGAAACAAGGACTATCTCGGCTCAAAGCAGAACATTCCAGGAAAAAATGTTTCCTTGTGTTTCATTGACTGTGCCAAGGTATTTGACTGTGCGAATCATCGCAAACTACCCAGAACCTTAAGAAGAATGGGAATTCCAGAGCACTTCATTGTGATCATGAAGAATGTGTACATGGATCAAGAGGCAGTTGTAGGAACAGAATAAGGGAATACTGTTTGGCTTAAAATAAGCAAAGGCGTGTGTCAGGGTTGTATCCTCTCACCATACCTATTCAATCTGTGTGCTGAGCAAATCCTCAGAGAAGCTGGATTGTCTGAGGAAGAGTGTGGCACCAGGATTGGAAGAGGGCTTACTAACAATCTTCCGGATGCAGATAACAACCTTGCTTGCTGAAAGGGAGGAGGACTTGAGACACTTGCTGATGAAGATCGAGGATTGTAGCCTTAGTTCAGATTGCAACTCAATGTAAAGAAGACCAACATCCTCACAACTGGATCAGTCGGTAACGTGATAAATTGCGGGAAGCAGAACTGGGAAGAGAGTGTATGAGGACAAAGTCAACATTCATACTTTAAGGAGGCTGGGAGGCTGGGCCTCCTGTGGGGGGAGTCCTTCACATTCATAGGTTGGAGATGTGTTCCAGTCCCCCCATAATAATGCCAATTTTAAGGTGTTACTTGCAGGCACATAGTTGCTACTAGGTGTGCTTGAAGGTCAACAGTTTGAGGGCTACTTGCCTGAAGGTTGTCTCATCCAGAGCAATCGGTTCTTATTATCTGTCCCACCTTAAGTAGGACCCACTCCTTTCTGATAAGGATCATAGATTACTCCCCTGGAGAAGAGTTCAGAGACACCCAAGGTCAAGCCAGCTCAGACACAACCAAAATTAGGCCACCACCTTAACGCTTGAGCCCACCCATCTTGTTTGTATGTACCTTCCTGTCACATGTATGCCTCCGCTAGTGCCTCCCCTTCCTATTTCCTGTACATCCTCAGGTCATCCCCCTCATGTTACATGTTCCACACACTAATACAATGCCTTCCTGTTCCATGTGTGTTTACCGTGGCTTGCATGCCCAAGAGTACATGACTGTTGAGAGAATATATTACTCCCTCATTCTGGATCCAGTCTCCATCAGAAGAGGTGAGCCCTTGCACGCCTTGTCTCATGTCTCCTTAATTGACCCCTCAGTTACACAACCACCCCCTTAGGATGTTCCAGATGTGGGGCTGGATCCCAAAATAAATGGAGAAAAGATTGAAGTTTTCAAGGATGTTGTCTTGCTTGACTCTACAGTCGATGCCAATGGAAGCAGCAGTCAAGAGATCAAAAGACAAGCTGCATTGGGTGAATCTGCTGCACAAGATATCTCTAGAGTATCAAAAAACAAGGATGTTGCTTTGAGGACTAACGTGCACCTGACACGAGCCGTGGTATTTGGTGTTGCCCCATATGCATGTGAATGTTGGACATTGGGTAAAGAAAACTTGATACATTCGAATTGTGGTGCTGGAGAAGAATATTGAAAGTACTGCAGAAAGGAAAAACCAATCACTCTTGGAAGAAGTACAGCCAGAGTGCTCCTTAGAGGCAAAAATGGGGAGACTTTGTTTCATGTACTTTGGACATGTTGGTAGAAGGGAAGGCTATCTCCAGTCCCTGGAAAAGGCTATCATGCTTGGTAAAGCAGAGGGGCAGCAAGAGCGGGGCAGGCCCTCCACCAGACGGATTGGCACAGGGACTGCAGCAAGGAGCTGAAGCACAGGAACAACTGTGAGGATGACCCGGGACCGACAGGGCTTTATTCTGCTGTACAGAGGCTCACTGTGGGTCAGAATTTACTCAAGAGCAATGAGTCAATATTACTGAGTATTTGCCTTATCATCCCCACTGTACGCTGATATTTTGTTTAAGGTGGGAACCATGTTTTATGCATTTTAATCTCCCAATGCCTACAAAATGCTTGGCC
>NW_022111379.1:12752837-12759614 GCF_000313985.2 Echinops telfairi
TTGCTACTTCATCACTGTCATTTTGCTACTGTGATGAATCGGGCAACCCCCGTGAAAGGGTCGTTCAACCTCCAAAAGGGTCGTGACCCACAGGTTGAGAACCACTGCCTTAGAAGGATAATGGATATTTTTAAAGAATCAATAATAGTTGTTTGTCGAAGGCTCAAGGGTCCAAAGTCCCACCCCCTCTATTTGAGTCCGGGCTGACATCTCATCGGATTCCTTCTGCCCCACACCCCAGTTCCCTTCCGAAAGCTCCTTGTCTTTCTGCCAGCCACTCACGAGTGTTTGTTTTATTTGTAACTTCTTTCTGTAACCTAATCAATGGCTTCATTAACATGCTTTTGACCCTCCACTCCCCTAAAAAATGGTCTTCTGAAAATGCTTATTCGATGCTTTTTATCTCCTTGACTGGGCTCCCTTTCAGGAATGACACAATTTCTTCCACGTCACGCAGATTTGCCCAGTTCTATCACCCAAAGATGTCCTCTGACTCCTAAGCCCCCACTCTCCCCTGAACCACCTTCCCCAACGCTGCCGCCCCCCAAAATGTTCTCTTTCTGATTCATTCCTCCCGGACAGTGAAATCAACACCATTAAGGAAGCTCAGTCAAAAGATGGGGTACATTCTAGAATCTGTTTGCCCTGGATTACGATGGTCCCTGATACACACATCATTTCCTCTGACTCCTTTACAGTGTATTTCTTTTCTTTCAATCAATATGCTTTTTTTTCTCATTTCCTTTCAGAGTCCCATATGGTGACCTGCTTTGGTTTCGACTAAGTTAAATATTCTCTCTCCCCCATGGTTCTGCCCCATCCATCATTTGAGCATTTCAATCACCTTTTTATTATCCAGGGACAAAATATTCAGTGTAACCAAGCTCTTTTTCCCACCCCCCAGAAGAGTGGCCGCCTTCTTGCCCCACTGGCCCTCCCGTTAAGAAGGAGAAAGGGCCGATTGAAGCCACTTGTTTGGGATCTCAGGCAAGTGGGAATGTGATCTAGATGGGAAATCTCTGACACACACCTGCTCCCTGCATTGCTCTTTGTCTTGGAGGCCAGGAGGGGCAGCCCCACGGGAGTGGCTTGGTGGAAAGTGGACAGACAGGCATAGCACCAGCAGGGACAGAGGGCTCTGCAGATGAGCAAAGCACCATTGGTGAACTTTTGAGCCCAGAGGGTGGGGGCAAAGCTGACCATGTGAACGAGATGGCTGGAAACTCAATATTGCCTAGAATATAGGTTACCTCGCAGACTTGGATTCTCTCTGGCCGGGAGGCTCGGGAATTGCTGTCAGAGAGACTGGGGCTTTTGACCTGAAACTTTCCATGCACGTTTTAGTTCACTCCAAGATGCATTCATGAGAGTCTCCCAGAAAGGGAAAGTGTTCTCCCTGGTAGAAGGAGAGAGCGAGGAGTCATCAAGACAAGAATTTGAGCGTAAGGAAATTATCAAGAGGTCCTTCCATGTGCCTGGTGCCAGAGAATTTAGCAGCAATGGGAATAGATTGGGGAGTGCTCCCCATTGAGCCACACCTTACTCCAGAAGAACTTCTGCTTTAGCTCGTTTTCCATAGAGAACTATAAGAAGTGCAGTCTGATGTGTTGAACCGCAATGGTCTCGGGCACTCAAGCATCCAACTGTGAGATCTTGACTCGGCGGTAGGTTGGTGATTCACATGCACATCCAGGTTGAGTTAGGGACTTCTGCTCACCATTTGAATGTGACTTCTTTCCCCATCACCTTGAGCCTGCCACCAGAGTAACCCTCTCTGAGACTCTCAGACTTATATTTGCCAATGGATCTATCAAGTTCAAGACATTGTCTCTCTGGAACCCTCATACCTTGCTATTGGGATTGTAAAATGGTACTACCATTGTGGGAAATGGCAAAGATCTTCCTTTAAAAAGTCCGAATTCTACCTTGCAAGTCTGGCTAGACCAGAGGATGTACACTGGTACAGATAGGAACTGGAAACACAGGGAATCCAAGGTGGATGATCCCTTCAGGGCCAGTGGTGTGAGTGGTGATACTGGGAGCATAGAAGGAGAGGGGGTTGGAAAGAGGGAACAGATTACAAGGATCTACATGTGACCTCCTCCCTGGGGGACGGACAACAGAAAAGTGGGTGAAGGAAGACGTCGGACAGGGCAAGATATGACAAAATAATAATTTGTAAATTATCAAGGGCTCATGAGGAAGAGGGGAGCGGGTGGGGAGGGGTAAAAATGAGGACCTGATGCCGGGGGCTTAAGTGGAGAGCAAATGTTCTGAGAATGATGGGAGCAGTGAATGTACAAATGTGCTTTGCACGATTGATGTGTGTGTGGATTGTGATAAGAGTTGTATGAGCCCCTAATAAAACGATTAAAAGTAAATAAATAAAATAAAAAATTGGAAGTACAAATACTATAGGAGCCAGCATATAGGATATATACCAGGTATATGCCCTAGAGAAATAAACACTATGACACGAATGTGCAGACCTATGTGTATCACAGCACTGTTCACAACAGCAAAAAAGATGGGAATAAGCTAAATTCCCATCTATGGAAGAATGGACTACCTTAGACCGAAAGGTGACTTCTTAGCCTTTTAGTACTTTGGGGAAGTATTTGCAGCCGATTTTCCCAACACAATATGTTACTTGATTTCTTGTTTCCTTTTAGCTTGTAATTGTGATTTGAGTGAAAGTTTACAGGGCAAATTGGTTTTCCATTTAGCTGTTGATTCACATTCTATTTCCTTCCATGAGCTGCAGCCCCACAGTGTAACAGCATTCTTATCACTGCTTTCCTATGTTTATCGTTTCTACTCGGCCTTCTCTCTGAGCTCTATCCTTGGACAAATGCTTCCCTTTTGATATCAGGTGGATGACTGTTCTACGTGTTTGATTTGTCTGCTGCTTCCAAGGACAGTGCTTGTGGATCTACGCAAAATGAAATTCTTGGTAACATCGATCTTTTTTCCACTTACCATGCTGTTGCTTATTGGTCCCAATGGAGGCTTTTTGCTCTCTTTAGGTTCAGATGTAGTCCATACTAATGGTTACAGTTCTTGTTTTATCTTCATCAGTAAGTGCTTTACCCAGGCACAGTGATGTCATTTGCATATGGAAAGCTGTTAATGAGTCGTTCTCCAATCCTGATGCTGAGTTCTGTTTCTCATAATCCAGCTGCTCTGGTTATTTGCTCAGCATACAGCTTGAATGAGCATCTCAATAGGACACAACTAATGGTGGGACTCAAATAATTTAACAACCTAATGACCATTTTTAACAACCTAATGACCATTTTAACAACCTAATGACCATTTTTAAGTATCAAAAATATATATACTAAAAGGTAGTTTAGTTCATACAATTAATACACAAATGAGGTACACAAATCCAGATTATGTCATAAGAAAGAGTTAAAATATTAATGAAAAAATATTAAATAATACCTAACTGTGGTAGTGATATAATCTGTTGTCAATTCGAGGGAATTAAGAGTGAAGGGGTGGAGTTTAGCATGTCTATCAGGTCGCAGCTTGATGACCTCATTTGGCGGCACAAAGGAGATAAACAGCTCATTGGAGGCAGGACACAGGCTCACTCCCTGGGAGACATTGCAGCTGACAAGACACATGAAGCTACACTAGTGCCCTGAGCTGAAAGAGCCATGTAGAAACCCCTGCCAGCACTGGGATGTTTATACTGCTGCTGGATTCACAAGAATTTTCCAGATCACTGGCCTGTGATCTTCCTGCATTTGGCATCATTGCATGTGTTTCGTGAGTCTGAAGAGAAATTTATAGACTGGTATCGGACCCACAGGCTAATATCGGACTTATGGACTTGATCTGGACTGGGCTGGGGTGTCTTCTCCATATTAACTGCTCTTGTATATAAAGCTCTTTCTTATACACATGAGTATCTCTGTGCATTTGTTTCTCTACTTCCCCCAGACTAACACATTAACAATTAAACTGCTGTTTAAGATACTTCTGGGTTGCTTTGTGATTGGTGCCCTCCCCTGCAATTTTCTTCGCGTTTATCCAAGTGTCATCAGCTGTGTGATTTCTTCTCAACCATCTTTTCACTGTAGGAGCAGAACCCCGTTCCTTTAGAGGTAGGCCAATTAGACATTAGTCATTGTGTTTTCTATTTTAGAAAGAGTTAGGTGACTTCTCATCTCTGAATATATTAAGTTCATCATTTCCGCTTCTGCTGAACCATCAGCAATTGTTCTGACAATATTTTTAGCCCTTTTAAATTTTTCTGGAATCGAATAATATCTTGTGGGAATTTGGAACACAAAGCTGAAACACATGACAACGTGTCACCCTCTGGTTGGTTGACACTTTTTCTCTACGTTCTATGATTGTTTACTGAAGTAACAAACACAATGGACTAAAAATGTACTATTTCATCAAAAGTATAACGAGTTTTATGAAATGAATAAATATTATAAGCATGGTGCTTTCTAATTTTTTATACCTATGGATGGAGCAAACATTACTGTTAGGACTTAAAAATGTTTTGAGAATGATGTACAAATGCGCTTTACACAATTGATGTGTGTATGGATTGCGATAACAGTTGTATGAGCCCCTAATAAAATGTTTAAAAAAAAAAAAGAATGAAGGGGAGAGGCATAGACTGTCAAAAAAATAAAAATATGTTGTTGTACAGATGAATTTTAAAAAAGAGTAAGAAATGTCAATTTGTGCCTAGCTGTCCACCTCAGAGAGAACTCTGATTACTAGTATTATTTTAACAACCAGTTTGCCAAACTCAACAAACATATTAGGTCTAGGGTCTGCCAAACCGGTACGAACCAGCTGAACCCCACCACTGGCTACAACCCTGACTCACACCTTTCCTGATTTTAAGCCATGCACAATCCCCTTGTTCATTTCAAAACACTGCCCCCGGGTTTGTACACAGTTTTCACAGGAGCACAATGAAGTGCTCTAGAATCCACATCCTTTGCCATGTTATCCATCATTTGTTACAGTCCACATAGTCCAAAGTCTTTGGCTTGTCAATGAAACCTAGGTAAGCATCTTTCTGGTAGTCTCTGCTTTCGGTCCAGGTCCATCTGACATCAACAGTGATATGCTTGGTTTCACATCCTCTTCTGGCCCCGGCTTGAATTTCAATGTATAAGCTAAAACTGGTTTGTAGTAATCTTTAGCAAATTTCTACTTGTGTCTGACATTAACAATGTGGTTTAATAATTTCTACATTCTGTTAGAACACCTTTCCTTGGAATGAATACAGTTAATTCTTCCAAACGTCTTAGCGTAGATAAGTGAGTGCTTCCAGAGTGGCATCCGTTTGTTGAAACATCTCGGCTGATATTCCTTCAGCCCTTGCAGCCCTGTTTCTAACCAATGCCTTCCTTCATCGCACACTTCAGTACCATTAGTTCTTGATCCCATGCTGCCTTGCCAAATAGTTGACTGTTGACCAATTCTTTTGGGTGTAGCAATTATGCATCTGCCTTTCACCTACATTTGATACTTCCTGTGCCATTCAATATTTCACCCGATGAATCCCACCACATGGAAACTCAAAGCTTGAGTTTTTTCTTCAGCTTGACATGTGTCTGGCGTGCTCTTGTGTTTTTCCTTTGGGGTGTTCTAACTCCAGTTCTTTGCACATTTCATGTTAAGAATTTGTCTTCTTAGCCACCCTTTGAAATTTTCTGTTCAATTGTTTTACGTCATCATTTCTTTCATTCCCTTTAGCTACCTGCCCTCCATTCAAAAGCTAGTTTCAGAGTCTCTTCTGACATCTGTTTTCATATTTCCTTTCCTTCCTGTCTTTTTAACGATCGTTTGCTTTCTTCGTGTATGATACCCTTACTGTAATCCCACAACTTGTGTAGTCACTAGCGTTCAATGTGTCAAATCTATTCTTGAGTGGGTCTCAAATGCTGGTGGAATATACCGAAGGCTCCTGTGGTCCTGTTTTCATTTTCTTCAGCTGCAATTTGAACTTGTATAAGAGCAATTGTTGGTTTTTTCTTCAGTCAGCCCGGATTTGTTTTGACCGATGATACTGCATTTTCCATTGGACTCATTCCACAGACGTACTTGATTTGATTCCTCTACATTCCATCAGGTGAGGTTCATGTATATAGTTGCTCTTTATGTTGTCGAAAAAGGTATTTGCAATGAATAAATTATTGAGCCTGCAAAATTGTATCATTTGATCTCTGAAGTTGATTCTATAGTGAAGACCAATTTTTCAATTACCAATCCTTCTTAGTTTCCAGTATTTGCATTACATTCACTACTACTAATCAATGCATGTCTGATCGATTTTGGACTACAGAAGTTAGTTTTAAAAAATCTTCAATTTTCTTATAGTTGGCATTAGTGGCTGGTGTGAAAATTTGAACACCATTTACATTAACCGATGTTTCCTTGTCATTGTTTGGTGCCATTAAGCCAGTTACAACCCATGGTGACCCTACATGTCCCTGGTCCTGTGCCATCCTCACAATTGTTCCTGTGTTTGAGCACCGTGTAGAAGCCACTGTGTCAATCAATTGTGTTAAGTCTCTTCCTTTTTTTAATTGACTCCCCATTTTACTAAGTATGATAGCTTTCTCCAGGGATTGATCCTTCCCCCCAAACATGTCCAAACATGAGACAAAGTCTTGCCAACCTCTGTTTTAAGCATTCTTACTATACATAGCAGCCCATAGTACAGTGAACCCTCGTTTATCGCGGTTAATCTGTTCTAGACCCTACCGTGATAAATGAAATTCCGCGAAGTAG
>NW_022111379.1:12760301-12775622 GCF_000313985.2 Echinops telfairi
GAAGTCGAAGCGCGAAGTGGTGAGGGTTCACTGTATAGCGAATACACCTCACCAATGCCATCACTCAAAGGCATCAATTCTCCCGTATTCGTTGTTTAGCAGCCATGTGCATCTAAGGTGATTGACAATACCATGGGTTGGGTTATGGGAACTTCAGGACTCAAGTGACAGCTTTACTTTTTAACACTTTAAAGAGGTCTTTTGCAGCAGTTTTGCCCAATAGGTTAATGTGGACATTAACCTATTACTGAGAGTTACACCTTAGGATAGATCTTGAAATGGTTTTTGAGTTTGGGGGTTGTTTGTTTTTTAATGTTCTCTTTGACAATTAAGGTGACTCCATTCCTCCTCAGTGTATTCTTTCTGGCATAGGATTGCCCAATCAGAATGGCCAACACCAATCTATCTCCACTCACTAATGCATAGGATGTAGATCATTATGTGTTCCATTTCACTGTTGACAATGCCCAGTTTTCCTGGATGCATACTGTGTACATTCCATGTTACCATTATTAATGTATATTTGCAGCTGTTTCTTCTCGAGTCATGCGACTTCCACAAATTAAAGTCCTGACATCTTTACTATATCACTGTCATTGGAACACATATGATAATTACATCTGATCACAACAGGGGCTATAAATACACAAGGAGAACCCTGGGATAGTCAAGTTGACACATATTTTGAGGGGGACACAATTCAATGCATACCAGCAGGTTGGTCTAAATTCGTACTGGATGAAATTGGGCAGGTTAGTAAATATGGAGGTGGCAGATGGAAAACGGAATGTTCTCAAAAGGCAAAAGCAAGGGCCAAGTCTACCAAGACCACGTTCAGCAGAAAGGTAAGGTCCTTTATTTGAGTTGCCGAAGTAACTGCCCAAACACACGGTGATGATTCCTGAGTCCGTAAGAACTGTGAAAAAGAATAAACACAGAGGGGTTTTCGCCAGAGGGGAGTGAAATGGGAGTGAAGACCGGAACCTGCACGAATGGGGCTTGCTATGCAGGGGAGCCAGGGAGGAGGAGGAGGAGAAGAAGGAGGAGGAGGAGGAGGAGGAGGAGGAGGAGGAGGAGGAGGAGGAGGAGGAGGAGGAGGAGGAGGAGGAGCTTGACTGGGAAAGAAAGTTGACTGCTGAGATTCTACAGCCCCACTGCCACCTCAGGGTTGTATTAGTAACTCAAACTTTACTCCATTAAAAGTGTTTGGGTTCCCAGCCCCTACCTCCGGCCCTGCCCCCACTTCTCCCCCATGAAGCCGGGAGCCCTTAGAAGGTAATGGGAAGCTAAGAGCCAAGAGTCTGGGAAGAGGCTGGAGAGCAAACTCTCTGAGCCTCTCTCTGAGGCCCTACCCCGGCTGATAAGGATGAGAGCAGAGCTGGCTGACAAGTGATTGGAAACAGGAGTTCCCAAGCCCTTTAACCCTTCCCTACCCTGCCAGTGTGGCCTGGAGTCTCTTAGGCTGGTTGCCTCTCTCCACCAGTCTTTCCATCTCCCTTGTCCCTTGTCCTGACAAGTCACTCACTGCTCTCCTTCCACCAACGGCGAAGATGCAAACCCTCCCCACCCTCTTCAGCCCCCTCACACCTGTGTGTGCACAGGCCCCTGCTCTCAGATGAATGTGCTTGGGGTTTCTGGGAGCAGAGATCCCAGATCCAGCCTCAGTAGTGTCAAGCCCAGGGTCATTCTCTGCTGCCCTGGCTGGCTGGTTGACCGGACACCCCTACCAGGGACTTCAAGGGCCACAGTAGCAAAGGCTTTCTGCCCCACTAGGCCTCCCTTGGCTCTGGACAAGCCTTGTATAGCAGCAGGATGACTAAGGGCTTGTCCCCAGGAGTGGCCAGCATGGCTGGCCAGCTTACCCTGGCTTGGGGCATTAAACAGCAATAAGGCTCACCTTAGCCACAGTAATTAAGTGTAAAAGAAAGCTTCCTTCAGGAGAATGGAATTCAGATAAACTGCTATTATCATGCAAAGCAGCTTTGCACCTAAAAGCCCTAAACCAAACAGGGAGTTTAATTAAATCCCTAATCTCCTCCGGCCTGTTCTGACCCCATCACCAACACAGGGCTACACCTTCTCTCTCTCTAACCTCTCTCTCTGATTTGGAAAACTTAAGATACCATTTCAAGTATATCCTGTGACTATGCAAAACGTATATCCGCAAAACGGTGCATCTGGGGTGCTCTTAGGAGCCCTGGTGGCACAGTGGCATGTGTTGGTGCAAGGTCAGCAGCTGGAAACTGCCAGGAAGACAAGGCTTTCCATTGCCCTCAAAAGAAACCCCAGGGGGCACTTCCACCCTGTTCAGTCAGGTTGCTATGAGTCAGCTTGCACTCGGTGGCAGGAGTTTGGAGGGGTTTTAGGGGGTGGGTTTAAAGGATCTGGTGCCTGTTAGTTTCCTGAGGCACAGAGCATGCTGCTTGGGGTGGAGATGAAGGTGGCGGGCGGGCGAGTGAGTGTGTGACTGGTGGGACTGCAGTGGCTGTGGTGGCTGTGGTGACAGGGTGACAAGGAAGTGAGAAGGAGGTGTAACCACCTGCTGTCCCCTCCTGCTCCCACCTGTCCCTCGGCTCAATGCCCACACGTGCTTTCAGGACATGTCGTGATGTGTCTGCAAGAGCCGAGGGCTCCATCAGCGGGAGCAGCCCTGGCCCGTCCATTTGGGAGGGTACGTTGGCCACTGCTGTGGACTCTGGCAGGAATGCGAACCCTGTGCTCTCCAAGTACCCGCAGGGAGGCCTGGGAATGTTGGCTGTCTGCTGTAGGTAGAGGAAGGGATTGGGATAAAGGCAAGATGGAATGAAGGGGCTGGAGGGGGCTGGGAGAAGGGCGGCCTTTCTGAGGAGCACTAATAGGGAACCAGTCAATCGTATGCTCTGGCAGCGACAAAATGCTTCCGAAGTCTGTCCCTTCTTTCCCAGGGAAAGGAAAGAGAATCTCCTTGTAACAAATGCCAAACGCCCTGACATGCGTCATCCTTTTTATCAGAACCCTGGGAGGTAAGCCTTGGGGTCCCCAGCTGGTGTCAACAGTCAATATTCTCAGCGACTTGCCAAAAAATTGGCAGTTCCAGTCTACCCGGAGGTGCCTGCAAAGAAAGACCCAGCCATCCATGAACTGCTGAAAGTCAGTCACCTGAAAGCCGCAGAAGGCAGTTCTACTCTGGCTGGCACATGCAGTGGCCATGAGTCCCCGTCGTCGACTCAATGACCACTGGTGACAGGACATCTCCTTCCCTTCCCCCATGCCCATCCCCAGAGGAAATGAAGATTCACAAAGTGAAGTAGCTTACACCAACCATGTCACCCGGCTTATTGGCGGGGCCGCAATTCAAACACCAGCCCAGTCACAACAATCGCACTGACTCCAATGACAAACTCACTGTCAATGCTGATGCACGCTGATGCACGCCGACGGAGGGCTGGCTTCACCAGTTTACTGGGTGCCATCAAGCCGATTCTGACTCACGGTGACCCGTGCGTGTCAGAGTCCAGCTGCACTCAAAGAGTTTTCAGTGGTACTTTGGTTTGTGTTTTTTTGGGGCCCGTTGATAGTAGATCCCCAAGTCTTTCTTCTGAGGTGCCTCTGGGTGGAGTTGAACCCGCAACATTGTGGTTAGCAGACAAGTAGTATTGGCTATATACAGAGGACAGAGAATAGCCACCCCAAAATACTCGGTGTTGGCGGCCAAATCCCAGCTGCCCTCCCCTTTTGAAGCCAGCGTGCTTCCCTGCCACATCAGTCCATTTCCTCCAAGGGAGCAGGTGGGATCTCAGCAGAGATGAAAGGAGCACTTCGGGGGCTCAAACCCAAGAGAACAAAGAGCCCCGTGGCATCCCTCCTCCACAGAGAGACAGACAACGGTGGTAGGGGCAGGGGAAGTGTGGTAGTTACATAATCTGGTGTCAATTTGAGAGGATTAAGAGTGAAGGGGTGGAGTCTAGTCTGTCAATCAGATCATAGCCAATGAGGCCTCTGTGTGGGCATGGCTTTTTCCTGAGAATTCTGGGAAATCTGGTTTTTCCTCCTTGGAGGTGGGAGAGACTCTGCTCCGTTCCTTGGAGACGCTCTACTGATAGGACACATGGCACTATGCTGATAGACTCTGTGCCCTAGGAACTGGAGAAGCCACATGGAGACCCCTGCCAGCACTGAGATGCTTACAACGCCACTGGATACAAAGACTTTCTACCCACTGGCCTGTGATCGTCCTGCATTCAGCGTCATTGCATGTGTTTCGTGAATCTAAAGAGGACTTTATAGACTGGTATCGGACATATGGGCTAATATCGGACTTATGGGCTTGGACTGAACTGGGTTGGGATGCTTTCTTAATGTACAACTATCCTTTATACAAAACTCTCTCTTATACACATACATGTGTCTATGAATTTGTTTCTCTAGTCTACCCGGACCAACACAGGGAGTTATAACAAACACCAGATCACTCCTTTTTTGCCCCATTCCTTTGGTGGTAGGGGGGGTCAAGCAGAGGTGGCGTCTCCATTTGGGAAGCAATGAAACGCAACTCACCCAGACTGTCTCTGTCACTTGTGTGAGCTTCATTTGCCTGAAGGACTCACGGCTCTGCGTTAGAGGAAATCTCACTCGGGCCATCGAGTCGATTCCGACGCTGGCAACCCTACAGGACAAAGTAGAACTGTCCCTGTGTGTTTCTGAGACTGTACATCTTTATGGCGGTAGGAAGCCTCGTCTTTCTCCTACAGAACGGCTGGTGACTTTGAACGGCTGAACTTACAGTTAGCAGCCCAACTGCGCCCCATTACCCCACTACGGATCCTTCTCCAGAGGAAGCTCTACACATGTCTGCAGGACACTGTCGGAGTTACAGTGTCTGAAACCTACAGAAGCCATTCTAAACTGTCCTGTAGAGTCGCTGTAAGTCCAAATTGACCTGAGAGCCGTGAGTCTGTTTGCTCGTATTCTACATTTTTCTGGAAATGACTCGCTCTAGATTCACGAAACCGTCCCTCTGTTCCTTGAGAATCCCCTACTTGCTTGTATCCCAGGTTTTCCTTGGGAAAAGTCAGAAAGAAAACAACCTTAACACAACAACAACAACAACACCCCTTGCCATTGAGTCAATGCTGACTCACAGCGATCCTGTAGGACAGGGTAGATCTACCCCTCTGGGTTTCAGACACTGTAACACCTTACAGGAGTAGAAAGCCTTCTATTTCCCCTGAGGAGTGGCTAGTGGTTTCGAACTGCTGACCTTGAGGTTAACAATCCAATGTGTTATCACCAGGGCTCCTTTTAGGGGGGTTTAATACATGGTGTGAATCAGGGAGTGAAGCAGCACAGTACCCAGCCCCTGAGGGAGCTCCCTAAGACCCTGGTTCTCCAGTCTGAGCTGGTCCCGCCCAGCCCCCGCGCGCCACACACACACACACACACACACACACACACACACACACACACACCAGACACATGCACACCCTCCAGGAAGTCAGGCATCTCCAAAGATCGCCCATTCTGAAGAAAGGTGCTGCTGTGTTGACCTACCTCGGAAAGAAAGCTGGAGACCCAGGAAGCTCTGGGGCTGATGTGGGTGGGTTAAGAAAACGGGATTTGGGTCACCATCTGTTGGCAGGTCCTTTGTCTCTCTTCTAGCAAAGACAAGGAGAAGAATTTTAAAAGGCTTGTCTAGGTCTTCGCAGCCCCTCTGGAAGCAGATGGCATGTCAACAGGTTCCAGGGCAGACCCCAGCGGGCCCCCAAGCTCGGAGCCTTGTTGGAATGCAATTACCCTAAGTGCTGGCTGTTAGGATGAAAAGGCAGGAATGCCATTATGGAAGGAGCATGCAGGGAGCTTTCATTGATTAACCTGTCCTGTCTGATTCCGTTCCCCACTGGGGTGATTTTGCCCCCCACCGCCACCCCCACCCCAGGGTTGCCCTGTGCCTTTAGACCGTGAGAAGGCAACGCAGTCTCTGAGCTTGCCTAAAGCAGGATTTGTGGGCTTCAGGAGGCCCGTGGACCCCTGAAATTGCTAAATGGAAATGCGCATTCTCCAGGCAGAGGCGGTACACCCTGATGACATGCTCAAAGGGGTCTGCAGCACCCAAAGGGTTAAGAACTACTGGGGGGGCGGTGTAGTGGGAGGTCAGTAGGCGAGTTAGAAGAGGACTCTGGGAGAAGTCCCTTCAGTTTGGGACTCCAAATGGCCATGGCCCATCTGGGTTCTATTTTGGCTCCACCACTTGCTGGTTCCTTTGCCTCTCTGCACTTGAGTTCCATCCGCAAAACCAGTTGCTATTAAGTCTGTTCAGACTTATGATGACCTCCCCACACCAAAAGAAGCCCAACCAACAACCATCGAGGCCATTCTGATTCACTGTGACCTTCTAGGACAGAGTAGAATCACTCCGTAGAATCTCCATCGCTTTACATTTTTACAGAAGGTGACAGCCTCATCTCTTGCCCACACAACAACTAGTTGGTTCGAACTGCTGGACTTGCAGCCCAATGAGCATCTATGCCACTAGGGCTCCTTGGTGATCCCTATGAGGGTAAAAATACATCCTGGGATAATAAGAGAATTAAATAGCATAAACAATATAAGGCTCTTCACCCAACACCCAGCCCTTAGTTAGTGCTCCATAAATGGTAGCCATTCGATTGTGATTATTTATTAAAATTCAGAAAGTAATTTGAAACAGACACATGCACATTACTGAGTGGTCTTTTGATCCCAAGTTCACAGTACAGCTAGAGAAAGCCCCAACAAAGTCCTCCTTCAAACTGAGCTGGGCCATGGGACCAAGAGTCTCCGGAGGCTGACTCCTGTCCCATGCCCCAGCAGGGGATTCAGCAGGTTGGGGTCCCCTGTGGACTGATGGGAGGCAGGAGCTCTTGGCAGTGAAGGAACACCAGCGGAACTCACCACCAGCCTGTCTCACAGAGCAAGGTTCCATTTCTGCCTGGCATCACTCACCCACTTGGGGTAGATTTCTCTATCCTAGAAAAGCCCCAAGGAGCTCTGGTGGCACAGTGGGTTACATATTGGGCTGTAGACCACAGGTTGATGGCTAAAAGCCACCAGCCACTCTGAGAGAGAAATATGTGCCCTGCAGCTCCCATAAAGAATTACAGCCTCAGAGCCCACAGGGACAGTTCTACCCTATCCTAGGGGATGCTGTGAGTGGGAATGGACTTAAAGGTTGTGACTTGAGTAAGAGATGCCCTAGCCGCACAGTGGTTCGGCATGCAACTAATAACAGAAAGGTCGGTGGTTCAAGCCCACCAGCAGCTCCCGGGGTGTCTGCTTCCTATGGGACACTCACTCCTATTCTAGCCTATGAGCCGGAATTTGAGTCACCAGCTGTAAGTTGTGTTTGTTTGTTTGCTGATGTTGTTGTTGGCAGACGCTAGGGAGCCCCTGGATGGTGCCGTTAAGTGCTCAGCTACTAACAGAAAGATTGGAGATTCAAATCTACCCAGGAACAAGCACCTCAAAAGAATGGGCTGCATTAGTAGGCCACTGGAGATCCCCTTGCAGAGGGGTCTCGGGGAGGAGATGAGCCAGTCAGGGTGTGATGTAGCAATGATGAGAAATACAACCTTCCTCTAGTTCCTAAAGGTTTCCTCCCCGCTCCCACTACCATGACTCGAATTCTATCTTGCAAGACTGGCTAGACCAGAGGAGGTACACTGGTACAGATAGGAACTGAAAATCCAGGGAATCCAGGATGGATGAGCCCTATAGGACCTGTGGTGTGAGTGGCAAAACAGGGAGGGTAAAGGGAGAATGGGTAGGAAAGAGGGAACCGATTACATGGAACTGTGTGTGACCTCCTCCCTGGGGGACAGACAACCGAAAAGTGGATGAAGGGAGAAGTCGGACAGGGCAAGATATGACAAAATACCCATTTATAAACTATCAAGGGCTCATGTGGGAGGGGGGAGCGGGGAGGTAGGGGAAAAATGAGGACCTAATGTCGGGGGTTTAAATGGAGAGAAAATGTTTTGAGAAATGATGTACAAATACGCTTTACACAATTGATGTGTGTATGGATTGGGATAACAGTTGTATGAGCCCCTAATAAAATGTTTAAAAAAAAGAATGGGCTGACCATCTACTTCCTGAGGACAGCAAGTCGGCCGTTGGAAACCTAACAGAGCACAGTTCTGCTCTGACCCCATGAGGCACCATGAGAGGACATCAACTAGAAGGCATGTGAAACTGGAGCAGCCTAGCCCAAGGGTCAGTATCTGCAGAATGTCCAGCGGGGAACTAGGAAAGCAAACCAGAAATCTCTTTTGTTCATCTTTCCTCCCACAACACCCTCTCCTCCCGTATCCTCAGAGCTCTCCCCCCTCGGGACCTACTGGTCATCCATCCCCCACCCCACCCCCAACAGCTTCAGCCTCCATCCTCCTGCTCACCTTGGTGACTGGAGGACCTGCTGCAAAGCCAAAGCCTGCTCTGCTTACAGAGTCAGAAGCAGGTGCAATCCCAACCCCGGCAGGGCTTTCTAGAAGGGATGGTTCCCAGGAGAGGATGCGCCGGAAGAGCAGCAAGGAGACGATGGCTCTGGGCTGCACGATTGTTGACTCATTTATCATTCATCTATTCATTAATCATTCATCTGCCCATCCGTCCATCACCCGTCTGCTTATTTATTCATTCTGCTTGTGTGCATCTCTTGCTTGCTTTGGTTGATGCAGATGTTGGTCTTTCCCCTGCTTTGATCTGCCCCCCTGTTTCTGTGGCAGCTGCACAGCAGAAGGCTTCTGTGGGGCACTTTGTGGGGCACCTGGCTGGCAGGGTGTCTTCTGCTCAGTGGGAGAGTGCAGAGTTGTCCCCTGCTCAGAAGAACCTTTCATAGCAGGGAATCAAGTGAGGGAGTGGGGTGGGGTGGGGGGTGCTACAGGGAGTCTCTTGGGCCAAGTGGGGAATAACAGCTCTGACAGGCTTCATGGTGAGCTTGAAACCATTTTCCCAGGCCTTTGGGGGTGTGGGGAGAGGGGGACATCAGGAGGTTGCAGGAGACCCTCTAAGTCTCCAGGCCTGCCTGGGAAAGCCGGAATAAGCATTTCGGGGACTCAGGAGAGTGCGGAGTGAGGAAATCCGGGCCCAAGTCTTAGAGGCCACAGCTGTCAGACACCTAACAGGTCTCCCAGCTTCTATGCACCCACTACAATCTTTGTGATAGAATCAGTTTTGACTCCTGGCCAGCCTGGATGCTAGTTTGCAGGGTAGAACTGCTCTTTAGGTTTCTTGGCTTCTAAGCTTTAAGGAAAGCCCACCGGCCACTCCATCAGAGGAAGATGAGGCTGCTTGGTTCCATAAAGATGTACGGGGTTGCTATGAGTCATTAATATTTATGGAATAAATATACATATACATGGAATATTTATGGTTGCCAGGCCTTTCTTCCACGTGCTGCTGGGTGGGTTCTAACCACTAGCCTTTAGGTGAGCCATCGCAATCCGTGCCTCCCAGGGATCACCTGCCCTGCTCCACCTGGGTTCTCAGCCAGCAGCAGCCAGAGTACCCTTTGGGGTTAATCACATCTACTCAGAGCCCCTACCCATGGGCTCAGAGTGGAAGCCAAAGTCCCAGATGATCAGGCCTCTCTGTCTCCTTACTCTCTCCACCCGCCTGAGGTCCACCTGGCCTCACCGTTCCTCAGACACCGCTGCCACATTCCTCCCTGGTGACATTTGCTATAGTTTTTTTCTTCTTCTTCCTGGAACCCTCTGGAGCCTGCCATCACAACCTACCATTGTCTTACGGGTCAGGAGGTCGCATGTCCAAATCCTCCAGGTGCTCAGATCACGGTCCCACCAAAGTCACCAAGGCAGGGGTCTCAGCCTTCCTCCTGCCGCGACCCTTTCATACAGGTCCTCATGTGGCGGTGACCCCCAACCATAACATTGTTTTCACTGCTACTTCATCACTGTCATTGGGCTACTGTGATGAAGCAGGCGAGCTGCAAAGGGGTCGCGACCCAAAGGTTGAGAACCTCTGCTCCCTGGGACAGTTCGTTCTTATCTTTCTGGGTTTCCAGGAGTTCCAGGAGGTTCTCACCCTGTCTGTCTGTCCTTGCTCTGCATGTCTCTCTGTGTCTCCTTTTTCACAAGGAGGCCACCATGATTGAATGACAACCTGCCAAACTCCAGTGTGACCTGATGCGACCTGTCCACAGGACCCTGCTTCCAAACCAGGTCCCCTTCACAGGAACCAGGAGCCAGGGTTTCAATGATCCAATCCATTACATGTGTGTTCTCCCCTGCTTCACGTCTTCCCTCCACGGATCTGCCTTCTCCGCGAGACCTACCCCGGCTCAGCACACGGAAATTCGCAAACGTCGCCCGCTCCTCGCACTCCTTGACACCCATCGCCTCCCCACACTGTGTAACTGACTCGCTCTTTTTACGGTGTATTGTCTGACGCGGCCTGCTCCCATGCAAGCTCCACAAGGGCGGGAGCCTGCGTCTGCTTGCTTCCCTGATGCGTTTCCTGAGAACCATGCTGGATCCTAAGGGCAGCGGAGTCCATTGGTTGGTTGAGAGATTGTGCAAGTGGCGGGGCTCTGGGAAGTTCTCAGGGCCCTGCCCTGGCCGGTCTGCCAGAATATGCAGAAGAGAAAGAAACCAGGAAGTCGCTGGCTGCCAGCCTTCTCCTGAAGAGAAGGTAGGCGGCGGGCGGCAGGGATCGCGCTAACTGGAGATGCCAGCTCCATGCCGTTGTGGGGCTGGCCAGCGCTCTGGATGTCATTAGCTGATTTGTTCTGCTCTGCAGAATGTACTTTTCATATTTGGGCAGAAAAAACAGCTTTCGATCCTCGTGCCCTTTCTTCTGTGAGCTGTAGCACATGGCCTGCTTATTATGAATTAATCCTCTAAAGAGCATGTTCATTATTCTAATTTAATTGTGCTTCGTTTCAGAAAATAACGAAACCCAGCGCGGAATAAACTCCAACAGTGATCGGTTTTCAAGAAGTTAAACCTAAGACAAAATACTGCTAGAGGGCAGCAGCAATTTGGAATCATTAAAGGGAACCCATGTAAATAATAAAAACAAAACTAAAATGCAGAATTAAATTAAGGAATAGGAAATTAAATTTGTGAATCTAATCTGAAATTGAGGCCTAACTTATATGCACAGGCTTACCCCGGCTTGACTCGTGAGCTTGCTCCGGAGCTCGCCAGGGGAGGTTCTCGAGTCACCGGGAGTGGCGGCCGGGAGGATACGCCAGGCCTCTCCTCCGAGTGACAGTGGTCTGTCCCGGCAGAGCATGGAAACCACACTGTCTCCACGAGCCTGCATTTGGGGGTTTGCTCTGTGCTGGGAGGGAGCACAGGATGTGAAACAGATGGGTGCAGGGGGGCGGGGAGCATTCAGTCCTGATGGCCTTGCTCTGTGCCCCAGGCACCCTCCCACAGGTGACCCCTCTCAGGGCAGGACTGAGCAGCAGCACCTGGGTCTTGCCCCCTGACCCAGTCTGTGATCCTGATGCAGGAGGTTGAGGCTCCTAATCACCATCATGAGAGCCCGGTTTCCAGATGGAGGAGAACCAGACCCTGCATTTCTGAGGCAGACTAGGAGAGCAAGGGGTGGGGGAGGGGTGGGGACAGACCAGCCTGAGATGTAGGGGGGAAGTCTGATGGCACAGCAGCTAGAGCACTCTGCTGCCAACCAGCATGGACATTGGTGCAAACCCACCGCTAGCTCTGGGGGAGCCAGATGCAGCAGCCCACGCGCATGAAGATTCTCACAGCCATCCAGTCAATGCCAACTCATAACGACCGTATATGAGGCAGGGTAGAACTGCCCCTGTCGGATTGGGAGACTACTGACCACTAAACACCAGTGCCCCTTCCCGTGAAGGTCTTGGAAACCCTTAAGAAGCAGTTGTACTTTGTCCTGTAGAGCCACGAGGAGCCTCGGTGGCATAGTGGGTACGCATCCACAAGATTAGCAGTTTGCAACCTCCAGCCTCTCCAGGTGAGAAAGATGGGACTTCCTATTCCCAGAAAGAGTTCGTCTCGGAAACCCCCAGGGGCAGCTCCACCCTGCCCTACAGGGTGGCTTTGAATCAGCACCGACTTGACAGCAGTGAGTATATAGTCCCGTGAGTGGCTATGGGGCTGGGGCTTGAGCGGTAGGAGTGGCTGGTACCGTGCTAGCAGGGCGCCTCAAACTGCACTGTGTGCCTTTCCAGGAATCTCCAGATCGTGTCCCCGAGAGTGGTTTCTCTTTGTTCCACGTGCCCTCCCCCTCTCTTCCCTACCTTCTCAAAGTGAAAAGAGGCCAACTTCAGAGCCAGACAGACTGGTTTGGAGCCTCAGTTCTGCCTCTTCCTGGGACCAGAGCTCGGTTTCCTCATGTGTGATAATAATAGTACCTGCCTCATGGGATTGCTAGGGAAGTGATTGAAATATAGCACCTGTATAGAGCCAGCAATTGAGCACGTCTACAATTTCATTCTCTATCTCACTAGCACACACTCTCTCAACGCTTGAGCAGGAACCCACATAGGCACATGCATCCATGTGCACATACACACACACATACATATGCTCTGGAGGCCCTGTCCTTTGCTGAAACCACAACTTCTTGGGAAAAATGAAACATTCAGTCATCAACTTCTGGTTTGATTCACAAAGGCAAGCATCCAAATAGGTGGCTGTGTCGGAGTGCCAGAGGGAACTGCTTCATTTCTACCTTCATTTTGATTTCTATACAAGAAACTACCCACCGTGGGTCCTCTTTTAAATAGCAGAGGTGTACAAAATATGCCACCAAAAGGGAGAAGAAAAAGCAGAGTCACATTTTTCTTGTTTAATTTGCATCTTATGGTCCCGATTAAGGAAATTATGCACATAATTTAGGCAACAGGGTTGTTATTGGTCAGTTCATTAAGCAGCGATTGCATCTAAAAATATTAAACATGAACTAACCAAGGGCCAAAAAAGGAGAGTTCTATTGAATTTCCTGGCTACTTCCCCTGAGCTCACTCTACCAACTGACCCTAGAGAATATGTGCGATCTCATGCCCATTCTGCCAGGTGTTGTAGCGCCATGATCGGAAGCCAACTTTCACTTTCCCAGAGCAAACCCAGCACGCACCTTCAGTGCCAATGGGAAGGAGGTAGCCAAGCCCTGGTCCAAGACTCTGAGTCAATGCCCACTCATAATGACCCTCGAGGACAGGGTAGAACTGCCCCAGTGGGTTTCTGAGACCGTAACTCTTTATGAGAGTAGAAAGCCTTGTCTTTTTCCTGTGGAGCAGATGGTGGTTTCGAACTGCTAACCTTGGGGTTGACCTTGGGGATAGCAGCCCAACACGTAACCACTCCTCTGTCGGGGAGAAGGAGGTGCTAATCTGCAGGCAAAGACAAGAGACAGGAGGAATCTCAATGCTGGCCTATAGCTAGATACAGGGGTCAAGACAACAAACCTAACCTTGAGTCATCCAGTTGATTCTAACTCATGGCAACCCCAGGTTACAGAGTAGATCTGCTCCAAGACTTTTCTTGACGGTGATCTTCATGGAAGCAGATTGTCAGCCCTTTCTTCCATAGCACCACTGGCTGGGTTTCAAAGTGCCAGCCTTTGGGCTGCATTCTAGAGCCAGAGAATAACACTGCAAAATGACCCCTTAGCCCTTCGATAAAGCAATGGGCTAGACCAGGGGTCGGCAAACTTTGTAGACGGAAGAGCCAACCCTGTCTCTCACAACAATTTAAAAATGATTCGAGAGCCATAAAATATTTTTTACACACAAATGAAATCACCATGATCTGAATAATATCCTTTAAACGAAACTCTGATAGTTTTAGTTTCATTTGCAATTTTACTTCAGGGTCACAGGTCCCTCCCAAAGAAAGCTGCTTATGGCTCTGGATCCGCAGTCTGCTGACCCAGGGCTCGACAGTCGGTGGGGCTGACCTGAGTGTACAGAGGAGAGTGGTCCCTAAGAGGGAGAAAAGAAATTAATAGCAGGTGAAAGGTAAACTCTGAGGGGGGGGGTTTGATTAGTAGTTTAAACTGTTGAATACAAGCATAAAACCCCCACCGAATTGATAATTTTAAAAATTATAAAAACATTTTTTTTCTTTTTTGCTAATGACCTTTAATTTAGCCACACGGACAAGAGCATCTAACTGGCCTTCGACGATGCACATCTGGAAAGCAGATTGGTGTTTTCAAAAGGCCTTCACATTCTCTTTTCTCCCTGATGCTTCTGGAACAAGGTGGCTGGGTCTCCTCGGTCCTCCTGCCCACCCAGCAAATGCTGTGGACGAAGGTTCCGTGGCCCAGAAGAGGCTGCATTCTGCTTGCTTCGTGGCCCAGCTACGCGCAGCCTGGGAGGGCCACAGAGGGGTGGGGTGGCACCCAGTCAGACTTCCCTGGAGGAAACTGAGTGGTTGGAGTACAGCCCTCCACTCTTCAGACTCACACCTGCCGTGGGCACAGGCGCGGTGAGCGATGGAAACAGAATGGCTCTCCATTGTATCTGTATGATTAGATTTGACCTACCGTCCAAACAGCAAAGAAAGAGTGAAAAATTAAAGGTGATTTGATATTAGCCTCCTATTCATATTAGAAAAGTAACTGCTCTTGCGGTTTTCCTCACAAAGGTGTCTTTCTTCATTTGACATGCCTTTAAGAACGAACTCAAGTTGTCTGGTCGCCAAGAAAGATTTCCTACGGGCAGACTTCAAAGTGACTTGGAACTCTTTGCATGCCCGGCTTCAAATGCTCCCAGAACACCAAACATCCAGCTTCCCTCCAGACTTCTGAAGTGTGGGAATAACATGAAAGAAGGCGTAGGAATTGCTCTGCAGCCTGCATCGGTTTGCAGTGAGCAGAGCGGGGTGGGGTGGGGGCTGGGGGGGTTGTGTCTACATGGACCCGGCAGGGTGAGCTTTGGAAAGAATCTCGTGACTTTGATCCACGAAGGCAGCCAAGCCAAGTGATTTCTTTCAAGAACATGAAACCTACTTGGGGTCTAGAATGATCCCAGTCAGTCCTAAACACTGCGTTTTCGTCCGTCTGTGTAGACCTGGCTGGGCAGAGCGAGTCAAGGGGAAAACCCACCGCTGTGTTCCCACGGTCACAACCAACATGAGAAAGTATCTAAATGGTTCCTACCAAGCCGGTGCCCTCTGGTGCATTCTGATGCCAGGCAGTCCCTTGGGGTTTCAGACCTGTCAGATATAGACAGTCAAGCCCCCTCCCTCATGAGCCCTTGATAATTTATAAATTATTATTTTGTCACATCTTGCCCTGTCCGACGTCTCCCTTCACCCACTTTTCTGTTGTCCGTCCCCCAGGGAGGAG
>NW_022111379.1:12778556-12822540 GCF_000313985.2 Echinops telfairi
GAAGGGATCAGGTATAAGGCATCATCAGAACAAAAAATCTTACCCTAGTAAATGATGGGGGGAGTGCGGAGTGGAGATCCAAAGCCTATTAGTAGGCCACTGGAAATCTTTCCACATTAAGAATGCAAATATACTTTAATGAAACATGTGCATATATGCAATACATCGTAAAATGATTTTCCAAAAAAGGTATTCTCTGCATCATTGTCTGAATAGGGGCTGATGGGTTTGGACCACTTGCCTCGCAGTTAGTGTCCCAATGCTTAATGCACAGTGCCACCAGGGTCACTTAAAAGTCTAACATTCAACGAATCAGGTTCAGAACAGTATAATGTGCCCATGTTTTATTTTAAAGCACTTGGGAGATGGAGTCACATACATGTTGCAGAGAAACAGAATTTCCCTGAAAGAATCCACAAGAAGTTGAATAGGAGGAAGCTGAGTGACTGGGGGTCTGGGGGGGCGGGGGCACCCGAGCTGATTTTTTTTTAACTGAATATATGTTTGCAGTGTGTGAAGAGGTGATTCCATTATCCGTGGATTATTTACGTTTTGACAAGAAAATCTGGCTACCTAGTGATTTTTGACAAAGATAAAATCCCTTCGTGTAGAAGGCTTTTGTGTGTGGTCTGGGCCTTTCTGATTCATATGCTATAGGACCGAGTAGAACTACCCCCATGACGTTTCCTAGGCTGTCGTCCTTACAGAAACAGACAATCCCACTGGAAGGAACTCTGGCTGCGAACCACTGGCCTTTCCGTGAGCAGCTGAGTGCTGCACCGCTGCAGCACCAGGAACCCTTAGTGTGCAACCTTTGCCTTGCCTCTCCTGCTTGCTATCTCTTGCCATCCCACCAGCCACTCGGGGTTCCTTGTTCTCCCCATCTCTCAGCCTCTGTTTAGGTCTCTCCCCTCCTCCCCTCCTCTTCGGAGTCCCTGGCCTTGCCCGCCTTATCATCAGGTCCGTTCCAACTCTTAGGGGCCCTACAGGACGGACTAGAACTATCCCTGTGGTTTCCCAAGACTGTCACGCTACAGGATTAGAAAGCCTCATCATACTCCTTCAAATCTGCTGGTGGATTTGAACTGCTGACCTTGCAGTTAGCAGCTCAACGTAGAACCCACTGTATTAGTCTAGGTACTTTGGAGAAACAAATCCACAGCAACTCACGTATAAGAGAGAGTTTTATGCAAAGAAAATGTGCATCATGAAAACATCCCAACCCAATGCTGCCCAAGCCCACAAGTCCAACATTAACCCATACCCAACACCAGTCCACAAAGTCCTTCACCTCACAAAACAGAGGCAATAATGCCGACTGCAGGAGGAAAGCTGAGTCAGTGAACGTGTAAGCATCTCAGCACTGGCAGGGGTCTCCACATGGCTGCTCCAGCACCCAGGGCTGCATCGGGATAGATCCATGCGGCTTCTCCTTGGGGATGTCTTGTAGGAAATCCATCTTGCAAGCTGAAGCAGGGAACTGCTAAGGCAGCTGCACCCGATGCAACCATCACAAAACAAGAGACCTGAGAACTAGAAAGGCGAGGCTTCACCACCCATTTATCCCTCTGCCTTTCAACCAGTACCACATGTGATTATCGGCCAGGCTGGCACAATTAACTAACTCACCCACTAAGCCAGCAGAAGAAACTAATCATATCTGTTATCTCTGCCATTTTTTTTATAACTTCCTTTTTGGGCCCTTTATCCCAGTTTGCAGTTGGCTGGAAAAAAGCGTTGTTCTTTCCTGCAAGAGTGTGCTGTCTTACACGTAGAAAGAATTCAAAACATGCCTGTGCTTACAATTCTACATGTGTCCACAGTCACTTCTGGGAGTGCCTGGGAAGGCATCCAGGGGAGGTCTCATCCTTCTCCCAAAGATAAGAGGCAGGATCTGAAACCTGCCCTTCCAGGTTGAGGCTGGACCAGGTGGGGGCTAGGTGAGGGGAGTAAAACCTCTCACCTGGGTCCTTCTGCAGGAGTGGAATTCCTAGCTTTCTCTGGTTCATTCCCAAGGTCCCCCTGGCCCCCCACTAACTCCATGCTGCTGCTCCCTGATCAGGGCTAAGCCTGGCTCCGTGCATTCAGGCTGGCTGCATGGTGTTTTTCAGCCCATCGCCCCGGACCCCAGTCTAGAGTTTAAACTCAGTTGTCACAATTATTTGAAGCCTATTTAAGTTTATTTATGTTCCAAAGCAGGCCCACTAGAGAAAGACCATCATAGTCGTAAATATCGGGGCTGCTGCTCTCCCAGACACAGCTGGGGCCTCCAGGCCCCTCCCGTCTTGGCCCCGCAGGCCCTGTCTAAGAGCGAGCTGATCCAGCGCAGTACCCACTGCCTGTCTGACCACTTCTGCTGGCCTAGTGAGGAGGCTGTGTTTGAGCAAGACTCAGACACAGTGAGAGCAACGGTCTCTTCTGGTTGAAGAGCCCACGACGGGTCTATCTAAGCTGTCTCTGCAGACAATCCTAGGTACCAACGAGGAGATTTGAAACTCCTTGCTAGCCCATTTAGAAGACTCTCCAGGAGCTCTCGGAGGCTGGCTGTGTGTCACTGAAGATGTGCGTTCTTGGCTGGGGGAGAGTGTCCTCGCTTCCCTCCCCCAGGTTGGAGGAGATGACTTAGTGCTTAGAGCCAAAGTGTATTCCATTGCACACTGCTCTCAGAAGGTTTGCCATGGATTTTAAATTATATTTTAAAAAATCACTGTCTTCATGTCAATCCCAACTCACAGCAGCCCTATAGAACAGGGGAAAACTGTCCCTGTGGGTTTCTGAGACCGTAAGTCTTGATGGGAGTAGCCAGCCTTGTCTTTCTCCTGAGAAGAAGCTGGAGGTTTTGATGTGCCCACCGTTCAGTGAGCAGCCCAACGTGTACCAGCAGACTCGTGCAAACACCCGGGGGTAGGATTGCTATATGCAGTGCATTCCGGCATCGGCTGCCTCTAGACATTGGAGCCCCCGGGGCATGCCAGCAGGCTTAGCATGGTCTAGAAGGGGAACACTTCTCTACTTCTCTACCTTCCTCTGCCTCCCTTCTAGCTGTTAGGTCCTGAAATGGAGTGACCACACACCTGCCCCGGTACAGGCCTGCGTCTCTCTGCTGGCTCTTCCCTCCTCTGTCCCAGCCAAGGCGGCTGGAGGAAGGAAGATTACTGGCTTCAACTGCGGTCAAGGTAGCTTCGTCCTCAATGCGCACACACTGGCTGATGCCATTTTTGCATATTTTCAGAGGCCTGGTGGTGTTGTGGGTTACAATCCAGTTGCTAAATCCCGAGGTCAAATCCATCAGGTACTCCTCAAAAGAAAGATGCTTTTCTGCATGAATCACAGCCTCAAAAATACACAAGGCCAATTCTACTCTGTCCCATAGGTCACTGGGCTACAAATCACCTGGATAGCAGTGAATTTGTTGCGTGGGGGCTGGGAAGGGGGTTTGTTTTACACAGTGAGCTTGACAATGTTTTTCCCTCCTCCAAGAAGCTTTTCCTGGCCAGTCAGAGCATGTTCTGTTCGTTCCGCGCGGTGATTACCAAAGTATGGTCCCCACACCCGCAGTGATCTTAGAAACACCTAAGACCTTGTTAGAAATGCAAGTCTTCAGCCTGAATTAGAATCTCTGAGCCTGGGGCGCAGCGATGGAGGTTTTCCCAAGCACACGGTCAGGTGTGCACGCCTTTGGCCTGGGTCTTTGGAAATCCCTTCCTCTGAGCGGGTTCCAGTCCAGCTCGTTCATTCTCTAGTGATGCTTTTATTAAAACAAAAAAACAGTTGTCATCGCGTGAATTCCGCCTCATGGCGACCCACACGTGTGTGTCAGAGTAGAGCCAGGCTTGATCAGGCTTCCAGTGGCTTCCTTTTCCTGAAAGAGATTGGCGAGGTCTCTTTCCCAGCCGTGTTCCTGCGTGGGTCCAACCTCTAACTTCTCCGTTAGCAGCCGAGTGTTTTCGCCATTGGCACATTGCTGGACGAATGTCTTTTTATTTCATACCACACCTAATTCCCCAAAGTTAGCCAACACAAGGACCCAGAGGCTGCCTCGGTCGTTCTTCAATAACCTGAACGCCACCAGGATTTGATGAGGCCTGATTTGACTGCCCGTCCTAAAATGTCAACTCTCTCTCTCTCTTTCTCCTCTCTCTCTCTCTCTCCTCTCTCTCCACTCCATACCCCCTCTCCTCCAACCCGAGTTTCTTTTGTTCCTTAGCACTTTCCACCTGTGCACCAGAAAGGCTCCTGCCTCAGTACTTATTGGTTCAGTAAGGGGACAGGGGTCCCTGGCAGCACAAGGCTTAAGCTGGTTGTCAAGAGGTGGGCAGTTTGAACTCACCTAGCATTCGAATGAAATGTGCAAAGATCGAGAGTCAGAAAAACCAAAGGGAAGAATACGCTCGGCATATTTGAAATGGAAAGAAATTAAGAAAACTTCAAGCCTGGAGTGGCAACGTTGAAAATTTCACGGGCAAAATACTGGCTGATACAGGAAGCATTAGATGAAGATGGGAAGAATGCACAGAGCCGCTGTACTAGAAAGAGCCTGTCAACGTTCAGCTATTTAAGGAGATAGCATATGACACGAACCAATGGTGCTAGAGAGGGCAGTGAAACCTTTGCTGGAAGCGTTAGCCAAAAACAAGGCTCCCGGAATTGATGAAAACCAATTGAACTATTGCAAAAAAGAGATGAAAGTACTGGAAGCGCTTACTCAGCAGTGCCAGGAAATTTGGAAGACAGACAGCTACTTGGCTAATTATCTGGAAACGATCTATATATCCGCATATAGATCGTTCGCCCATTCCAAAGAAAAGTAACCCAAAGAATGCTCAAACTATAGAATAATATCATTGGTTACACATGCAAGAAATTTTTGCTGAAGATCATCCAACAACGGCTGCAGCACTACATGAACCGGGAGCTGCCAGAGGTCCAGGCTAGGTTCAGAAGAGGACTTTGAACAAGGGCTATCATTGCTGATGCCAGATGGATCTTGGCTTAAAGAAGAGAATACCAGGAAGATGTTTACTTGTGCTTTATTGACTATGCCAAGGCATTCAACTGTGTGCATCATAACAAACTCCGGATAGCCTTGAGAAGAATCCGGAACCCTTCATTGTGTGCACGCACAGCACGTGCCTAGAGCAAGAGGCACGTGTGGGAACAGAATAAGGGAATACTGCATGATTTAAAATCGGGAAAGGTAGGTGCCAGGGTGGGATCCTCTCACCATACTCATTCAATCTGTATGTTCCACCAAGCATCAGAGAAGCTGGCTTATAGGAAGAAGAATGTGGCATCAGGATTGGAGGAAGGCTGATTTACAACCCGAGATATGCAAATGACACACCCTTGCTGGCTGAAAGCGGAGACTTAAGGCACTTGCTGATAACGATCAAGGATTGCAGCCTGCAGTATGGGTTACAATTTAATGTAAAGAAGACCAAAATCTTCACAGCTGGATCAATAGGTAGCATCATGATAAATAGAGAAAAGATCGAAGTTGCCGATAATTTTGTCTTGCTTGGATCCATCATCAGTGCTCACGGAAGCAACGGTCAAAAGCTCAAAAGACGTTTTGTATTAGGTAAACCGGCTACACAAGACCTCATTTAGAGTCTTGAAAGGCAAGGATGTGGTTTTGAGGACTAAGGTGCCCCTGACCCAAGCCATCGTATCTTCCGTCTCCTCGGATGCATGTGACAGTTGGACATTGACTAAGGAAGACCGAAGAGGAACTGATGCATTTGAATGACGGTGCTGGAGAAGAATGCTGAAAATACCATGGGCTGCTAAATGGACAAACTGTAGTATTAAAAAATGGCGAGGAGGGAGGGTGAGGGGACCAGCCCCCATCCGCTGCTACTTCTATTGCTACTACTCGGATTCAGTAATACTACTTCTGGGTTCAGTAATGCACAATTGTACGGTTGAGCTATATAAGCATTATATTAAAGTCATCGAGAGCATGAGAGATAATACAATAATACAGTCAGGCATGTTACATAGTACCATTGCTCACCTCAGCCCAGCTTGGTGGTCCACGTGGAGAGAGGGGGAAGGGAAGGAGGGGAAGGGAACAGGGAGAGGGGAGTGACCAGGGAGTGAGCAGCAAGGAGCTCAGAGTCAGAGTGAGATCTAGCTTGCTGGCTCACACCTATATACCTTTTGGGGGCCAGCCAGCCCACTAATTACAGGTAGAGACATACATCACAGGAAGGGGCTGCACTATAGGTTACACAGCAATGAGAGGGTGGTCTAGGAGGTGGTCTTTGGGTCTCCATAGGAACCATTATCAGTAGGGTGTAAACTCCGCCTACAGGAGCCTGTCCATTGTCCCCAGAGGCAGGGAGCAGGCCCACCCCTGTGGAGGGATGAGACAGCAGTCTGGCAACTGATTGCCTTCAGGGGGGGGAATGCCTGAGCATCTGACCTCCCCCCACAACAAACAAATCTGTCTTGGAAGAAGTACAGCCAGAGTGCTCCTTACAGACAAGGATGGCAAGACCGGACACAGGGGCTGCAACAATGGGTTGGAGCATAAGAACAATCGCGGAGACGACAGAGGACCAGCCAGTGTTTGCTTCTATTGTCCATAGGGACGCAACGAGTCAGAATCAAGCGGATGGCACCTAACCACGGCCACAGCCGCCCTCCCAAAGAAACACCAGCTGATCTGCTTTCCTGAAGATCAACAACCCAGACAAACCACCCTGTCGAGCATGTCTGTTCTGTCACGTGGGGTTGTAATGTGTCAAAAACTCACTCAACAGCACCCAACCGTCGCAGGGGGCAGGGGAAGCCATTGCTGTGACTAAACACGTAGCCTAACTGAACTTCCTGGCTCAGACCCAGTTACAAAGATTGCTTTATCTGCTAACAGGAACTCGGCACCTCCTCCCTCCCAGTAAGGTCAGGATGGGGAGGACGTTCCTCCTTTGTCCTGAGGGCAGCTCTGGGCCCTCACCACCTTCCACCTCTGCCCATTCCATCCTAGAGAAGTTCACATGCTTCTCTCCCCGGGAGAAACGGGCAGGTTCCCGCTGGCAGAGCTCACCTCCTGGCGGGAGGTAGAACCAGGCACACATTCCGGAAGAATTCTGCCCGTTTAGTCAGCTTTGCAGGTGAAGTTTGGCCGGGCGTGAGGGGAGGAGGGGAGAGAGCATTAGACCATGCAGTTAATTCTCAAACTGGCTGGAGGGGCAGCCCCCACCTCAGGAGGATTTGTGCCACACTGATAAATGTATAAAGTATTTGGCCTTTAATCAATCCTAATATTTTCAATCCACAGAGCCTTCTTAGAGGCCTGCAGCCCTGCCCCTGCACCCGCATTCATCACAATTACTGCTCCAACTGTCGGAGGCCGTGCATGAAACGGCCCATGCTGACATCCAATATTTTATCACTAATACAGAGAAACATCCCAAGTATTTTCACAGTTCTGAAACTTTCCAGCCCCCAAACCCAGGAAAAGGGGGGCAGGGTGGTGGGGCAGGGTGGGGAGGCTGGTGATTTATGCTCACTGCGAGGCACTGTTAATTGGCCTGCTCTGCTGGCTGCGGCCATGGCACCCTGGCTTTTTTCCCCCCCCAGCTTCTGGGCTCTGACCCAGGGTTTGCAGGGGGCTGGAGCAGCATGGTGCCCTGCCAGGGCCCAGGGAGGGGCTGGTAGCTCACATAGTAGGTCCTCCCTCGGCATCTGGTAGTTGGTGTCAGCCCCATAAACAGTGAGGTTTTAAAGTCAAGATTTGGCAAGTTGTGGCACTCACTGGTGGCATTGTCAACAGACCCCATGTTTACAGGACTCTGGTTCCAGTTGTTGCCACAACTATGACTGACCCTGTCTCCGGTCTGGCCTTCCTGACACCCCTCAGCCCCAGGCAGGATCTACTGCTCAGGCCCCAGGCCCTATTCCACCCGAATCCCCGCCTCCTGGCTGCTGGCAGAGGAAGCTCGGTTTCCCCCGCCGCATTCGGATGACCCACAGACTGCATCCACATGGCATCCACACTTCAGGACGTAACAGTAACAACCAGACCAGCAGCTGGTTTGTCTTTGTGACAGCAGGTGCCGGGCAGAGTTCTGAGTCCCTGGTTTGCGGGCGTGACCCCAGAGGGGGCTGGAGAGAGTCTTACACAGTTGTCCTTATCAAGGAGTTTGTCTTGGGCTTGCCAGACTCAGGGGGTGAGTTAAGGAAGGTCAAACCCAAACCAAACTCACTGCCACCGAGTTGATGCTGACTCCTAGTGACCCTATCGGACAGGGTAGAATTGACCCTGTGAGCTTCCAAGACTGGAACTCTTTATGGGAGTAGAAAGCCCATCTTGCTCCCTCGGAGAAGCTGATGGTTTCTACCTCCTGACCTGGTAGTTAGCAGTGCAACACGTAATCCAAAAAAAATAAAAGAAATGGCCGGTGGAACTGGCAACAGAGGATGTCTTCTCTGTAGACAGAGTGGGGGACTTGACCATTGTGGGGGGTGGGGGGCTGGAGAATCCTAGGGCAAATGGGTGGAGGAAAGAGTTGATGCCAACCCCCAAAGCCCTCCTCGATTTCATTATGATAAAGGGTTTCCCAACCTCTGCATCCCACAAGGATGCTTTCCAGGGAAGGAGACTGTCCCGATGAACAAACTCCCTGACCTCTGGGAGGAGGTCCGCTCTGGGACAGAGGATGCCCTGGGGCTTATGGCGGTGGGCTGGGAGGGTGAGATGTCACAAAATTTATGACTCCTACCCCTCCAGCTTCTAACAGGAGGCAAAGGGTACATATATCCCAACAGACTCACAAGATGATGCAAGTGAGTGGTTTTGTGAGAGGGGTCATGAAGGAAGGGCCAGGAGACAGAAAGCCCTGATGGTCAGTGGTGGCAGGGGCCCCCCCGGGAGCCTGGGTAACAGGAGCCACCTTCCCTTCCCATCCATCCTTCCATCCTCTTCCCCTGGCCATGTCCTATGCTCACATGCTCCCCCAGTCCTGTCTCCTCATTCCCAGCCAGTCTCCACCCCCACCCCGGCCTGACTCAGCCTTCCTCTCCACCCCACCAAGCCCCTGGGTATAAAGATCCTCTCCCCAACTCCCCCAGCCCTGCGGGTTACACGCAAGCACGGCCCCAACATTCTCTCCCCACAAGTCCCCCAGGCCTGTGTGGAACACTGAACAGACCCCTCCATCACGCCACCACGCCCCACTCCTGTCCTCCACGCTCCCAGCCTGTGTGCAATGCTGAACACGCAGCCCCCGCCTGCAGCCAGGCACCACCCACCCACCAGCCCCGTGTGCAACACAGAGCGCACACCCTCCTCTCCTTCCTCTCTCCCCCAAGCTCGGAGGGCACCCTCGCCACCTCCTCTCCCTTGCCTCTTGGCTGCAACTTTCACACCCAATCTGCCCAATCCCTTGAAGAGGCTCTCCGCCAGCACCCCGTAACCCCACTCTGTTACATCGAACAAGGTCCTCGGGGCAGCCTTCTCTGGCCACAGCTTCCACCTCCACCGACTCCCCCAGCATCTCCAGAGACTCTCTGGGTCCTTCGGTGATGATCTTTGCCCCCAGCCCAGCCCAGAAAAGCAAGCATTGTGGTTGTTGTGCGTGGGAAAGGGGTCTGGGAATGGCGACAGGGGGAGGGTGGCTGCTCCAGGCTCCTCCATCCATCCTCGAGTTACAGAATTTTATGCCAAAGGCAAATATTTTCCTTTGACCTCAAGGTTCCTATCTGTGAAACTGAGCTGCAGCTCCGTATCAAGGGACCTGGCACCCACAAGGAAGGGTCTGATTTCCACAGAGAGCTGAGAGTTCCAGGACTGGGCTAGGTTTAGGACCAGGTTGAAGGAAGCCAGAGATTCTACTTGTGGGAGGGGGGCCTCTTTTTGGTCCTGTTGTTCTTGCTTTTTTTTTCTTTTAGGAAACAGGAAGTGCCCGGCAGCATCTCACGGTTCCAGGGTTTCCAAGGGAATAACCTCCCCCTGATGACCACAGCAAGCCCTGGCTGTTAAGTGGACGGGCTGCCCTGCCATTTACAGGGGAGGGTGGAGGGGTCAGACACAAAGAGAACCAAAGTACAGGGGACCCAGTCCCCCCTCCCCCAAGTAGCCTTGCTTTTTAGCTCCGTGGGTTAGAAGTTTACAGGAATTCGGGGTCCATGGTTTCCTACGGTCGCTTTTACAGATCTTGTTAATTTATTACCCTGGGTTACACTTTTAATGGAAATCATGAAGAAATGGCAAAGGAAACATGAGCTAATTTTTTTCCAGTGACACATTTCACTGCTATTTAAATACCCGTTTTGCCAAACCAAACACAGCGCTTACAGCCAGCGGTGACACATGAAGGGGGTCACTGTGGCTGATGCTGCCCACGGCATCCAGAACAGGCCAGACTTTCTCTCAGTTCCCTCCAGGGCCTGCCGCCAAGGGCGGTGATGGGAGGGGGTGTGTGTTGGCGGGAGATGGAGCCTGGGGCACAGCTGGAGGCCTGGGGGGCTGCAGCTGGCCAACACCCACCAGGCAGGGCTGCTTCTTTTTCTCCTGTGTCCACTACACACACAGAGACAACCTCTGCCTAGCCACTAGCAAAGGCAGCCTGCCTCTCCCTGCCGGATGACTTGCTGGGGCTCTGAGCTACCGGGAACATTATCAGGTTGTGTAAAACCAGATCGCCTTGGGGGAAACCCCGGCCAGCTTTGTCCCAGCACTGCGGTGGCAGTGGCATGTCCACGGCCTGGCTTGCACAGGGCGCCTTTGTTGGGCCAACCCAGATTTCTGCTCAGCAATGTTGGCCTCTGACGCTCCTTGCATTTATTAACTAATCAAGCATTTATTAACTCATCAAGAAGCCAATTGAGAGATGTGGCATTTGGGGAGAGACCAGCGAGGGCATGGAATGTTGGCTCCAGAGGAACGGGCCCACAGCCCCGGCCACAAGAGCAGGGACGCAGTGAAGGAGGGCGCTGTGCTTTGCAGAAGTCGTGTCAGAACCCCCACCCCTGGCTGTGGTCCTTTCCGACGCCTGCCAGCCCCATGGGGGTCCGAGCAGAGCTGTGCCTCCCAGGGGCTCAGCCACCGCCTTTTCCAGAAGTGGGTCACCAGGCCTTTCTTCCAAGACATCTCTTGGAAGATTCGAAGGGCTTGCTTGGGGCTTCATGGCTCCGGATTAAAAAGGCAGCGAGATTGATGGCAGCAAAGACTTCTTGGGTAAGGTAACCAGACGTCCCGCTTTTGGCGGGACAGTCCAGATTTTTAACGATTTTTCCCGTGTCCCACGGCGTTTTAAAAAAATCCCAATTTTTGGAAAGAAGGCACGACAAGCTAGGGTAGAGAGTTTTCAGCTGCCATGTGGCTATTTTGCCAGGATATGAGTTTTATCAATGGTGTCCCATTTTACCAATGTTCAAATCTGGTCACCTTATTCTTGGGCTGACATCAGCCCCTGCAGGCCTTTCTCTGGGAGGGGTTCCTGAAAAGGGGGGGGGGGAGGGACAGCCCAGTGGCACCAACACCCTCACGCCACGCGCTTCCCTGATGAGCTAAGAGAAGAAGAAGGAATGGTCTAAGAAGGGGGCTCACGATGGGGAGAAACCACGGTCGTAGAGAGAGGGGCAAGAGCCGGGAGAAGCAAGAGTCCCTTCTGCAGGATCTTGAGCAGGTCCAGCTGTCTCCTGTGGCATGTGCGATGGGGTGCACGGTGGTCCCAGAGTCCCTCGTGAGTGTCGAGGTGGGCAGGGTGGAGGGGCTGTGACAGGACTTGGGCACCGGGCCTGCTGGCCCACCAGGGCAAACCACTCTCCCGATGCTTTCCAGAGAGAAACCCTACTTTCGTGGGGCGCGCAAGAGATGCGAACTGTTGTCTTGCTTTTGCCAAGAAGTATATTAAATTCACTGACCACATTTTTCCAAACCCAAGTGCAGAGGACGTTAGGAGCAACACACCCTGGCCAGGGCCTGGTGCGCTGGGCACCTCACACGTTTCATTCTGCGTTATTAATATTTAAACCGAAGCAGCTGTTTTCGGCAGACACACAGACCAGAGTCTGCCCAAGGCTCCTGTGGAGGCTCCCCCTGGGGCCAGTGGCACTAGCTAAGAAGCCAGTTGTTTGTCCTCAGGCCTTTGGCCTCCTGAGGCGAATCTCCCCCAAGCAGCGTTCCATTGATCAGGGATAGAGTCTCAGAGACATTTCTGGACAAAGGAGCGTGGTGGTTTGTTGCAACAGCAAATTGTATTGATTTTGTTGAAATCTAGTAGGACCCCGCCCCCCCTCAGCAGGCAGCCTTGGGAGAGAGTATCTCTTTGAAGCACCCCCTTCTCCCTGAGTCCCATGCCCTCTGTCCCAGGGTTAGGCACCCTCGGGCTGCCAAGTTCAACCTCCAACCCTTTCCTTGGCAAAATCAGAACAACTTCTATACCGGACGTCATCGGTCCGTGGAGCTTGGGCTCTTCCTCTGGGCATTTGCAAGTTAAAGTGACATCTCTAAGCGCAGCAGGGAAGACCTATGCACGAATGGAATCGCTGCAGCCCAGGGTCCCCAGGTGGTGCCATAGCTTAGGGCATTCAGCAGCTAACTGAGGTCTGAGGCCGCCCAGGAGCCCTGGTGCCCCCGTGGTGCTGTGGGTAACACGTTAGGCTGCTAACCACAATGTCAGCTGTTTGAAACCACCAGCCACTCCGAGGGAGAAAGATGAGGCTTCCTGCTACCCCAAAGAGTTACAGTCTCAGAACCCACAGGGGCAGTTCTACCCTGTCCTACCGGGATGCTATGAGGCCGCAGCGAGTTTGGTTTGAGAGGGGCCTTGGTGGTGGCAGGAGTGAGGCATTAGGCTGCTAGCTGCAAGGGCAGGGGTTCAAACCCACTCCTCAGGAACAAGATACGTCTGTCTGCTCCTGTCAAGCTTGACAGTCTGGGAGACCCTCTGTAGTCAACACTGACTCCATGGTAGGGGATTTGGAGGCGCCTCCAGCGAAAGGCCTGGCGATCCATTTCTGAAACTCAGCCACTGAAAACAGTTCCACTCTGACACCTACCAGCTTCCAGGAGGTGAGGTCAAGTCCACGTGGTGCGGTTGGGGGAACACGAGGTCACTCGCAGGCAGCGGCACCTTCTGCCGGGTCCCAGGGTCCGGTGCTCCAGCGGCCCAGGCTGCTCTCTGTTTCCCAGACTCACCGACCAAGCACTCCCCTTCCATAGATCATCTGTGATACTGCTTGTCGGAAGTCTCAGGAAAATGTCACCTCTTCTCTCCCTGGGAGAGCCGATTCCTTACTCCTCTCTCCTCACGGAGCACTTTCTGTGCCCCCTCACTTGGGGCCTGGATCTTGTTATGCTGCACAATCTTCTTCCTACACGTATTTTTAAAAAACGAATGCTTATGGAACGTGGGTAAGATATGACAAAATAATAATAATTTATAAGTCATCAAGAGTTCACAAGGGAGGGGGGAGCGAGGAGGAGGGAGGGGGAAAATGAGGAGCTGATACCAAGGGCTCAAGCAGAAAGCAAATGTTTTGAGAATGATGATGGCAACATATGTACAAATGTGCTTGACACAATGGATGGGTGGACGGATTGTGATAAGAGTTGTACGAGCTCCCAATAAAATGATTTTTTAAAAACAAATACTTATGGAGCGCTCGAACTGGCAAACGGTCACATAATTCTCACAACAACCTCTAGAGTGGCTTCTGTAATGGCCCCCAGTTTACAGGTGAAAAAATCAGAACAACCCTGAGGCTTGAGGAAGGTTCCAGAAGAAGGCGCTACGCCTTCCAGGGTCTACTTCACACCGTCTTGTGCTAAATTGCCTCCGGTGACATAAGCATGAAATGAAGTTCCACCTGCAGAAGGATCTTCCCTGCTGAGAGTCTGCCATTTTCCTTGGCCTCCAGCACCCCCACCCCTCCCCCACTCCCACCCCTGCCCCGTCCAGCGCCTGAGTGCCTACAGAAAGAGCATCTATTTGGTGCCGAGCCAAGCCTGGATGCCAGTTCCCGTTCCATCTGAACCTCAGCTCGGTACGTTTCTGTGTTCCCATTTGCAAAAGGAGCCAAAGCCTGACCAGAGCCCCGGGTTAATCTGTGCAGCAACCGAATCCATCCTGCCCGGGCCAGACCGGGGAGCGAGAAGGCTCTGGCCCAGGCGCCCAAAAATAAAAGTTCACTGCCACTGAGATGATCCTGGCTAGCAGGCAGCCACCCTGTAGGACAGGGTCGAACTGCCCCTGTGAATTGCCAAGACTGTAACTCCCAGGGAGAACAAAGCCCTGTCTTTCTCCTGCGGAGTGTCTGGAGACTTTGAACTGCAGAACCTTGCAGGTCACAGTCCAGCGCTTAACCCGGGCTGCCAGAGCACCTTGGGCTTCTATGGGCTGCCGTCAAGCGCTGCCCCACCTCCACGTCACGTAACCACTGTGAGCCAACGAGCCGTATGGTTCTGATGCGGTTCCAGACATCGCGCGCGCTCACAGCAAACCACTCCCCAAACGGAGTGACTTGAAACAATTATAATATTTATTTTGCTCACAAATCCACAATTTGGGCTGGGCTCCGCGGGGAACCCTCTGCGAGGCTCCACTCGCCACAGCTGGGGCCATTTGCAGGCTGAGGGCCAGAAAGCTCTGAGGGCCCATTGACTCATATGTGTAGTCATTGATGCTGGCTGTTGGCGGAGGCCTCCGCTGAGGTTGTCAGCCGCCTTAGCCAGAGCATTTACATGTGCCCCTCCATGTGGTCTGGGCTTCCTCACAGCGTGGGGGCCGGGCTCCAAGGGGGAGAGGCGCTGGGAGGGGAGCAGAGGAGGGAAAGCAGGGGAGAAGGAAGGGGAGGGGAGGAGAGGGGAGAGGAGGAAAGGGGGAAGCTATAGGAATTTTAAGGACTACCCTAGGTAGTCACACAGTGTCACCTCTGACTCATTCTATTCATGGAGGTGAGGTCATCCCAAATACCTGCCCAGTGGGAGGGCAAAGAGACTCCACCTCGTGACGGGAAGTGCCAAGGTTCTAGAAGAACACCTGGGACTGGAAATGGGCTGTGGCCATTAAAACAAAAAGAAGAAGTCAATCTGCCACAGAGCCCTCAATTGACAGAAAAGCAAATGAGGCTGAGGAGGCTATCTGGCGGAACCGGGATTTGAATCCGGGTCTTTTCATGCCCAGCACGGTGCTTCTCCCAGGTATCACAGACCTTCCGATACCATCTACAGTGAGGGTTCTGGAAAGAGCCGCAAGCCACCCCCACCCCCCCTCCTTTCCTTCCAGCAAGTTCTTCCCTCATTGGACCTAGGGAGGAAGGGCAACCCCTGAGTGGGTCAGCTCCCACTGGGCTGAGACTGGCAAGGGTCTGAGGGAATGCAGGGGGCAGGGGCAGTGTCTGGGGTGTGTAGTTCCAATGGATAGCAGGCGTCAAAACAGACTGGGTGATTTGGGGAATTTGGGGGAAATGTCAGTGTGATGTTAGCCTCAATGAAAGAAAGACCGGGAGGCCTGGAATCGAGGTGGGGGAAGAGGAGGGGGGCCGCTGAGAGGTGTAATGGGAGGGACCCTTTATTTGCCTAGAAAAGTTTAACTTGAGGCTCACAACCTGCCCTCCACCTCCCAGCCCCGCTCATGCAAATCAATCACGCAGATGAGACTGGAACCCAGGCTGGTGAGTCCTGGCTGGCTTGGGAGAGGAGATAGGAATGCACTGCTTTCTTTCCTGATGATTGGAGATGTTGGGGCATTAAACCTTCTGGGGCCGGAGCAGAAAGCAGGAGGCTGCAGAGGCCTGGGGTTGGGATGTGGAATCTTGATGTGGAGTTGGCCAGCAGCGTCTTTGGGGCTGTTTCTGTCTGACCCATTAAGGCTACAAGGCAGAATTGTGTCCTCTCTGGATAGACCTAGGCCCCAAGCAAGTGCAGACTCTTCCCCTGAGCCCCAGGCTACAGGGAGGAGCACACACTAGGGCAACCTGGGGAGGACTGTCACAAGTCCAATCTCCTCGGGCAGCCGGAGCTGGGATTTATAATCTCATCCGGGACATTTCAGAGCTGTGGGACCTTAGAGAGGTCGCTCAGCCTCACAAGACTCAGTTTCCTCGTCTATAAAATAGCAGCAATCATGCCTACCCCAAAGAGTCATTGTGAACTTTTTGAATGAACCCCCTGTGTGTACCCCGCGAAGGACTGCCAAGAAGCACCTTCACGTTCAGCCTGTGGAGCCCATCAATCACCTTAGTAGGAAAGGGGAGTCAGTGGGAGCACTTCCAGGGTGGCCTCTTGGTTACCCAGTGGACTGTTCACCATAAGGTCACAGTTTGGAACCACCAGCTTCTCCATGCTGTCGGCATCGACTCGGACGGCAGTGAGTTTAAGAACACTTTCAAGTACGAGCACCTGAACTCTTACAGGTGGGAACATTTTCAGGCGTGAAGATCTTTAAAATTGTTTTAATGTCTCCACTGAGAGGGATGCCAAAATCTAAGGCGAAAATTTTTTATGCAAAAAAAAAAAATCAACGCATCTATTATTAAGTTACACCAGTGTTACTCCGGAAGGAAAAAAAAAATCTCTTGTGAGGTTTAAATAAGATCATAGAGGTTCAGACTTTATTGGAGCCTCTGACACCCAAGGATGCAATCAAGGTCAATCTCACTCTGCCCGCTTCTCTCCTGCACCGCTGCACACCAGCCCAGCCCCATCCTAATCGAGTCCAGACTTGCAGAGTTGAGCTGCCGAGAAGCTGAGCTGATAGAGGGCCGGGGCAGGGCTGGGCCTGGAGGAGGACACTCCGAACCATCCTATGAAGAAGCCTTACTCAGGTGCAGGGTCGGGGGGGGCAAGAGGCGGGAACCAGAGCCCTGAGGTGTCAGCCCAGCTTGGGGAGGAAAGTGGGAAGCTGACTGGCTCCTCTTGTCACCTTGTGCTGCTTGTCCTTAAGGTCCCAGTCCGTTCTGTTTCTCAAACCAGCCAGAAAAACCACGGGAGAAGGGCTGCTTCCGCGTGCCCAGGTTGGAAACAGCCCTGGGCGGCCACTTCCTGCCCAGAGAGCAAACCAGAGATTTAGCCCACTGTGCGCCCAGCTGCCCGAGGAGCTTGCCTCCCTTGCCCCAAACTCTCTCCTGGTGACCCCACAGCTTCCTTCTCCCCAGACCTCACAGGAGAAAGCGTTCTTATCAAGAGGGAGGGCCAGGGCTGTGGCCTGGGAGGATTTGTCCACAATCCTCTCTGTAGCTCTTCATTCTCAAGCCTCGAAGGCCCTCTTACGTGGGCCAGAACCAGGGTGTGAATAGCGGGGGCCTGTGGCCTCTGGCTTTCTTGGGTGACTGATGCTAAGGCTCTCCTCATCCTTATCCTCTTGGGTTTCTGGCCCCCTGGGATCTGAGGTTCTTGGGAGGTCTTAGGCTACCTCCCAAAGTGCCTGGGTTGAAAATCGATACTTTGCCCCAGAACCTTAGGAAGGAGGGCGAAAATGAAACCGCTTCAGCCCGTGTCTGTGGCTTTGAGACTGCCAACAGCCTGGAACAACCCTCCTCTCTCCCCTTTCTCCTCGCCTGGCAGCACCAGCATCTTCCAATTCAGTCCTGCCAGGACCAGATTGGGACAGGGGAGGTTATGGTCCATGGAAGACTCATACCCTGGATTTTATGGGGTTTGCAGAGACCAGGTGCAGAGCAGGGTCCTGCCCTTTCTCAACAACAGGAAGAGCATTAAAATGAAGGCCCAGGAAGGAAAGGGAGCGGGAGAGAGTCAGGTAGGAAGCCTGAAGGGAGAGAGAGACGGGAATTTTGTAGGGGCTACAGGGGAGGAAGGTAGAAGAGGACACTGAGGGGAGTCCTGTGGTGGGTTAAATGCTGGGCTGCTAGTCCAAAGGTCAGCGGTTTGAATCCACCAGCTCCTCCAAGGGAGAAAGAGGACGATTTCTCCTCTCATAAACAGTTACCATCTCAGAAATCCACAGGTACAGTTCTACTCTGTCCTATAGGGTCACTCACGGTGAGTTTGAATTAACCCCATGGCAGTGAGTTTGGGGCCAGGGGTTGGGGGTTGGGGTGGATGGGGAATAAGCGAATAATTACCCTGTTTCCAGGAAAATAAGACAGTGTCTCATATTAATTTTTGCTCCCAAAGATGCACTACGTCTTATTTTCAGGTGATGAAGAATGCGGTACACATTTATTGTTTATTGTTTTATTAAAAGAGACCTTGCACTTCCTGTCTGCTCTGGTTGCGCTGCGGCCAACAGTGAGCTGCGCGGCGGTGCCTGCCACTACGGTCCCGAGTCCAGAGTTACGGTAGCTTGGAGGGGGGGCTTATTTTTGGGGAGGTCTTATTTTCGGGGGATGCCTTCTATTTCAGGGAGAGGCAAAGCTGTAAGTAGGTCTTATTTTCGGGAGATGTCTTACTTTTGGGGAAACAGGGTAAGTGGTTGGAAGTTTGAGTCGATCCAGAAACACTTGGAAGAAAGGCCTGCTTCCCCAAACTCAGTCATTGAAAGGCCTATCCAGCACCCGGTTCTATGCTCACACACCTGGGCTCTCCATAAATAAAGTCAACTTGATAGCAGGGGGTTGGTTGGTCGGATGGGAAGGCTAGTTGCTTCCTAAGCAGTTAGTGATGGGGGCCTAGGACGTTTCCATGGTTGTCAGAGGGTGACTAAACTAGGTGGCAGCAGGTTTGGGGCGTCGAGCTGTCTGGGAAAAGAGCCCACAGCCACTTTCTAGGAGCCATACCTCACCATTTACCCCAGAAGACTCCCAGACCTGGTCTCCCCTTAGAAACATTTCTCCTGTTGCCCTCAACCCACTAGATTCCTGCTCCAGTGCGGAGCCTCTGGGCAGCTGGAGGCAGCCCCAGCATCTATCTTTGGGTTATTTTCACTCCCACGGACAAAGACGCTTTCTATTCAGCAAGTGGCAAGAGCCCACACCTCGAACAAGCCATAGATCACCTTTGGGAGGGCGGCAGGAGGTAGGGGTCAGCACCTGGGCCCGCCTCTTCTTTCCACCCAGCGGGGCCCTTTGGCTCATGATGGAGTCTTAAGCAGAGGAGGCAGAACATTTTGAGAACAAGAACACAGAGGGAAACTCTGAGCAGACGCGGATTCCTGAGCTCAGGGATACTCCTATCCCAACAGAGAGGGCTTCTGAGAGCCAGCAGTCACAATGGCAACAAGTGGGGGCAAAGCTAAGCAGGGGCGGGGGCTCTGGTCAGGGCAAGGGTCTCCGAGGTCAGGTTCCCGTGTGAACTGTATGACTGTCATCCAACGGACAGAGCAGCTTGGCAAGTAAAAGGTAATAAGCATGCAAGACACGAAAGTCTACAGTACAAACCAGATAACACGGTACATTCAAGGGCCCCAGCAGCCACCACTGTTGTTGAATTTCTCATGCATCCTTCAATAAATACAAGTTACTGTGTGTGGTGTGTATGGGCGTGGTATTGCCCCCTCAAAAAAAAACAAAAACAGAAATAGTTCCACTGGGCAGAGTGTTCATAGTATGCATTTTTCCCACTAGGTGAACATCAACCAACCGGCCGAGTCAGGGCACTCAGGGGTGTGGCCTGGGAAGGTTCTCTCTGGTCACAGTGAACTTTTTAGTAAACGCAGTTTCACTCAAAGCTCAGGTGTTTTTTTTTTTATTTGGTTGGGTTTTTATGGGGGGGGGGAGTTTAAGGGCTGATTTAAGAGAACTGATATGAAGGATGCTGAAGTTCTAGAGCTATGTAGACAGAATTAAGGTTGTTGTTTTTTAATTATTGCTGTATTTCAAAACAGAAGTAGATAATGGTAACCATAGATGATCAATTCTGGGCAAGATTCTAGAGCAGGTTTTGAGAGAGAGAATGTGTGATAGTTAAGGTTTATTGTGCCATCCTGGTTGATAAACACATGTGGGATTAATTGAAAGGCAGAGATTTAAGGCTCGGTGATCCTCGCCTTTCTTGTTCTCTGGTTTCTTGTTCTCTGATGGTTGCACCAGGGTGCAGCTGCGTTAGCGTTCTTGGCCTCAGCTGGCAAGGCTCACTTCCTGTGAGACATCCCTGAGGAGAAGCCACATGGACCTACCCCGATGCAGCCCTGGGTGCTGGAGCAGCTGTGTGGAGACCCCTGCCAGCGCTGAGATGCTTACACATTTACTGATTCGGCTTTCCTCCTGCAGTCGGCGTCACTGTGTGTGTTTTGCGAGTTTGAGGAGGACTTTGTGGATCGGTGTCGGACATAAGGGCTAATGTTTTACTTATGGGCTTGAACTGAACTGGGTTGCAATGCTTTCTTCATGTACACTTACCTTTTATATAAAACTCTCTCTCATATACATATGAGTTTCTGTGGACTCGTTTCTCAAGTCTACCCAGACGAACACACAGAGAGAGAGAGAGAGAGAGAGGAAATAAACTCATCACCTTTGCAAGTTGATCCCCATTCATCACAATCCTTTAGAACAAACTAGAACTGCCCCTGTGGGTTTCTGAGACTGTAAATCTTTATGGGAGCAGCTAGCTTCCTTTCGGTAGTTACATAACCTGGTGCCAATTTGCGGATTCAGAGTGAAGGGGTGGAGTCTAGCATGTCAATCAGGTCGTAGCTTGATGACCTCACTTGGAGGTGTTAAGGAGATAAATTGCTCGCTGGAAGCAGGACACATGCTCACTCCCTGTGAGACATTGCAGCTGACAAGATGCATGGAGCTCTGCTAGTGCCCTGAGCTGGAGGAGCCATGTGGAGACCCCTGCCAGCACTGAGATGCTTACACCACTACCAGATCCACAAGACTTCGCACCCACCGGCCCGTGATCTTCCTGAATCATTGCATGCGTTTCGTGAGTCTAAAGTGGACTTTATAGATTGGTACCAGGCATATGGGCTAATACTGGACTTATGGACTTGATCCGGACTGGGCTGGGATGTTAATATACAATTGCTCTTTGATATAAAGCTCTTTCTTACCCACATATAAGGCTCCCAGGATTTGTTTCTCTAGTCCACCCGGACTCACAAGCTCATCATTCTCCCAAGTTGAACTAATGATTTTGAACTGCTGTCCTTGCAGTTAGCAACCCAAGTCATAACCCTACGCTCCCCACGCTCCCAGGGCGCTGTGTGCACACACGTCTGCATATGAATTTCCTGAGTGACATTCCACGGTAGCAACAGATTCCCAGAGAAATTGTATGATCTCTTAAAAAAATGTCAAAGACAGTTTGTGAAAGATTTTCTTTGCAAAGAAAACGTGTTTGTTTGTTTTTTAATTCTTGAACTCTTCTAATCCTGTCCTCTCACCCAGGGCCACCTGAAGATAAAGCCACTCAGGAATGAGAGCCAGCACCGGAGTCTGGGCCCTCACTCCAGGTTGGTCCTTCCTTTTCGCTCTTTTCACTACCTTCCAGCACACCACCTTCTCTTGACCGTTACTTCCTTTTAATCGGGTGTTCGGTGACGTTTGCACACAGTACTGCTGTAATGGAGATTACAAAATTATAAACCTAAAAATGTTGAATAGGCAACTATGGGTGTGTGGGTGTGGGAGAGGGTGTGGGTGGGAAGGTGGGGGGCTTCAAAAAGTTCATGAAAAAAATAAAATGAAATGATCATGGAATATGCTAAGAACTTTTTGAAGTCCTTGCATGTATTTTACAGCCATTAAAAATAAAACCAGGTGGGAATGATAAGGGCAACAAAATATATAAATGTGCTTGGCATACAATGAATGGATGGATGGATTATGATCAGAGTTGTATGAGCCCCCAGTAAAATGATTTTAAAAATAAAGAAAAAGAAAGAACGAAAACCAGTTGTCATCGAGTCAATTCTAAGTCATGACACCTTATGTGGGTCAGAGTAGAAACGTGGACCATAGGGTTTTCAGGGCCTGCACCTTTGGAAGTAGATTGCTAGGCCTGCCTTCTAAGGAAAGTCTGGGTGGAATCTAGCCCCCAGCCTCTCAATTAGAAGCTGAACAGGATCATCGTTTGCTCCGTTCATCATTAGCTATTTCCAAAGGGCTTTTCTCTATTAGAGCTTTGGTGCTGTAGTGGTGACACGTTATGCTGCTAACCACAAGGTCAGCAGTTCAAAATTACTAACCAATCCTCAGGAGAAAGACAGGACTTTCTATTCCCATAAAGAGTTACAGCTTTGGAAATTCACAGAGGAAGCTCTACCCTGTCCTGTAGGGTCACGATGAGTCAGAATTGACCTGATAGCGGTGAATTGGGTTAGTTTGCTCCCATCTGCCTAATGGTATAGGAGGGTTAGAGACAAACATATAGGCTCACGTTGGCTTTTGTTCCACCTTCTGTGTGCACAGGAGCCCAAGGAGATAAACTCCCAGACTGGGTCCTCAGGGGGCTGCCCCAGAATAGTAGGTGGCACCTCAACTCCAAGCACTTCCAGAGGGAAAACAGTATTCCTTTTCTCACTCAGCCCCAAACTGTACCACAATAAGTCAGCATTCAGCCCCACTTAGAATTAGCAACCCTCAAAGAGGAGTCCCTCCCCCATGAGCTTCCGAGAGTTGGGTCAAGAACTTGACCCAACCCTACCAGCAACCACACACTAGCCATAACCCTGCATCAAAGCCTAACCCATGCTCAGCCCAACCCCTACCTGGCCCTTACTTACTCTCTTTGCTAAAACCACTGTGATGCACTCATAGGTTGTCCCTGATTCCTAAGGAGCCACAGGACCATTTGAAAAAGCATCCAGTCACTAAAATGATTCCTCTATGAAGATCAAGTCCTTCTGACCACAGCCCATGCTCACTAGACTCTTTCAGATCATGGAGAACCTTTCTTACGCACAAGAAGCGAATAATAACCCACCAGAGTAAACGCAGATCCATGTGTTCGTCAATCCTCTCTTTGACTCAAAAAAATAAAGCGGTCAAAGTGGAGATGGCTACTCTTCTATGCATACCCCACTTTGTTCCATAGAGGAGGGAGCCTACCTTCTGCTAACCCTTCCAGGCTAGGTGGCTCCATTACTCAGTAGCTGAAAACGCCTGCTACCTGTGCCTTCACCTAGCACTGAAGCCAAGGTGGAGTAGTGGGTTACAAGTAGGGCTGCTAACCACAAGGTCATCAGTTTGAAACCACCAGTGGTTCCATTGGGGAAAAGATGAGGTTTTCTACTCTTGTAAAGATTTATAGTCTTGAAACCCCGAAGGGACAGTTCCACCTTGTCCTATAGTGTTACTATGAGTTGGAATCAACTCAATGGCAGTGAGTTTGGTTTATAGCCAAGGAAGAGTGAAAACGTCTCTCTCGGGCATTTTTATACCCCAAAGCTTATCTAGCAGGCTATACAGAGGGCAGTGTGCATTTTTCCCATCTGACCACTGGGAGTCGGGGTCAGAGACCATGAAACTAAACCAGAAAGAAAGCTGTTGCTTTAACCTATCAGGTCTCTGAGGGAGAGGAGAGCGGGGTATACCACGGACGCATCATGCCCACCTCTTTTCTTGATGCCTCCAGTCAAGGTGGTCAGTTAGGGTCTCCCAGCTCATTTGTACATGTTTAAGTAATCTCTGGATACTTTAGATTCTAAGGCTTAGAAAAGCCGAAGTAGCTTGGCTGCTCCAAATTCCAACAGCCATGTTCAGAAATGAAGGAGGGGAACAAAGCAAAACCAACTTATAATCTTGAATCATCTGAATTTCAACTGGAACATTACCTTCAAGTCCATAAATCTTATACCGTCATCAACCTCACATTTGCTTCTGGCTCTTCCCTTACTCTCTGTAAAACAACAAACACCGCCAGGTCCTGCAGCATGCTCACAGTTGCTCTTATGTTTGAAGCCATTGTTGTGCCCGTGGTGTCAGTCCATCTTGTCAAAGGTCTTCTTGGTATAGCAGCCCCTCGACTATACCAAGCATGATGTCCTTTCCCAGGGACTGATCCTCCTGAAAACATGTCCAAAGTATGTGAGATGAAGTCATGCCATCCTTGCTTCTAAGGAGCATTCTGCCTGTACTTCTTCCAAGACCGCTTTGCGGGTTCTTTTGGCAATCCATGGTACTTTCAATATCTTTTGCCATAATTCAAATGCATCAATTTTTCTTTGGCCATCTTTATTCAAGGTCTATGTGTAGAATCGCTGTTTGTATTGTTGAAAAAGTACTTGTGATGAAGAAGTCTTTAGTCTGTCATGTAATCTCCAGCCGTTTCTGTCACCAAGACTCTATTTCCCAACTACTGTTCCTTCCTCTGTTTCCAACTTTGCATTCCAATCACCAAAAATTATTAATGCATCTTGATTATATATTCGATCAATTTCAGACTGAAGACATTGGTAGAATTCTTCAATTTCTGTATCACTAACTTTAGTAGTTGGTGCATACATTTAAATAACAGTTGTGTGGTCTGGATTTATTTATCTGCACCTAGATAATAGTCTATCACACGCAGCGTTGTACCTCAAGACAGATGTTGAAATGTCTTTTTTTTGACGATGACTGCAATGCCATTCGCCTTGAATCTCTTCTTCCTGGCATAGTAAACTGTAAGCTTTTTCTGATTCAAATGGCCGATTCCAGTTCATTTCAGCTCACTAAAACCTACATACCTGTGTTCCATTTCATTTTTCATGACTTCCAATTTTCCTAGATTCATATTTGTACATCCCAAGTGCCAACTCTTAATAGATGTTTACTGTAGTGTGGTGCCAGGACAAGATCAATGAACCCACATGCAGCTTTAATAAAAATTAGTAAGCCAGCAGTCATGGAGCAGCTAGAGCCGAACGCTCCCCAAACCCTGAGTGGTTAAAGTGGGGGCGTTTTATACTGTGGAACAAGCCAGGCATACAGGGCGGGAGGCGGCATACTGTGTGGGAAAGGAGAACTCGGTTACCAAGGCAGGTGGTGTTATGGTCTTGGGAAATATGGGACCTTACAAAAACAGAGCAGGGGATTTAGACACATCATTAGCAATTGCGAGAAAAAAATGGCAGGGGCTCAGCCATTAAACAGCAGTTTCAAGAAGAATCCCAGTAGGTGCAAAAAGGGCCACACTTGGATCCGTACAAAATGACTACACTCGGGCTAATTAACACAGTATGGTGGCATTGTTAAGAGGGCTGCATTTAAATTGACTAGGACCTTTACACTGGGGTTCACCGAGGCGGGGTAAGACAGCAGCTCCTTCTCACTTGAGGCACACCCCCTCCGCCAATGAAGGGTCTCCAAGGAGTCCCCCCATTGACTATTTTGGTCACCTCTGCTTTTGGAAGGCAGCCCTGTTCCCCAGGCATATTTTTTGGGGGGCTCCTCCTCTGGCCCTGTCTCTTGACCATGGGCTGCTGTTGTTCATGAGGCTTTCAGTATCTGATGGTGTTCCACTGCGATTCATAAGAGGTTTCCAGGGACTGATGCCTTAGAAGTGGACAGCCTCTATTCCTTCTCTCTTGTCTTTTCTTAGTCTGAAAGCTCTCTGAAACCTTTACTCTTTGCATGACCCTGGTGGTATTCAGAATATCAGCGACGTCGCTTCCAGCATCACAGCAACACACCAGCCACCACAGAGCAACAGACTTTCATCAATTTATAGATGACAAGTTACTGCCCTCTTCTAAAAAGAGAGAGGAAGCGGGTGCTGGGTCCAAGACAGCAAATCCCCAAGCAAGAATTGCTTCTGAATGTCCAGCTTCCTCTCGAGCCTGGACGTCAGTTATGTTGTCATGTGTGGCCCACAGAGTCCAGGGCTGAGAGTGAGGCCAGGGCAGTGCCGACTCCGAGCACCCAGCTCTGAGATAAACCCCAGCCCTTCTCTGCTGCCCAAGGCAGAGGTCAGCCTGGATATGGGACTCCAAAATGGGCTGTCAATCAAGAGGAAACAAGCCAAACCACGGAGGCAAAGGCACAAAGCCCAGGGTGGAGTGGGCGGGAGCAAGGAGGGCCAGGAGGAGAAACAGCAGGGCAGGGCAGGAAAACAGAGGTGTGGGCTCTGAACTAACCCCCCCGGGCTTCGAAGCCAGCACCGCTAGCACCTGCTACACTCCCTGTACCAGCGTGGATGGAAAGCAAGGCTCGTTTTGTAAAACAGCCCTTTTTAATCTGAGTCAAGGCATGCTCGTGGAAGAAAATTTAAGCTATAGGGAAAGTCTGCAGAAGCAAATTACAATGCACGACAAGCCCTACCCTTGGAGATAGGGTCGTTTAAAGAGGCAGGACAGTCCCAGCACTTGATTGTCTCAAGAACTGTCCTTTTCTAGTCCAAGTTCAGGGACTAACATCTTTTTCTTTCTTTATAAAGGAAATGGGAAAAAACCTCCTACTCTCACTCATTGTCCAAGGGCAAGGCTACAGTGGACGGATGGATGCTGCCCGCTTAGAGAAGGCAGCTAATCATTCAGGAAAGGGTTAGTGAGCCGTTCCTGTGGACCTGGAGATGTGAGAGGCACTAGGTCCCAGCAAGGCAGACTCAGCCCTTCCCAGGGGCTACTTCCACCTAGGGCAAAACCTACCTGGGCCTCCCGGACAGCCCGCACCGCATCCCTGCATCCATCCATGCACACACACCGACCCCACCGCATCGCAGGCATCCACGAACACTCACATATCCACTCACTCACACCCAGTACACGCCCACTGATGCCCACACTCACACCACACTGACGCACACATTACACACACACACACACACACACACACACACGCATTCACTTTAACACACCCATACATATACATCACACACACTCAAGGGCACACGCACACATCCCCCACACCCACACATGTGCACACATTCATATGCCACACAAACGTGCATACACTGACAGACATTGGAAGATACATACTAAGTACACTGCACCCACACAGTCAGCCAGTAAGCACACACACTAAAGCACTGACTCCCTCCTGCCTGCCTTGGGACTCTCATTACACCTTGTCTAAGGTCAACTGCGGTATTGGCCACTTAAAATGCAATTCATGATATACAGCCTCGCCCTCAGCCTAGGTGAACGCTCTCTCCTACTTCCATTGAGTTAATTCCAACTCACAGTGAGTCTACACGACAGGGTAGAACTGCCCCAGTGGGTTTCTGAGACTGTAAATCTTTACAGGAACCGAAAGCCTCATCTTCCTCCTGAGGAGCAGCTGGTGGTTTCCAACTGCTGACCTTGTGCTTAGTAGCCCAGCACATAACCCACGACGCCACTGGGGCCCCTTGTTGCTGTGGGAGTAGTTAGGAGGTGCCGTTGAGTCAGTTCCGACTGAGAGGAACCAACCACGGAACGAGACACTGCGGGCTGCTGGGCACTTTCTGAATTCATGTCTGTAAGTTCCACTCTCCGCACCAAGCCTGGTCCATGCTCAGTAATATTCGCCTCACCAAGACCCAGGGCATCTACCCAAAGCATCTCCCTTTGAGACTGGGTTGGGTGTGAGAGAGCAAGCTCCCAGGGAAGACCTCAGGGGACCAATGGGCAGGTGCTGTGACCTCCCAGCTCAGCATGAGACTCTGCTGTCTCTGAGGTAGCAGCAGACCGCAGCCGTGACCCTCCCTTCCTGCACACTCATTGTGCGTGCGCGCTGTACCCTTGTGCACAGCTGGTAGAAGCATCAAGCACCTTGATCTTCCCTCTTTCGCTTCAGTAGGCCTTACTTCTTAGCCCACGGTAGGCCTTCTCGTGGAAGCCCCTGGCTCACATAGAATGGTTCAGTACTCGACTGCTAGCTGAGCAGGTGGCTCGGAAGGCAGGCCTGGTGATCTGCTTTTGAAAGACCACCGCCTTGAAAACCATTCGGACCAGTTCTGTTCTGCACCTGTGGGGTCGCTGTGGTTCAGACTAGACTCCACGCAGTTCAAAGAACAGGGGAGGCTGGAGGCAGAATGGTTGGCAGCTCCGTGGTGTGTCTCCATTGATGAGTTCATGTGGTACTTAAGTAATCTGTTGTCAATTTGAGACTTAAGAGTGAAGGGGTGGAGGTTAGCCTGTCAATCAGGTCACAGCTTGATGATCTCATTTGAAGACACTAAGGAGATAAATAGCTTGCTGGAGGTGAGACACTGGCTCACTTCCTGCAAGACATTTCTGTGGACAAGACACATGGAGCTATGCTAGAGCCCTGGAGCTGGAGGAGCCACATGGAGATCCCTGCCAGCCCTGAGATGCTTACAACGCTACTGGATCCACAAGACTTTCCACCCACTGGCCTGTGATTTTGCTGCATTCGGCATCATTGCATGTGTTTCATGAGTCTGAAGAGGACTTTATAGATTGATATCAGACCTATGGGCTAATATCAGACTTATGGACTTGATCTGGACTGGGCTGGGATGTTTTCTCAATATTCAATGGCTCTTGTATATAAACCTCTTATACACATATGCGTGTCTATGAATTTGTTTCTCTAGTCTACCCAGATTAACACAGTTCACCACAGGCAAAGTTCAGGTCTCAGCTTCGAGAGTCAGGGATCCGTTCCCTCCGCTCTCCCAACGCCCAGCTGAAGCCAGGAGACTCAGATGTGCTGGTCAGTTTCACGCTGGACAGCGGACAAAGTCGAGCATCAGCTCTGGCGTTGGACATGGATGAGCCCTGTAGGTTAGAATCCGCCTACTCTGAAGGCAGTGGTTTTTGCCCTTCCTAGTGCCACGACGCTTTAATGCAGTTCCTTATGTGGTGGTAACCTCGTATGTGGGCATATCTGCAGATGGGCAAATCCCTCTGGAGACAGATAGAGGAGCGGTGTCTTGGTTCCTAAGACCATCAGAAATATGGTCTGTGAACCCAGAGGTTGAGAACCGCTGTCTTAAGGCAACTTGGGGCAAGTGACTCAGGCTTTAGTTTTTCTGTGTCTGAATGGATATTTATGAAAATCAAATTTAACAGGAGGTCATTAGGTATCTAACACTGAGCCCGGTGGTGTGTAATGCATAGATGTGAGTTCCTGCTAACCTGTCGTGAGTGCTTTTAGGGCGGGGGTGAGGGGGACAATACTGTGAGGGAACAGCAGCTTGCTGAATTTACCTAAATGACGACACAGTCCTAGCACTTCCCAACAGATCAGTGTGAGTGGGAGTGCATTGTCAAAGCTCATATTCCTAAATGTCAGGACCCAGAGTAAGTACCCGCCTAACTTCGGGCCTCCCACCCTTCCCCCTGAAATAGTGATCACCCCACCCCACTGGCTCTGGCAGAGTGGACCCTCCAGGCTCCACTGCCTGTGGAGCTAAGGGAGGGGAGCTCCAAGACTTCTGGCAACCTCCACCTGGACGTGGGGGTTCAGGGCTCAGGCGGAGAGTGAGTAGGGGTGGAACTGGGGGTCCTGGGATCCCTGTCCTTTGAGGGTCAGAACTACTGCCCCAAGCCCCTGCCTCTGATCTGGTGAAGGAGAGGGAGTTGGAGCAGAAAAGTGTCGGCGGAGCGGGGAGCGGGTATTCGTATGGTCATCTTCACCCACCCCTGGAGCTGTGCAGTGCTGTTGTAGGACCCTCACACCCTCCCCCACCCCACCCCACCCCCCACAATGCCGGAGAGAGCTTTCATGACACCCCAAATACCTCCTACCACTAGGTCCAGAATATGGACATTGTCCCCAAGCTCGGCTTTGAGAGGCCAAGACCTGCCTCCTCTCCACCCACCCCTTCTCCCTGTTCCTTCTGGAAGACCAACCCTGGGGGACTCCCCCACCCCCCAGGTAGCAGAATGAGCTTCACCTTGGGATCCATTAGCATGTTTAAACTTCCTGTTCCCTTCCGCTTCCTGCCCTGGGAGCATCCTCTTCCTCTGGGCATTAGCACCTTCCTCGGGACTTTTATCCCCCAGCCTGCAATCCGCAAGTGTCTGGGGAAGAGGCGGATGCTGGGTCACACCTCCAAGCACGATTCACAGGTCATCACTTCACCGGGAGCACATCTCTAGGCCCCTCCCACCTCTTCTCCCCTCCCCCGCCCTCACCCCCCAGCCCAGAGGTGTTCTCATAATCAGTAGGCATCAGTGGTCTCTAATCAACCCCCTGTTTTGGCTATTTTCGCAGCAATAAAAGGGCCATAAAGAGAAAGGCAGTGGGCCCTCTAGGGGCGTGGAGCCCCTTCCTTGTGACATAATGAAAAACACCGAGTGCTGACTCGGAGCCCTAAGTGACAGCCCGGCCAGCAGAGCTATTGGAGGAAGCCTAATTATGCTATAAATTAAAGGACTTTTTTTTTTCTTCAACCCAACATTATGACCTTTAATAAGATTGTTTTTACAACCGGCTGTCAATAAATCATCCAGGAGCACCAGCGAGAAGCATTCTCTGACAACTTCTGTGAATTTCATTAGCTGCAGTTTATTTGGTTTTGGCCAGCTCTGATGTTTTTTAAATCTCAAATTAAAGGCTCTGAATTATAAAAGCTAATGCAGAAACGTTCCCGTTTCAGCCTCTGCAAACAAGCCTCCCTAATTGCAGAAATTAGCTGAGATGTGGCCCTGGCCAGGAGGTCATTAACTAGGGAGCAATGACAAGTCGCTGGGGCTTCACCAGGCCCGAAGAACCTGAGAGTGACAGGCCCCAGGGAGGACAGCTCACCCTGCCATGGCCAGCCCCGAGGGGGTCCCCGAGTGAGCTGGCCTGACCTCTAGAGGGACAAGCCAGCTGAAATGTTGTGGCCGTTGCTGCAAATATATCCATGAATGTGAAGAGGCATAAGCCACGGAGTGGACTCTGACGCATAGAGACCCTGCATGGGGTTCCTGAGGCTGCAAATCTTCATGGGAGCAGAGAGCCTCATCTTCCTCCTGAGGCACCACGGGTGGGTTTGAACCCCTGACCTTATCGTTATCCACTCATTGTGGAACTCATTATACCACCAGGGCTCCGAGTCTCTGGGCCTGGGTGACTAGGATCTTAGTCTTGGAGGAGATCAACTCCATTGTCTTAACAGTTCACAGGGACAATGTTCTATACGCTACTTTGGTGAGCAACATTTGGGGTCATTTAGCCATAATCGCCAACAGATTGGAGCATCCCACAAAGCTGTTAGGCTCACTGCTGAGAACCATTGGCACTCCCAGGTTCCTGGAGTTCCAACCCTGCCCTCCACATACTCTGGCTCCAGTTACCACCCTCCAGGACGACCTAAGAGGACTTCTATGAGCTCAGCCTCCACAGAGACACATTCAGCAGAGGCAGTGAACACAGTGTCCATCTACAAGGCGTGGTGGTTGTGGCAGCAGCTGATGCCCGACTGCAGCTAAGTGTCAGTGTCGAGGGTCTAAGTTCCAGGCGGCATAATGGCCACGCATGCATTGTGCTACCAACCAGAAGGTCAGCCGTTCGAAAGCACCAGCCGCTCCAAAGGAGAAAAATGAGGCTTTCTACTCCTTTGAAGAGTTACAGTCTCAGAAACCAGGAATCAGACTTGATTGGATGGCTAGTGAGTTTAATTTGGGTTTGGTTTTGTTCATTGTGGGGGTTGGGGCAAGCCCAGGCATCAGAGTGCAGCAGCTGAGATACGGTGTCAGGCCGTCCTGGTGCACATGTGGGCTTCAAGCTTGCTAGCCGAGTGACCCTGGGCAAGTGTCTCCATATCGGCAAGAGAGGAAGAATGGTGCCCATCATTGCACAGATGTAGAGCAATCAGTGAGGTCTTCGGTGAGCATCCGCTGGTAACAGAGAACGATGGCAATTAGAAGAAACAGTTGTCTTGACTTTTCTAAGCCTCTGTTTCTCATCTTAGGAAAGAATCACTTGTACGAAATGGTTTCTAAGGCTGCTTCATCAGTGTGGAAGTGATCCCAAAAGCTGCACCCTCCTTGGAGTTTTTCCTTGGAAAGCTTTCTCTTGCCCACAGGATAAAGCCTAGCTCTTTGCAAAGGGGTTGGTGGGGACCCCCAGTTCATCTCCCTTACTGGCTGACCCCCTGCTCACAGCACCTTCTCCCTCTGGGCCCACGCACCACCCCTTGTCTGCCAGGCAGCCCTTTACTGAGCCTTGTCACCTGGCGACTCCAACTCCTTCTTCTGGACATAGGAAATCACTTTCCCAGGAATCATTCCATCCCTCCATCTCTCACTTAGTACTTCTGCTATCAGAGAGGAACCCTGGTAGCATAGTGGGTTGGGCTGCTATCCACAAGGTCAGCAGTTCAAAACCACTAGCCGCTCCACATATAAATTGAGAGTCTCAGAAACTCACAGCAGTTCTACCCTGGTCTTCAGGGTCACTATAAGTCAGAATCAACTCATTGGCAGCGAGTTCATTTTGGGGTTTCTGCCTCCTGAGACCTCGCCACCCTCCCAACTGGCTCCCTAACCTACTGCCCCACAGCATGGGCAGCATGGATCCTGTCTGTGTGGGTCTCCTTGGATGCCCAAAGCCTCATACCATGCTTAATCTGTGACCCAAGCTTAAAATATTTACCAAGTGCATGTTGAATGACGTAGCCTTTAGACAGAGAATAAATAGCAGGGAGGAGGAACTGTACTCAGAAATAGAATCTGTTGTTTGTCAACTGGTATTTGAGTCAGTAGCTGGAAGTTAGGGTTTTTTATTGTCATGAACCAATTGTGGGAGAAAGCTGTCAGAAAAGGAACTTGTTCGTACAGCGTGGCCTGGCCTTCTTTCTCTCAGCAAGGTGGGGAAGAGGAGAAGGGCTGGGGGTGCGCAATAGAGCAAAACCAGAAAACCAAACTCCCTGCCATCAAGCTGATGCTGCCTCGTAGCAACCCTCGAGGACAAGGTGGAACCGGAACTGCTCCTGTGGAATTCCAGGAACCGCAGGTGACTTCAAGCTGCCAAGGTGTGGTGAGCGGTCCAGCGCAGAACCAGTTCACCACCAGGGCTAGTGTCCAGAGGGCAGTGGCCCATCAGAAACAGTGGTTTTGAGGACCAAGAGCAATGGACGCTAGTCCCTGGAGAGGCCCATCCTCCTTTCCCCTGCCCACTCCCACTTCCACACTGCAGGATTCTTTCCTGCTAGGCTAGCGAATTCCGCGCTTCCAATGCTGTGAGCACCTTCTGTCTGTGGGACAGCGGTGGGTGGGCACGGGATTGCCAGCCCGGGCTGCAGGGGCTCCAGCAGAAAGCCGGCACCCCGCTCACCTGCACAGCCTCCTTAATCAGCTCCCCAGGTCTCTGGGCGCTCACCCCCTCCGGCTCACTGGTCTGGTTTTTGTACACTACACATCCTCCCCACCCCCAGGTTTTATTTCCAAGCAGCCTTTCCATTATTTCTGAACATTTGAGTTTTAAAAATGTAAATTACAGACGCCTGCTGATTGACGTCATGTGAAAAGAAGGCAACAGTTCCCCCTCCTGCCCCTCGAAGCCGCTGCGACCTCCTTTATGGCGATTTTCAGAAAGGGAGCGAGGAAGCGGGGAAATGATGCCGGTGGACTCTGCCCTCCCTCAGGTGGGGAGGAGAGACAGCCTGCGGCCAGAGAGGAACGAGGTGCCCTGAGGCTTCTGAAGACTGGGAGGAGGAGGGGCATGGGGGTCCAGTTGGGACAGAGGGGCCACTGGAAAGAGCCACGGAAAGAGACACATGGGGACACAGCCTCTTTCTGTGGTCTCCCAGGAAGGAGAGCCTTGCTCAGGAATCCCCAGGGAGCAAGCAAGCAAACGAGGCAAGGGTTTCTGAGGATGCTTGCTGTTGAGAGGCCTCCGGTGACAGAAGCCAACCTGAGGGATGGTGCCAGTTCTTCCAACGTTGAGACTCGCCTCGCAGGCTTACGTTGTCCAGCCCTCCGCCTGGGCCTGGAGCTTCCCTTCTGTTCCAGGTGGTTTGAAAGGACTGTCTGCAGTGCTTCCCACCTCGTCAGGCATGAAAAGCCCATTGTCTGTGAATTCACATGGGGAGGAGTAGAAGGAGCTGTTTCACAAGTAGGCGGCCCGGCTGTGCGTCAAGTTGCCTCTGGAGGGACTCAAACTTCTGACCTGTGGTGGGAGCAGTGCGCACCTCCCAGCGGCCCTCCCTTCTCCACACCTACACTCAAAGCACTGCTGGGCTTCCAGGAAAGGCCTCCCCTGCACACAGGGTCTGACATGGAAAGGAGTGGATGGGGATGGAGAGCTTGTGAAGCGAACGCTCAGATCAGCCCACGGCCCTGCTCCAGAGGGGAGCCCGGGAGATGTGGGTGGATTCCCCCAACGTTGTGAAAGCAGACAGGAGAAAGAACAGTTGCTATCAAATGGACTGTGACTCACGGCAGCGTGTGTGTGTCCGAGGAGTACTGTGCCCCATGGGGTTTGGATGGTGTCCATCTCAGAAGCAGATTGCCAGGCCTTGCTGGTGAGGTACCTCTGAGTGGGCTAGAGCCTCCAACCTTGCCGTTAGCGGCTAAGCGTGTTACCCTTTTGCACCACCCAGGGACTCCGAGCAGCCAAACCAAAAACAGTCTATTTACAGCAAGTGGATTCCGGATGACTGCCCCCCGAAACCTCATCTTTGAGGTTGTTCAAACTTGGAGTGGCTAGAGGGCCCACACTGCTGAACTTGCTGACCAACCGCTCAACGGATCACCCGCTACACCCCCAAGGCTCCTTCCCAGCCAAAAGTTCACGGCCAACGAGTCAATTCCAACTCATTGCCACTGTGGTAGTTACATCATCTGGTGTCAATCTGGGACTTGAGAGGATGCAGAGTGAAGGGGTGGAGTCTAGTCTGTCAATCGGGTCCTAGCCAATGAGGCCTCTGTGTGGGCCTGGCCAGCTCCTGAGAATTCTGGGAATTCTGGCATTTCCTCCTTGGAGGTGGGGGACACTCTCACTCTACTCATTCCCTTGGAGACTCTCTACCGACACGGCTGACTCCCTGAGAAACATCCTTGAGGAGACGCCACATAGACCCCCCTTGATGCGGCCCTGGGTGCAGGAGCAGCTACGTGGAGACCCCTGTGAGCGCTGAGATGCTCACAACGTCACTCTCTTCACAAGACTTCCCACCCGCTGGCCTGTGATCTTCCTGCATTCATGTCATTGCATGTGTTTCGTGAGTCAGAAGAGGGCTTTGTAGATTGGTATTAGACATAAGGGCTAATATTGGACGTAAGGACTTGATCTGGACTGGGCTGGGATGTTTTCTTAATGTACAATTACCATTTATATAACACTCCCTCTTATACACCTGAGTTTCTATGAATTTGTTTCTCTAGTCTACCCAGGCTAACACAGCGGCCCTAGTGAATAGAGTAGAGCTACCCCCTGTGGGTTTTGGAGACTAACTCTTTACGGGAGTAGAAAGACTCATCTTTCTCACACGGAGCAGCTGGTGGTTTTGAACTGCTGCCCTTGCCGTTGCAGCCCAACGGGTAGCCCACTGGGTTACCAGCCAAGAGGTAAATGCAAAGAGAAAAGGTTGCGTGTTACCACGATCATTCTATTTGGACTCTCTAGTTTAGACAGCAGAGCATAAGGCCTCTAAGAAATCTTGGGGCAAAAAGTCTGTGAGCGAGAAGTAAAATCCCTTCTAAAAACACAACAGCTTATTAATTTTATTCAGCTCCTATTTGGATGTGAACCATGCCCCAGAGGGAGGTTTCCTGAGCAGAGGCCAGCATGGATGGGGCATTTCCCCCCAAACGGGACTCAGGGGCTCACCCTGTGAGAAAGGAAATGGGGAGGACCCACCCAGCAGGCCTTCCTGGCAAAAAGGAGTAGAAGCCAGATTTAAAATCCATTTCAAGGGTGTTTTTTTGTTTTGTTTTTGTGTTGTTGTTATTTACAGCGAGGGAGGGGTGGTGGTGGTGGAAGGAGTGGCTTGGAGACCTATCTGTGGGCAGGAAAGTAGCACATGGGAATGGGACTCTGTCCCCAGGATGGCTGGTGTAACTCCACATAGAAGTCAGCATTCTCTTTGTTGCGTTGTTGTTGTTGTTGTTGTTGTTGTTGTTGTTGTTGCTGCTGTTGTTGTTTTAATGACCAAGATTTATTTGGCTTCAATTCACATTTGAAGTCAGGGGTGATTACCATGGCTAGGTTCTCTACTTTTACATGTGTGTAAATTAAAAGCCATGTTTCACTACTGGGCAGATTGCACAGATTAAAAAGAAAAGATGGGCAAAGATTAAAAAGATGTTTAAAATAGGCAAAACTAAACAATGCAATCCAACCACCGATGCCGAGACACACACACAGGAGACACTGAAAGAGAAAGAGCCTGCGATTTTCCACACCAAAGCTATGTCCCCTTTGCGCCTTTATAAAATCTGGTTCTGGAAAAGTCAGCGCCGCGGTGCTCAAGCGGAAAGTAGACTTTTGGGTTAATTTAGTCATTTTTCTGACCATGGCAACAAGAAGCTATTATACAGGCCTTCCGCTGCAAGCAAATTGGTTTGTAAAATGGATATAGCCTTCTCAACTCCTGAAGTGATTTGAGAGGGAAGTGAGCAGACAGTTCTGGCAGCGGGGGTGGGCGGGGGGAGAAACCCTGCTTCTTTTGGTTAAAGGCTGACATCAGCTTTAACCAGGAGGGGATGGTTGCCTTTTCCAGGGAAGTCTTCCGCACTTGGCATTTGCTCTTGAAGTTGAAAGAAAGAGCAATATAATAAACGTTGGGTAACAACCCCCCACATGCTTAGATTTATTGGCTAGTTAAATTTTTAATGGTTAAAGTTAAAAAACCTTTTATTTCAACGGCCGGGGGATTTGCACAGCTGGAACGTTGCTTTTTAATATATTCAAATTGGGGTGGAATAGCCCAAGTGACCAGGACATTGACTTGCTTCCTTGGATGGTCCCAAGCTGGCAGTGCGAAGGCCAAAGGCCCTGTCTGGCCCAGGCGCCTCCCTCCACACCCCACCCCAGCCGCCAGAGGAAGGAGGGAGGAGGCAGAGAAGAAAGGGGCACACTGCAGGGCCCAGTTAGGGTGGTTCCTTTTTACATTCACGTACTGGCTCTCGTTCTTCACCCACATCGCTGAGAAATCAGAGCCTCTCCACACTCTGGTTCTGCCACCGTGCCAGTGACCCCAATTGCTGGACCACCACTCTGCTAACTCTCCCTCTGCGAATTCCCTAGTTTGGTGGCCGGGGCAAAGGGTCTGTGTCAACGCCTTGATGGGGGTTGATAATGTGAACAAGGAAGATGGGGGGAGACAGAAGACCGTGGAGGTAAAATGGGGGTCCCGCATCGAAGAGAAGAGGTGGGAGTGATCCTGATTGTGGTGCAATGAATTTGTTTTTATGTTCCCCTTCTCAGCCTTAGTCTTGCAACTCCCATAGCATGATTAACTGCGATTAACTGAGATTCCGCCAAGTAAGTGACTTATGGTCTACCAAGGCGGGTCGGTCAGTTCATGGTCCTGGTGGGAGTGCCCCGTCTTGAAACCGACAAGCTACTTCCTTACATAAAAACAAATCCCACAGAGGTGGAGGGAGATCTCACCACCATTAAGAAGCAAGTGTCTGTGTATTAGTCTGGGTACTTTAGAGAAACAAATCCACAGAAACTCATGGATAAGAGAGAATTTTATATAAAGGTTAAATGCACATCAAGAAAACATCCCAACCCAGTGCTGCCCAAGCCCACAAGTCCAACATTAACCCGTATGTCCAGCACCAGTCCACAAAGTCCTCCTCCATCTGACAAAACACACACTATGATGCCGACTGCAGGAGGAAAGCTGAATCAGTGAATGTGTAAGCATCTCAGTGCTGGCAGGGGTCTCCCCACAGCTGCTCCAGCACCCAGGGCTGCATCGGGGTAGGTCCATGCGGCTTCTCCTTGGGGATGACTTGCAGGAAGTAAGCCTTGCCAGCTGAAGCAGGGAACTGGCTAAGGCATCTGCACCCTGGTCCGACCATCACAAAGCAAGAGACCGGAGAACTAGAAAGGCGAGGCTTACGGAGCCATTTATCCCGCCGCCCTTCAATTAACCCCACATGTGTTTATCGGCCAGGTTGGCACAATAAACTTTTAACTAATTCAGTGTGCAATCTCCACCCTGAGAGCCCTGGAGACCTAGAAGAGGGAGCTAGAACACTGAAGATGTCAGAAGCTGCAGCAGACACAGAAAGCCCAGCAGCAGAGAAATGCCAGCAGCAGGAACCAGGAGAGCATGGGGGGCACCTGCAGTGGGCGTGCCTGCCAAAGAGTGAGGGAGAGCTCGGTGCTTTGGGGCAGGAGGCTTGCTGACACAGTGGGATACCTCTGGGCACATGTCAGAGGTGCTACAAGAGAGCAAAGATACTGGTCAGTTCAGGCAGAGGCCTGAATGTGCCCTGTGCAGAGGTTGCCTCAGAAGATCCCATGAAGGGATCTTCCTACAGCAGGGCAGAGCTGAATGTTTCTGGGCAAGAGGCTGCCCAGGGCAGCATGGTGGGAGCCAACAGCTGAGGCTAGAGAGGACCAGGGCAGCCGAAGCCGTGGGCACCTTGCTGACCCGCCCTAGCACCTTGGTGACAGCCGGAGGGTAGCAGTTCAGCCGATGGCGTGCCTGTCCAACAACATACGCGTGGCCATGGGTAATTTGAGGAGGATAAACGTTTCCCTTTGGGGAATTGGTCATTATTGTTTACTGCTTCTATAAACACTAATGATAGCTTTCACTTTGTCAACACTGTCTAAGTGCTTCATGGGCCCCGCTCGAGCACAGATGAGCATATCACCCAGGGCAGAGTGGGTGCCACAGGGTGCACGTGCTCCTCCCTAGCCATCTGACCTCAGCCTGGAAGCTGAGGCCCCAGCTGCCTGTAAATACAATGCAGCAGGCACTCCACGTCCTTCACGTCCAGTCCCCCAGCCTTAGCCCTGGACTCTGACCTAGAGAAGGGTCAGCTCAGCCTCTGCTAGTGTCCTTGGCTGGCCTGAGGTTACAGGTCAAAACTGAGCCTCTGGTCCACAACAGCTACCTCCACATCCAGGCCAGAGGTCAGAGGCAGCAGGGTCTGGCTCATCCGTTTGAAAGAAACTTGAGCACTTGGTCTCTGAGCACTTGGTCTCGGGGAGAGGAGACTCTTGGTGGAGCACGCCAGCCCCGAGTGAATTTTCTAGCTCTGAAATACTAATATTTCTCAGATGGAGGCTCATGGACGTTCACAGGAGTTTCAATTTCAAGGCCATTTGGGGTTTTTGTTTTTTTTTTCTTTTTTTTTCTTTTATGGGGTTTGATGTTCTCTGCACAAACATTGGTTTAATAATTGACAGAGCCCAGGTCGCCCGCTTTGGCCCTCGTGGGCCTGTCCTGCGGGGCAGTGGAGTCAGGACAGTGTATTTCCCTGGCGCAGAGATCTTGACAACTGCAGGAAGTTGGGAAATAAAAGAAACTTTTCAAATAAAAAGATGTCAATTTAACAGCCAGGGACCTTGAAACAGATGTTCCCTGCATCGCCCGAGAGCCGCCCACTCGCCCGCCCGCCCATCCGTCCTCCGGGTTTTCAAAGTCACTTCTTGTCAGGTGCCCTGGTTAAGAGGGAGAATTAATGAGCTGTGCTCCCTTTTACAGCTGCCGTCTGATGTGGGAGCCGTGTGCGAGCGCCGTGGACAGGCCGGCTCGGCCCCAGCCCTTCCTCCAGCAGCTCCGCCCGGATCAAAGTGGAGAGCAGCTCGGCTTTTATAGCAGAATGATTAAAACCACGTGGGGCTGGTTTCCTCACACGTGACCCCCCCAAAAAAGTGCAACAAAGTGGGGGGCAGAGAGAAGGTGAACCAAGGGGTCTCTCAACCCAGGGAGGAGGGGAGGTCACGGAGGATATGCGCACACGTGCTGCTTACACACACTAACGCAAAGCCCACAGACATACGTGTACATGCCAAAATCATGTCTTTTCTCTGCAAGTTGGAACAAAAGCCCCAAAATCAAGCAGCCGGAGGCCCTGAGAGGGCAGGTTCTCACTCACTGCCAGGGAGTCGATGGCCACTCACAGTGGCCCTATAGGGCCGGGCAGACCTGCCTCTGTGAGTTTCTGAGACTGTCACTCTTTGCGGGAGTAGAAAGCCTCCTCTTTCTCCCTCAGAGCACCTGGTTTTGAAGAGCTGATCTTGTGGTTGGCAGCCCAGCCCCAAACCACCACCAAGCACACCTGCCACCAAGACCAAATGGTAGCACCCAACAAAGGTGTCTTTTTCTTTTCATCACAAATTCCTGATTACTTAATATCTCCTGGTCTTTGTAGATAACACAATCACATTGTAGTTACCAAATAAGGCCCAAATGCCCCCCCACCGCGCGCGCACGCACACACACACACACACACACATACACTGTATCTGGACAAACCATTCCTTACCCATATGTAGTCCTTTGTACCCCTTCTGCCCCTGAGAATCACAGCTCCCTTGGGGCAGCCTCTTCTCTCCAGTCGACCCGACATGGGCTCCCACCTCCTGCTAGTCACCTGGGGGGACTCCCTCCCCTTGAGCAAGAACTACAGTTAGTGAGTTGTTCCCAGCAAACAGAGGCAAAGGTGATGAGACGTCCTTTCGGAAAGGATGTTTCAGGGGGACGGCGGCTTCCTGCTCACTTGCTGTGAGGGAAGCCAGATGTCATGTTGTGAGCGGAGAAATCAACAAGCCCACACGAACAAGAACTGAGAGAGACCTCTTGCCAACCGCCCAAGAGGAGCTGAACTCTGCCAACAGCTACAAGACAGCTTAGAAGCAGACCCTCCCCCAGCCCAGCCTGGAGCTTGCTGTAGCCCCAGTGACACTCTGATTACAGCCTTTTGAGAAGGAAGTCACGCCCAGATTCCTGATCCCCAGAAACTGAGAGATAATAAATGTTTGTTGTTGTAAGCCACCAAGTTTCGGGGTAACTTGTTGGGCCGCAGTAGATAACCAATAGATCCCCTTAGCCCTACCTCCTCCACACCGACAAATCACTCATCTTGATACCTCTTCCCCACCTGAAAATCACAGCTCCTCCATCTTTTCACTTCCCCTGAAATAATTCTTGTGCCATTGATAGCCATACATGGAGAGGGTTTAATGGACAGCAATCTGAGGGTGGATCTGATCAGCCTCACCACTGCCTTTTCCCTTCTGAACTGCAGCCAGCCACCCTGGCCCCCTGGCTGTGTCAGCAACACGCCAGGTACGCACACACCTGAGGGCCTAGGCACTTCCCCAGGGTTTGCTGTCCCACCTCCTTCAGGTCTTTGTCAAGCATCGCCTTCCCAGCAAGACTTTCCCCGCACCTCTCTAATTTAAAAGGAAATCCGGCCACCCCCACTCCCAGTGCCCTCCGAGCCCTTTCCTGCTCAGTTATTTATGGACATAGCCAATGTCATCTAACATGCCACGTAAGTTAACAATTTTGTTTATTAGCTGCCTCCCCTACCCCCATCAGAGAGCAGGGATTTGAGCGTGTTTGCTTCAGTTTGGCTTTTGTTTGTCTCTCCGGTTCTCTGCCTAGAACCCTGCCTGGACAACAGATACTCATGGACTCAATTAATGAAGGGTGATGGAGGTCTCATTGTTTAAACACCTGTGGTAGACAGAGTCCCAAACCCAACCTCACTGCCATTGAGTCGATGCTGACTCATCGTGACCTTATAGGACAGGGTAGAACTGGCCTCCCTTTAGGGGAGTAGAACGCCCCCTTTCTCCAGAGGCTGGTGGTTTCGAACTGCTGATCTTGCAGATCACAGCCCAACCTGTAAGCCCCGAACTCCATTCCCAGTACGTTCGCTGCACTGCCCTCAGTGCTCAAAACAACCCTCCCAGGTGGCTAGCACTACCATCGGATCGGATTCGAGGTCCCAGGACAGCGGGGAGGGCTGGGTGGCGAGCCTTCTGCTCTTTTCTGCACCCTTTTCCTATTACATCAGAACTCTTCTTAGTTGACAATGAGCTTTCTGAGGCAGTGCCTTCTACTAGCCGTCATAGTAACCCTGTGAGCCAGGACTTAACATCCCGATCTCCATTCCACCGAGAAGGAAATCACAGCTCCAGGAGACGAAGGCATTTGCCCTGCTTGACAAAGCCAATAAACAGCAGAGCCAAGCTCCCTTCTGTTCAAAGGCATTCACAGAGCGGCTCCCAGATGGGGGCTCTGTGGCTAGCCAGTCCCTCCTTAAATCCTCTGGGTCCTCACCTGCCCCCAGGCCTGGAGGGCTGCACTTTGGCCACTGCCCTGTTCAGGATCAGTGTGGATGCTGGTGAATGTGGTGACTTGTGGTGGCCAGACATGGCCCGAGAGGGGCTGGTCTGCAGTGAGGCTGCCAAGGAGGGCTGAGATCCCGGTGAAGGGAACCAGAAGAGATGACGAAAAGAGAGTTTTAAAGATGGAGCCAGAAAATGCATTAGGCATACGGGGGTTGCCGTCTGAGAGCTCTCTTTACAATCCCCTGGTAGCCCCATTCTTCTCTCCCATCCTCCCTCAGCAGCCACATTAAGATGTTTAATGTGCATCTTTTTGCTTGTTTCTCTTCGTAGTGTCTGTTGTTCTCTTGTGCTAATCGCTGTTTCTTTTTTCATTTAGTCAAATGATATTATGCTGCATGAGTATTGCTCGTTTTGTTTTGTTTTTGTTTTTTACCCAGTGCAATGTTTCAAAGATACATTTATGTCACTGCCTGAACATCTGTTGGCTCTGTTGCATAGCTCGCCGTGGTATGTGGCTACTACATCTTACCCATGCGCCCCCACCCCCCAGGGGATGACACCCAGATGCACCCCCTTCCCACCACAATATGGCACTGTGCTCCCCTACACGGCTGCACCTAGGCCTGTTGGAGGGTGGGGGGTGGGGGACAAACAGTTCCATTGTACAAGCTTGTGCACATTCAAAGCACAAGCAGCATCCAAAGGTCCCTGCAGCCTGTAGTTGTATCCAGCGTCCTTATTTCTGCCAGACCCATGGTTATAAATGGATTGCTTTAATTTGCCTGTCTTTGATTAATACTGAGTCAGAACATCTCTTTGTTGGGTAATCCCCGATTTAGGATGTATTCAACTTACCAGGATCCACACTTAGGAAATTTGGGATTTTTCAGCAGCTGTTTTGTTTTGTTTTGTTTCCATTTTACGATCCGTACTATGCACTGCATACAATGTCACAGCGCTGAATTTGCTGATGTCCTCGTTCTCTGATGTTCCTTTGCATATGCTCAAAGATTAGATTCAGGAAGACATTGATATTAAAAGGTCAATAAAAATGCCAACTAAAAAAAAAGAGAGATTCGACTTAAGTTCGAGCCTGTTTATGAGTCATGGGGATGGAACCCAGTGATAATCTGGGCACTAAGGAGCCCTAGTCATGGAGTGGTCACAAGCTGGGCTGCTAACCACAAGGTCAGCAGCTCAAAACCACTAGCTGCCTTGCAGGAGACAGAGGAGGCTTCCCCTTCCCGTCGAGATTTCCAGTCTCAGAAACGCACGGGGGCAGTTTTACTCTGTCCTAAGGGTCACTGGGAGTTCGAAACAACCCGATGGCGTTGAGTATGATTTGGGTTTTGGACTCAGAAGGAAAGATAAGACCCACTTAGCCGATCAGAATTCCTAGAAAAAGGAGAAGGGTCAACAGGTCCCAAGCAAAATTCCTAGAGAGGGTCAACAGGTCCCAAGCAAAATACTGTATAAAAATGTCCACCGCAGCACTGTCCATCATCTACAAAACTTTGGAAACGATCCAAGTACTTGACAACATTACAAAGGAAAAACAGTTGTGGTATATTGATGTACTGAAATATTACACAGTCATGAAAATGGAAGGATCCCCACTTTACACAACAATAGAGATGAAGCTCACAAACATGCTTTGGAGAGGTTAGCCAGAGACAAAGGAGGCCGTGCTGCATTTACGGGGATGTACTTGCGGGAAGGGCAAGAGCCAGTGAGAGGACACGGCAGGGAAGTCAGTACAGTAATCACCTTCTCAGTGCCATCGGGTCGATGCTGACTTGCAGCGACTCCACAGGACAAGGTAGAACTGCCCTGCGGGTTTCTGAGACTGTAACTCTTTCCGAGGGTAGAAAGTTTTGTTTTCCTCATGGTTACCTTCAGGGCTATTAACTGGGTGGGGGTGGGCGCATTCTGGAGGGCAGCCAGCCTCTGCTCTGGACCAGGACGGTGCTTACCTGGGTGTACGCCCCTTGTGAAATCCCCTCCAGTTGCCTTCTTCTGGTTGGTGTGCTTTTCTGCATACACGTTATATTTC
>NW_022111379.1:12822963-12825374 GCF_000313985.2 Echinops telfairi
ACACACACACACACACACACACACACCCCTGCCTGTCAGTAGAGGTGTCGCTTTGGTGCTACATAGGCTTCGGAGGAGCTTCCAGACTGATATGGACCAAGAAGGAACATCTGCTGATCCACTCCGGAACATCCACCAGGAAAACCCTATGGGTCTACAATGGATTGCAGAGAGAACACCAGACTAGGCAGTGTTTCATTCCTTTGAGTGTGAGGCCAACTGGACCGCAGCAAGCACCAATCACCACCCCCTTTGGTAGCTGGGTAAATCCAGGCCTCTAACAGCAGCATGCCTTGTTTAAGGCCACCAACCCCAAACTCACCGATTCATCGCGACCGCCCCACCCTACAGGACAGCGCAGAACTGCCCCAGAGTGTTTGCAAGACTGTAGCTCTTTGTGGCAGTAAAATGTCTTGTCTTTCTCCTGGGGAACAGCTGGTGGTTTTGAACTGCTGACCTTGTAGCTAGGAACCCAGCCTGGAACTCACTCCACCACCAGGGCTCCTGTTCCATTCACCATTCCCGATTCACCATTCTACTTCACCATCCTGCAGCTACGTGAGGCTGAAGAGGGACTCATGGACCAACAGTGGACCGATGGACTTGAGTTAGTCCATTCCCAGGAGTTGAACTAGTCAATTCCAGAGATGGATCGAGTCCCAAGTTTCCCAAGCTCAGAGAGCGTTCTCTCACGCCACCTTGCCAGCTCTGAACTAGAGCTGTCTCTGATGTCCTGAGAGAGGAAGAGGCACCGAAAAGAATGAAGATTTACCAGGGCAGACAACCGCGGAAGCCTTTGGTAAGAAAACGCCAAGACCAGGCATTCCTCAGCTTCCTGCGGAGGATCCACGAGCAGTCTTCCAGAAAGACACCGGGAGGCCAGGCAGGGCAGTGCTCAAAGACTCGCTCCCCACACCCTTGCTCTCTTGTCCTTTCCCTGAATACGGCCTCGGGAATCTCTCCTTCCCACAGCTCTGTGACCCCAGATTTATTTTGCTTTCTTTCGCTAAATCAAACTTTATCAGACAGTTTTACTGTCAGCCATTAAACCGAAATGTGTTTGTGCAACAGTAAACACCTTGTTACTGCAGGGAAGGATTTCATAAACAACACCAGGACCGACCGGGCCTGACTCACTGTACCCAGCAGCCCTGTGGCCCTGGGTGGAGGATGAGGAGGGCAAAGGGGAGGGCCCCATCCCAGGATCTGGGGTCGTTGCTCTCACTAGAACACAATGGTTTTGAGTCAGAGGACCTGTGTCCTCCTCTGTCTAGAGACTCGGAGGGAGACGGAGCTCGCCAGAAATGGTGGTGGGAGGAGCGGCAATGCCCGAAGAAGGGGAGGAATAGGAGGCAGGTAAGGACCGAGGAACACGGGGAAGCGGGAGGGAAGGGCCGGCAGGGAATGGTGCTCAAGTGTGGCTTTAGGCTGGGACAGGAGCAGCAAGGTAAGATGAGGTGAGAGCAGAGTGGGGGCTGAATGAGAACCCAAACTCATTGCTGTGGTGTCAAATCTGTCCTGGCGAACCCATGGGGTCTGGAGTAGGCCTGCTCCGTAGGGGAGGTCAAGCCTTTCTTTTTAGGCTCTGCTGGGTACGCTCCAACCCCAACTGTCACTTGGCAATCTGTGGTGGTGAAGGGAAAGACAACGGCTAGAGGGAGCAGGGAGGAGCGATGTCGGCCTTGGAGGAGACGGGAGGGAGAGGAAGCGCAGGATGGTGGGACTTACAACTTAGGCCTCAATTGTTGGCCATGGAGTGGAGAGAATTGTGGCACCTTTGGAAGAGGCATTGAAGAGAGGTCTTTGTGGCAGGTAGCTGATGCTTCATGTCAACCTGAAGGTTTATGAATAGGAGCAGAGTCCAGCCTGTCAATCAGACCACAGCCTAATGAGGCCTGGTTGGGGGCGTGGCCTTCTTATAAGAAGAAATTGGGAACCTCCCTCCCTCCCTTCCTCTCTCTCTCTCTCCAACTTTACCTTCCTGCTTGCTGGGACTCAGCTGCGGACCCTGAGAGTTGTCGGCACCCTGCCACGTTTCCACTGAATTTTGGATTCGTGAGACTGCACCCACGGGCCATGCTCTTTCTGCCTCCCGATGCACCATGCTACATCACCAGCCTGCAGCTGCGTGAGTCTGAAGAGGGACTTACGGACTAACATCGGACTTACGGACTTGAGTTGAACTGAACTGGGATGCCTTCTTGGTATATATATAACTATTTCTTGATATAAGCGCTTTCTTTTTTTTAATTTAATTATTTTATTTGGGCCTCATACAACTCTTATCAAAATCTGTCCATCCATCCATTGTGTCAAGCACATTTGCACATTTGTTGCCATCATCATTCTCAAAACATTTGCTTTCTACTTGAGCCCTTGGTATCAGCTCCTCATTTTCCCCTCCCTCCCTG
>NW_022111379.1:12826343-12827795 GCF_000313985.2 Echinops telfairi
GCTATTTCCTTTGACTTTCCTCTTGTCCCACCATCATGATAAAGCGCTTTCTTATACATAGATGAGTGTCACTGCTTTTGCTTCTCTAGGCAACACGGTTGTTCTGAGTTGCGTGGGCATGAGTGGCAGATGACTGACAGGGAAGAGCCTCCTCTCTCACTGGGTCCGTCCATGACCTCAGTCCCCCCTGTGAGGTACACTCCTCCCTCTGGGCACTTGGACTCCAGAGCCCTCTCATCAAGACTGCTTTCCTAGTGATGGAGAGCCATGCAATCTATGCCGCGCAGGGATGTGAAAGACCGGGGCTGAGGAGGCCGAGGGCGGGCAGATGGAAGGGAGGAAGAGGGGTCCCTTCTCATGTTTGACACCCTGGTCACACGGCAAGTACTAGGAGCGTCTACACCAAAGGCTCTTTCATTTTGAGTCTTAGCCTTTATTTCATTTTCTCCCCTTTGTACTGGGATGAAATCTATCTAGCATAAAGCTTGCCATTTTTCTCATATGTGTGCAACGAACTTGAATGTCACAAAAGACTCCAGGTCCATTTTTGTTTTGTTTTTACTTTTCCTCGTTCGTTTTTTAGCCACTCGGGTCAATATTGAGGTCCGAGGGATTTTGTTTGTTTGTTTTAAGTCTGTAAGACTTCCCTTTCATTTTTTCATTTTTCACTTTTTTGGTTTTGAAAGAAGCACGCTGTGTAGAGTTACAGAGCCCGTGTCAAAAAATGAAATCAGCAGCAATATCCCATTAAAGGGCTCTCTTTCTTTCTCCCCCACAATCCCACCCGCCATGTAAAAGCACTCCAATCCCTCTAGAGCCTCTCTAGCCTTCATCCTTTTCTGTGTTACTGACACCCCCACCCCACCCGTCCCCGCATCCCCGGAGTCATCAAAGTCTTATCTTTTGGTGTAAAAGCTATGTCTCTTTTTCTTTGCTTTTCCTTAGAATGATAGTGTCATTCAATATCCATCTTGGTGAGATTGACTAAGCTTGCTGAGCAAAACAGTCTCTAGTTGGGCCCATGACTTGCCGTGTCTAAGAGAGTTGTCATTGCTTTTTAATGTTGCATAATATTCCATCGTAAGGAGACACCAGCTTGTTCATCCAGGCCTCAGTCATCAGAGTTGTGGGTTGTTTCCATGTGTTTGTTATTATGGAATCGCTGCAATAAATACAGGTGTGCATATGCCTGTCCGTGCTCTATTCTTGATTCCTTTAGGGGCATACAGCCAGTGGAGAGATTGGTGGATCGTAAGGTATTTGGATTTGCATTTGTTTAAGGAGGTGCCACACTGATTTCCATAATGGTTGTACACGTCCACACTCCTACCAGCAACATAAAAACGTTCCTATCTCACTGGAAACACAGGGAATCCAGGACAGATGATCCCTTCAGGACCAGTGGTGAGAGTGGTGATACCGGGAGGGTGGAGGGAAGGTGGGGTAGAAAGG
>NW_022111379.1:12829447-12839527 GCF_000313985.2 Echinops telfairi
GGGAGGGGGCTGAGCACACAAAATCCGGCTGACTTGGTTGACAATTTCATCCTTTCTGCGGAGACCAGGAAATTAACAGGCCTGGATTGACAGTATCACAAGGGGGCAGACGCAGGGCCCTCCACTCCGAAGTACATTCGGTTTATTTCATGCTTTGTTTGTCCTCTTCTTGAAATGTGTAGGAGTCTTTTGATTTTTTAACAAGGAGCCCTGTGCTTTTATTTTACGGAAGAACGGTCTGTCCTGAAAGAAGTGCGTCCGGAATGCTCCGTCGAGGCAGGGATGATGAGCCCCGTCTTACGTACTGAAGACCATTGTCAGGGAAGGAGTCCTCCAGGAGAAGGACAAAGTGCTCGGAGAGCAGAGGGTCGGAGAAAAAGAGGACTGCTCCCGGGAGATGGATGGACACAGTGGCTGCAGCAATGGGCTCTGGGATAGGAAGCGTTATGAGGACGGCAGGACCCGGCGGTGTTTCCTTCTGCGGTGCATCGGGCCGCTATGGGTCGGAACCAATTCAGTGGCGTCAAACAAGAAGGCAGGGCTTTGGGGAGATAAAAAGCATGTAAGGAGGGGCCCATTTCTCAAACACACATGTTGGACGTGATACTAAACACATATCATAGCCTCATGCGGGGGCGTCCATTCTGAGCCTGTAGGGCAGAGTGACTCTGCCCCCAGGGTTTCCAAGGCTGCAGTTGTTCAGGACCCAGATTGTGACACCGTTCTCCCACGAGGCACCGGGTGGATGTGAACCACCAGCCTTTCGGTCATCAGTCAAGCACTTACCCCTGTCCCCGGGGCTCCTCCCACAGCACATACTCACTCACTGCTGCCGAGTTGCTCCTGACTCATAGTAACCCAGTAGGACAGGATAGAACTGCCCCTGTGCGTTTCTCAGACGGTAACTTTATGGGAGTAGAAAGTTTCATCTTTCTCAGGTGGAGGGGCTGGGGGTTTTGAACTGCGGACTTGTGGTTAGCAGCCCAACTTGTAACCACTGGACCACCAGGGCACCCAAGACAATTCATGTCGAACTCAGAGGGTGGACCTGCCCCCAAGGTATTGCTTTGTCGCTTTGAGCCTCCTGGACGGTGCCCCCTCCCTGTCCGTATGGAACTGAGCAAACTGGAGTGTGTGTAGGCCAATCACACGGGCACCAGGGAATTGTGGGTGAGAGAAGCAATCCAAGAGAAGTTGACATCAAGGAGGTTCTTCCATGAACTATCATTTAGAGCCTCATGAAAAAAAAAAAGAGGGGGGTTTGAGGGGAGGGAGGTGGGGGAGAGATTCCTGGTTGGAAATGGAAAAGTATAATTAGAGACCATTCAGTCTGTCTCCGTGGATCCTGCCCCTCCTCTCCACGCCCACCCCCCCAACCCATCTGAGACTATTGAAGAACTCAGGCCGCCATCTCGTCTACCGTGAAGGATCCTGGGATGCCACCCCTGTGACCACTGGCTACCCCACAAACCCATTGCTCTTACTGGCTTTTTTCCTAACGTTTTATGGGGGTATAATTTACATACTGAAAGTGCACAAATTGTTACGTACACGGCTTGATGAATGTTCACAAATCAAACAAGCCCATCATGAAACAGGCTCCTAGGATCAGAACATGCCCAGCACGCCAGATGGTCCCCTGCTGGGCTCCCCTCCTCAACCGCCCCCCCATCACCCTCACCCCCACACCAGCTCCAAGGGAAGCCTCTCTCTCGACTTCTGGTTCGTGTTTGTTCTAAAACTTTATATAAACGGAACCAACCGGTATGTGCTCGTGTGTCTCTGGTTCTTTGCTTTCACACCAAATCGGTGAGATTCATTTCTCATTTTCCAGTGGGGGGACTCTGGTCCATTCATTCACACGGTTGTCTAGTGTTTCCCTGTCCAGGCGAGGACACGGCACACTGCGTCCATCCCACTGTGGCTGGGCTTTGGAGGGGTTTCCCAGGCCCTCAATGATGTTGAAGGAGTCCCTGTGTGCGACAGATGGCTCTAGGCGCATGTTCACTCAGAAGTGGCTCAAGAGAACAGCCTGATGACCTACTGCCCCCAAATCAGCCCCTGACAACCTTCTGACACCCACGTTCTCATCACGACTCGAGGGGGACTCCACCGCAACTGTTTGGGGGGGTGGGGGGTGGTTTCGTAATGTCTTCAGATTTTAAAGAAGCCCTGGGGGCTAACTGAGTGACACGGGGGCCTGCCAGGGCAGCCGTTCACACCCACCAGCCACTCCATGGGCGAAGGAGAAGGCTTTCCACCTGGTAAAGAGTTACCGGCTGTGAAGCCCACAGGGGCATTCTACCCGCCCTACAGGGTCTCCATGAATCAGAATCAACTCAGTGGTGGTAATTTTGTTTGGACAGTTTTGTGTGTGCAGGGTTTTGACTGACTAAGGGGCAGGGTCTCCCATAAAATTGGAAAAGTCATGTTTCCTTACTAAGCGCTTATTTAAAACACCAGGTTGGTGCCGATTTCAGTGTCATATGTTCACCTCTAGGAGGAAGTCTAGGTCATGGTCACCTCACCAAAGTCAAAGCGGGAGCAAGTCCAAGTCGTGTTCCACAGGTAACCCCACTGAATTGTCTCAGAAACAGCTACAGATTCACGTCCGTGAATATGGGTGAGAGGAGGACACAAGAGCATGAGACCAGAAAAGTTTTTAAGGGCTGGAAAGACCCTTTCAGCTATTAAATGTTTTTCCTCCCTAAAATAGTGGAGATGTACCTGTGCCTTCATGCGCTAGAATGCGTTTCCTCTCACCTTGCCATCATGGAGCAAGGCAGAGAAAGAGCAGGTAACCCACAGAGCACTGCACATTAGCCATTTCCCCGCCAGGAGCTGCTCAGTTGTCAGAAATTAGAGTATTCCTATGACTGACCTTGCCCGAGAACCCTTTTGGGCCCCAAAGTAGCGCTAAACATTTTACAGCTTCCTCCAGATTTAATTCGCCCATTAGTATGTTCTAACTTTCTACTACAAGGACAAGCGTGTTTTTGATTGTTCAAGGGATGCACGGAGAATGCCGGAAACAACGGCTCACATTTTTCAGCGCAGCCTCTTTTGAAGAGCTATTCTTGTAGAAGTCTTGCTGAGAAGAGAAGAGGATGCTGGGTACTGCTACATCCAATGTGCACCCGCTGTGTTCTCTGTGCCCCAGTCACTTCAACATATGGAGGATATTGAAGAGGCAAACAAACGATTGTTCCCTATATAGTGACCACAGCGGGACACGTCGCAAGCTATCCGACTGGTTATGGTGAAGCTGAAGTGAGATAATTCCCAAACAGGGTTTAGAAGAGTGTTGCTAGTACGATTCGCTAAGTGCTTAGAAAGTGGCTGTTTCCAGAACAAAGGCAAGTTGAGGGAAAAGCTCTCCATAGCTCTGGAAGACATCAGCAAAGTATCCCTCCTCCCACTCAGCAATGAGCAATCCTCATCACCGGCGCTCACACCCTTCCCATCCTCCAGTCTCCTCCCCTGGGTCAGGCAGGAGAAACTGCACTCCTTTTTCCATGGAAGCCACTACCCCTTGTCTGCCGCCTGCTTCTTTCTTTCTTTCAACATATGAACATCCCCGGGTAAAGGGGCAGTGAGGCTGTCCTGCGCGTGGTCCCAGTAGGCAGTCCTGGTAGACCTTGCATCTCCACCCCACCCCCACAGGTCCAGTGGTGATTTAATTCAAACCGCTCTCTGCTCTGCCTGGGGCCACCCAGGTCAGAGCCCATGTGCAGAAATCACATTAGCTTCCCTATGAATCACAACCCATCATTTCATACTGGTGTCATCGAGATTTAAGTCTTTCAATAAGAGCTCTGCTCTTTTCTCTCTCTCTCTTTGTTTTTAAGCACACGCCATTTTATTTTAAATGTGATACTTCATTTGACTCTCATAATGGAAACTGTATTATGTGGGCATATCTTTGAACAGTACAGTGAATACACTGGAATCGTCCATGCAAACTCCCTGTGATCTCCGTTCTCTTGCTTATCGAAAAGCCAACTCACGCCTGTTCTGAGTGTGATGTTTTTAAATTGAATACGTTTTGGATCCAATACATTGGCGCTCTAGTTTCGAAAACTACTTCTATGCTTTGCGACCTTCTGGATCTGTCGTTGAGAGCTGGCTGTGGGAACCACTTGGCCTGGGCATAAACTGCTAATTTGACATTTCCCTTCAGACTTCCAAAATCATCTTATATTCATATGTCTAAAACCAAACAGCATCTCACCCCCAAAGTTCACCCCGCCTCAACCATCTGATGATCCGGACAAGTCAGAAGCCTACAGGCCGTGCGTCACACCTTCCCTCCCTGGCCCACCATATGCAAGCCATCGCCACGATTTTAGCTCCAGAAATTTCCTGAGTCCGTTCACTCCTCTCCATCTCCAGGGCCTCAGCCGGCGTCTAAGCCACCTTGATCTCTGAGCCTGACTCGGACACTAGCATCTTCAGTGAGTCCGTCCATTCCTTCCTGGCCCGCGATGCACCGTTCTGTCACTGGGTCACTGGTCAGTTTTCGGAAGGAAGCATATTCTGTTCTCCAGATCATCCAGCTTTGGCGGCTAAGCCTTGCTGTGTATCAAATTACCAGGCATGCTGGCTAAGATACGGGGTCCATCTGTGGAGATTCTAATTCACTGGGTTTGGGATGGTATCCCAGAGTCCGGATACTTAATAAGAACCCTGAAATGAGCCTGAGATGGCTTGACAGTGCATCCGCGCTGGAGAACCATCGTCTACACCTCATTTTAGAGGTGGCCAAACAGGCTCCCTGCATGAATCAGGCATGCCTAGGTACCCGTGGGAGCCCCCAAGGTGCCCCGGGCACTATACGGCTCTTGAAATACCGAGACAAATAAAACACAACGCTCCTTGCCTTCTTTGTGGGGCTTACATCCTAGAGGCTGAAGAAAACAGAAAACGCATAGAAACAGAGTAAATCACACAGAAAGTCACATGGGTAAGTGCTACGGAGGAAGATGAGGGATGGAGAAATAGGGTGGTGGGCAGGATCGGTGAGAATTTAAAATAGGATGGTCAGGGAGGGCCTCCCCGGGAAAGGCTGGACTGAGATAAACTCTAGCAGGAGCGAGCTAATTTGCGCTTCTTACCCTCACCATCCTCTGAAGCACCTGGATTCTTGCTCATGGTCCTCAACTCCAAACTGAGGAGACCATTCCAATAAAACGCAGGTGTTTCTCACCACTGCCGTCTCGGCTCAAGGGTTCTTTTGGCTGAAGACCCTCTCTGGGTCTCCGTTTTGAAACGTTTCTAACTCAACCCTTTGTGTTCTGCACACCGGACATCCTGCTACTATAACTTCTAGGACACAGCACAGTCTCTTCTGGGTGACAGGCTTCTCTCCCCCGGCCCCAGTAGCTGGTAACGCGCTTGTCTCATCCTTCTCTATCGCAGTGCCCTTGGTGTGCACCCAAGCATTGGGTTGAGTAGATTCTTAGTGTTAAGGGCAGAAAAAGCCAAGTGATGGAAGAAGGACTGAAGAGAGGAGGACAGAGGAGAGGGGGAGGGGAGGAGAAGAAGAAAGGGCAAAAGGGAGAAAAGATGGAAGGAAGAAAGGAAAAGCAGACGAAGGGTGTTTTAGGTGCCACCCACGACTCTCAAGGCAAAGCCCACTCTGAGTGACCCTACAGAGTCTCTGAGGCTGTAAATCTTGACGGGAGCACATAGACAATGAACCACCAGTCCAACACTTAGCCACGCACACCACAAGGGCTCTGTTTCAAAGGCCAGGATAGGTATAAAACAGTGGTGGAGGTGCAAACCCAAGATTCCAGGCAGCCCAGCCTATTGAGAGTAGCACCACTAGACTACCATCCTTCAGTGGTCCAGTGGGAGTTGCCTTCAGGCCCAAGTGAGTCATTGTAAGATCGGGCTCTAATGATAGTGGCTGCTCCACATTGGATGCACCTTAGGGGCTGGCCTTTGCACCAAGTCCTTTTACCCCTCCACACAGCTCTAGAAAGCGGTGACAATTATTATCTCTGTTTCACAAACCCGATTGTCCCGTGTCTCACTCAAGGCTTCACGGCTGTTATTGGGTAGAATGTTCTATAGCTGTTAGTTATGTCTAGTTGGTTTATAATTTTTCAACTGTTTTATTTCCTTCTTAATCTTGTATCTATTTTCTTTATTCATTATTGAAAATTGAATATGATGTTTTCGTTATTAGTACGCAGCCATCTATTTATTATTTGTTTCTTTGTGTCAGTTATATTTTCCCTTCAATATTATGGAACTTTATTGGTAAGTGTGTACATGTTTACAATCATTTTGACTACCTGATAAATTAAACCTCTTATAATTATGTGGGGTGGAGGGGGGAGTCATCATTGAAAAGCTATGGAGCACAATTCAACTCGGACACACAGGGGTGACCCAGGATCAGAATCAACTCCAGGACAATTGGCTGGTTGAGCAAGGGTTTAAAATGGAAAGGTCCCTGAGGGTGGCATGTCCTCTTGGTTGGCCACAAAATGGACTTGGTGTTGTTCGGCCCTCTGGTCCAACTGGATATGGCTTATCAAGGCCACCCATTGGCCAGGCCCGCCATGCTGCCCAGCTCCCATGGGGCCCCATTCAGACCGCAAGAAAGAGCTTTTTCCCACTGGGGCAGCAGGTCTGAAAGCAAGCGTGTTTGGTCCTTGGTGTCCACGGACTTCCCCTCACCCATCCAACAGGGGGTTCTTCACATGGCACAACACAGCTCTCTCTTCTCCTCCGCCTCACCCTCACCTTACACACCCCCTGCAAGAAAACCGTCCTTCCCTGGAATTTTCCCCAACGGAACAAACTTTTGCTCCAGGGAGAGAAGATGGAGGTACAAGATTTTGGAGAAGAAAAGGCACAAAGGAGGTAAAAGGGAGAGCAATGAAGGGGCCAGGCCGGCCAGGCTGGGTGGGGGGTAGGGGGACCCCAGATTCTGCATGCTCTAGAGAAACGTGACACCCAGGCCAGGTCCCAGCCAGGCCAGGGGGGGTGGGGAGGGAGGAACCATCCTCGCCAGCAGGAAGTGAGAGAGAGAGAGAGAGAGAGAGAGAGAGAGCAGAGCTGGGGAAGCGCTCTGTTTTCTTTGGCCTCCTCCAGCCCAGGGAGGGAATTCAGAGAGAGGCCTGAGGGAAGAGGATTGGGCCCGTGGAGTGGAAAGACCCAGTTTTGTGATGGACTCAGGTGGTGGAAGGAGGCTGGGGGAGCCCAGACCAGGCTCCCTCTGGGACCTCGAAGGGAGTGTAGTGGAAATGTTGGGTGTGGTAGAGAGCGGACAGGCCGGGGGTTGAGAAGATGAAGGCTTCCGTGTAGGAGGGATGGGCCTAGCCCCAAAGCAGAGCCCGGATGTGCCAAGCGGCCACAGAGAGTTCCCTGTACTCTCTCTGGCCTTGGGCCTCCAAGGGTTCCCACCTCCCAAAGTTTCTGTCCCCTGTTAAGGGAGATCTTGATTTCCCATCGTGCTCTCTGGTTGAGGTTTGAACTCCACTAGAACAAAAACTAAGGGATCCCCCTGGAAAAAGCTCTTGGTTTATGGAGACAAGGGGACTGCCTAGGAACCAGCCATCCCAGCCCCAGCAAGTCTCCTGAGCTTAGTCCGAGATAAGTCCTTATACTCCTCCCTTCATAGTAACTCTCTGCCCACCACTCATTTGTCCAGCAACTTCCATCCAAATATCACCTAACCCCCAAACCTACTGCCCTCTAGTCAATTGCAACTCAGGATTTCTAGGGGTTAAGTCTTTTCAGGAGCTGACAGCCTCGTCTGTCTCCCATAGAGCAGCCAACGGGTTCAAAGCGTGCTGTTAGCACCCCATCGCATAGCCCACTACTCCACCTGATGGCAAGCAACGTCCCCAAACCTGCGCTTCACAGGAACTCCAAAACAGAATCAACGCAAGCACTTCACAATCCCTGAATCTCACCCCACACTCTTATGCTCGTCAGCATCCTAACCCTAGCCCCACCCTGCAACTCTCACCCAGTTTAGTGTAACCCAACCTACACGTAAGTGTGTGCCGGGTGAGAAGGAACAAACAGTCACAGTTCACATGCTTTGAACATTTACGAGGCACCGCTGGCTCCCTGGTTGACTTCTCACCTTCCGGGAGGGAAACTGGAGTCCCATTTAGGGTTAATGCACACGGTCTGTAGCCACCATCCATCTGTTGGCAGAAGCCTGTGTGTGGCTGTGATGCTGAACGAGCCTCAGCTGGGCTTCTCGGCAAAGGCAGTCGAGGAAGAGAGGCCTGGCGATCTACTTCCAAAAATCAGCCAACAGGAACTGCTGTGGGTCACACCAATCCGATCTGCAGCCTGTCATGTGGGTGAGCCATTTCCATGGACACAAAGTCACCGTGAGTCAGGCACCAAGTGACCAGCAGGAACAACAGCCCTAAGCATTTATGAGGTGTTGGGCCCTGGAAGAGAGGTTTTTTTCTTTCCATTTATTGTTGTACTTCATTAATACCAACCTGATGAGGTAGGCGTTGCTCGTACCACCATTTCACAGGTGAGCAAGCCAAGACTCAGAAAGATCCAATTGGGTACCCCAGTAGGGGCTACAGAGCCTGGAATCTGCTCGTGGGACCGTCCCATCAGCAGGGCTTCGCAGGGTGAGGGTGAGACCTCGGCTGGGATGTTTTCTGTCTGGATGGGACCATTATGGCTGCGCTCGAAGCCAAACGAAGCCCCATCCGATGAGATCCAGATGGGGTCTCTGCACAGATACTGGGTGAGACTTGGCCTTGAGGCCTCAGAGCTTGGAAACACACTGCAGACAAGAATCGCAGCATACGTGGGAAGGACCAGCCTCAGGACAAAAGCCTCACAACTGGGCTACCCCCAGTTCTGCAGAAGCATTGAAGCCCCCCCACCACCACCAGCTCCGCCCCCTAACCCGAGGGTGCTCTCCCTGCTCAGCCAACCTTAACTTGAGCTCAGCTAGGCCTGGGATCCAGCACAGGGAAGTCAAATATCTGCTGTCATGCAACGTGCTTGGCAAACGCCGGATTAAACCACAAGGTCTCCAGGCCTCGAGGACCCAGTGAGGGGACTCTTCCATGGGGACAAGGCTCATGGCACTGTGATTCACCGGACGCACACACTCCTAGACGCCATTCTCAGACTCTCACATGCCATTTCAGTTTATTTTCTCCACCTCAAACCTGTGATTCTTTAAGGACCTTGAGGGAAGCCCACGCAAGCCCTAGCTCCTTCATCCTCAAGGGCCCCTCTCAGGGGACTGGGGCCTGCATAGTTTCATAAACATCAACAGGTCTGAGTCAGCTCAGAAGAAAACCACTCACTCTATTGTGTCTCCGTCCCTTCTTGGGTCAAACTCTGTGTTAGGCTAATGGTGACCAGGATGTCTGCTCAACCATGGAGGGACACATCAAGAAATACTTTTACCCCCCACACTCTCCATCAGTCTTGAGAAGGTGCCCAGCCACGGGTCTCAGGCCACACAAACACTTCATCAGAGGCCAGCGGGGAGACTGAGCCTACGGCCCCAGAGGCTGAGGCTCACAGGCAAGCAGAAGTTCTTTCTCAGATGCCCCTGAGCTGTATGTGTTGGGTACCTTGGTCACAGCAGCCCTTTGGCCCCTGTGCCTCACATGGACATGTCCCAGGAGTCCGGGACATAGCGGGTGTGGCTGCTCATCCCCAGTGCCCACTGCCATCCTGGTCTTCCTCCTCCCACCTCCCACACTCATCTCCACCTCACCTGCAACCTGTGTTAGTCTGGGTAAACTAGGGAAACAAATCCACAGAAACGCATATGTGTAAGAGAGAGTTTTATATAAAGAGTAAGTGAACGTTAAGAAAGCATTCCAGCCCAGTGCTGTCCAAGCCCATAAGTCCAACATTAGCCCATATGTCTGACACCGATCTAAAAAGCCCTCCTCCGTCTCACAGAACACACGCAATGGTGCCGACTGCAGGAGGAAAGCCGAGTCAGTGAATGTGTAAGCATCTCAGGTCTCCACACAGCTGCTCCAGCACCCAGGGCTGCATCGGGGTAGGTCCATGTGGCTTCTCCTCAGGGATGTCTTGCAGGAAGTGAGCCTTGCC
>NW_022111379.1:12841116-12842461 GCF_000313985.2 Echinops telfairi
TTTTTCATTTAAATATAGCCTGAACGGACTCCTCCTGTTGCAGACTCAGCCGTTTCCTTTGGTCAAGCCTGCAGGGAGGGGAAGAAAGGAAGAGGGCTGTCTTGCGTCTCTGCTCCATGGAGGAGCTGGAGGTGCGGCGCTGGGACTGCCAGCCCCCCATCACAGAGCGCAGAGCCTGGCTTGCTTTCTCAGCACGGCCCTGACCCTTCAATGGGAGTCTCTGGGGAAGGCTTGCCGCTGCCAGCAAACTTAACACCTCTTCTGTTTCCTTCATTGAGTCAAATGAATAAATCTTGAGCGCTTAGCCTGGGCTGCTAACTGCAAGGTCAGCATTTCGAAGCTAGCAGCTGCTCTTCAGGAGAAATATGAGGCCGTGGGCTCCCATAAAGACTTACAGCCTTGGAAACCCCAGGGAGGCATTCTACTCTGTCCTTCAGGGCCCCTCTGAGTTGGAATTGACTTAACCCTATAACACTGAGCGTGACGTTTTCATAATATTTAATTATAACATTTATTATAAATCCATGGACAAACGTGACAATTTGGTTACATTTTTTAAAAATTGCAAATTTTATATATTTTAATATATTTTGGTTGTTATATATATTGATAACTATGAAAGTAAAGAAGAAAAACGAAAAATTTTTTCCTGAAATTAAAAATTGAGGCGTTATAAGGTTAATGGCAGTGGGTTGGGTTGGTTCAGTTAGGTTGCATTTTGGGTTGCTAATTGCAAGGTCAGAAGTTTGAAACCACCAGCCATTCTGTGGGAGAAGGATGAGGCTTCTTACTCCCATCAAGATTTATCACTGCTGTGCCGTCAAGTCTGACTCCTGGCTTCCCTGGAGGACAGAGTAGAACAGCCCCTTTGAGTTTCCAAGACTGTAACTCTTCCCCCTTCACAACTGTGGGGGTTTGCTAGGGAAGTTAGCAGATTACCACCAGCCAGAACTAATAAACAGTAAGGATACAAACTCTCACTCTTTATGGGAGTAGAAAGCTTCGTCTTTCTCCCGCAGAACAGAGGGTAGTTTCTAATGGCCAATCTTCTGGTTAGCAGCCCAGTGTATAAGCAGTTCAAAACTACCAGGTGCTTCTGGAGAGAAAGATGAAGCTTTCTCCCTCTGTAAAGAGGCACCATCTCTGACCCCCACATGGGCAGTTCTTCCCTGTCCTGCAGAGTCCCCCGGGCTTGGAATCAACCTGATGGCAGTGGGGCTGGTTGGGTGGGGTTACATGTTAGGCTGCTAACCTAAGGTGACCAGATTTTCACATTGGTAAAGCGGGACAAAAGCGGGACACCATTGATAAAACTCCTATCCTGGCGAAATAGCCACATGGCAGC
>NW_022111379.1:12843892-12859455 GCF_000313985.2 Echinops telfairi
GATGTCATCATTTCACCCCGTCACAGCGTGCGTGCACAGCAGCACCACCACCCTCTTCCTCCTAGTCTCTGTTCAGTGTCTTCTCAAACCCCGCTAAACGCTCAGAATGGTACTCACTTTCATCAGGGGTGGGGGGGCATGCTGGTGGGGAAGCAGGTCTCCGAAATGAGGCCTTTCTGGGGTCGTTTCAGAATACATCACTTTTAGTCTGCCGGAGGATCGTGTCCCTGGTCAGCCAAGCAAGATTTGACTCCCCTGAGCCTCTGGTCAAGGGCTGACCCCTCCAAGAAGCCTTCTCTGAGCCCCGCAGCGGACCCAGAGGCTCCATCTGACCTGCCCCTGCCCCTGGTACCTGTCCCCATGACAGTTCCTATGCCACTTTGTAAGTGCAGGTAGGCATGTCTGTACTCCCACCAAAATCAATGATCATGTCCACTTCCGCTTTGCTCTCCTCCTTTTTTAGCTGCTCCGACCATTACTTAGATCTGAGGGGTAAGGAAACTCACGGGCTTGGGGTTTTTCCTCTCCTTTTCTTCTTCTTTTTATTTTTTTATTGTTTGCCCTCCACCATCCTTCCTTCCTCCCCTCACCCTGTTCCCACCTCCATCCCTGGCCACCTCGTAGTCATCAAAGTCCTGTCTATCGGTTATATGAACCACGTTTCTTCTTCCTTGTTTTTCCTCTAATAACAGTGATATTAAACATTATTCTTGGTAAGATTGACTGAGTTTGCTAAGCATAAGTTTCTCTAGTTTTGCCCATGACTTGCGGTGTATGAGTGACCATTGTTTTCCACTGGTGCATAAAACGCTGGCAGTGTGAACGTGCCAGGGCTGGTTTCTCCATTCCGCTATCATTGGAGTTCTTGGTGGTTTCCATGCTTCTGCTATTGTGGAGCTCCTTAGCATTCAGTGACCATCGATGTGCCAGCACTGTGTTTGAACTTAACAGGTGACCTCATGTAATCCTTTCTACTTCCCTAGAGGTCAATACGATGAGTATCCCCAAAGACTGAGATTGTCACTCGTTATGGGAGTAGAAAGCCTGTCCAGCCCCCTGGGAGCAGGTGGTTGTTTCGGACTTCTGATCTTGCAGTTAAGTAGCCCAGCAAGTAACCACTACACCAGTCTTGGAAACCCACGGAGGTAGTTCTACCCTGTCCTACAGGGTAGATATGAGTTGCAATCGACTTGATGACAGTTTTTACTACAGAACCAGGGCTTCTTAACTTGAAAATAGAAGTGTAACATTCCTAAAGCCAATATATTAACCTCACACTCACTGCTTTAGGACAAGGTCTATATTTAACTTTGTTTACCACTACACGGCAAAGAATACGGGTTCACTGTATGATGCATGGATGGATGCATGGATGGGTGGGTAGATGGGTGGATGGATGGATGGATGATGCTGGCTCTGCAGTATTTCATCGATGGATCTGGGCTTTTAAAAGACTTCTTTTCTCATCTCTTCTATGATCAACGGGTCAATTTGTGACTTGTTAAGCGAACAGCTCTTGCTGAGTCTCAGACTAGGACTACTCTTAGAATCTAGTCTTTCATCACTCTGGAGCATTCGTCAATGATGAGATTAACTCTCATAGCGATAGGAGCCGGTTTTGAACTAACTCAGGTGGGGCTCGGTCGTCGGAGCACAGTTGAGTCAGTCTCTGGCCCATAGATGTCAGAGAAAGAGACTGCATCTTTACCAAGCTGATTTGCAGCTGAATGGGGAATGAACACTTAAGCCACGACCCTCATCCCTGGGCCTGCAGGTAGAGCGATGAGATGTGTGGGAGGAACTGGATGGGTGGGATGGGACAGGCCAGAATGCCCTGGGAGTGGGCTGTGTGCTCTTTGTGAGTCCCTCACATGTGTGAGTGTGTGGCACGGTGTGTGTGTGTGTGTGTGTGTGTGTGTGTGTGTGTGTGTGTGTGTGTGTGTGTGTGTGTGTGTGTGTGTGTTCCATGCGTCGGGGGCGGGAGAGACAAGCGCACACCTGTAATAACATTGGCTTCAGACGCTAGGAGAGAAGAAATTCCCCCAACTGTTTTATCAGAGCCGAAGTTACCAAATTACGTTGTTGTTTTAAATTTGAGCTCCTCTGCCTGCAAAGGAGGGGATCTCAGGTTCACGAGCTTAATGCTTGGCTGGGCCTGGAGTTCCACTTCCCGACCCAAGCCTGGCTCCCAGAGCTCCCAGGCCCCAGGAACAAAAGTCTTCTCTCTCGGGGCTTTGAAGTGGAAACACTAACTGCTCCCTTTAATTAGAAAGAAACCCCCTATTGTTCCTGCTTTATTACTGATGGATGAAGACGTGCATGGGGGAGAATCTGAGGATCCTGGGGGGTGGCGGGTGGAGGAAGAAGAACTCTATTAAGACTAGAGACTCTCCCCTCAGCCTCCACACACTCAAACCAGACCTCTTTGTCCCCTCAGTCCTCAGAGATTTGACAGGGCACCCAGTCTGTGATTATAAGCTCCCGAAAAGATGGGCGGCAGGGAGCTCGCCCGCAAAGATGCAATTGTCTAGTGGAGGGAGGCAGGGCAGGTGGGTGAGAAACAGAACCCATTTGACACTGAGTCCGTCGGTAATACCGACATAAGCCGGGAGGCCTTGAGATCAACGAGGCAGGGCGAGAACCCCATGAGCCATGCTCTTAAGCCAAGTCTAGCGGAAGGCAATATGAGTGAGGGGTCTTGGGCTGGCTCCTGACGGCCGGAGAGAATTGGCAGAGAGAAGAGGAGAGGACATTCCAAGCCAGACAGACCGACAGACAGCCTGTGCAGAGGCTGAGAGCGGGACTGGACAGAGCTTCGTCAGACTAAGGAGAAACATGGGCGGGCGGAGGCATAGAGGCAATACCTGGTGCCATGGTCTATCGGGGATGGGGGGTGGAGGGGACGCAAGAGGAGAAGAAAATGAGAGGACTTGGGGAGTAAATCATGAACGAGGTAGGGGGAGGATGTATATACATACAACTCTTTTTGAAAACGACTTAACTGTGCGAGTGCCTTTTCTAGCCATGTGACTTTATATGAATAAAACTATGGGGGGGGATTACTTTATGTTACTCTATATATATATATTTAAGACAGTAAGGAAAAGGGTCTGGTTTCAGAGGAAGGTGTAACCTGGGGAGCTGTGGGAAGTCAGGCTAGATAGAGCAGATCGGGCAAGGGGAGGGAAGACTTTGAAAATCCACAGGGGGAGGATGGCCTGGATGAGATCATTCAGGACCAGGGGGTCTTCCTGTGAGAAAAAGATGAGGCTCCCCCCTCCCACAAAGAGTTAGCTAGTCTCAGCTGCCCACAGGGCAGTGCTACCCGGTCTTGGGCGACCATGAGTCAGAATGGAGGAGCGTGGTTGGTGGTGGGGGCCTCCCTGCGCAGCTGGCCCTCGGAAGATTCATCTGGCAGCTCGGTGCAGGGTGGTATAGCGGGGTGGGGTGCAAAGGCGGAGAGACCAGTTGAGAGGTTTGTGCCGAAACCCAGGTAATGATGGTTTAGACTAAGGTGAAGGCGGTGGAACCGGGAAGGGAAAGGTGAGCCTGGGCTGGATTTCAAAGGGAAACCCTGCTGCGTTGACAGAGCAGATGAAGGGGGATAACAGGGTGGGAAGAGTCCAAGACACCTCCACGATCCCTCATCCGTCTGAGAGACACGGAGGGCAGGAAAGGGGAGGGGTGGGAGCTGCCGCTATGTCTGCCCGTCGACCCAGGAAGTCAGAGGACAGGACAGCACCAAGGGCAGAGGCCCTGTTGAGGGTAGAAAAGGCCTGGCGTAAGCCCAAGGCCTGGGGCACAGATGTGGAGGTTGCCTGTGGGAGGCAACAAGACAGGGTGGTTCAGAATAAGGTTCCTGGAGGCTTCAGCCCCTGTAGAAGTCCCAGCCCCTTCCTAGCGGTATGCCCGTGAGCAAGCTACCTGATGGGTATCTCGTCTCTGCAGGTGCACGTGACTTGCCCAATTGTTGAATCAGAGCAAACAGCAGAAGGAAGGCATAGGGTGAAGAGCACAGACTTTGGCACCAGGCTCCCTGGGTTCAAATCCCACCTCTGCTGCTTAGCACTTATGAGGCCTTGAGCATGTTATTTTAAAGCTTGAATGGCTCTCTTGACATTCCTCATCCATAAAAGGAGAAAACTAGCTAAAATAACACTTAAGATAGTGTCTAGTGCCTGGTACGAGCTACTTGGATCAGTATTTCAAACACAGACAGGGGCTTTCATAGTGGATAGGTTTCAGCAGAGCTTCCAGACTATGAGAGACAAGGAAGAAAGGGCTAGCAATCTACTTTTGAAACGTAACTAGTTGTGATAGTTAGGTTCATGGTGCCAACCTGGCCAATAGGAACATGTGGGATTAATTAGGTTGCAGTTTGATTGGAAGGCAAAGAGATAAATGGCTCGGCAAGGCCTGCCCCCCACCCCACACCCCACCCTGCTCTCTTGCGCTCTGGTGATCAGACCAGCGTGCAGCTGCTTTAGCAAGTTCTCTGCCTCAACTTGTGAGCTACGCTACATGTGGGACAGCCAACCTGTGCCTCATGTTGCTAGAACTTGAGGTTCGTTCAAGACCTGTCTTGCCACGCTGCTGGTGTGTACATCACTTGATCCTGTTGCCTTGCATTGTTTGAATCCGATATTTCATCCGGGCCTGCTTCACTAAGCTCCTGAGCTGCTGACTGTTGGTGACCCCACCCTGCTGTTTGCTGCCTGCATTGCTCGAGGGAAGACTCAGCTGTCTGATTTCTTGACCTTGGACCCAGCAGACCTTGTGAAGTTGAAGGACTTCCAGTATATTTACTGTTCCACAGAAGTGAGTTAAACTGAGCCTTCTGTATTGCTGTGTGGACTAACTAGCTGTTTTATTCCTTCATACTGTTTACATATATATATATAAACATATATGTGTGTGTGTGTGTGTGTGTTGGTGTGTGTCCTGGTTTTGTTTCTCTAGAGAACCCTGTCTAACACACTAGTGAAAATCCTATGGACTGCAGTGGGATATGGCTCGATACTGCATTGGCTGATGAGCGCCCAGGCTAGAGGGCACTCAAAATGCACCATGGTGTCACAGTGGCGCAGGCAGACCCCAGGATCCTAAAAGTAGTGCAGGACTGGGCACCACTTGGTTCTGTGGTGTACGGGGGTCACAGCCTTGGTCACGAGCCAGCCAGCTGTGGGCTCCGTTGCAGCCAGGAATGTACAGTGCCTCTTACATGGTAGGTGTTGATTGTTTTTATCTCTCTTGACATTAAGAAAGATGGGTTTTGAACCCTGGCCTTGGGAAATTCTCACCTGGCTAGAGAGAGAAGACACATCGGTTACTAGGCAAACATTGGTGCGCACTTTGAGAGGAGGACATTGGTGTGGCTCATGGGAGAGATGCTTCTTGGAGCCAGCATGTGGAGGGGGGGCGGAAGCCCAGCACCGCTGAGGGCAGGGAAAGAAAATGAGCTAGGGATCCCAGAGACCCTGAATCAAAGTTCAGGGTCTCTAGGGAAAGGGGGTGGGGGGTAGGGGGGTGCACAGAGAGGTTAACAGGTATTCCCTTGTAGAGCCAGTTATTCAAAGTGCAGCAACTCCGGAGCTGGAAGGTCCTGAGCCCTGAGATCCACCATTAATGAAAATGACCACCTTATACCCCTTGGCCTACCTGCTTTTCAGTGTGTTTCACAGCCCAGAGAAACCACCACCGGAGGCGATTCCCATTTTGCAGATGGAGAAGCAGAGTCCCAGAAAACCAAGGTGACTTGCTAGTGAGGGCAGAGCTGGGAGCCAAGAAGCCTGCTGACTTCCTGCTCAGAGCCCCACCCAGTGCCTACTGGAAGCCCAAGGGAGGTGGTGGCCTGCAGCTACGTGTGTCCTGAGGCCCCGGGGACAAGGAGGCTAAGGCTCAGAGTGAGAGTCCACTGTCCCGCCCCAGCCGCACCCCAGCCTGCTCCTCTCACACTGAAGTAAAGCGTAAGTCGGGAGCCCAGGGTTGGAAACGCCAAGTCTAATCAGACCTCACAAGCCCACAGATGGTTTGAATCAGCATGCTACCTTGATAGGAATAATGAGGAGTCCTGAAGACAGTCTTATGCCAGCTCCATCCGTCTGGACAGAGAACCACGTCTTCCAGGAGAGGTGCCCCACCCTCCAAGCCAAGAGAAGCCTTCAGGAGCAAGCCCTCAGCCCCGCATGCCACCTGCTCCCGGAGGGGCCCCCATCAGCCGAACCACCCACAGGCTTCCGATAGTCCCTGGCCTCAGGTTCTGATGTAACAAACTCTGACTTGCAGGGTTTTTCTTGAGCTGGAAACAGTCCCTACAGAGAAATGGCGGACTGTGGGCTATCGGACTGGGAAATTGGTGTTGGGAAAGGGCTAGGGTGGGAGTGGGGAGGCAACGTGGTAGGGGAAACGGGTCCAGACTAATGCAGGATCAAACAAATGCTCTGCCCACGTCCTGGCAACATGAATATCTTCATGCCTTCAACTGTCACCATCACGTTTCCTTTCATGGGACCCTGAGCAAGGACAACCAGAGCCCATTAAGTCTGGGACCACTAAACCTGGCCCCAAAGTCCCGGAGCAGAATCAACCCATGTGAATGGGAGGGTGGGGAATGTGTGATGATACTGGGGTGTCCACTGCAGTCAGACCCCTAGCCCAGCTCAGAGGGAAGCCCTGGGGATGACTTCCGCTCTGAATACCCACGGGGGACCCGGCAGGCAGGGACCTGTTCTCAGGAAAATTAGGCTCCGCCCCACCCCCTTGCCTAGGCAAGCTTGAGTTGAAGCTTAAAAAACAATGAAGTTAATTTTTAAAAACCTTTCATTGAGTTCCACGAGACCCCTATTAATTTTATTGTTTCAATAAAGCATTTATTTAATTGTCTCCAGACGGGCCCTGCCTTACCCACACAGATGTTACCTGAGTCTGAAAGGAGGGAGCGGGGAGCCTTGTTTCACCCTGTTCCTTCAGCACATTAGCAAGATTCTTTTACTGGATTAATCGATTGTCACCTTAAAAGTCACAGAGTGGAGGCCCCCCAGGAAATGAAACATGGGCAGGTCAATTCTGGGGAGGGGCCTGGCCACAGTGTAGGAAGCAGGACTCACCCTAAAGAGGCTCGCTCAGAGCCATGGAACTGATTCTGACGCAGAGCAACTCTACAGAGCAGGACAGAACGGTCCCTGTGAGTTTCCAAGACTGTAGTTCTGTAAGGGAGTAAAAAGCTTTGCCTTTCTCTTGAGGAGCGGCAGGTGACTTCAAACCGCTGACCTTGCAGTTAGCAGCCTAACTCCTAGAGAGGAGGTAGGGTTTGGTTAAGACAGAAAAAGAGGGTTGTTTTCTGCTAATTAGGAGACACTTGTGATTTAGCCTCTGACACAAGATTGATAGCCCTGTAAATGATTCAGAGAACTGATGAGTTATTAGACCTACTGGGTACTGGCTTGTTGGAGGCTTTGGGCATACAAAAAAAATTTTTTTTAATTCAAATTCACTGCTATCTAGTCAATAACAACTCATAGCGACCCTATAGGACAGAGTGAAACTGCCCCTGTGAATTTCCAAGGCGAGGCCCCCTCTTTCTGAGAGTAGGGAGCCTCCTCTTTCTCCCATCTGGGCCCACAGCAGGGAACAATGAAAGACCCTGCTCTTGTGAAGCTTACATTCTGCAGAGGGGAGACCGACAAGGATACAGTAAAGACACAGAAGTCCTACGGACATCCTTTCAGAACCTGGTAAATCATCTGAAAACACACAAGAGATCGGGTGGTGGCAAGTGGCCCTAGGACGCCTGTCTGATAAGGTGACATCTGGCCCAAGAGTTGAATATGGAGATGGAGCCAACCAGCCGCTACCCACCCACGTGAAGGTCTGACAGAGGAACTTCCCAGGTGAGGTAGCAAGTGCAAAGACTCAGAAGCCCCGTTTTAGAAGAAGCATCACCGAGCGCTACTGGGTAGTCAGAGGCATTTGATGGAAGGAGAGGCCCTGAAAGCTTCTTCCACCAGAAGCTTTTGAGACAGTCCTCAGGAGAGGTATTGCCATTACTCCTCTCTGAGGGTCCCTTTGCAGGTAGTCCCAACGTGCCACGGCAGTCTGTTCCACAACTCTGACGTACGGACGTAAGGTCTGATCTAAGTTGAATGCCCCTTTTGTTCATTTTATTATTATTTGTGTTAGTCTGGGTAGACTAGAGAAACAAATTCATAGAGACACTCATATGTATATAAGAAAGAGCTTATAAACAAGAGCAATGGCATATTGAGAAAGCATCCCAGCCCAATCCAGATCAAGTCCATAAGTCCGTTATTAGCCCATATGTCCGATGCCAATCTATAAATTGCTCTCCATACTCACCCATCACATGCAATGACGCCGAATGCTGAAGGATCACAGGCCAGTGGGTGGGAGGTCTTGTGGGTCTAGTGGCATTGTAAGCATCTCAGCACTGGCATGGGTCTCCACGTGGCTTGTCCAGCTTCAAGGCTCTATTTATCGCCTTAGCGCCTCCAAATGAGGTCATCAAGCTGCTACCTGATTGACAGGCCAAACCCCACCCCTTTACTCTCAAGCCTCAAATTGACACCAGATTATGTAACTACTACATTATTATTACCACCTTTTATTACTAGTATCTTTGCAAATCCAGTCTTTGAACATAAATCAGGTACTATCTATATTTGCTTGCTGTACAGAGAACCTCTTCCCTTGTCCTCCAGTGGATCCTGACTCATACCAACCCTATACTGGGTTGCTGGGGCTGTAACTCTTGAGGAGAACATCTTTCTCCCACGGACACCTGGTGGGTTTGGCCTGACCATGTTGCTGTCCACATTCCAAAGCTGACCTGACAGCACCCACATTAAAATGGAGCAGGGTGGGGAGGGGAGGGATGAGAGGGAAGGCAGGAGTCAATGTTTAGATGATGCTTCATTCATTTAGTCAGATTATTTTTTTAATTGAACAACCAGATTTCAATTTAAATTGGAAACGGAAAAGGAAATCTAAAAGCTCCGTCTGTGAACAAGGTGCTAAAAAGTCAAGCTGTCCAGGGCAAGAAGGGATATTCTTCTTCTTTTAAATCATTTTATTAAGGGCTCATACAACTCTTATCACAATCCATCATACATCAATTGTGTAAAGCCCATTTGTACATTTGTTGCCCTCATCATTCTCAAAACATTTGCTTTCCACTTAAGCAAGAAGGGATATTCTTATCCATGCAGAAGATCAAGTTTCAATTAAAGAAATGGTCACAGGAAAGACTCCTAAAGTGTTTACAGTCCATGATTGCCAGCCTACAAAGTGCTTTTGCATACATTTCTTCTTTTTGACAATCTTGTGAGATCAGTGGTAGCAAATGCTCCTGTGTACTAATTGCCTGTAGACCTCAGCACCTAGCTAGGTTATGGAGGCGATGGCAAGGATGAATAAACAGGACTCTACCTCCTTCATGGTGTCTACATTGTTGTTGTTGTTGTTGTCAGGTGCCGTTGAACTGGTTCCAACCCACAGAGACCCTACACATTACAGAACGAGACACTGGACTGTCCTGTGCCGTCCCCACAATTGTTCCCCTGCCCGAGTCCATTGTTGCAGATTTTCCGCTTTCCCGCTGCCCCTCCACTTTACCAAGGATCATGTCCCTCTTCAGAGACTGGTCTCTCCTGGCCACATGTCCAAAGGATGGAAGACGAAGGAACACTGGCCGTGACGTCTTTGCAGACAGACGTGTTTGTCCTTTTCGCAGTCCGTGGAGTCTACGGTCAAGAGAAATGGGCAAACTTCAGTCCAAACCCACACAAATAATAGAAAGAGCAACCGCAGGTGCTGGTGTGGAGAGGTAGAGACAAGATCCTAGACTGGGGCTCATCAGAGAAGGCTTCCTGGACGTGGTGTCTCGGGAGCTGAGCTCTAAGGCTGAGCGGAGTAATTAGACCAACAGGGGAAGCAAGAGTGTTCCAAGTCGAAGGAACAGTGAGTTGAGGGAACCAGCAAGGCGTGAGAATGGTGAACCTAGAGCAGGGCCGGCAGGGTGAGTTTGGGGAACATGGTTAAATGGGGACAAGAGAGGTTGACAAAGAAAGCTATGTTATGTGGGACCCTAGAGATTATAAACGAGAGTTGGTCTTTGGTCTGTGATCTTCACATATTTGAAAGGAGCCTTGGTGGCCCAGTGGCTAGGCACTCAACTGCTAACTGGAAGGTCAGTGGTTTGAACCCACCAGCCACTCCATGGGAGCCAGATGAGGCAGTCGGCTTCTGTGAAGATTTATGACTTCCGAAACCCTACAGAACACTTCTACACCATGCTATATATAGGATCACAGAGTTCTGATCACTGAGGGCAGCAAGTTTGGGTTTTCTGGTCAACTGAAGGGCTACCATGAAGAAAAAGATCGGGCTTTCTACTCCTGTTTCGGTCTGGGAACCTCACAGGTCAGTTCTACCTATGGGGTCGCGTGAGTTACCTTCAACGTGCTGGCAGTAAGTTTGGTTTGAGTTCCAGAGGCCAGAGTGAGAATCCATTGAAGACTGACCAAGAGATGGGGGGACTTCCAACTCATATAAATAGTAAGCATTGGTCTTGACGCTCTACAAAATGTACGTTTGCTCCTCGTGAGGCATGAGCGGGCTGTTTGTAATGAGCGTGGAATCCCACTGTGGTCAGAAGCCTGGATGTGGTCAGGGGCCGGAGTTTCCACCCTCAGGATCCTGTTCATTCGTCCTGCTCCCCCATGGACCCCAGGTTTTGAAAGAGTCTGCCCACCAGGGTATATTTACCTAACAACCCATGTATTTCCCTGTTTGTTTTCATGAACAACCTGTGCAATACAGTGACACCTACCAGAGCCCGCTGGGACGGCCTTGTGTTCCTGGGTCTCCTAAGCGTTCCGCCTTTGCCAGGGCGCAGACACCACTTGGCTGTCACTCTCTGGTCAGTGGGAATGCTGTGTGGTTTCCTTCTCTGGCAGATTTCCACCTGATGCTGGTGTTAAGGCACGTCTGCCGATGGCGCCCCGTGGGAGATATACAAGCAAAGGCACTTTCTGCAGGTTGTCTGAAATATTGACACTAGCTCTTGGCCAGCCCCTCTCCCCAAGATAATTTCCCCCAGTGTAACTGCAAGCCCCTGGATACCTGAGGCCCTCAGGCTGAGAGCTGCCACTTCATGGTGATTTCTAAGTTCCCTTCCCACCAAGGGACCCTCTGGAAGCAGGAAGTACAGCCACCTCATGCCCATTCATTTCAGGAAGGGAATAAGGGGTGTGGGTCTTTTTCGGCTTTGGAGGGTGGGTAAGCTGGGGCTAGGTGGGGAAAGGGGGTTGTCAGTCAGGAGTAGCAGAGCGCGCTGGAAGATTGGTGGAGCAGCCAGCCAGGCTGCAGCGGAGTCTACGTCGGGAAGTACTTGGTGCCTGCAAGAATAGAAGTCGGTGTTGATGGGGTTTAAATGCCAGGCTCAATTATCCTCCGAATGACGGGGAATCATGAAAGATTTTCCAACGGGAAAATGATCTGCTGGAAGCAGTGTTCTTGGTCGATGAATCTGGTGCCCATGCATGCTCTGAGATGGAAGGAGAACAGTTGGGAGACCCACATAACAGACCAGATGTGAGGCGAAGGGCCTAGGGAGGGAGCAGGAAGGAAATCAAGAAGCAACTCTCAGAAAGACCTTTGTTTTTTAAGCCTTCGTGACTGTGTGAGGCATGAAAGAGACTCAGATCTCTAAGGGGAAACGATGAAGCTGTCTACTCCCATGAAGAGTTACAGTCTGGAAAACTCACCGGGGCAGTTCTACCCCATCCTAGAATAGGGTTGCTATGAGTTGGCCTTGATTCGAGGGTGGGGAGGTTAGAGGTATGCAGCCTTGGACGCTGGTGGTACAGAAAAAAGACAGTTGCCAAGGGAACTAAGGGAGGCCAAGGGAGGGATTGGGGGCGAGGGGGGAGGCCTATGGGCACCCCACACACACAGGCTCTTCATACAGGGCACCATTCCCAGGGGTTACCTTTCCAGACAAGGTCGGAAGGAGAGGCTTTCACGTCTTATTACATATCATCTTTTTTAATGGCGGGATTGTGTGTAATTTTTACTTCCTTTTTGGGGGTGCGTGTCGGCATTTTTCAAATAATTGTTTTAACTTCATGTCAATTCCCAGAGTCCTGTTAACCCTTTATGAGCCATCCCTCCTGATCTGTTCCCCCTGCACCCCAAGGGAAGGAGTGAGGGGGAGGACTCGCGGTGCCGTTCCTGAACAAATCCTTCATAGAGGCTTGGGCTCGGTGCCTACGTCTGTGATTTTTTTTCCAAAGGGGAGGGGTTCCTTGAATGCACCCCTCTCGATGTCTCCCTCCTTTTCTCTCCCCTCCCCACGCCTCCCCGCAGCCCACCCCTGCTGGAGCGATCTCTGTCCTTAAAAGCCTCAACACCATCAGTCACTCATCCTTCCCTCAAAAATTGCAAGGCTGAGCTTGGCAAGACTGACCTGGGGATTCTTGCAGCTGAAATCAGCCCAGCCCAGCCCAGACAGCAGACTACGCCACAAACCACAGGGCATCAGAGTGAGGAGCAGGAGCCCTGCAGTCAGGCATAGCTGGGTCCAGATTCCATCTCTGCCTCTTAGGGGCTGTGCGTCTTTGGGCAAATTACCTCACTTCTCTGTTTGAAAATGGAAATAATAACCCTATTTACCTCCCAGAGGTATTCAGGGGATTATATGATCATCTTATTCTTCTCACTACTATCAAGGCAATTCCAACTCAAAGCAGCCCTATAGGACAGGGTAGAACTGCCCCTGTGGGTTTCCCAGACTAAATCTTATTGAGAGTAAAAAGCTTCCGTTTTCTCGTGAAGCGCAACTGGTGGTTTTGAACTGCTGACCAGCATAACGACGAATTCCCTAGGCCACCACGGCACTTCAAATGATCATAGAGAGCATTTCGTAAGTGCTTCCATTAGTATTAGCAAGAACAATAAAATGATAAATCTTTAGGGCCAAACTTCATTACTTACGGGCAAAAATGACCTTGCCTAATTTGTATCTTGCTTCTCACTGATGACACGTACGTGTGTTTACCTCGCTGTCTCTCCCCCCTCCTCCCACCCAAATCCACAGGGAAATGGAGAGAATCGCCCAAGCACGGCCTCCTGATTCCATGGCGGTCAGTTTTGAAGAGAGTTTTTAGTCCCAAGAGGCTCAATTCCTTCATCTCTACAATAGGTAGAGGAAGAGTGAGCTCACGGGTTGGCCTGTTTCCGGCACACGGCCAGTCCTCGGTGGGAAAGAACTGAGGGTTAGTGATAATAGCAGGGGTCCATGGAGGAGCCGGGTCTTTCCAAGATCTTGCCTGCGGGGGTGCGGTTGGTGTCGTCCTCTGGTGGCTCTGAGCGCATCTCCCCACTTACATTAGAACCCAAGGCCTCCTAAACCACCAGGAGAAGTCTTTCTCCGGAGCCCAGAAGCCCGGAGCCCAGGCCAGGCTGGTTTCCAGGAGGAGCCAGGGAAGAGAGAGAAAAGTCTCAGCTCTCTGTAGGTGCAGGCGACAGATACGAACTCGGCAACTTGCTTCCCCTTGGCACTCCACTTTCCAAACTGTAATTCTCAGCCTGGTCCCCAAGAACTGCTTCTTTTTACTTGACCATGGCCTAGAAGAAAAGGTGCCCCATCTACTCGGAGAGCATTTGGTATGATGAGAGAAGGGGTGTGAACCACCTGGCCCCTCTTCTCCCCATCCCAACTCCCTTCCCTGGAAAAATTCTCCAACTAAAGGCAAAGATCTCACCTCCACCATTTCCAACCCTAAGTTTAGCCTTCATCTGTGAACCCATGGGCCAACTCTCCACCCCCCCTCCTCCCAGCCTGTCTACCCAGGGGAACAGAGGCCCTAGGGCTCAGTTCTCACTGTCAAGCTCCCCTAAGGGACAATTTCCATTTAGGGATTTAGGGCAGCGCCTCAAGTCCCCTCTGTTCTTCTCCCAAAGTGACACCTGTAAGCAAATATGCCTGCTCATCTCTGAGGTGGTCACCCACCCCCTGAGTTCTCAGCCTTACCCACCTCCAATCCAGCTCCTCCTAAAATAAACAGTGAAGTGGAGGGTGGGGGTGGAGGGGGGTGTGGAGGCATGTCTCAAAGAACAAGGAGAGCTAGAGAAAAAAAACTCTGTCTCTGAGCATCTCTGGGGCTTGGCAGGAGGGAAGAGGGAGGAGGGAGACGAGGGTGGGAGGTGAGGTGATGGAAGGGAGCGGGCATGGGATACGCTTGCCTGCCGCCCAGAGGCCAGCCCAGCCCAGCCCAGCCATGGGAGCTCGGGGTTCCAGGCGGGCCTCACCCTCCGACCGCACCATGGATCCGGAACAGCTCATGTTCGCATCTTGAGACCCATGGAGGGGGGAGCTAAGTTCTTTTCCAGAACCAAGTGGAGCGGTCGCTCCTGATGACACACAGCTTTCTGTCTGTCTGTCTGTCTCTGTCTGCCTGCCTTTCTCAGGATTCAGGGGGGTTTGTGTGTGTGTCTCTCTATTTCTGCATTTTTGTCTGTTTGTCTTGTCTTCTTCCCTCCTGTCTCTTTGTCTCAGATAATTTCTTGGGGACTCTGCCTTAGGGCTCCACTCTCTAGTGTATAGAGGAAATCTGACCTTCATCATCTGTTTTTTATATTTTGGAAACTCAGCTTCACTTCCTACCTGGGGGAGGTGGGGGTGGAAGAGCAAACCGCCTGGCTTCGCCCCTCTCCTCCCCCACTCCAGCGTGACTAGATGGTGCACTCCACCAGCCCCTTGCCCCAGGAGGGCAGCGCTGAGACCTCCCTGATGAGGCCACTGTGGTGTCTATGGGCAGGCTGAGCCCAGGCTTGGTTTCAGGTCCCCTCAGCAGCTCCCTGTAGGGGTCCGGGGTGGCGGGGGTGGGAGGTGGGTGGGCTGTGTCCGGCTCTTCGGATGACTGCTGCTTCACTAATTGGGGAAAAGTGAGAATTCCAGGCACACCGAGAGCCCAAGAGGCAGCGAGATTTTCCCCAGTGGGAACCAGGATGGAAAACGGTCAACGTCATGTCTGCCTCTCAGCCGAGTTACAGCCAATCACATTGTCTAACGTGTTGTGGTCCTGAATACGTGTTTGTTTCACATGACTGTGAATATTGGCAATACATGGTGCATACTGAGAGCTTACCGAGTGCTTTGGTGGCTTTTAATTTATTGTTATTGTTTGCCTCTGATCCACTCAACAACTTTATGTGGTAGGTTCTCCTATTGTGTCCTGAGAAAGCTAACACAGAGGGAGGCTAACTAGCCCACAGTAACCCAGGCAAGGACCTGCGGACCCAGGATCCTCAGACTCCCAGGCTCACCCTCTACGCCATATCAGGGTTTACGAGGCCCGAGAAATGTAATCTGTGTATTTCTTTTAAAGAGAAAAAAGATCCACGGAGCTCTGAACTATATCCTCCAGATTCTGAGCTTCACGTGTGCCACTGGGTCAGCCTGGTCTACCACTCAGGGTGTCCCCAGAGGCCTTGAGGACGACATGGAAAGGCTGGGGGAGGGCAATCCCAGGAAGGAGCAGCTA
>NW_022111379.1:12860668-12862009 GCF_000313985.2 Echinops telfairi
TGTGTGTGTGTGTGTGTATCTGTGTGTGCTAGAGGTGTATTTGCGACTCTTTCTCAGGTCCCTGTGTGCATTGAACATCCCAACCCTAACAGAAACACCGAAGCTTGGCCAAGATATCACAGGAACAATTATCTAATTTTGGAACATGTTATTATAATACCTCCATGATGTGTAACGAACCTAACAATGTTCACGTTATATTCACCAGCTCTGAGCTGCAGGCCCATAATGCCAAGCCCTACCCTCAGAGGCTCCTCCAAGACCCAAGAGCAGGCCCCAAAGAAAGCACTTCAAGAAATCCGCCTTTAAAAAAAGAAAGAAAGAAAGAAATACCCCTTCTTCCGACCATTGCTTCTCCTGGGGTCAGGACATTTTGGAGGGCAATGAAGTGAAAATTGCAGGAAAGAGGACAGAAGCCATCTTGGGGTGGCCAGCCTGTGGGCTAAAATCCACTCTGTTCCTTCCCCGCAGAGGACACCTTGAAAGTAGGGTCACAAAGAGGCAGGCTTCCTCTGTCTCTGCTGTGGACCCCGGAGCCTCCTGACTGACCTGGCTCCCCCTCTTCCCCAGGGGGGCTCCATTGGACTGAAGCTGAGTGTGAGGGAAATGTTTGCTGTTTGCTGCTGCTCCCTGTCGACTTTAGCCAGTAGCTCTGTTTACAAACCCAGGTTGGTTTTCCCAGCACAGTTAATTAGACCAAAGACATCTGGTGTGAGGGTTGGGGAGGGCATCTGCTCAGAGCCTTCCCCCACACCCTGCAGCCAAGGGCCAGAGCTGGGCAGAACAGCTAAACAGGACCAGACCAGGCCGGCCAATTCAGAGGGATCACGGTTTCCCATCTCAGCGAAACTAGGCTAGACCGCAACTTTCCAAACTTTAGGGAAACTGAGGAGTCAGTGCTGGAAGCCCCCACCTCGGTGGAGTTACATACTGGGGATGAAGGATTCAGCCTTCTGCTCTGCCCTTCCAGGCCCCCAAAGAACCACTGAACAGAGAGGCCGGTTCCCTCTCTCCTCCCAGACACTCTGCTCTCTGCTTGAAGGGCAGAACTCTTCAGACTTCTGGGAGGAAGATTTCCCCCCTCCCTGGGCCCTCCCCAGTCCATCTGACACCTGCAGGGAGGACAGACACTAACCAGTCCAGGCCCAGAGGGTGGCAGGAAGGTGGCCTGAAGGTGAGAGGTTCTTAGTGGACAGTTCCAGGGTGGTGGGGGAAGTGAGAGATGGGAGGAAGAGGGGAGGGGCAGAGGCTTATCTCTCCCAGGAGGGGGGAGCTCACTCCAAACAGCTAATGCACTGGCGTGTGAAAGCCCCTCAATTAGCACTAATGATGCAATCAGGG
>NW_022111379.1:12863635-12866417 GCF_000313985.2 Echinops telfairi
GGCGCGCAGTACGTGGGCTCTGGCTACACCAAGACCGTGTACCGGGTCCGACTGCCCGGCGGCGCCGCGGTGGCGCTCAAGGCGGTGGACTTCAGTGGCCACGATCTGGGCAGCTGCGTGCGTGAGTTCGGGGCGCGGAGGGGCTGCTATCGGCTGGCTGCCCACAAACTGCTCAAGGAGATGGTGCTGTTGGAGCGGCTGCGGCACCCCAACGTGCTGCAGGTACGGTGAGGGGTGGGGTGGGTTGCGGGGCCGGCTGGGCCAGCTGGTTTTATAAGTAAAGAAAACTGAATCCCAATGACTGCTCGGGTTTGAACTCAGACCCCGGCCCCCATTGCACCTCTTTGCCTCTCGATCTTGTGTGGGCATTGCGTGGGTGCCCCTTTATTGAGTTTCTGAGCTTCCACATACCCCTTTAGGACAGAGGGACCCAAGACCCTGAGGAGCAGTGGGATGCCCCACGAGGACTTGTCTGGTTCTATGGTGCTGAACACTAGGTTCTCCATGGAGAGGCCAGCCCTGAATCGTAATTCCCCAAGGCAGGGAGTAGGTCAATCTTGCTGGGATCTGAGCCCCAGTCATCTCAACTTCCTAAGAGTGACTTGTCCAGCGTTTTAAGATGGGGTGAGCACCACAATGGGGGTGAGAAGCTCTAGAAAGGGCCCGTGTCAAGCTGGGAGGCTTTGGGGAGCAGGCCAAGAAACTCACAGTCCCACCCAGAATAGTCACCAAGCCTTGAAGTAGGTCCCTGAACTATCAGGGCCTGAGCTCAGCTCTCAGGAAGACAGGCTGCTGAGGGACTGATGGCCACAGTATCTGAGGGTGTGTGGCCCCAAGAAGCTGAAAAGTTGACAAAGATCAGTAGCTTCAGTTCCTTCGAAAGGAGACTGGGTTTTCCCTGTTCAATAGAGGCAGAGTGGAAAGAGATGAGACCAGGCTATGAGAGTGGGTCTCTCTCAACCCTCCCTGTTCCTCTCTGAATACCCCTCACCCTGCTCGCACTTGCTCATCTCCGCCAGGTCTCTGCCCCTGAGCCCACTGGAGGATTGGACAGACTGCTCCTCGGGTACATGTCTGAGCAGACTAAATGGGGAATCCCTGGCAGCTCTTGGCCGGGTGAGCACAGGGTGTGTGCAAACTCCCCAGCAGAGGAAGCTAGTGTATACCTTCCACCTCCCAGCTCACGCAAATGAGCCGTTCTGCCCAGCAGAACTGATGAGAGACACAGGACCCCTGTCCTTTCCTCAGAGGTGACATGACCCCAGGGCCCAAAAGGGTTGGGGTGAGCATTGCCGAATAGAAGCGATCCAGGTGGTCACGCCATGAGTAGGCCAGAAAGTCCATTCTATTCCTACTGACGCCCAGTTGCCCCAAGACCCCCCAAACTCTGATCAGACCCCTGTGACGGATCCTGGGCCTGGCATTGGTCGTAGGAGGTCGGACAGACCGACAGTTGTGTGCAGTTATGCCTGGTGGCTCAGCCCACTCTGTCTCCAGAGCTTCAGGGAGTGAGCGGTTGGTTACGTGGCTATTCTAACTGGGAGGATCTTGTTCTCTTCCCTTCCCAGGGGCTGTTGGGAACTCCTAGGAACCCTGGGGTATCTGCCAGATTCTGAGGGGAAGAAAGGTCTTGAGTGACTTCGCAGGACATTAAGTATTAGTTAATTGACCTAAGACCCCCTTTCCCTTAGGGCAAGTTTGATGTTAGTTGTATTTTCCTGTCTTTCTTTTATGGAGTTTCTCCCTCGCTAACCCCACCCAAACTTCCTGACGAGCATCCAGCTAACTAACCCCACACACCTATGGAAGGCTCCTCTCCAATCTGATGTTAAACAAAGGGCAAGTCCACCCCCCAGCCCAATTCCAAAGGATCCAGAGACAAGAACAAGAACGGAACATTTTCACCCTTACCCAAATACGAGGTCTGTCCGGGGTTGGCTGGGTAGACATTTCTAGAGGCCATGATTTGGAATTTGCTGTCCTAGAGCAGAAGCGTTGATAATGTGGGAAGTCCCTGGCCCTTTCCAACAAGCAAGCAAGGTAAAAAGCTACCATTAAGAGGAAGTGAGAATCCCTCCGTGTAGTTTAGGGACTGCATTGGGGGGCATCGCCCCTTATGCAGCCTGACACCCCATGCCGATGCACACAGCCCAGTCTGGGCCACGCACGTGCATGGGCACACATGCGCTCTGCACGAATTACTAGCACGCATCTGGTTCGTGATCCGAGGCTGACCCCGTCAGACAGCAGGGATCCCGAGGAGGGGCACACTCCAGGCTAGAGGTGGGGCTTCCACAATAAAATCAGGAAAACTTGGTAGAGGAGGTTGAACAGGGAGCCTCCGAAAACCTCATGATTGCTCCTTTTCGCCCTGAGTGCTCCCTTCCCACGCGCGCTCGCAGGTGCCAGTCCTGCCCCCCCGCCACACACACACCCCTCCCGTCCCGGAATCCCGGGCCGGACAAGGAGCCACCCCTCCAACCCCACCCGCGGGAGGCGGGAGGCGGGACCCACGCGCCGCTTCTGCGCGGAGCCCGCCAGGGGCTCTGGGTTTGCAAGGAGGTGGCTCGCCGATCCCGGACCCTGGGCAGAGCGGCTCATCCCCCTCCGGAGCCCGTTACCCGCCATCTCGTCCCTTTCTCTCCCCCAGACCCGCCCGACCAGCTCCGTTATCCACCTCCGGGTCCCGTTATCCGGCCTCCCCACCCCGTTATCCGCGCTCGCTTGGGGGTCTGCAGCCCCCGCGCGTCGCGAGCCCGCCACGGGCCTCCGCCCCCCTCCC
>NW_022111379.1:12866517-12879244 GCF_000313985.2 Echinops telfairi
CCCCCCCACACACACACACACACTCCCTCCCATCTCTGGGGCCTCAGGCCTCCAGTGGGGCCCCAGGCGGCCTTCAGCCCAGCTCTCTCTGCTGCTGGAGTATATTTCTTCTCCCAAACAAACAAAAGATGCAGTTGAAATGCTCAGCCTCACGCTTCCTGGGGGGGTGAATGGTGTCTTTTTATTTTTTCCTGAGGGGTGTTGATTAATACCTCGTTAACAGCGCATTTAACGACCTCCGGGTGTTTAATAACCTTCAGAAGTTTCCCACAAAGGCTGAGACACTGGGCAAGAAAATGAGAACCAGGCCCCAAGGCTGCTTCCCTTACCGCCCCCCCGCCCTCCAACACACACCACTGAGGTCTAGGGCCTCCCTGGGATGATGGGAGGGTAGAGAGGCTGCCCCCTGGTCCCCCAAGCTGCAACTCCTGTAGCTAAGAGCTGGACACAGCTCTTTCCAGCAGGACAGGGGACAGCTGGCTCCAGGGAAGGGGAGCACTCCTGGGATGGAGGGAGCATGTGAGCTGGGGTGGGGGTGAATGATTGCATGCAGGGACACCATCCCCTGGGCTCCCTACTCCTTCCCCTCCCCTTCCCCCTGTTCTTCTGGACTGCTTGGCCCTGAACCCCTCCCCCCAGCAGTGCTGAGCTGGAGTATGTTGGGAGAGGCCAGGAGGAGCAGGGCTCCCTGTGGGTGCTGGGTGAAGTGTGGGTGACAGTCAGGCTATGCTTCCCAGGGGCTCCGGACCCATTGGGCAGCACCAAGCCCCTCCCCCAAGACCATAGGAGTGGAAAGTTCCCTCTGTTATCATGCTGCCCCACCCCCTGCCAGTAGCCACCGCTCAGCGCTGCCCCCAGGATGCGTAGGACCCCCTCCTGAAAATAATGACTGTCAGGAAGATGCCCCTTTGGCACTGCGATGTTCCCATCACCACTGAGACCCAACCCTACGGGAGCTTGCTCTTCCTCCCACGAGGCCTGAGCAGACAAAAGGATGAAGCTTCCTGAAGGGAACTGATGGGAAATGGAGGTGGACTGGGGCCTGGGGCCCAGAGCAGGGGTTGGGGTGTGTGTGTGTGTGTGTGTGTGTGTGCAGTGCTTAGTGGCTGACTTGGCTAGTAGCAGCCAGTCTACTTCTTGGAAGGAAGCGAGCTGTGGAGTCTGAGGAGTATCGATTCAAATCCTAGCTTCGTCACTTAGTTGCTGTGTGACCTGAGGTAAGCAACCTCACCTCTCTGAGTCTGTTTCCCCACTGGCAAATTGGAAATAATCACAGCACTACCTTGCCCTCTGAGTGTGCTTAAAAAAATTGGTGGCCAGACCTGCCCATTTACCTGAGCAGCAAGAGTTGTGGGGCTCTGGTGCCAGTAGAACTGTGGCTGCAGGGATGAACGGGCAGGCTTCCCAGGCAGCCCCACGGCTTTCCTTTTCTGGCCCGAGTTGAAGCAAAGTCCGTAGATGGCCAGGGCAGAGAGGGGGCATCTGACAGGCCAGCCCTTCTCTTTCCCCGCCCCCACCCCGTGACCTAATGACCTGCCCCATGCCTCCCCAGCTCTATGGCTACTGCTACCAGGACAGCGAGGACATCCCTGACACCCTGACCACCATCACGGAGCTGGGGGCCCCTGTGGAAATGATCCAGCTGCTGCAGACGTCCTGGGAGGACCGATTCCGAGTGAGTGAGCAGGGGGGCCGAGGGCCCTGGGCTCCTGTCTCCTTTCTGGGATGGTTCTCCCTTAGAAGGCCAGCCCTCTGGAGCGGCCAAGGGGGAGGGAGGGAGGGGGGGAGGGAGGGGAGGAGGACACAAAGGCTGACTCAGCCAACAGGCAAAGGGTTAAAAAAAGCAGGCCACAGAGTCCTGACCCTGTATATTCTTGCTCCCCTCGGGCACACACTCACACACCCTTGTTCCCACACATATATACACCTTTGCTCACACACACATACACACACTCACACACACATACACACACACACACACGCACGCACGCACGCACGCACGCCTTCAGTCTCTGTAACACACACACATACCCTCGGTCCCTGATGCACACGCCCTCAATATCTGTAACATAAGCACACACACCACCTCGGTCTCGCTTACACACACACACACCCTGAGTCTCTGTAACATGCACACGCCCTCAATATCTGTAACATAAGCACACACACCACCTCAGTCTCGCTTACACACACACACACACACACACCCTCAGTCCCTGTAACATACACACACCCTCAATATCTCTAATACATAAGCACACACACAACCACGGTCTCTCTTAAACACACACGTGTACACGTGCAGTCTCTAACATATACATACACACAAGCAGCTGCCAGTGGCCAGTGTCCAGGACTAGAAAAGACCTAAGGTAACCTTTACAATCCCCCTAGGTCTGTCCTGAACTTAGATCACTTAAGAAAGACTCCCAGAAGGAGATTCATCCCACAGTCCCCTTAATCGTTGTCCTTACCAGGTCCAGCTAGCCAAGGGCTCGCAGGGAGTCCTGGACCCCTGTGTAAGACCCTTGCCCTCATCAGGCCTCAGCGAGCACCAAGGTCTACACAAAAGAGAGTCCAGCTGGAGCTATGCCTAGAACCCCAAAGGAGGGGGCACACCCTGGGGGTCCCCCTGGCCTCAGCAGGAGCAAAGCTTCAAGCAGCCCTTATGCTTGTCCCCGCAGATCTGCCTGAGCCTGGGGCGCCTCCTCCACCACTTGGCCCACTCCCCGTTGGGCTCAGTCACACTGCTGGACTTCCGCCCCCGGCAGTTTGTGCTGGTGGATGGGGAGCTGAAGGTGACAGACCTGGACGACGCCCGTGTGGAGGAGACGCGGTGCACCAGCAGCAGCGACTGTGCCCTTGAGTTCCCCGCCCGGAACTTCTCCCTGCCCTGCTCGGCCCAGGGCTGGTGCGAGGGCATGAATGAGAAGCGGAACCTCTACAATGCCTACAGGTGCCCCCGCGCCCCACCTATGAGCTCCAGCAAATGCTCGTGGGCCTGGGGAGCTCGGCAAGAGGGAGTGGGCAGGAGACCAGCCGAGCCCTGGAGACTTGCCTTGCCCTGTGGAGTCAGCAGAGGCAGGGAGGGGCCTCCCATCCAGTCAAGAAGGGAACATTCAGGCTCCTGGATGGGGAGGCTAAAAATAGTCAACCCCAAGGAGAATCTGGACTTGAGGGAGGGTGGGGGGGATGGTGGCAGCTGGAGGCTTCTTAAAATAGGCTTGGGCTCAGATTCTAGGGCTGGTGGGACCAGCATTGCCCTCACCTGCCCTGACCCTGGCCCTTGACCTCTGGGAAGCCCCTCACTGGGCCCTAGCTATAAGGGCTGTTCTGGCACCAGGATGATGTGGGATTGGGGAGGGCAAAGGGGTCCTATTCTTCAGGTTGCTGTGCTTACAATGTGCCAGGAAACACCATGGCAGCAGCTAAGCTGTGCCTGGTCACTGGGTTGTGCCTGGACGGGAAGCCAGGCTGGGCTTCTACCCCAGTTGGTGTAGAAGAAGGCTGACCTTGAGCCCTGGTTCCTTACCCCACAGGTTTTTCTTCACATACCTCCTGCCCCACAGCGCCCCGTCCTCGCTCCGGCCTCTGCTGGACAGCATTGTTAATGCCACAGGTGAGCACTCAGGTGGGGCCCAGGGCTCCTCCTCACCCTCCCTGCCCCAGGGGGAGCCTTCTGTGAAGCCCACTCCCCAGTCACCTGGGCCCAGATTCCAGAAGGGGTGAGGAGGGAGGAAGAGGCAGCTGGCTTACCTGCCTGGGGAGGGGCAGGAGCCAGACACCTTCCAGTAGCCTCACTGCTGTGCAGGAGAGCTGGCCTGGGGTGTGGACGAGACCTTGGCCCAGCTGGAGAAGGTGCTGCACCTGTACCGGAGTGGACAATATCTGCAGAACGCCACCACAGGCAGCGGAGCCGGTGAGTGGCCCCAGCAGAGGTCCCCGGGGCAGAGGAGTGCAGAGCAGGGGGGAGGGTATCTGGGCCCCCCTCATTGTTAACAGGTGGCTCACCCACCACTGGTTGCCAAAGGCCACTCTGATGCCACTCAGAAAGGCAGCTTAGAGGCAGCGATGCAGAGACTGCTGACCAGCCTCACCTCCACCTTTGCCCCTGGCTGGACTCAGTAATCACGGCTCTGCCTCAGACTGGGGGTGGGCACTGACACCCTTTTCTGGGTGACTCCAAATTCCATCACTTACTGGTTTGGGGACTTTGAACCCCATTGTCCTCATTGGTGAGTTGGGTCCAGTATCACCTGCGTCACAATACTGTTCTGGGGATTGCACGTCAGGTTAGGCACGTAAAGCAATTAGCTCAGTTCCTATTCCGAGCAGGATGTGGGCTCACTTCCTTCCTGCCTTCCCTACTGCCCGTCCAGGGCTTGGAGGGCAGTGTGAGATGGGGCCTGGCCACGGAAGGCAGGCCACGAGTTCTATGGTAGAAGGGTGGGTGGGGAGTGGGTCCTGGCTACTGGTCACCCACTGTGGTCCCTCCACTGAGGCCCTGGGGCGTAGCTGTGGTTGGCAGGGGCAATGGGGTGGGCAGCCTCCAGAGTCAGGGAGCCCTGGCCAGTCAGGTGTGGGGGAGCCCTCGTTAGCCCTGTAAATAAAGTTTAACGAGGTGAACAATAGCCGCCTCTGTCCCTGAGGACGCCGTTTATGGGGCTGTAAATCACAGCCCGCCTGGACTTTGGTCTAGTCCCTGGTAGGAGAAGGCGGCAGAGGGCGGGGTGACCAGCAGCCTGGGCTTCTCCGTTCTCAGGCCAGAGCTGGGGCTCCTGGGACAATGAGGAGAACATGGGCTGAACGGGAGACCTGCATCCGCACCCTGCCTGCTGATGAGGGGTCACAGAGCCTCCACTGGGCGCTTATAAAATGGGGAGCTCACAGGTTCTTCCTCCAGCCTCCTGCCCCCACACTCAAGCTGGCGATGCCCAAATGGTCATGTTGTTGGTGCTGGCCAGTCATTGTCATGCACTTAACATCAAGAGCCCCCACCAGCCCCAAGACCCACTTGAGGGGTTCCCCTGGCCTCTCTCCCCAAGGCTCCAGAGAAAACCCACTGAGGTCTGCACAGCGCCACCCAGGGTCTAACTTGGGACCTGGTTAGAAAGGGGTGCTCTCAGGCCCCCAGCCCAGACCTCCTGACCCAAAATCTGCATGTGCACCAGATTGCCCTGGTGGGTCGGGCGCACTGGGGGTGCGAGAGCTCAGCTCCAAATGTCCAAAATGCTCTGCTGTGCGCAGCCTGCCAGGACAGCGTGCGTGCGCCCTCATCCGTGCACCTCAGGTGAATCCTGAACCAACTGGGAGAGGTGTGTGCATGAAGGGTGCCCCTGGGTGGTGCCGGCAGTTAGCACGCTCCTTAGCTGTTGAGGCTGAGAGTCCACCCAGAGGTGCCTTCAGTGAAAGGCCTGGGGCTGGGCCTGTGAAATGCCAGTCAGGGAGAACCCCCACGAGGAGCCCCTGGGTGGCGCAGTGATTGAATGCTCAGCCGCAATCCAAAAGTCCGTCGGTTTAAGTCCACTCAGACCCAGCTCGGCAGAAAGCCCTGGAGACTTCCTCCTGGAGATGGACCTCACTGCCATCGAGCAGATGCGGACTCTTAGTGACCCTACGGGACAGGGTAGAACTGCCCTGTGAGTTGCCGAGATCGTAACTCTTCATGGAGTAGAAAGCCCTGTCCCTCTCCCCTGGAGTCTCATGGCCCCTGAAAGCCTCCCGGAGCCCCATTCTCCCGACACGTGCGGGGTCGCTAGGAGCGATGGGCATTTGGATGTCCCTTCCTAGCCAGCGTGCATATTCCCGTCTTTAAATTTTGCCTTTTTGTGAACAATCAGCCGTGCTTCTATCGTGAGTCTGCTTACCTCTCCGCCCTCCTAGCCCTCACCGCTTCCCTGTTCTCACTTGTGCCCCATCACCCCCCTGCCCTGCCCCCCGCAGAGTACCGACGTATCCCAGGCAGCACTGTCCCCCAGGACAACTACCACTGCTGGCCTTCCTACCACCACGGCGGCTGCCTGCTATCCGTGTTCAACCTGGCGGAGGCCGTGGACGTCTGTGAGAGCCACGCCCAGTGCCGAGCCTTCGTGCTCACCAACCAAACCACATGGACAGGTGAGCCGGGGCCAGAGGCCACCCCAATGCGGTGGCTGGGCTTCCCTGGATGGTCAAGGGGTTGTCAGGAGCCCTGCAGAAGCCAGAGGGGAGGCTGAGATGATGGGAGAAGGATTTGGGCATCAGGGTAACATTTTCCGTCCTTCACCCCTCACCTCTGCCTCTAGGCCGGCAGCTGGTCTTCTTCAAGTCGGGCCGGAGCCAAGTGGTCCCCGATCCCAACAAGACCACCTATGTGAGGGCCTTGGACTGACTTCTCTGAGAACCCAGCCAACCCACTGCCTGTCCATGCCGGCGAGGCCTGTCTGTGGAGGGAGTGACAGGCACCCGCCAGGCTCACTGTCACCTTGGAACCCCTGCCAGACAGACCGACATGACCAGGACAAATGTGCAATATTGCAAAATGTTAAAATGTGAGTTTACCAGCCTAGGCATGGACTGCTGGCCCCGGGGCTGGGAATCCAGGGGCGTTTGCCCACTTCTCCGGGCCTCCAAGCAGCACACAAGGCCCAGGCGGGCCTCCCCTGGGGGAGTGTGGCCCTCACTATGTTCGAGGGTGAAGCCAAAGCGCTGCTGCTGCTGCTGCTGCTGCTGCTGCTGCCGCCACACGTGCCAAAGCCGGGTGGGGCTGCGGGAGAACAATCGAAGCGCAGTGTTCTCTGAGCCAAGCTCCGCACAGGTGCCCCGGAGTGTAGGCAACTCTGGCCTCCTGACGGGCAGCCCAGGGGACCGTGGCAGAGGAGCACACAGCCGTATGAGCCAAGACGTGGGGCCGAGGAGCAGGCTGCGGTTTGAGCCAGGACCAGGGATGGGGTTGGGGCCGGGGCCTCTCTGCCTCATTTGCTTTCAGTGAAAGCAGCCGAGACCAGGCTCTCCCCTCCTGGAGTGTGTGTGTCCGGAAGCTTTTGTACTTCTTGTTCGGTAAATTGTTTATTTTTGTAAAAAATAAAAGAAAATATCATTCGGTTAATAAAACGATGGTTCTCCGCAAAGACTTCCCCAGCCCCGGCTTCCTGGGCTGTGACTTCCTCGTCCTGTCCTCCGTTAATCTTTGACTATGGTGACCAGATTTGAACCTTGGTAAAGCGGGACACCGTTGATAAAACTCATATCCTGGTGAAATAGCCACATGGCAGCCGAAAACCATGTACCCTAGCTTGTCGTGCGTTCTTTCCAGAAATCGGGACTGTTTTAAAACGCCGTGGGACGCAGGAAAATTTGTTAAAAATCAGGACTGTCCCGCCAAAAGCGGGACGTCTGGTCACCTTATCTTTGACGTGTGTCTGGGGGCAAAGGGCCAGTGGCATCAGTGGCAAAGCACTGAAATCCACAAAGCCAGTTTTCTGGTGGTGTGGCGGGTGATATGCTGGACTGCCATCGGCAAGGGGAGCACCTGGCTCTCGGAGGGAGCACGATGAGGCTGCCTCCTCCCATAACCTTGACCGCCTCGGGAACCCCAGGCTGCCCCTTTGGGTTGCTGTGAGTCAGCATTGACAGCTGGTCTCCCTTTGGGGTTCCAGCAGTGCCCCGCCCTCCTCAGCCCTCCACATTCACATCCTTACATGAAGAAGTTTGCACTTTCGTATGCCGCTTCTGACAGCCAAGGTCTCCGTTCAGAGGCCTACTGCCTTTGTGGCAGCCAGGAGAACCTGCTTCAGGAAGGCAGTCATGGAAGACACCTGCAGCCCCCACACCGGACAGCACAGCTCTGCCTCCCCGCCGCCCACAGATCCTGAGAGCACCCTTCTGTTTGGGACTCTCTGAGCAGGAGAGAGACGGAGCGTGGGGAGAGAGGAAGGGCCGTGTCAGGACCAGCACCCTCTTTCTGGACTTGAGAGGGTTGGGGGAGGAGGGTTTCTCGCCGTCCAAGTGTGTGCGTGCAGAAAGAAACTGGCCTGACGGTCCAAGATCACATGGAGGCTGGAGAGAGCCCCAACATGAACGCAGATATGTGACTCAAAATCTCCTCCCCTTCTCTTTTAGACCCGTGGCTTTCAGAACATTCTTACAGAATGCAAACTTGAGAGGCCTTTCGGATAGGGTCCGACTTTATCTTAGAGCCCATGTTCTCCTCAGTGAGTGTGGTGGCTAGAATGGGCCCTGCAGTCACTGAGGTGTCCGCAGTAACCCTGGACTCCTGGCTACACTCGATGCTCTCTCTGACCGGCCGTGTTCTGAGGCCCAGGGAGACCCAGGTTGCAATTCACCATCACCACTCCCAACTGACCCCCAATACCCTGCCTGCCCCTGGCTGTCCGAGCTTCCTGGTCGCAGAGGAAGGCTCTCTAGTGAGCTTACCCCCGACACTCTCTTTGTCAAACCTTGTGTGTGTGTGTGTGTGTGAATTGGGGAAGGTGTACCGAGCAGATTGTCAGCTTTTCATTCAATAATTCACACACATGGTGTTTTCTCTCATTCACCGCGACCCTCAAAAGGGGACATCCCTTAGCCCACTGCATCCCTGTATTCCCTCTCTCCCTATATTCCCTATCCATTCCTCAAGCTTCTCCAAATCCACTGGACTTGGTCCTGAGGTAAATGCTACCTGTTTTTTTAAATCTCAGCTGGTGATTCTAAGGTGTGCACACTTCCCCAGTGTTAGCGTTCCCCCTTTTAAACCTCTCTGTGGTTTGGTTAAAAATGGAGCCATGGAGTGAGTTCAGTTCATGCAAGGTGATGATGCCAGTCTCTATCCAATCGGCAAACCTGCTTTTTGGGGTTTAAAAAAAATTTTTTTAAATGATTTTGAGTTTTATTCCACATTTTTATCCCCCTCTACCCAGGACCTTTCTGGGCAATGGGGGCAGCTGGGCACCATCTAGTTCTTGAAGGCTCCTTTCAACCAAGCCAAATCCTCACTCCTCCGAGGAAGACTCCCCAGTCCAGTGCCAGGCTCTGGCCTTGGTGACGTACAGATGTCAGTCCAGAGTTTCTGACGAGGAAACTGACACCCAAGTTCCAGTTGCTAAGGAATTCCAGAAACACTCACACCCAGCCCCCTGACGTCAAAACCGGTGTTGTGTACACCCCGGAGAGGAAGGAGATGCAGCAGAGCTTGGGGGAGGCCCGCCTGCGTTTCAGTGCTTCGACTCTGCCCTTACTTGGATACCCTAGCACAGAGGTCCAGGGGACATAACACTTTCCAAAAAGGAGCCAGCCACAGGGGTCTGGAGTAAGGATAGGTAGCATTTTCCATGTGCGTGGGGCGGTGGGGAGGGAGGGTGGGAGGGCAGTAAGGAAGCTTTGCTTCTGAACCGATTTCTTGGGCCAAAGTGAGCCAGGCTCCGTTCTGGAGGAGAGAAGGGAATGCTTTCATGGAAACTGGAACGCAGAGGCAGCAAGATGGCCAGAAAAGAAGAAACAGGGCTGATCTGGGGTAAAAGGCTTCCTCCCCTGGAATGGCCATTTCATGTTGCCGCCTGTCTCTCTGGAGAACTTTCTCAGGTCCAGGGTGTGTCTACTCCCTGCTCTGGCTCAGGCCAGAGCCTCATTCCCCCTCACTACCACTCCTGCCTCACCCGAGTCTGCCTACTTCCCTGCACGATGAACGGCATCCAGGCCTGGGGGCAGAAGACAGACACTCGCTCCATTGAAGTCTCAGTGGCAACTGTCATGTGCCAGAGGGCAATGGTGGGGAGAGGGATCTGTTTGGGGGTAGGGGAAGCAGGGGCCAGCACAAGAAGAGCTGAGCTTATTTGTGGGCCCCCCACAAAGCTCTGGAACCAGCCAGAGCTAGAGGCAGGACGCCAGACAGTCCTGCTTTGGGTTCGCTGTGTGATCTGGGCCATGGTGCCTGAGCCCCCACGTCCCCACCTGCAAGTCTCAGACGGATAGGGTCTGTCTCGAAGGAGTGCCGTGGGATCTAACAGAAAGAAGGTGCGTGAAGTTTTTAACTGATGTTAGCGGGCAAGGGCTTAGGAGATACTGAGGCTGACATTATTAGCGAGCTGAATCCCCAACCTTCAGCGAGGACCCGAGGCACGGGTCAGACCACGCCTCCATCCCCACCCCAATTGGGAGCACGATGTTGGAAGGGGAGCCCGGCTCTCTCCGGGTCAGTGCCCTGCGAGCGGTACTGTGTGGCAGACAGAAGGAGGAAAAGGATTAACAGGAGAGCAGAAAATGGGATTAGGCAGCTCAGCATCATGTGCCCGCCCAGCCCCTCCCCAGCCATGACAACGGCGTGTGGCGTTCACTCTGTGCCTCTGAGGTCCCGCAGACCTCCAACTGGGTTGTCCCTGCTCCTCTCCAGACAGAAGGGAGATTCCACGGACTCCAAGTCTGAGGCCATTCCATCTGAGGCCAGCTACAACCTGGCAGACCTGGGCATCTTGACGTGTGATATCTCATGGACTGCTCACAGAAACCCTGGGTGGGGTGTCACCCGGGGTGGGAGAGAATCGTGTTCAGGGTCCTTCACTCGCCGGTTCAGAGGCAGGATTCGAGCATAGGCAGTGACACCTGAAACCCCATGTCCCTTCCCCTCCACCCAGCTGTCTCACATAGGAGCACAGCTACGTCCTGAGCCTTTGGGGGCACGATCTATGCATGCCAGCCACTCTGTCGGGCAGGCTTTCCACACCCAGCCCTTGCCTTCCCTGGGAAACCCAAAAAGCTATGGGAGAAACCAGCCCGGCTGTTCTGGCAACATCCCAGTGGAGTTAGAGGTCCCCAAAGAGCCCATCTTTCTTTAAGGAAGGACCCCCAGGGTCTGTCCTGTTAGTTATATTCCATGCCGCCAAGTCAACTTTGACTGACAGTGACTCAGAGTGACAGAGTGGGACCCCACCCCGGAAGGATGTCTGGGCTGATCCTTCAGGGAGCAGACCCCAAAGCAGAGCCACGGGGTGGGTCTAAGCAGCCCGCTTCTCTGTCAGCCAGGCTCAGGGCTCCTCTGAAGTCTGTCCTGTAGGATACGCCGTCTTCCCGGTTCACCTCTCTACAAATCCCAGCAGTGCTGCCTGCTTGGGTGGGACAAGTGTCATCAGCATCATTCTGGGCCGCGTAAAGAAAACAGATGGCTCAAGCTCCGGAGGATCCCAGACCACAGTGTTTGGGGAGCTTTCCTTCGCTTACTCCCCTCCACAAGCCCGGATTCCGCCACTTTCTGCCTTCTCCCTTCCAGACTGTGAGCCCTCGTCTCTCGGGTCCTGCCTGCCCCCTCCCCCCCCGCCCCCCGCCCCAGCCTCCACCTGCATCTTCTCACATGCCCTCCCCTGACCTCCCTCAAGCTTCAGAAAGTCTCAGTAGAGAATAAGTGTCTAGAAAAGAATGATGGCAACATATCTACAAATGTGCTCGATACAGTTGATGTATGGATTGTTACCAGAGCTGTAAGAGCACCCAATAAATTTTTTTTAAAAAAGGAAAGAAAAGAACATGGTAGACTCTTCGAAAAAAGAAAGTCTCTTCTGAGACAAGACCTCTTAGCTCTCTGAGTTAGGTCCCAATGGGAAACGGAGAGAATGCTTCACAGCTGATGTATGAGGGGCTTCAAGAAGTTCCAGGGAAAATATTCCATTCGTTTTCATTCCATTTCCCACAAACCTTTGGGGGCTCTGAGAAGCACCCTGCAGGACAGTGCTGGGAGCCGGGGCTAGCAGCTGAGCTGTTACCATCCCTACCTGAGGGAGTGGAGTCAGAACAGTGACCAAGGGACACAGCCAGACAAGGACATGAGTTCAAACCCCCCCACTGTCCAGTTAAGAGTGGAATGTGTAACTCTTCAAACAAACGAACTCCCTGTCATGAGTCACATCTGACTCACAGGCACCCTACAGGTCAGGGCAGACTTGCCCGGTGAGTTTCTGAGACTATTCTTTACAAGAGTAGAAAGCCTCCTCTTTCTTCTTTTTTTTAAAAGATGATTTTATTGGGGGCTCTCACAGCTCTTAGAACAATCCACACACCAATTGTATCAAGCATATTTATACATATGCTGCCATCATCATTTTCTAAACATTTACTTTCTATTTGAGCCCTTGGTTTCAGTTCCTCTTTTTTCCCTCCCTCCCCCACACTTCCACCTTCAGGAGCCCCTGATGAATTATAAGTTATTATTTTTATATCTTACACTGACCGCTATCTCCCTTCACCCATGTTTCTGCTGTTCGTCCCCCTGGGGGTGGGGGGCGTTGGTTAGTCATTGATCATTGGAGTAGGTTCTCCCTTCCTCTGCTTCTCCTCCCACCTTCCCCCTACCCTCCAGGTATCCCTACTCCCATTCCTGTTCCTCAAGGAGTTATCTGACCTGGATTCCTCTTATCTGTACCAACGTGCATGCTCCAGTCCAGCCAGACTGGGGTCATGACATGGGGGGTGAGAAAGCGTCGAAGACCAAGAGGAATATTGTGTGTTTCACTGGTGATATACTTCGCCCTGGTTGACTCATCCCTTCCTTGTGACCCTACTGTGAGGAGATGTCCTATTGTCTACAGATGGGGTTTACATCTCTGCCCTGACCCCCTTGTTCTCAACAATATGGTTTTTTGTTTTGTTTTGTGTCTTCTGATGCCTGTTACCTGATCTAGTCAACACCTCATGATTGCACAGGCTGGTGTGCTTCTTCCATGTGGGCTTGTTGCTTCTCTGCTAGATGGCCGCTTGTTTA
>NW_022111379.1:12879584-12882004 GCF_000313985.2 Echinops telfairi
GCTTCCTCAATGTATTGCCATATAAATATATGTACATAGGCCAATATCTCTATTTTTATGAATTAATATGTTTACATAGTGCACACCTATGTTTATACCTCTATCCATAGCTCTGCTTCCTAGATCTTTCCTCTGTTTCCTTTTACCTTCCTCCTGCCCCATCACACTCAACCTTCTTCTGCCTCTTAGTAATTCCTCTCAGCTAGATTGCTGTTGCTCCAACACCACCAGGTCTCTACATCCTCCTTGTTGTTGATTTTAATTCCCTAGTTGTTCCCCTGTCTATGGTGTTGTCTGCTCACCGCTCCCTTCCCGCACCTCCTCCTCCCCCCAAGTCCCTCTGGAACTGTCAGTCCCGTTGCTCTCTACTCAGGCTTCCTTCCCCTGCCTATCTTATATAGGTAGAAAGCCTCCTCTTTCTCCCATGGAGCTGGCTAGTGGTTTTGAACTGCTGACCCTGTAGACTGCCACCCAACACATTTCCACTATGTCACCAGGGTTCCTTAATTAAGTATTCTTTAGTTGTGATGCTAATGGAAGGAGATGTTGAAATATTCTGGTTTATAATGACCCAATGTCTTTCATTGGGTTAGCCCTAAGAACTCTGAGTATGTTACCCTCAAAAGTAGAGTTTATACTAGTATTCTCTGTACCAAACCAAACCCACTGCCATCAAGTCAATGCAACCCCACACTGACCCTATAGGACGGGAACAACTGCCCCTGTGGGTTTCTGAGACTGTAACTCTTTCCGGGAACAGAAAGCCTCATCTTTCTTCCACAGAGCCACTGGTGGTTTTGAACTGCTGGCCTTGTGGTTAGCAGCCCAATGCATAACCACTACACCACCAGGCCTCCTCAAATTAATTTGACCTCCTGCCCGCTTTTCTATTCTGTAACAGTCAAGATGGCGAGAGTTCGTCTCCCATCCTTTGCACAAGTTATGGGGAGGGACCAGTCCCCAGGCAAGGACGTCATGTTTAGTAAAGCAGATGTTCAGCCAAAATCAAACCCAACCACAGAAAAGAAGAGGGACTGACAGCCGGGCTGCAAGAACGGGCTCAAGCATAACAATTGTGAGGATGCCGCAGGATGGGGCAGGGTGCGGTTCCATTGCGCATCGGGTTGCTATGAATCGGAACCCCCTCGGCACTCTCTGACGACAACAACCACCACAACAAAGTTCTGTTTGAATTCTGTTTTCCCTATGTGCTCTACTCAGCCTGCCTTTGCCCAGCTCCACGCGCGCAGCCCTCTCCTGCGCTTTCCCGCAGCCCAGCCCTTTGCTGGTCTTCCCCACCACTGATGACTGGGCTGCGCTAGCAAGCCAGGAGATTTCTGGGCACACTTGACCCCTCCCCCCCCACCAAAAAGATGTCCTGAGTGCTGGTCACTATGGAACAGCCGTGGTGGGAGAGGGGTTCCTCGTTGGGCTACCAACGGGAAGGTTAGCGGTTTGAAACCACCGGCCACTGCTCAGGACCAAGCTGAAGCGCCCTGCCCCTCTTCAAGATTCAGAAACCGGCAGGGGACAGTTCTCCGCTGCCCTGTGAGTCACTCGGAGTCAGAAATGGCTCGGGGGCAGGGAGAGAGGCGGCTCTGTGATGAACAGCAGGATAGCCGATGTGCCCCTGCCTTCCGGGAGCTTGCAATGTGTAGACCTTACGAAGATGAGCTAAACAAAGCCGTCTGTGGGCCTTGACCACCCAGCGGTGAGGTCCCTTTCCCCAGGAGCATCCCCCATGCCTGCCCTGCTGTGAACACTTCTTCAGCCAGAGAAAGGCTTGCTTATCCTTACTCTTTTATTTCTTATCTCTAAGCCAGTTTCCTATTTGTCACCAAACATTCCCCGCATCCCCATGGCAACTCAACTTCTTCAACAGGCTTTGGTGTAGGCCTGGGCAGAGGCTTCCCGAAAGTGCAAATAGGTTGTGCCTACTGTCTCGCTCCTTATCCACACACTTATTTGGCCCTTCAAAGAGCTCTGGGAGATTAGGGAGGCACGAACCCACCTCTCCTCAGACAGGCAGTCTTTCCACAGGAAGTGGGGTTTGATCAAGTGGTCAGTAATCCTTCCTTTAGATGTCCTGCTGACTTGCTGGCCGTGGAAACAAAATAAAAACCTTCCCAGAGGCCCGTCCGTTGCCCCTCGTTTTCCAACCCGGGGGTCCATGTCCAGGAAAGGCACTGGTTCTGTCCCAGCCATCCGGGAGATGAGTCTTTGATTAATAGGGAGAAGGTAGACAAAACCAAACACAAACCATACAAGTCGGCTTGGCTTTCCATCACTCATCTGAGCTGGGACAGAAGACGACATTAGGTTATCCGCTTCTTGTTTCATTTTGTTGTCATCACCACCTTGGATTCCCCACCCTTCAGGTTGTTTAGAGCCTATAGATTCCCTTTCAGCGTCCTGGCCAT
>NW_022111379.1:12882703-12884835 GCF_000313985.2 Echinops telfairi
AGTGGTGTTAACAAACCCAGGGACAATGGAACAACAAGTGATCCAATCAGTGGTGAGGAGAATGTGGGAGGCCTGGTAGGGCATGATCAAGGGTAATGTAACCAAAATGAATTGCTGAAACCCTGGTGTAGACTGAGCATGATAGTGGGACAGGAGTAAAGTCAAGGGAAATAGAGGAAAGAGCTGGGAGGCAAAGGGCATTTATAGAGATCTCGATAAAGGCATGCACATATGCAAATACATTTATATATGAAGATGGGGAAATAGATCTATGTGCATATATTTATAGGTTTAGTATTAAGGTAGCAGAAGGACATTGAGCCTCCACTCAAGTACTCCCTCAATGCAAGAATACTTTCTTCAATAAAAAAAAAATTTAAGGGCAACAATTATTCTAAACAACTCTTGTGCTTAGGGCACAGAGATGTTCTAGTTGGGAAAGACAGTTTGCCTTCTGTCTTGACCTCCTCTATCTTCTTCAACCAGGTTTGATGGGGTGGAGTCTTCTGACTCCATTGTTGAGCTATGCAGCATTTTGATGAGCAAGTGAGTTTCTTCTTTAATCATAGACCTCTGCACAGCACATTTAGAGCTCTTTGACTTGGGTCTCGAGATAGTGCTATTCCCGGAATGAACTTCACACACTGAATGTTTTTTTAAATTACCCACAATCCTATCACACATGCTGAAATGACCTTCTCTCCCCCACCCCCACCCCCCTTTACAGACTCTCCAACAATTTGCTGAGATGACGAGATTTATACACAGTGCTTTCCAGTTAGGAACTTAGCAACGTACACGTTAACTCCTTAATGTTCAAGTCTTTAGAGAGTCCGGGAATGCTACTTCTGAAACGATACTGAGCAAACACTTCAAAATGCAGTAAGGTTTCCATGCAATAGATATTCCTTGCAGCAGTACTTAGAATCACACAAAAACGTATGTTATATGATAATATAAAAATGTAAAAGCTAGCAAGATACATAACAAAAAAAACAATCCTCACTGCCATCGAGCGAATTCTGGCTCATAGCAGAAGCACAACGCCCCAGGGTTCCAAGCCCATGAGCACAGCTCTGTAAAATCATACATGAAATCATACATGTAAAATCATACGTGAATCATACATGTAAAATCATACATGAATCATACATAAAATCATACATAAGAAAGAAAGAAAGAACACCCATACTATTGGGATAATAAACTACTTGGCCCCTTTCTTTATTTTCTAGACATTTTGAGGAGGATGACAGGTTGCTTTATTAATAAAAGTGTTCGTTTTAAAAATTGTTCAATAGATTTAAAAAAGAAAAGCTCACAGTCATCTAGTCCATTGCAACCCACGGCGAACCTGTCAGACCGAGTTCTCCTGAGTTCTGAATGCCTTGGTTTTCCACTCTTTACAGGAGTAGATAGTCTCATCTTTCTCTCATAGAGCAGCTAGTAGCTTTGAACCCCTGACCTGCTGGTTAACAGCTTAATGGATAACCCACTATATATACTATTAGAGATCCTCAATGGATTAAAGAAGTAGCTAGATTTCTTTTCTTTTTTTTAACCTTAAGTGGAACCAAAGGCCTTGGATAGTACAAATAGTTACATGCTCAACTGCCAACCAATATGCTTTTCCGCTTTTCAGTATATGAACCCAGGATTGATGAACGTATAGAAACAGCAAATAGAATAAGTGGGAAGGGGAGTACAACGGGGGTGGGGGTAAAAGGAAGAGGATGTCAAGTAGTCCGTGTAGAAAAAGATTGTTTGGAAACTGATTGTGGTAGCAATTGTACAATTCTACTTGACATAATTGAAATATGGAATGATATGATATGATGCATGATATGATAAATCTCAACTAATAAAAAAAAAAAGAAGTACATAAAAAAAAAAAAAGGTTGTACCTTCAGTGCAGTCCTCTGAAGTAAATTATTCTAGGGGGAGGGGCTGTTGTCCACGTAGTTGGGATTGGGGCCGGCCCCTCACACCTCTCTACTGGTTCCCTACTCCATGCCGGCCTGTTGCATTCACATCTTGAAGGACTTGGTTAAAGGAAGGGTCTGGGGAGGAGATGAGCCAGTCAGGGTGTGATGTAGCAACAATGAAACATACAACTTTCCTCTAGTTCCTAA
>NW_022111379.1:12884935-12887442 GCF_000313985.2 Echinops telfairi
CCCTTTTGAGCCACACGGACTATCTGAAGACGCGCTGGTGGAGGAGTGGTTTCACACTGGGCGGCTAAGTGCAAGGTCAGCGGTTTGAAACCACCAGCCTGCTATATTAGAGAAAGATGAGGTTTTCTATGTAGCTTCTACCCTGTGCTATGGGGTTGCTATGAGTCAGCGTCGACTGGATGGCATTGACTGGGGTTTGGGTTTGGAGCTCTCTGAGGTCCTGGGGGGGGGGGCGGGGGGCGGTGTAAGCAGTGAGGGACCGCTGCCACCTCCCCAGGGGCTCTGTGGAAGAGAAGGCTGGAGAACTGCTGCAGAGCAGATTACAGCCACGAGAAGAAGAAGATGGCAGCTAAGAAAGACCCACTTAGCGCAGGTCTCCTCGGCGACGCAGCAAGTCCCCAGGGGCAGGGATTGCCTCAAGGACAGGGGGTTTGGATGGAGTATAGGCTATCTGAAAAGGAGACCTTTGACACTTATGGGCCTAGTAGGACCCCACGACTACTAAGCTCAGCGAGCAGAACTCATTTTTCTTTTTTTCATTATTTTCTTGGGAGCTCATACCACTCTTATCACAATATGATCCCTTCAGGACCAGTGGGGAGAGTGGCGATACCGGGAGGATGGAGGGAGGGTTGGGTGGAAAGGGGGAATGATTACAAGGATCTACATACAACCTCCTCCCTGGGGGACGGAAAACAGAAAAGTGGGTGAAGGGAAACGCCGGACAGGGAAAGATATGACAAAATAATAATTTATAAATTATCAAGGGCTCATGAGGGGGGAGGAGCAGGGGGAGATGAAGAATTGATGCCAGAGGCTTAGGTGGAGAGCAAATGTTTTGAGAATGATGAGGGCAATGAATGTACAAATGTGTTTGACACAATGGATGGATGGATGGATTGTGATAAGAGTTGTATGAACCCCTAATAAAATGATTTTTTTTAAAAAGGTTGAAGATTCACTCACTCACTGGTGCTCAAAAGAAAGCTCTGCCTATCAACTTCCAGAAGGACAGCCACGGAGAGCCCTGTGGCTCAGCACCAACTCAGTAACGACTGGAATGGACAGACTGACTGCCATGAGTCGATAACGACCCCATAGGACACAGTAGAATGACACTCTTGGGTTTCCTAGACTTTAAATCTCTATGAGACCCCACAGCCTCATCTGGTGGATTCGAACTGCTGACCTGGTCCTTAGCAACCCAACGTGTGACCCCCTATGCCACCACAATCACGCTCCCATTTTGCTAGAAGGTTTGGGTTTAAACGGATCTTTTAGAAAGTGAGCCCCACCCGTTCTTCTAATCTGCCACAAGTGTCTGATAGCATGAGACCAAACGTTCCAAACACACTCCATCGAGTCACTTCCGAACTCGTAGGGGGCCCTTTGGAACAGGGAAGAAGTGTCCCTGTGGGTTCTGAGACCGTAACTCTTTCTGGGAGTAGAAACCTCTTCTTTCTCACACAGGGCAGCTGACTGTTTCAAACTATTGACTTCGAGATCAGCAGCCCAACCCACGATGCCACCAGAGCTCCTTGGGCTGGATCACAGGGGGACTGAATTATAGATAACTTCAGCAACCAGCATGGTGGCTTGGGGCGGGGGTGGGGGGTGGGGGCTGGGGGGCAATCCGGAGAACCCAGCCCTGCGCTCCTCCGTACCACAACAGAATCCAGGCCCTGAGATAGCAGGAACCAGAGATTATTCTGCGTCTGATTTCTCTTGATTTGTAAATTTGGGGACACTAATTCAAATTCAAAACTAAACTAAAGACATTCGTGGCCAAATAGAGTAGGTCTACCCTCTGGAGCCAGCCGGTCAGCGGCCCTTATGTGTCCCTTCTACAGATGACCCCACCCCAGGCCTGGCTCCCACGAACTCAGGCCGCCCCGGCCTTGCTGTGTTGGTCCGCTCTTTGATGAGGGTGATGGAGGATACAGGCCCTGGGACGTATGAAGGCAGGTGGATTGGTCCCTCTTTGGGAAACCCTTCTCCCGCCAGAGCCTGAGAGCTGGTGAGGGTTTTCATCGTAATTTGTTTCTCCGTCTGTTGTTGACATCAGTGGTGCTGTGAGGAGTGGATTTGATGCTGATCACACGGGCCCAGTGTCATCCTTGAGCCCTGCACAGAGGTCCCACCGAGCCAGCCAGTCCCACTCTGTGTCCCGTTGGTTGTCGCACTGGCTTCAGCCATCAGTGCGCCTAGCAGGTCGCCTCCCCAGAACATTGCCCAGGTTCCGGGGCCTGGCTTCCAGCAGTGCCGCCTCCCTCTTCCTGACACCCCGGAAACACCTGATTCCCTGCTGATGTCTACTGCCCAGCACTTATAAAGGAACCCAAACAAGCTTTACTTGAGAGACAAGCCTTTTCCCCACTGCAGTGGCCCGTGCAGGCGCTGGCTTTGCAGTTCAGAGAATAGACTTCCCCTCTGTTCTCAAGTCTTTGGGTACCCAAGCCGCCAGAGCTTCCAGCCAAGTGCAGCTGACACCCGCCACCCGGGGCCAA
>NW_022111379.1:12888943-12890948 GCF_000313985.2 Echinops telfairi
GATTCCCGGTGTTTCCAGTTTCTATCTGTAGCAGTGTACATCCTCACTGGTCCTGAAGGGATCATCTGCCCTGGATTCCCTGCGTTTCCAGGGGTAGAACTCACTTTTCAGCCTCTGTCCTGCTTCTTGTCTGTTCACAGTTTGCACAGTCCAGGAGGATTTGCAAGAAGACCTCAGACCACGAAGAGGAACCGAGGTCAAAGGCAGGGCCCGGGGCACATGCCATTTCTTCCCGACAGGCTCCGAAGTCTTCCGAAGACAAGGAGACCATGACCTACAATCCCTATCCTGTGAAGGGATATTCCTGATCCCACATCATCTTGTACCGCCTAAGAAGGGCGGTCCATCCAGAAACGATTGGGTTGTGCACACATATGGCCCATCATTCATCTTCGCGTGTTGATGCTGCCTCCAGGGAGGTAGCCCGGGAAGACTGGGACGTGTGGATGTAGTTCTGTCAGTCTGAGCGATTCCAGCATTCCTCTCATTTCTTCTCCAGAGGGAGCGAGAGCATCCCAAGTCTGGCTGACCCGTTTGGTTCCTGGGCATCCGCTGGTCTCAGATCAGGAAGAGGCCTGCAGACAGCAGACATCACAGGCTTGTCTTCCTGCAAGTGCTACTGCAATCTTCGGATAACGGCCTTGGGCCACTGCTATGGGATCAGGTGCTCCCCCCTCTAAAATATGGGTCGTAAATCCCAACTCCTGTACCTGTGCATGTAATCCCATTTGGGAATAAGGGTTTTCTTGGTTTTGGTAATGAAGCCCTATCGGTTGTAGAAAGTGTTATAAGCAAACCACTTTGTAAATTGATTTTGGTGTTCAGACGATACACAACATAAGAGCTATGGGATGTTTCACAAATGTGTGTCATCCAGGTGCGGGAGCCATGCTTGTCTTTCTGTAGCATTCCAACCTTGATAGACTAGGGTAAGTAAAAAAAAAATTTTTTTTAAAGCAACTGCTACAGAAGCATAGAAACCTTTATTAAGCAAAAGTATCACAATGTGAAGCTATTGTTTCTCCACACATCCTCCCCAGGATCTATACACTTCGGAAGGCAGTGTTTCCATCTCCCTAACACTTCCGCACGCTTCTCTTTACATCACAGCAAAACAGTACATTTGACATCCGCAAGGGACTCAAATTGCATTTCTTTTAAATGTTGAGTTTGGGGGAGAGCAAAAGGAAGTCTACAGGGGCAAGGTCAGGGTTGTAGGGTTGATGGGATAAGGTTTCCCCCAAAATCTCATCGGATAATCCTTGCTTCCTTCTAAGAAAATGCGGGTACATGGTGATGGAGGGGTGAGGGGGAATCCCTGGATCTCACTTTCCTGGCCTTTTCCTCACTATTCAGTTTGCTTAAAGCTCCTTCCTGAGAAGCCCGAGTGGTTGTGCTGTGTCCATTGGGAAAAATCCATCAAGATCTCCCTTCAGAGAGCAGTCCTTCAAAAAGCAGTCACCACGCCTTCTGAGCTGCCCTCTCTGCCTTTAGTTTAACTGGGCCAGCCGATACTCTCAGAAGCCACTGGTTGGAAATTTTTGTTGTTTTTTTTAATCATTTTATCAGGTGCTCGTACAGCTCTTATAACAATTTCTACATCCATTGTGTCAAGCACATTTGTACATATGTTGCCATCATCCTTTTCAAAATAATTTCTTTCTACTTGAGCCCTTGGTATCAACTCCTCTTTTTTGTCCTTCCTTCTTCATGACCCCTTGATAATTTATAAAGTATTATTATTTCATATCTTACACTGACCGCTGTCTCCCTTCACCCATGCTTCTGTTGTTCATCCCTCTTGTGTTTATACATTGATCATTGTGATCGGTTCCCCCTTCCTCCCCTCAGCTTCCTCATGGTATCGATACTCATGGTATCGATACTCCATTATTATTCCTGAGGGCTTTATCTGACCTGGATTCCCTGTGTTGAGAGCTCTTATCTGTATCAATGCACATGCTCTGCTAGATTTGTAAGATAGAATTGGGGTCATGATGGGGGG
>NW_022111379.1:12891370-12893822 GCF_000313985.2 Echinops telfairi
GGCACCATCATCTTTCCTCACCACATTTGCTTATTCACCCGTTTTGTCTTCAACAACCATGCTGGGAAGGTGAGCATCACAGAACATTGGATTATTAGAACAGAGTGTTCTTGAGTAGAGGCCCACTGTCATTGATCAGAACTTTTTTGAGGGTTCTCTAATGAGACTAAGACAAATGTATTCTTGAGAGAATTCACTTGTTTGTAGCCACCTCCTGATCACATTGGCATGGTAAGAGCATCTTGTTTGGAATAAACCCGTACAGGGATGACCTGAAATCCTAGTATCGAGACGTTGTACTTACACAAAACAGACACGACAGAGACCTTGTACAAGATACGAAGGAATGTCAGAAAGAATGCTGGAGAAGCAGACACGGATTTTTCCCCAGCGTGGATGGAGGGACCCTTCCCCCATCCACTGCTCTGCAAGTGAACTTCTAGTCTTCCAAAGTGGGAGAAACTAAGTGTCTCTTTGGTAAAGCTGCCCACCGGTGGTACTTCAGTTGTAGAGCATGAGAGAGCTCATAGGGTCCCTCAGTTGGTTGGGAGCCCTTTAGAAGTCCAACCCCGGTTTGTTCTCCAAGCTCCAGGAGTTCCTCTCTATGGGAGCTTATGCAGATCTCCTTCACATCCCTAAGCTTTGGCTTCTTATCTGTGAAGCAGGGATCGAATCATCCTTATGTCACAGGGCAGTTGTGGAATATAAATAAAACAACATCAGTAAAGCAGTCAGGCTGTCACAGCTTCCCAGGTGGAGTAGTTGGTTACGTGTCGGACTGCTAAGCGCCAGGTCTGCAGTTTGAAACCACTAACTGTCTCAGGAGAGAAAGACGAGGCTTTCTGCTCTGTAAAGAGTTGTTGTATCGGAAACTCAAAGGGGCAGTGCTACTCTGTCCTACAGGGTTGCTATGCGTCGAAATCAACTGGATGGCAGTGCATTTGATCTGGAGTTTTATAATGATCAATAGTGTGTTTTATCATTGGGCTCTGGTCCCGACTAGCCCCAAGAGATCCCGAGGGAGCGAGCCCATCTCTCCGGAGATTGGTGTGGTATGGGCTTTTCCAGGCTGTGCCAGCTCAGCTCCCAGCCAGATGTGGTTCAGCTCTTTTAGCAGATGAGGCAGCTGGGAGGGCTGGGAATCCGACAGGACCACCCATTGGGTTGGGGAAGGTGCTGGCAGGGCGGCATCAGCTGCAGCTGCTGGGCAGCCATCCAGGGTGGCAGGCACAGCGTGCAGGGTGTGGAAACAGACAACAGGTGGCAGTCGGCACTGCGAAGCGGACGGGCAGATTATCCAGCATTTGGTAACAGGGTGTCCCAACCAGCAGGTGGATCACAGCAATGGGTAATTCCGGAGGGCTGTTCTGGAATCTGAGCCGGCGAGAAGCAACAACAGTAGCATATCCCAGAACCCAACAATAGCTGGGCGAAGGGAGCCAGCGAGGGCAAAGCAGGGCTTCTAGCCTAGAAGGACCCGCCTGGTTATGAAGACAGACATGGGTAGGAGTCACAGGACCAGATGAGGCAGGAGAGAGCAGGGGTGTGTGGCCTGACCATGTGACAGGACTTGATGTGGTCCAGCCACACCCCAGACCTGGGTCTGCATCAGGGCAGTCTCCTAGGCAACCAGGGCGGGTCTGGTTGTCCCCACAGTGCTGGGGTGAGAGCAGGCAGAACAGGTCAGGAAGCAGGAAGCTTGACATCATTGCAAAGGCAACGCCTCTCTGCTCTCATTCCTCTTCCTCCTCCTCCTCCTCCTCTTCCTCCTCTTCCTCCTCTTCCTCCTCCTCCTCCTCCTTCTCTCATTCTCTCCAACGACCACTCCAGTTTTCCTTATCTTTGCATGTTACACTTTCTCTCCCTTCCATCCTATTTGAAACAGAACCCAAATGAGTAAGCGTACCTTTTTCCTTTTTTAATGAAAAGTTAGCCGTCTGGCAGGGCCTCACCTATGGCTAGGAGCCATCCTTGAAAGTAGCCATCCATCTGTAGTGGTAAGTACAATAGGAGGGAACTGGTTTCCCCACTGAGGAGGGAGGGTGAGGGTCCCCTAAAGCTTCGACTTGGCTTCATCTCCCATGTGTCCCCTTCTGAGGCTCAGCTAGGGGCACCTCCAGAGCTGCGCCCTGGACTCATGTCTTGCCCAAAACCAGAGAAGGCAGTTTAGGAGAGCAACAGAGTGACCCTGAGAGCCAGACTCTATTATCACCCATGCTGCACCCACAAGCCCAGCCCATCTTCACCTGTATTGCACCTCCTGCCTGCACCTTGGTCCCTGAGCTTCACCCACGCATCTACACCGTTTCTCTCTTTTTAAATCATTTTATTAGGGGCTCATACAACTCTTATCACAATCCATACATACATCAATTATGTGAAGCACATTTGTACATTCATTGCCCTCATCATTCTCAAAACATTTCCTCTCCACTTAAGCCCCCGGCATTAG
>NW_022111379.1:12894824-12896936 GCF_000313985.2 Echinops telfairi
GTTACAAAACCCGTAGGAATTAGAGCACCCAGGGTCCAAAAACAACGCAACGTCTCAAGATGCTAACGGCTAACCATTAAACCAAGAGTGGGATCCTTCCAATCTCGGAGCCGTGTGCAACTGCACAGATCACCCATCAAGAAGCCCAGCCCAGTCCTCTGTGGAGCTCTCTGGTCTCTTGCTTCCAACCAGGCCACCATTCTTGTCCCCCTGAGCACACATGTGACTCCCATCTCACGTCTGATTTCCTTTCACCCTTGAATTTGCACATCAACAATAGACTGCAATGGAAATGGTGTTGTGGGACCTCCCACACTAGGTTATAAAAAGCAAGGTTTGCTGGTTCCGCCCGGGCCTCTCAGGACACTTGTGCTCGAGGACCTCCTTGTGAAAACCCAGCCACCGTGCTGGAAGGAAGCCATGCCACACCAGAAAACCACATTTAAGGGCTGCCGTCCACCCTAGCTGAGCTCCCTGCCGACTGACAGCACCGACTAACTGCCAGTCATGGAAGCAAAGCACCTCGGGCCTTCGTTTGACTGCACCATCTGACAGCAACCACATGAGAGACCTCAAGGAGAGCCTCCCAGTTGAGCTCCGCCAAGCCAAGGACCCATGAATAATAACGTGTTGTTCTAAACCACTAAGCTTTGTGGCGGCTATTTGTCCAGCAATCCATAATCAGGACATGCTCCAAGGAGTGACATTGACATTGAGTCCAATGGGAATGTCTTGGTTTTGTAATACGTTCATCCTGGCTGAGCACAGAGTAGAAACACAGGAAAGGTTGACCACTGGCCCTGACCACCTGCCACTGGCACCAGACATGTCCTTTGAGATGAAATATTGACCACCACCCTGCCCCCCACCCCCGGCTTCATTCTGACATAGCCCTAGCTAACAAGGAGGCCGATACTGTCTCCAGAGATCCTGACCCCTTCTTCCCACCTCCTCCGACCTTTCCCATCTCAGGAAATGAAAAGCAATTTGGCCCGGGGTCTGTTCATCCCAACAACATAACAGGATCCCAAATGCAACCTCACAGCCAGTTGCAGTAGCCATCCTCACTGGCATAACGGCACAGAGGCTGCACCTGTCCCTGGATTCGGCTCACTGCTCTTGTGTTTGTTCATTTGTCTCTTTGGGACCTTTAAACATCTGACTGGGCTTCATGCTTCGGATGGCAAGTTCTGAAGCTAGAAGAGTCTCAGACTTTGGAACTTTCCTCCGCCCTTCTTTCTGCTGAGCGACTTTTGGAACCCTCCTCCCCCTCTTCCCCTCCCCTCCTGGCCTGTTCTTCTAGGGGCTGGCCACCGTGCCCACTTTCACCTCCAGCCCACCCACGAACGCCAAGTCCGTGCACAGTCCGAGGCTGACACGGGGTGCAGGCTTGGGTGGCAGTTAGGTTTTATGTCAACTTGAAGACGTGTGAAGAGCAAGGGTGAAGTCCAAACTGTCGTCAGGTGGTAGCCCTGTGATGTCTCCTTGGGACGTGTGGTCCTTTCTATAAGAGAAACAGAGAGGACTACTCGCTCGCTCGCTCGCTCTCTGCCCTTTCACTCTCCCTGTCTGAAGGAACTCTGTATCTGCCTCCAGGGGTGGCCCTGTCTGGGCTGCTGACCCTGCCAGCCAACCTCCAAGGCATTGATGCCCCGCCATGTTCCCAGTGACCTTGGATCCATGCGCGTCTATACCCATCCGCCTGTGGGCTCCCTGATTCTGCTTTCCCTTTCTGCGTCATCGGTCCACCGCTACTTGGGTCTGGTGAGGACTCTGGCTAACACTGGACCCATGGACTTGAGTTGGACTGGGCTGGGATGCCTTCTTGCTAGAAGATGACGTCTTGACTTGAAGCTCTTTCTTCGACCATGAGTGCCACTGGTTTAGTTTCTCTAGACAACCCAGCCTAACACATCTTGCTAGACATGCCCTCCCCTGATGCTTGTCTAGACAAAGAGGGGTCTCTGTTACCCATTTATGACCATAGGACTTGTATTAGTCTGGGTACTTTGGAGAAACAAATCCACAGTGACTCATGTATAAGAGAGAGTTTTATGCAAAGAAAATGTGCATCACGAAAACATCCCAACCCAATGCTGCCCAAGCCCACAA
>NW_022111379.1:12898107-12901652 GCF_000313985.2 Echinops telfairi
CAGAGCTGGAAGATGAGCTCCTCAGGTTGAAAGGCCCTAACCATGACTGGGGAAGAGCTGCCTCCTCAAAGTAGAGTTGACCTTCATGACATGAATCTTGCAACACTTTGGGTACCTGCACCTGCTGAGGAGGCATGATTCAAATGAAAAGAAACAGCTGCAAAATGCCATCAGTAATCAGAACATGGAATGCACAGAGTCTGAATCTAGGATAGTTAGAAGTCGTCAAAAATGAAATAGGATGCGATGAGCCACAGCCTAGGGACCAGTGAGCAGAAATGGACTGGAAGTGGCCACTTTAAGTTGGACAATCGTTGTATTTGCTGTGATGGAAATGACAGATTCAAGCGGAATGGAGTTGCATTCATCGTCAAAAAGAACATTTCAAGGTCTTTCTTGGAGTATAATGCTGCATGTGATCAGATCACATCTCTACGCCTACAAAGAATACAAGTTAATACACCATTATTCAAATTTACACAGCAACCTCTAAAGGTGCTGATGAAGAAACTGAAGAATTCTAACAACTTCTTCTGTCTGAGATTGATCAAACATGTGATCAACATGCATTGCTGATTATTGGTACTTGGAATGTGAAAGTTGGAAACAAAGAGGAGAGTACAGTAGTTGGAAAATATGGCGTTGGTGATAGAAACAGAGCTGGAGATATAGGTGGAAAGAAATGACTTAGGGATGAAGATGTCCGACCCCCAACTTCCCAAGGGGAAGGAAGGTCACACTCAATATCAGCATCAGCCAAGGCCAACTCTGAGGCAGAAGTCAGACATGCCTCCCCCTCCAGCCTCCATCCCATCCTAACACCAACTGTCCCTCTGCTTCGAGACTGGGTTACATGATTCCTTGCAACGGCCACACATCACTCACAGACAATACTCATGATTACAGGGCTTATTAAGGAAATTATCAGGTTACAGATACTCGGGATACAGTTATTTGACAGGGCAGCTTCTTCTCAGATGTGCCCACAGGCAGGCATCTCTCTGGTCTTTGGCCTCTCAGCCACACAACCCATTGGCCTCTTAGACCTGCCAATAAATGCCCCAAGGGCAGGCCACCTGGCCATAAGCCTCAACTCAAAGGTACTCAGCTCTAGCTTCCTGGGCCAGCAAGTCTCGCTCCCTCAATTAAGTGTTTGGAGATATTCCACAAGGCAGCCTCATGCCTGAAGGCACACTGCCATACTTGCTCCGTGGGCTAGAAGTGCACTGCTCTGCATGTTGCCACTCCTCAGATGTCAAAGCTATATCCTGGGTCAAGGAGATTCCATGCACAGGGGCCTTGAGGTCCAAAGGATGCACTGTCCTCCTGGCTCTTCTCTCCAACTAGGAATCCCTCTCCCTGCATCTCAGATGGCTTGCTTTATACCTAACAGAAGGTCCATCACAATGAACTCTGTCAATAATCACTCACAGCTGTGTCCTATCGGTATATTCCCCCACATTCTCTTACGCAGACCCATCAACCAAAGGTCATTTGGCGGGAGTAACAAAGACTACAGCCAGACGGGCCATCCTAAATAATTCACTGGATCACAGCATGATGGCATTTTTCAAGACCAATGACTTCTTCATTGCAAATACTTGTTTTCAATACATTAACAGGGACTCTCCACGTGGACATCAACATATGAAATACACAGAAGTCAAGTTGACTACCTCTGTGGAAACAGACAATGCTCAACATCAGCAGTCAAAACACGGCCAGGGGCCAACCGTGGGGTGGGTCATCACTTATTCATATGCAAGTTCAGATGGAAGCTTAAGAAAATTAAAACGGTCCGTAAAAATCAAACTATGGCCTTGAGTACATCCCACCTGAATGTAGTGATCATCTCAAGAACAGATTTGACACATTGAACACTATGGAGGTGAGTTGTCATGACCGAAAGAGCATCACACATGAAGAAAGCAAAGGGTTATTATAGAGACAGGAAAGAAAGAAAAGACAGAAGTGGATGTCAGACTCAGAAAACCAAACTCATTGCTTTCAATTCAATTGTGACTAATAGTGACCCTACAGCTACCCTATAGGGCAGAATAGAACGGCCTCTGTGGGCTTTCTAAGACTATGGATCATTATAGAAGTAGAAACCCTCATCTTTCTCCTGCAGATCAGCTGATGGGTTCAAATTCAGGACCTAGCATTGCAGCCCAACATGTAACCTGCTAATGCCATCAGGATTCAAAGACACTCTAAAAGTTTCTCTTGAGCATAGAGTAGCTAAAGCAGATGGAAGAAATAAAAGAGCTAAACAGAGGGCAAGTCCAGAAGACAAGGTAGAGCATTATAATGAAATGGCAACGACCAGGAAATATACAACTAAAAGGGACGAACAAAACTAAAAGAACTGAAGGAAAAAATTCAAGCCTCAAGTTGCACTATTGAAGGATTTATCAACAAATTACCAAATTATGCAGGAAGATATTAAAGACGATGGAAGGAATCCACAGAGTCACTGTACCAAAAAGAATTGCTTGATCAACAATCATCTCAAGAAGTATCATCTGATCAAGAATGAATGGTGCTGAAGAAAGAGGCGCAAACTACACTGAAGGAACAACCAAACAACAAGGCTCCAGGAAATAGAATACCAATTGAAAAGGCAATGCAATGTGGGAAGCACTCACTCGTCTATGCTACAGCTACAGCTCTCTAGCTGACTGGAAGGTAGGCATATTTGTGCCCATTCCAAAGAAAGGTGATCCAAATGTAGACATTCTCTAACATTAGCACTTTTATCACATGGAAGTACATTTTGCTGAAGGTCATTTTTAAATAGTCGTATATAAAAAGGGAGTTGCCAAAATCACACGGGATTCAGAAGCGGATGCAATACAAAGAATAGCCTGCCCCCATCGACTGGATCTTGGTGGAGAGCAGAGAATAACATCAGAAAGATGTTTAGTTGTGTCTATGCAAAGTCATTTGACGATAACATAACAAAAGATGCGTAACCCTAAGAAGAATGGGGATCTGAGAACATTTCAGGTGCTCCCACGGAACCTGCACGTGGACCAAGAGACAGTTGTTCAAACAGAACAAGGGAATGGAGAGGTGTGGGTGTCGGAGTTGTCGTTTTCCACAATACTTATTCAGTCTGTGGGCATCAGGACTGCAGGAAAGCTCATCAGCAACCTGCAGTTGCCTGTGGCACAGCCTTGCTTGCGGGAAGCCAAGAGGATTTGAAGCACTTACTGAGTAAGGTCAAGGCCTACAGCTTTCACCAGGGATTATAACTCAATATAAAGAAAACCAAACATCTCACAATTGCAGCAACAGATAATATCGTGATAGACGGAGAAGAGATTGACATTGTCAAGGATTTCCTCTTGATGGATCCACCATCAATATTCAGGGCAGCAGCAGTCAAGAAATCAAATGACATATTGCACTGGGTAAAACAGTTGCAAAGACCTCTTTGAAGCCCGGAAGAGCCGAGATGTCGCTATGAGGAGGAAGGTGCTCTGACCCCGCTCATGGCATTTTCTTTTCTTTTTATTTTATTAGAACAGACTTTATTGAGA
>NW_022111379.1:12902324-12904134 GCF_000313985.2 Echinops telfairi
GCTCTTCTCCTCCTGAGACCCCTCTGCAAGGGGATTACCAGTGGCCTACTAATGGGCTTTGGGTCTCCACTCCGCACTCCCCCCCACATTCACTATGATAAGATTTTTTGTTCTGATGATGCCTGATACCTGATCCCTTCGACACCTCGTGGCATTTTCAATCTTCCCATATGAACGTGACAACTGGGCAATGAGCAAGGGAGGCCCGGGAAGAACGGGTGACTGGGAATGGTGGTGAAGAAGATGGAAAGTGTCTGGGACTTCCAGAAGAACAAGCAAATTTGTCTCGGAGGAAGTACATCCAGCCACAACGCTTCTTAGAGGACAGGACGACTTTGTCGCATGTACTACAGATTGCAATGTTTTCAAAGAATGGGGATTTCAGCAAGAGAAGCCAGTCCCTGGGGAAGGACATCCTGCTTGGTAAAGTGGAGGGTCATCGCTTCTCGCCTTTTGGCTAAGAGCAAGTGTAGTATCTGTTCTTAGCAGTTTAATATCTGATACGTCCTCTCTCCGAGGACAATATATTAAATGGATTTTTGGAATTAGGAGATGGAATAGGAGCTTGCTCCGTCCACTCCACACATCAACCTGGTATTGCAGTACCTCCAGGAACGGTGCGCGCACACACACACAAAAGTGGAGGGTCAACACACAAGCAGAAAGAGAAAGACCCTGACCAGGATGGATGGACGCAATGGTTGCAACCCTGAGCTCAAACATGACAATCACTGTGAGAATGGCACAGGACCAGGCAGTATTTTGTTCTGTTGTACACGGGTGTCGCTATATGCCAGAGTTGGCACACAACAACAACAACAAAGAACATTAGTCCTTGCTGCCTAGTTGACTGCCAGGTGGGTAGTGGTGTCAGTCGGATAGCCTTGAGAGTTTCAACTGGTTCCCTTTGATGCATAAACAATAATACTGATGGCGATGACTCCCGTTCGCGGTGACTCTGTAGGATTGAACTCTCCAGACCACCTCTGATGTTTGAGCTCAAGGCTCTGTCAGCCAATTTCATTGAAGGATCCGCTCCTTGGCACAGACCCTCTGTGTACCAAGCAAAACGTCTCCTTCGCCATTTTTTCCCTTCGAGGAGTTCTCTTCTGTCTGCCAACCCTGACACCCACCACCACCAGCAGCTTGAATTCAAACATCCTGTGCTCTCTCTCGGCCTTGAGGGAGGGATGTGGCCAAGGGAAATGCAAGCTTTGATGTCTGGGTGACACTAAAATATTTAGAAGGGCCCCCACCCCCACCCCACACCCACGCAGGGGGACGAACAACAGGGAGAAAGAGGGACGAAAAAGAGCGGATACCAAGGGTTCAAGCAGAAAAACAATGTTTTGAAGATGATAAAGGCAACATCTGTACAAATATGTCTGGTACAATGGATGTATGGGTTGTTATAATACCGAAGAGCCCCCAATAAAATGAGTTATTTTTACATATATATATATGTAAATATATATATATATATCGAGAGAGAGAGAAAGAGAGAGAGAGAGAGCATCTTGAGTGAGAACAGGGCTTCTGGCCACCCTTCCCCTACACTACCAAAAAATAATTAGTCAAGAATCCCTGACACAGGGAGGGGTGAGGAGATGAAGGGGAGGTGATGAGAGTTGAGAGGCTGGGTCACCAAGGAGAGCCCCACACACAGACAAGCTGAGAAACCTGCCAGCAGAGGGTCTCGGTGAGGGACACTGCTGACCCCCAGATCCCTTGGGCCCAGCCATTACCAGCACCCAGGAACTCACAGCGGTCTTCCTGGGAGTCGACCAGGAGCTCCTCCTTCCACTGAGGG
>NW_022111379.1:12907261-12909301 GCF_000313985.2 Echinops telfairi
CTCTTCGCTCCCAGCAGGCAAGGTTGTGTCATCTGAGTACCACACGCTGTTCTTTTCATGATTGGTGATCTGCAGAGCCGTCACCGGATGAATGCCAGGCCTTTCTTCCCACTCTTTCTACTCTGGACACTCCACTAGCTCATCATCGTAGCAGCCCATGGGCCTCCGCTGACAGACAGGGGTGGCTGTGCATGACATGCATTAGCCGGAAGTCTCACACATGAAAGGTGGGAATTCAAGCACGAACGCACCAATGCCCCCTTTACAAGCTCGCAATCATCTCCCGCCCTGGGTTCACACGTAGCCGCCCTGCCCAGTCTTTCCTGCCAGACTGCCCAGCCCCACAGACGCAGTGACTCTTATTTCATTTTAATACATCATTTCACTGGGAGCTCTTCCAGCTCTTATAACAATCCATACCTCAATTGTATCAAGCACATTTGTATGTATGTTGCCATCATCATTTCCAAAACATATTCTTTCCACTTGAGCCCTTGGTATTAGTTGCTCTTTTGTCCCTCCTGCCCCCACCTTCCCACCCTTGTGACCCCTTGATAACTTATAAATTATTATTGTTTTCATGTCTTACACCTTATGCTGTCTCCCTTCACCCATATTTCTGTTGTTCATTCCCCCAGGGTGGGGGCGTTTATACATCAGTCATTGCAATTGGTTCCCCCTTTCTTCCCCTTCTCCTCCCACCTTTCCCTGACCCTCATGGTATTGCTACTCTCGTTACGCAGTTCCTCTTTCTCTGGGTTTTTTTCTTAACCTTGTACTTCTATTTTTTCACTTACTATCAAACCATAGAAAAATGGAAACTAAAGCCACTGCCGTTGAGTCAATTCTAACTCATTTTATATACACAGAGAGAGTGGAGTATTTCTACTTAACTATGCATGCATTAATTTAGTGACTATTGTGTGCCAATTACAAGGCCTCAGAAAATAAGTAGAACTTGGGCCGGGCTCCCAAGACACTCCAGCCCCATGAAGGGCACAGACCCCTCAATAAAGATTTACAATGCAGTATAACAAGTGGCCCAGGTCTTACTCACTTGCAAATGCTTCGCAATTCCCACATAATAGGCACTAAATTAATGTTTGCATAGTTAAATTGAATTGTCCACCCAGCTCTCTCTTCAAAATTAAAAACAGAATTCCTCATGAAACCAGCTGCAGAGAAAGGAGACTGGCCTAAAGAGCAAGCAATGGAAGAAAACCCAATTTGGTACAATCATCATCGGGTTTCACCTGTTCTTAATCGCTGTCTCCTGTTTCCCAAGAGCAGAGCCTCCTGCCCTGGTTCTTCTCACCCTCAAGACAACCCTTAGGCCCAGCACTACCCCTGCTCCCCTGGCTCTGAACTCCGGCCAGCATCTCCCCGCTTAACGTTTGTGAAGAAGAAGGATGTCTGCTATGAACTTCCTCAAATTCCCTTCTCTCTGCCTCAAAATCTCGGCTGAAATGACGGCCAAGGGTTGGGGGAAAGCCATCCAATGAGACGGATAAAAATCTTCCTGCAGCGCAATTTGGTGATGGGCATCCAGATTTAAAATGCGCCTCACTCTGGACCTAGCCATTCAGCTTGTAAAAAATGATCTAAAGAAAAGACATCACATGCACCCTGAAACCCTCGAAGGGGGTTCTTAACACCAGGCACCTACCCAGCCTCGTTTTCGGACCACCCTTGCTTTCTGGGCTTCAGCCATCCTGGCCTTTTCGAAGTTTCTCGTCCTTCCAGAATCCACACAGGACAGACAGCGAGCTTCAGTCCAGTCTTTCCCTGTCGCAGACATGCTGGATAAACACGTTCCCCTTTGGACGCGCGAAAAGTGGAGTTTCTAGGTCAGGAGCCCATGTGCAGAAGCTTGCCGTCAATAAGGTTAAATTGCCCTTCACAACTGGGGTACCAGTTCGTGTTCCCTGGAGCCTCGAGTCACCCCCCCAAACTTACTGCTCTTCGTCAATCTGGTAAGTGAAGAAAGGCCTTTCCTCTTCGTTTATTTTAACATGGGTGGGGATGAAGGAACAAACTAGC
>NW_022111379.1:12909997-12917822 GCF_000313985.2 Echinops telfairi
TGTGAGAGAAGTGAGACTTCCTACTCCTGTAAAGAGTTACTGTCTCAGAAACCCAAAGGGGTAGTTCTACCCTCTCCCAAAAGGTCGAAATGAGTCAGAATCCACTCAATGGCAATGAGTGTGAGGCAGCCCATCCCGGAGCCAATAAGGATGACCACAGGAATACACTGTTCTCATTGGTCGGTCGGAGCACATCTCCACTCCTAGAGGCAGAGGTTGGGCAGATTCCCAGGGCACGTGGCAAAAGCCAACTATCGCCCCCCATGGGACGCCACCTGCTGCCCTCCTCTGGAGGAGGGCCTCCCTGTGCCTCCCCAGCCCTCAGCTCCCTCCCTCCCGCCTGCCACCCGCCCCTGCCCCTGGAGGCACCAGTCTCTGCTTCCAAACACAACAGGGTCCCCCAAGGTTTGTGGCTCAGCCGCAGGGCCGGCGCGAACAGACTCCTCACCAAACCCCAGGCCAGGCAAAGGCTGCCGTGGTCCAGCCGACTCCAAGTTATTAGAACCAGGAGTCCCAGCCCTGGTCCCCAGAGCTGCAGGAGTGTTTATCTTTGCTGGGGAAAAACTGCAGCCGGAGCCATAAATCACTGCCCAGCTGGATGGCTTCACCGAAATGTTTGTTTAAACAATGAAAGTCTCCTGACGGACTGAGAATATAGGATGGATCGCCCTGTCCTGCTCGGGCCCAGTCGCTCGGGAGAGGGACGCAAAGCTGGCTCCCCGCCCCCAATATCAGCCCTAAAGAACGAAGCCACAGCATAGCTAATCCGAAACAGCAGATAATGCAAACGCCGTGTCTATCAATCTTTGAAATGCAATCTCTGGGGCGGTTAGCTTTGGAAGAGCCTTCCTCGTGGAAGCAGCCCTTTCTGGCGAAACAAAGAGGCTGCGTACGGGGGTCCCCCACCCCGGAGGAGCGCTTCCTGGGGAGTCCGGAGATCTGCCTCGCCCGACCTGGGGGCGACGGGGCCTCGGTGTCCTCTCTTGTAACAGGAGAGAGTTAGGCTCGGTTTTGGTGAGTTGACTTTTCCCGGAGGTCTGTCCAGTCCCAGGGTGCCCTCCTATGGGCTCTCTAACCCGTCAGAGAAGGCAAGGGTCAAGAGCTAACTGAGGCCAGACTCAGGAATCTGGTGCCCTTGGGGAAGGTGGCTGCTGCACCTCCAGGCTGGGGTGGAGACAGACCTCAGCCAACAGCTGGACTGGACCCCTGTTGCCGGTCCAGGCAGCGAGGACCTGGCTTCTTCGGAGGGAGGGGACTAGCCCAGTCTCCAATTGGTCGGTACCTGTTCCTTTCGGAGATGTGAAAGCTCGGTATATATCTAGGAATTCAACCCTTTGTCTCTCTGAGGCTAATGTTTTCCCTTGCCTTCTGACTTTATATGACTATAGAGCTATTTTTCTCTTTTGCCACACAATTTTTTGGGGGGAGTGGGGTATGCAGTCAAGTCTATCGGCCATGGCTTTTGTGACTCTCGAAAGAAGTCCTTCCTATCACCACTCTGCCTTTCCACCCCTCCCTCCCTCAGGGTTATGTGCTAAAACCCCCCGTTCCTTTTTTTCCCCAAATCCAGCCTCTGCCTGCTCCTGTCTAAAGGCCCTCGAGAGTAATTGCAGTCAGAGCACTTTCTGTGCTAGAGGATGGTCACTAACTCTTTGTCGCCTACTCTAGGCAGGGTGGGCGGCCCAGAGGAGTGCCTGGCTGGGCTTGACTATGGAGATGGAAACCTGCCGAGGGGAAGCACCCTCCCAGCTGGGTCATTCCTAAAAAGAGAACAGGCAGCAGTGACCAGAGCCTGGGTCTGTGAGAGGCACCACGACAGGTCTGTGATCGCGTAGGTGATGCTGGGTACTGATGGTCGGGCCACTGGTGTGCCGAGTGGAACGCACCTCCCTGTCCGATACTGTGAGCAGCACCAGCAGTGCCAAGCTGCCTGAGACCCGTTCCTATTAGTGTCCGTGTGATATTTTTTGTGGGTGTGTTGTCTGGGTTTTGTGGGGGATATAGAAGCGCTGTGTGGGGGTGTGTGTCTGTTTTTCTGTGGGGGGGGGGGCCCTCGGGTGTTGTGTACAGTGTGAGGTTTTCCTGTTGTGGGAGAGGTTGTTGTTTTTTGCGTCTCCCTCGGTGTGTCTGAGCACATTTTTGTTTTTCTTTTTTTCGCGGCTCTTGTGGTTTTAAGCGCTCTGTGGCGCAGGGGTCTTGTGGGACACGTGTGGTTTTCCTTTGTGTGCACCACAGGCAAGGGCTTTCGCATGTGAGGGAGAAGTGTGAGTGGGAAGCTGAATCAGGTCTGGGATTAGGGTCTGTCGGGAGTAGGATGCATATGGAAATATGGACGGGGTGTGTGATGATGAGGGAGCGTGCTTTGGGATCCTACGGGACAGAGGAGAGCTGCCCCTCTGAGCTGCTGAGACTAGGAATCTTGATAGGACTAGAAAATTCTACGAAAGGGTGGCCTAAATCCTGCGGAGCCATTTTTGTTTCGTTTTTGTTTGATTAAAAGATCATTTTATTGGGGGTTCTCACAGCTCTTATAACAATCCATACATCAATTGTATCAGGCATAGGTGTACCTCTATTGCCATCACTATTTTCTAAACATTTGCTTTCTACTTGAGCCCTTGGTAGCACATCCTCTTTTTCCCTGCCTCCCACCCTCATGACACCTTGATAAATTATAAATTATTGTTATTTTCATCTCTTACACCGACTGCTGTCTCCCTTCCCCCACGGTTTCTGTTGTTTGTCCCCCCTGCGCGGACAGGGGTGAGGAGTGGTTATGTGTCCATCATTGCTCAGTTCCCCCTCCAGGACAAGTAACAAGCTGGGTTGTTGGCAATCTGGGTTGGAAGGTGGGTATTGCCATCTGGTGGCTACACGGCAGAGTTACACTGTGTGGTGTGACCTATAGGGCCATAAACCAGTGTACAGCCAGCCCCAGAACCAAAACCAAACTCACTGCCCGGGAGTCGACTCGACGCAGAGAGACCCAATAGCCAGGGTGAAGTTTCCCCTGTGGGTTTCTGAGACTGTAACTCTTTAGGGGACGCAAAACCCTGTCTTTTTCCCACGGAGGTGCAGCCCAACACAAAACCACTATGCCCCAGCTTCAGCCGCCGCCTCCAGAGTGGGGCAAGAAGAGCAGATAAGGGAGACTTTTTGGCTGCACACTGGACGGCATCTTCCCCAATCCTCCACCTGGCTCTCAGGTGCTGGGGCACCCTGGACCTTCAGCCCTACCTATGCCCACCCACTGGGGGGACCCTCACTCCCTGCCTGACCCAATCTGTCCTTGGAGGAAGCATCGAGGCAGATGGAGGAGCTCAGTTGAAGATTCGTATGTCTGAGTCCTTGTCAACATCGGAAGACACTGGACAAAAGGCCGCACAAGCGATGCAGGGGAACACAGGAGATGAGCCCTGTGACCACCAGGCTTTCTGTCGGGAGACACTTTATAAAGCAGGCACGGGCAAGCGAGAGCCCCAACAGAACCTGGAGGCCTTGTGCATGTGAAGGGTCAGAGATGGGGTGGCAGTTACACACTCTCCTGTCAACTTGCGAAGGGGTGGGGTCTAGACGGCCAATCAGGTCGCAGCTTGATGACCTCATTTGGAGACTCCAAGGAGATGAATAGCTCACTGGAGGCAGGATAGGCTACCTATTAACTATCAGGGAGCGCTGGTGGCATGGTGGTGACTAACGTTGGACACGCACGGAGAGGTCCATGTTTCGAACTCACCAGCCACTCCATGGGCAGCAGCGGTGGCAGTCTGCTTCTGTCAAGATTCACAGCGGTGGGAAGCCGCCGGCGCCTGGTTATCCCACTTTCCAGGGCTGCTAGGGGTCAGACGCTATTCAACAGCAGTGTGCTTGGGTTTGGACTCAGAAATCTAGTTAGGGTTCCAGAAGGAGGGAAGAGAGTGAATGTGGCAAACAAAAAGAAAGTGGGAAAAGTAATGGCTCATAAATATTTAAATTTAATGGAAACTCAAATATACCAAAATAAACTCAAATATCCAAGACTCCTAACAAACCCCGGGTTGGATAAACACGAAACCACACAAAGAAACATCCTATCAAATTTCTGAAGACTGGTGAAGAGAAACATATCTTTAAAACAGCCCGAAGACATGTTACACACAGGGAACAAAGATAAGCAAAAACACCATCCATGTAAGGAAAAAAAAGTCGGCCTCTGCTTTCACATCCATCAAGAAAATCCTTCAAAGGGAAGCAAAATAAAGGCTTTATCAGGCAAACAAAAGCGGAGAGAATTCAACACCAGCAAAACCGCCCTGGAAGAAATTTGAAGAAAAACTAGCCCAAGTTGAAGGAATATGATACCAGATGGAAACTTGCTCAATTTTCACACAAAGGGATGAATTAACAAATGTGACAAAGAAAAAACATTTAAAAAAACCGGAATGACGATCTATTAAGGAATTTCATTTATGATTTAAAACCTTCCCACAAAGAAAACCCCAGGCTCAGCTGACTTCTCTGATTAAAGTTGTCAAACAACTGAAGAATAAATAATATCAACTTTACATAAACTCTTTCAGAAGATAAATGAGGAAATACTTTCAAACTCAAGTTATAAGGTTAAAACTGGGCTGGTATATGTTTTAGGCTTTGAGGACCATATGGGGGTGTATGATTTCTTTTCCTTCTTTTTTCCTATAATCCTTTAAAATTGTAATAAAAAAAAATTCTCCTGGCTGCGATCCAGATTAGTCCCACCATCATTTTCCAGCTTCTGAGCAAATGGATTAGGAAGAAGCTCTATAGATTTTTAAAAGGATTTTTGTGAGGAGGTAGAGAAGAAGGCAACTCCTCATAGCACACAGCATTAACCTGGTAAATACCCCCTCCACCCGAGAGCCACATGCCAACTATTCAGGGATTCCATTGATATCTTTTTGTTATTGATTTCCAATTTAGCTCAGTTTTAGTCAGAGGACAAATTCTGTGTGGTTCATATCAGTGGGTGTCCACCTTCCCGATATGATCACTGAAGACAAATGTGTGCGTAAGCAAATGTGGTGAAGAAAGCTGATGGTGCCCGGCTATCAAAAGATCTGGAGTCTTAAAGGATTGAAGATAAACAAGTGGCCATCTAGCTCAGAAGCAACAAAGCCCACGTGGAAGAAGCACACCAGCCTGTGTGACCATGAGGTGTCGAAGGGATCAGGTATCAGGCATCAAAGGACAAAAAATAATATCATTGTAAATGAGGGTCTCTACTCTGCACTCACCCTCATTTACAATGATATTATTTTTTGTCCTTTGACTAGAGGATGTACACTGGTACAGATAGGAACTGGAAACACAGGGAATCCAGGACAGATGATCCCTTCAGGACCAGAGGTGAGAGTGGCAATACTGAGAGGGTGGAGGGAGGGGAGGGTCTTGGGAGGAGACGAGCCAGTCAGGGTGCATGTAGCAATGATGAAACATACAACTTTCCTCTAGTTCTTAAATGGTGCCTCCCCCCCCCCCCCCCCACGACCATATCTTCTTGGTAAACTACCCTCTTAATCATGATGCCCCGTCATTCTTTATCCTTGGCAAACCATCATGAGTTAAAGTCTATTTTGCCTGATATTAGTAAAGCACTACCCCACTCCCCTGTTGTTGTTTGCATGGCTTGTCTTCCACCCCCCACCCATCCATTTACTCTTAGCCTATGCTTGTCTTTATATCTAAATTGGATTTCTTGTAGAAAGGATATAGCTGAATCTTGCTATTTTATCCAACCTGACCACTTCTGCCTTTTAATTGGAATGTTGACACCATTTATATGGATCAAATTCTACCACCTGCCTAGTTGCTTTCTACTTGTTCTTGCCTGTTCTCTCTTTATCACCCCATGTCCCCCTCTCTGACTACTTTTGTATTGACTGTGGACAGTCACTCTTGGTGGTTAACGGCTTCTGGTGCACACGGCACTTATCCTGTGGCAGGGCAAGATCACAGGCTGGGGTCCGGATTTAAGGTAGCTGGAGAAGGTGTACTAGGTATGATTTGGGCTGCTAACCACCAAGGTCAGCAGTTCAAAACCACGAGAGGCTCCACGGGAGAAAGATGCAGCTTTCTACTCCCGGGAAAGAGTTGCAGTATTGGAAACCTCTTTGCTTCAGATTGTATACCTTTATCACTCTATGTGAATGCCACTGGCCTGTCCTCTGCAATATCCAGTCAAGCTGGTATCGAGTCCATTCCGTGACTTTCAGTTTACATAGTGTACTTTTAGGTTCTAGGAGGGGGCGGGGGTGGGGTCAGGGTTTAGTCAGAGACTCAGAAGGCGCCCGTGTGGACGCCTGCTGCTTCTCTGCTTCGCTCTCTGCTCTCAGCACTCTCCCCACAGATCCCAGCCACCTCAGCCTCCCCGGATGCCCCTCTGCGTTAGCAGGGTGACCAGAGAAATGAATTCATAGACACTCATCTGTGTATAAGAAAGAGAGAACTTCCTATCAAAGAGCAATTGTACATTAAGAAAACATCCCAGCCTAGTGCAGATCAATCCATAAGTCCAATATTAGCCCATATGTCAAATACCAGTCTATAATTCCTCTTGAGACTCATGCAGCACCTGCAATGATACTGAGTGCAGGAAGATCACGGGCCAGTGGGTGGAAAAGTCTTGAGGATCCAGAGGTGGTGGAAGTAACTTAGCACTAGCGTGAGTCTCCATGTGGCTCCTCCAGCTCCAGGGCTCTGGCTCCATCAGCGTAGCTCCATGTGGCTTGTCAACAGGAATGTCTCATGGGAGAGAGTGTATCTGTCCTCCAGTGAGCTATTCATCTCCTTCGAGTCTCCAAATGAGGTCATCAAGCTGCGACCTGATTGGCCGTCTAGACCCCACCCCTTTGCAAGTTGACAGGAGAGTGTGTAACTGCCACCCCATCTCTGACCCTTCACAAGCATGAGGCCTCCAGGTTCTGTTGGGGCTCTCGCCCGCCCGTGCCTGCTTTGTAAAGTGTCTCCTGACAGAAAGCCTGGTGGTCACAGGGCTCATCTCTTGTGTTCCCCTGCACCATCTGTGAGGCCTTTTGTCCCGTGTCACTTATTTTATCCAATTTCCTACTTTTCTTTCATTTTCCAGGTGCTCACCGTGGGAGAACAAGTCTTCCACCAGTTACTTCATTCTGACCGGAAGCCAAGGCTTCACTGATGCTTTTGCATATGGATTTCTGGGTAAGGAAGGGCAGGACCACTCGCTCTTGCTGGGATGACAGCTACAGAGAGGTGGCTTGTGTCCTGGAAGAAAGGAAGGAACTATAGCAAGACTGCGGGGTCCTTCTATGGCGTGTCCTTGTGATATATATGTGGGAAACAGAACTGGGGAGAGAGCGTAGGCGGAGAAATTCTCTACACTCCCCTTTAGGGAGTCTGGGGGGTCGAGACTGGTGCAGGGAGGCCTTCATGCTCATGAGTTGGAGATGCCTCCCAGTCACATTCTCCTCACTGAGTTATTCCCCCAGGATGTCCCCCAATAATAATGCCAATGTATAGGTGGTGCTTGCAAGTAAAATGGTTGCTTACAATAAACCTGAAGGTTATCTGCCTGAAGGTTGTCTCCTATTGAGAGCAATCAGACCCCACTGTCTGCACCATCCTAGGCGGAGCCAACGCTCTTCTGATAAGGATCATAGATTGTTCCCCTTGGAGAAGAGCTCGGGGACACCTAAGGTCAAGCCAGCTCAGGGACAACCAAGGTTAAGGCTCCAGTTTAACTCTAACAGTGGTTCTCAACCTTCCTAATGCCGCCATCCTTTCATACAGTTCCTCATGTTGCAATAACCCCCCCAACCATAACATTATTTTC
>NW_022111379.1:12918357-12919659 GCF_000313985.2 Echinops telfairi
GCTAACCCAAGACTATCTAAGGCTGTCAGAGTGTACATACATTAGCTCTCTCTCCAGTTCCAGAATCCATGGAAGAGGTGAGCCCTTGCATGCCTTGTCAGATGTCTCTTTCATTTACCCTTCAATTACACAACCACCCCTCAGGACCCATGCGTTTGTGGAGGCTGGAGATATGTATATATTTCCTAGTAACCTTGGAAGAAAAAGAAGGAAATACCGATTAAGTATTTGTTCGTTCAGACAGAATATCAACATGCGAGCCAGGAAAAACCATCCCTGGACTTCCTAGTAGGTGGGGACCAGAAAGTAGCTAGTCGGGGAGGGAGGGAGCAGGTACAGGGACGACTGCTGGTGGACAGGGGTCTAGAATATGAGAAGCAGGCAAGGACACAGGACTCGAAGGGCAGACCCAGCACCACTCTCTTCTTTGACAGGCTGTTCCTCCACGAAATGGTAATGGACCAGCAAACCCAGGAAGTAGGAACAAGCAGCGCATACCTGGCAAATGGTGAGAAGGTAGGTCTGGCCAAAGCACATGCGTATGTTCACTGATTCCTTATTTACCCATTCTACCAAGAATAGCTGTTACACAAATTTAACATTTCTGAGGAGAAAATGTGCCGTGTGTTTCTCCTTTCTGGGCACATCCTTAAAGCGGAGGTCGTAATTGCCTTTGTTCTGGATTATCTTCCCATAGATATTGGTAGAATAAACCGCCTTGAAAGTTAGAGAGAGTTTCTCCCTGCGTGTGGCACAAAGGTTTGTTTTCCGTGTAACGTTATGAAGCTCGTGTCTCCTTGCAGTGAACAGTCCTGGTAGACCAGCTGGTCGTTATAAATAATGTGGTTCCCTACGCCCAGCATTGCATTGGGCAAGTTTGTTGCTTCACAAGTGCTCTTTCAAGTGTTAAAGAGCAAAGAAGTCCCTCTGAGGCCTAAGGTGTGCCTGATCCAAGTCATAGCATTTTCAGTCACCTCATCCTCGTGAGCGAGCTAAGACTGGGGAAGAACTGGTGTCCTGGGATTGTGGTTTTGACGAAGAATACTCAAAGGACCGTGGACTTCCAGAAGAATAAACAAATCTGTCTTGGAAGGACATCCAGAAGGCTCCTTAGAAGTGAGGGTGGGGAGGCTTCACCTCACGGGCTTTGGACATCTCCCTAGAGAAGAGAAGGCTCCAATAGTTGATGATAGAGTGGGCCAGGGTTTAAAAGGAAATCCTCAAAGAGGTGGGCTGACGTGGTGAATACAGCAAAGGGCTCAAACCAAACACAGCAACGATGGGGAGGATGGTGCGGCACCA
>NW_022111379.1:12926978-12928279 GCF_000313985.2 Echinops telfairi
TGCGGTTTCATGAGACATTAAAGTTAATTGGCCTAATAATGGGTTTAGTTCTGACTTACCTCCCAGTTCCTTAGAGAGTGCCTGGGGGGTCTTTAAAAGCTTATAAGAGGCCATTCAGGGCTCAACAGTTGGTCTCAATTCACCTGCAACAACAGGAGAAAGGAAAGTCGGAAACAGAAGGAGGAAAAGCACTTGTGACTACTTGCCTCCAGGAACAACCGCCTCCTTTGCTGTCACGAGACCAGAGACACTGGATAGTGCCTGGATGGTGAACAGTCACTAATTGAACAGTCGCTAAATATTCAATCAGTGAATATTTTGATGAAAAATTGCATAGCCAAAAATAAAAATTAAAAAATATCATAACCAAATCTTGATCAAAAGAGGGCAATGCAGAACAAAATTTTCTAATTCTTATTCCTGTAGTTATGAATATTGGACGGCCCTCTGAAAGTTGTGACCTGGGAAAATTCTTTAAACTTTAAGTTGAAAATGTCCCTTGAAGTGTTCTTCAAACTAAACAATAGTTGACCTTAACTAATTTTAAAAAAAGTTTGCCTTGAGCAATATGTTCTTTTAAGGACTATCTGTATGGGGTCTAACTGAACACAGCAGCTAAAAAGATTAGTTAAGAACCTTAGGGGAAAGGGACTCTTTGTTCATGGGGAGGAACAACTCAGCAAAGGGAAAATGCTTGCGCAACTCAAGGACAGTAATCCACGCCTCTAAATGCTCCATGGAGAAGCTCTTGACCTGGTGGCTGTTTTGCTGGTTTACCCTCAACAGGAGAATTAAAATTTACATAGTGTTCCACAGGGCGGTGGCCCTGAGGATGTAAAAATAGGCAAGGGCTATGCCATTCTCAAGGGCTTTTTAAAAATAGCAATAAGCCCAGACCAATTGAACCAGAAGAACCACTCCTTCAGAACCACTTGGATGTGTTCGGATTCTGAAGTCGGTAGCACCTCGGTTCTTGGCTTCCCACGATGAAAGAATTCACCCCAAAGCCCAAAGTTCAAGTGGGTTTTTATGAAGGACGGGACAAGGTTCAGGTTTTACAGCTTCAAAGGGGTTCACAACTGGGTCTGAACAACCATGTGGAAAAGAGCACCCACATGTGCGGAACTTGGGGGGGATCCCAGGAGGCCAGAAGCCCAAGAGCTCTAGAGGCTGAGAGCATGTGGGCCAAGAGGCTGTGCACTCCAAGCAAGCAGGCCGAAGCAGGTGCATATGTTCCCAGCAGAGGAGGGAGTCCCTCCCCTCTACCTTTCTCTGAAGAGTAGCAGGGTAAGAGAGTGTCC
>NW_022111379.1:12928679-12960403 GCF_000313985.2 Echinops telfairi
CATTGGGTTTGTTAACAGTGATGGAATAATTTGGAAAAGGATATCAATAATGGTTGTACATCACGAAGATTATAATGAATGGCCCTGAATTGTACATGTAGAATTGTTGAACGGGAGAATGTTTTATTGTGTAGATTTGTTGCCACAATTAAAAAAGTAATTACACGAGGAAGAAGAAAAATGTTCTAAAATCGCTCGTGGCAATGATTGTACACTCTTCTTGATATGATTGAACTATTGAATTGTGGGATATGTGGAGGAAGTGTCAATAGAATTGTAGGGGGAAAAAGTGTGTGTGTGTGTGTGTGTGTGTGTGTGTGTTGTCCAGCCACTACTGATTCTTTAAGCATCCCTAGATGGTTCTGCTAGGTTGCCAGGGTCAAAACTCAGGAAACCACTGCCACTGAGTCAATTCTGTCTCATAAGGATTTGTATCTACCACATATACCTCTATAGAGTATATGGATATACCTCTATAGAACAGGGTGGAGCTGGCCCTGTGAGTTTTCCAAGACTGTAACTTTTTCCTGGAGTAGGAAATCTCCGCTTTCTCCCAAAGAGCGGCTGGTGGTTTCAACTCGCTGACCTTGAAGTTAGCACCCGAACACATAACCCACTACTCCACCAAAAGTCCATGGATTCTTGGACTCTTGACCCTGTAGAGCAGTGGTTCGCAACCTTCCTAATGCCTCCACCCTTTCATACAGTTCCTCATGTTGTAGTGACCCCCCCCAACCATAACATTATTTTCATTGCTACGTCATCACGGTCATTGTGCTACTGTGATGGATCAGGCGACCCCTGTGAAAGGGTCATTCGACCCCCAAAGGGGTCGCCACCCACAGGCTGAGAACTGCTGCTCCAGCTCCTTGTGGATTTTACTGAGGAGCCTTGGTTTTAGTCAAAACGCAGCAAGAAACCGTTGAAAGGATTTAAGCGTAGAAGAAACATATTTGATCTGATCCAATTTTAAATGGATCTCCCTGGTCTCTGTGAGTAGAGCCAAGGAGGTCACCAGGGGAGCAAGGCCACAAGTCAGGAAGTTAGTGAGATGGTTTAGACAAAAGATGACAGAGCGCTGACATCTGACACCCAAAGCTCACGCAACAAAAGGCAAATTAGGTACACTTGATTGGATAAGTCAAAAAATGTCAACTTTTGACATCAAAAGACTTTATCAAGGAAAGGAGGAGACAATGAGCAAAGTGGGAGGAACTATTAACCGTATCACTAACACCCCCAACAAAAACCACCTCACTGCCATCAGGTAGACTCTGCCTCATACTATACCTGATTAGAATTTGATATTCAGAATATATAAAGAACTCCTACAACTTAACAACCAAAAGACAATTGCATGTAAGAAGCAGGCAAAGAGCTAGAAGAAACGTTTCTCCTAAGGAAACGGATCAGTGACCAACACACGGATGAAAAGATGCTCAATACCGTGAATCATTTGGAAAATACAAATCGAAACCAGAATAAGATACCACTTTATACTCACAAGGCTGGCTATGATCACGAAGAAGAAAAAAGAGGAGGAGGAAGCGGGTGGGGAGCAGCAAGAGAAGGAGAAAATAAATAAAATGGCAAGTGTTGGCAAGGGGGTTGGTGAAACTGGAATGCTCGCTCATTGCTGGTGAGAAGGCGGCCTGGGGTAGTCGCTGTGGAAAATAACTCCGCAATTCCTCAAGGAGTTAAACATAAACTTGTGATCCGGCCCCTTGGAATACACACCCCAAATTGCAGCGTTGTTCACAATAGACAAAAGACTGGGGTGGGGGGAGAGTACTAACTAGCGTTCATGACCAGAAAAATCACTAAACAAAGACGGTATAGCCATATCGTACACTATAATTCAGCCATACAGAGAATGAAGTTCTGTTACATGCTGCCACCTACATGAACCAAGAAAACTGTATGTTACACAAAATAAATCAGGTGCCAAAGGACATGACCCCACTTACATGGAATGCTTTGAGTAGGCAAAAATAGAGCGAGGACACAAAAGTTTATTGGTGGGAGGAATGAAAAAGGAGCAGTTGGTACTTTTAAAACTCCAAATCACTCCCATTAAGACAATTTCGACTGTCTTAATGAGAGTAGACCTGCCCCTGCGAGCTTCTGAGACTATAACTCTTTTTTTTAAATCATTTTATTGGGGCTCAGACAACTCTTATCACAATCCATACATACATCGATTGTGTAAAGCACACTTACATATTCGTTGCCCTCATCATTCTCAAAATTCGCTTTCCGCTTGAGTTCCTGGATCCGAGACTATAACTCTTTACAGGAGTCGAAAGTGGCATAGAAGTGGATATATCTGACCTCCTCTGGCTGCCTTATTGCCCAGAGGCAGGGGTCAGTAAAGCCTCCATGGTCCATCCTTCTTTATCGATTCTGACACCCACCACTCTTTCCACAGCACTCTACGTCGATTGTGGGTCCGATAATTCATTGTAACGGCCACACAGAACTCAGACACTACTCATAATGAAGGGAGGTTCCTCGGGAAGTTCATGGGTTACCGCAAGTCAGGAGCAGCACACAGGAACCATATAGTCACCCGTCTCCTCAGCCAGCAGCCAAGCCTCTCTCCGGTCCGCAGCCTTTCAACCCCGTGGTCCTGTGGCCTTTGCCTCCCTGGGTCAGGATGCCGGCGGGTCACTCTGCCTCAGTCACATCGTCTCGGGCCAGATAACGAGGTCCTTCATAGTCTTTGCACTGGTCCTCTGAGTCTCTGGGCCACTGTCCCTGAGGCAGCTGGTCTCGGTGGCCTCTGGCACTGCAGACAGGGATCTTCCAAAATCCCAGGAGGGTTTCTCTCTATGTCCTAGATAACTAGGGCGTAGCCAATAGGACTGGCTTTGATGGAGGGGTACTCTGTCTTTTTAGCTGACTATATCCCCAAGGAAAACAAAGGATACTGTCTTAATTCACCCCCTCTAAGGTAGAGCCTTAAAGATGCCCCCAAGGAAACAACCCTCTACTCAATTCCCTGCCTCACCTCCTAGCAACCCCACCGGACAGAGGACAGTGCCCTTGGGGTTTCTGAGTCTTCACGGCAGGAGAAAGCCTCATCTTTTCCCTCCGAGGGGCGGGTACCGCTAACCTGGCTGCCCATGTGATTAGCAACCCACCCTGTCATCCGCGAGACGCCCAGGGCTCCTGTTGTTGTTTACAGAGGATGAACACGTCTCAGATGGATCCCTGGTGGGACAGGGCTTCAGCGCTCAGCTGCTAATCACGATGTCTGCGCCCCCAGAGTCCAAAAACCCGAACTCACAGCCACCCCATCCATTTGAACTCCTAGCGATCCTGCAGGACGGAGCAGCACTGTCCCGGGGGGTTTCCGAGACCGGCACTCTTCATGGGAGTAGAAAGTCTCGTCTCTCAGCGAGGCAATTCCACCTCACAGCGACCCCTCTCAGGTTCTGGGGGCTTTGGAAAGCTTCCAGGAGAAGAGACAGCCATCTCTCTCTCCAGAGGAGTGGAGTGCCTTTGCCAGCAAACTGTGGTGAGCAGTCCACAGCCACCCAACACGCCACCAGGGCCCCTTGTGTATATATTTAAGGGGACGAAAAGCATTTGAAAGCACAGCGTGGTGGGTATAATTCATGTCACTGAATTGGGTGTTTGGGGTATAATTCATGACATTGAATTGCGTGTTTGGGGTATATGTTTTGTATTAGCACTTAAACTGTGAACACCCGCATTGGCAGAAGGCTATGGGTGACAGATAGGGAACCCTGGAGGCATCATGGTTACAAGTTGGGCCGCTAATGGCAAGGCAAGCAGTCTGAACCCACCAGCCACGTCATGGGAGAAAAATGGGGCTTTCCACTCCCAGAAAGAGCCACAGTCTCAGAGACTCACAGGGGCAGTTCCAACCCAGTCCTATAGGGTCACTGTGAGTCGGCATCCACTAGAGGGGAGTGTACATCCGCTGGACTAGCCAGACTTGCAAGATCGAATTCGAGTCATGGTAGTGGGAGCGGGGAGGAAACATTTAGGAACTAGAGGAAAGTTGTATTTCTCATCATTGTTACATTGCACCCTGACTGGCTCATCTCCTCCCCGAGGCCCCTCTGCAAGGGGATCTCCAGTGGCCTACTAATGGGCTTTGGATCTCCACTCCGCACTCCCCCCATCATTCACTTGGTAAGATTTTTTGTTCTGATGATGCCTTACACCTGATCCCTTCGACACCTCGTGGTTGCATAGGCTGGTGTGCTTCTTCCATGTGGGCTTTGTTGCTTCTGAGCTTGATGGTCGCTTGATTACCTTCAAGCCTTTAAGACCCCAGACGCTATACTTTTTGATAGCCGGGCACCATCAGCTTTCTTCGCCACATTTGCTTATGCACCCATTTGTCTTCAGTGATCCGTTTGACAATAAATCCCTTTCTTATACACATATGTGTGTCCATGGAGTTGTTTCTCTAGTCTACCCAGACTGACACACCCCCTTAAAACAATTATTTGTCAGAATATTTAAAGGGGAAAAAATGGAGTCTTGAGCTAGAGTGTGACCACAGAGGAGAAGAAGATGGGGAAGCTGCGCAGGGAGGGTGAGGGAGCCCATCACCAGAACTCCTGACCACCAGGTCAAGGAAACTCACCATTATCCTGAGGAAGACAAAGGAGAGGAAGGAGACATTGAAGACTCATGAGTTAGGACTACCGTCAGGTGCGCCTAACAGAAAACATGGCTTGCAGAGGCTTACCCAAACAGGTGTATGTTCATCACATCAACAGGAAGCCTGGAAGCAGTGGGGTTTGTTCCGCTGGGCAGTCAGGCTCTTCCCTCGTGGTCTACAGACGGCGGCTGCTGCTCCCCTGGAACCACGTTCAAGGCAGCGAGAAAGGTGGACAGGGGGGCACCAGCCACCACTGTCTCTTTGAACAGGAAATGACGAACTTCGCCAGGTACCACTTCTGCGGTTTTAAGAACCAGCCATTTATGTTGTTATAGTTCATGAAGCAACAAGTCTGAATTCAGGGCATTGGCTCTAGAAGAAGGCCCTTCTTTATCCCCTTCAGCTTCTACCAGCTGCCAGAAACGCTTGGTTTTCCTGGACATGTAGATTCATGTGCCTCCAGCATCACGGGGGCCTCTCCCCGTACGTGGGTCTGTGGGTGGCCCTGTGCCTCCTCTGCCACCTTTATACGATCCCTCTGCAGGGGTGAGGTCGGGACCCACTCTTCTCCAGGATGGGCTCATTCACTAACAGAAGGAAGTCCCTGCTCCCAACGGGGTCATGGGCACAGTGACAGAGGTTAGGATTTCAATGTCACTTCTTTTGTTTGTTTTGTTTTTACTTATTTGTTTTGATCTTTTTATTAGGGGCTCGTACAACTCTTATCACAATCCATATATACATCAGTTGTGTAAAGCACATTTGTACATTTGTTGCCCTCATTATTCTCAAAATATTGCTCTCCCCTGAAGCCCCTGGCATCAGCTCCTCATTTTTCCCCTCCCTCCCCGCTCCCTCTTCCCTCATGAACCCTCAATAATTTATAAATTATTATTCTGTCATATCTTACACTGTCCGACATCTCCCTTCATCCACTTTTTAAAAAAATCATTTTATTGGGGGCTCCTACAGCTCTTATCACAATCCATCCATTGTGTCAAGCACATTTGTACACATGTTGCCATCATCATCCTCAAACCGTTTTCTTTCTACTTGAGCCCCTGGTATTAGCTTTTCTCTTTTTTACCCCCTCCCTTACCCACCCTCATGAACCCTCGATAATTTATAAATTATCATTATTTTTTCATATCTTGACACTGACCAATGTCTCCCTTCAGCCACTTTTCTGTTGTAGATCATCGTGATTGGTTACCCCTCCCTCCCACACGCACACCTTACCCTTACCCTTCTGGTATCACTACTCTCATTATGGGTCCTGAAGGGTTTATCTGTCCTGGATTCCGTGTGTTGCAAACTCTTATCTGTACCAGTGTACATGCTCTGGTCTAGCCAGATTTGTGAGGTAGAACTGGGGTCATGATAGTGGGGTGGGGTGGGGGGAGAGGAAGCATTAAAGAACTAGAGGAATGTTGTGTGTTTCATCTGTGTTATACTGCACCCTGACTGGCTCATCTCTTCTTTATGATCTTTCTGTAAGGGGATGTCCAATTGTCTGCAGATGGGCTTTGGGTCTCCACTCCGGCCCCCACCCCCCCATTCACATCGATATGGTTTTTTTTTTGTTCTTGGTCTCCATGTAACTTTTCAAAGAACACAATTCAACCTGTAACATATGCCTCAAAAACAAGCAAGCATATGACTCACAAGAGGGAGGCTGGTGGCATCATCAAGCGGCCCCTAAGACTCATCGCGACCCTTCGTTCAACAGAAGCAAACACTGCCCAGTCCTGCACCCTCCTCACAACGATCCTTATGTTTGAGCCCATTGTTGCGGCCACAGGGTCAACCCATCTTGCCAAGGGTCTTCTTCACTTTCACTGCCCTCTGCCAAGCATAATGTTCCCTAGCACCTGGTCTCTCTTAATATTATGTCCAAAATATGTGAGACCAAGTCTCTCCATCCCTGCCTCCAAGGAGCATGCTGGCTGTACTTCCTCTGAGACAGACGTTGTTCCTACAGCGGTCCTTGGGGCTCTCAGTCTGCTTTACCAGCACTATAACTCAGCCGCATGGATTTGTCTTCTCTCTTCTCTAGCCAAGGTCCACCTTTCACGTGCATGTGAGGCCATTGAAAATACCATGGCTTGTGTCAGGCATCCTCAAAGTAATGCACTTGCTCTTTGATGCTTCAAAGAGGTCTTGTGCAGCAGACTTGCCTCATGCAATTTATCGTTAGCTCTCTGGATTGTGGAGCAAGCCAGGCAAAATTCTTGACAACTTCAATCTTGTCTCCATTTAGCCTGATGTTACGTATTGGTCCAGTGGTGAGGGTTCTAGTTTTCTTTACACGTAGTTGTTATCCACGCTGAAGGCTGCAATCCTTGATCTTCCTCGGCAAGGGCTTCAAGCCCTCCACACGTTCATCAAGCAAGGGTGTGCCCTCTGCGTACCGCGGGTCGTTAACAAGCCTTCCTCCCATCCTGATGCTGCATTCTTCTTCCTACAACCCGGTTTCTCCGATTATTTGCTCAGCGTTAGAATTGACAGGCAGGCAGAGAGGTCAGTTCGAGTTTGGAATGTGTTTGCACACGCATGTAAGGCTATGGAATATGCGGCCAGAAGATGGCGCCACAATACCATAGCTACCACGGGATGCCCCTTTGCAGCTGGATGGGCTCTAGGCCAGTCAAGCCTTGGAGAGATCCCCAAGTTCCTCTTGGGAACAGGGGGAGCAGCTTAACCATTTTCCAAGCGTCAGCACATTGTATTGCTTGCCTCGCGTAGCACCTGGAACGTTGAAGCTATTCAGCAAGTCTTTATAGAAAGAATTGGTGAGATGCTTACATGGGCGAAATAGATGAGGGGCAGGTGAGAAACAGAGAAATGGGCCCCTCAGGAAAAATCTACATAGGAAGTGGATTCTCTCTCTCTCTCTCTCTCTCTCACACACACACACACACACAGTAACAAAGAGATCATGAAGAGACACGCGACACCGCTATCACATCTCAGGCCTCCCTGGCCCGAGTCCCCACACTGTGGCACCTGACCCTAACCCTGTCCTTCACCCGACTCCAGTTTTGTGCCGACTGAGTCCCAGGCTCCACGGGAAATACCATCTCTGCTCACCAGGAGCTTACCATCGAGGAAGAGAAAGAAAATGTGTACAAAAATAATAAAAACAAATAGGACAATTCTCTCAGCCTGCAACCAAGGCCTTCCAGCCTCACACCCAAACTACTCTGTTAGGTGGTGTTGCTGCCTGAGGACCAGCGACAGTCTTGCTCCTACGGCCTCCCCAACAATGTAGTCTAGTTTAATAGAACAGCCACCCCTGCTCCCCTGCACAACAGCCCTGCCCTCCACCCCCACCCCACCTGCAAGCCCGCCTCTACGGTCCCTGGGTCAGTGGTTCTCAACCTGTGGGTTGTGACCCCTTTGGGGGTCAAACGACCCTTTCACAGAAGTCGCCCGATTCATAACAGTAGCAAAATGACAGTGATGAAGTAGCAGCAAAAACAATTTTGCGACATGAGGAATTGTATGAAAGGAAGGTTGAGAACCGCTGTGACCTGGATGGAGCCGCCAAAGAACAGCAGCAACGGCCATGATAATGACCGCGGGGGAAATGGGGAATTGAAACATGTACCTCCCTCCTCCTCCTCTCTCCACAACGGAGACTTGGATGCACAGCAGAATCAGGACACAGTCGTTCTGGGGCAGTTCCCACTGAGACAGCTCTGCCCATGAGAAGACAGACACAGTATGTCTGACGTACAAGCGCACACCAGCAGGGGCCACAGCTCTCTGTCAGAAGAAGCTACGGATGGAGAGGAAGACGTTGAGCCCCTAAAGAAGCGTGTAGCGGGGGTAGCTGACTGGCCCAGTGGGAGTCCCCCTGCAGGGCCTAGACGCTGTTTCTTTGAGCACGAGGACCAGCGGAGCCGTGGAGAATGGGGTATTTCCTCTTAAGGTGCTCATTCCAGTTCTCAGTTCTCACGTCTGAGCTTGAGGGCCGGGCATCTGTAACTGAGCACCTCTGCTGTCCGCACCTGCTGGGACACGTGTGTGACCTGTGAGGTGGGGTTCTTGTCAGCTCTGTGTATTTGAACTTGAGATCACTGGTAAGTGTGGCCTCTCATCCTGTCTTTACATAACCAAGTTCCAGTCATTCAAAATCCAGGGTTTAAAAAAATAATAAAAAATCCAGGGTTTTATGTCAACTCGGTTGAGGCCGTTTCCCTCACCTCATTCCCTTTGGGGGCCTGTGAGACACGGTAGCCTTTCCTACAGAGCCCACTGCTTAGAAATGGGCCGGGGCTTCTCCTCGGCAAGCGCCCCCAGGAGAAGGCACAATGATCGTTTTGCCAACAATCCTGTTGTCTCCTTTCAGTCCCCACCGGAGTTAGGCTGTGAACATATGCTCGTGCAAGATCACTACCATTCCGTTCTCTCTTCAAATGCGTTCCGGATAGCAGATGTTAGCTTTGTCGATGTTGTTCTTTTCCAAGACAAAGGCATGCTTCCCTAAAGTTGAATTGATAGTGATTTTAAAAAGAGAACCGACAAAACAAAACGCAACTAAAAAAAAATAGCCTGAGCAATAAAAACATTATTTTAAGTCCCCTGGTCATAAAAATAGAGAAGTATTCTGTTCTGTCAGAGACACAGAGCCGGAGAAAGGTCCAACTGGGTCTCTTCAGAGAAATTCTGATCCAGAGGCTGCTTTGATCCAGCCCCTCTCAGGGCCCTGGAATTTCCTCTCCAAGGCTTTCCCACCCTGTTGCTTGGGAGCTTGTCTCCAAGTGCTGCTGGGCTGCCCCAGGGCCTTGCCTGCTTCAGAGCCCAAACGTTTGCTCTCTGCTCACTCACAAGCCTGCCAGCACAGAGCCCCATTAGCCTCCCCAAGAGCAAGGGGGGAGGTCTCCCTCCCATTACCCGTAGCGGCTCCTGGTCTGGTCATTTCACACAAGAACACAGCCTGCCTGCGATACAGGCTTTCTTCCCAGAGGGCAACAAAACTCAAAGCCCACGGTGGCAAAAAGCCTTTGGCCTACAAGGACCTAGCCGGTGGGGCAGGCAGGTTTCAGTGGCCCACACACTTCTGAGGGGCCAGAAACATGGCAGCGTCTGCCTGCTCCCTTTTCTCTCCGCAGTGCTCCCCGCTGCCTCCTGACTTTCTCTGAACTCTCAACCGCATGTGGCCAATGCCAAGTTCATAGGTGTCATGCTGGCCACGGCCTCCTCCTGGCCCTCTAAAGGTCACTCACTGCGGTCTGACTCCCAGGCACCTCCACCAGTGCGCCCTGCCTCCTGCGCCGGCGGCAGCTGCTCCCATTACTCCCTTGTCGTCCTCCCTTGTACCACCGAATCACTCCTGCACCTCTGCTGACGTTTCTCCAGAATATCTCCCCTCTTTCTTCTCCATCAGTCAAGTGACCCTCTGACTTTCAAAGCCCACCTTTTTTTTTTGGTAAGAGTTTTGTTGGCACTTCATCCACTTTCACCATACAATTCAATAGTTAATCATAGCAAGAAGAGTTGGACCTTCATTACCACAATTTGAGAACAGCTACTCTTCCTTGTACTCGTTAGTATTAGCTATTAATAATATTATTAATAACGTCATCATCATTATTAGTGTAATTCGTGTTATTTTTCTAAATGGTGGCAAAAATAAACACAGCAATACATTCTCCAATTCAACAACTGCTACATGTATAACTCAGTGTCCCCTGAGCAAAACCTCTTCCTCCTTCACCCATGGTCACCACGGGCCAACTTTTGTTTTCTTCTTCGTCTTCTATTTAGCAGTTTTCTTGATATAAAATTCATGCATCATACACTTCCATAGTTAAGGGACGTTTAAAAAGAATTGAATGTACATCATCACAATTAGTTCTAGTGCTCCCTCCCCCCTCTCGCATTCATTGTTTGCTCCCCACTTCCCCTCACCCTTCCCACCCCCACTTCCTCTCACCCTTCCCACCCCAAGACAAACCACTGCATCAGTTACTGCCTCTCTGCGTCCACTCCTTCTCTGCTTCATCAATTGGGAAACCGAACAGAAACAACTTTTAAAAAAAATGAGGCAGAAGAAGCAAAAAGAAACATGTAAAGTTAAAAATAAAGAGTAAGAAAGAAAAGACCATGATCAATATTTTTAAAGCCAGAGAAGAAATTTCCGTTGTGGAACAAGCAAGAAATATTTAAGCCTAGAGCAAATTCAGGTTGGATCCAAAGGGAGGTCAACTGACCAACTATCATGTTATACCATCATTCGATCCACCTAATCAAGTTTACAATAATCTCTGTCTGATAGTAAAGCTGTTCGAATCCCTCTCCTGTGACCAGAGGGGATCTGGCAGAGGCTTAATCTGACTAGATACACTGCAGATGGATTTTGGGCTCCCACTGTCCTCCATAGCTTTCTACAAATTGTGTGTTCACAATGTAAGCCCTGGTACTTTCCCTTCATCATATTTGGATTCTGTTATCGTCTTTGGATCACACAGGCTGGTGTGCTTCTTCCATGTGGACTTACTTGATGCCTCACTTAGATGGCTGCTTGTTTGAAGACACACCTTTAAGACCCCAGCCACTATTCCAATTGATAGCTGGGCACTTCACCACACTTCGCTGTAGCATCCTTATCTTCAGTGATCCTTTCAAGAAGGTGAGTATCAAGCAGCAGCACCCACTTCTAATGCCTCTTCTTCTTCTTTTTTAATTTGTAAGAAAGAGTTGTATCTCAAGAAGTAATTGCACAACAGGAAAACATCCCAGGCCAGTTCCACTCAAGTCTGATACTAGTCTGTAAATTCCTCTTCAGACTCATGCAGCCACAAGCAATGATGCAAAGCTCAGGAAGATCATAGGCCGGTGGGTGCAAAGTCTTGTGGATCCATTGGCGGTAGACACACCTCTAGGGTTCCCACAGGTTGCCACCTTCTTTCTTCTCAACCTTACATGGCCTTTCCCTCCTTACTTGGCAGTTGTGATCATTGACTTCACAGTCGTGGATTTGAATTCCAGTTCCTTGTAGTCAACTGTCAGTGGCTCTGCAAGGGAAGGATCTGCACTTGCTCCCCTAGGACCCAGCAACCTGCTTCACACCTACTGTTAGGTCCCGTGGCCTTGTTTCTGGATCACATCAACCCTGTGTACAATAGAACCAGACACTACCCAGCCTGGGCTATCCTCCTAATTGTTAACATTTGAGCCCATTGTTGCAGCCATTGTGTCAACCCCGCTCATTGATGGTCATTCTCTTTTCCACGGCCCCTCCACTTTATCAAGCATGATGTCCTTCTCCAAGGACTGGTCTCTCCTGACATGTCCAAAGCATGTGAGATGAAACCACTAAGGAGCATGCTGGCTGTTACTTCTTCCAACACAGACCTGTTTGGTGTTTTGGCACTCGGTGAGCCTTTTGATATTCTTCATTAGTGCCTTACTCAAATGCATGGATTCTTTTTCTCTCTTCCTTATTCAATGTCCAACTTTCCCATGCACATGAGACAATTAAAATGCCATGGCTTGGGTCAGGTGCACCTTAGTCCTCAAAGTGACATCCTTGATCTTCAACGCTTTAAAAAAGTCTTGTGCAGCAGATTCACCTGATGCATCGTGCCATTTGATCTCTTCACTGCCACGTCCATGAGCATTGCTTGTGGATTCAAGCAAAATGAAATCCTTAACAACTTGAAGCGTTTTTCCACTTATGATGTGATGACTGGTCCAGCTGTGAGGATTCGGGTTTCATTTACTTTGAGTGGTCATCCATACCAAAGGCTGCAGTCCTTCAAGTTGAAGAACGTATGCTTGGCGTTCACTTTGCTTTGAGCAAGCGAGGTTGTATCACCTTCCTCTGACAAGTATTTAATGAGTCTTCTTTCAATCCGGATGGATGTTCTTCTTCACAGAGTCCAGCATCTCAGATTAGTTGCTCAACCTACAGATTGAATAAGTTTGATGAAAGGATACGACCCTGATGCACCCTGTCCCTGATTTGAAAACACGTAGGATTCCCTGTTCTGTTTAAATGACTGCCTTCCGGTCCATGTACAAGTTCTACATGAGCAATGAAGTTTCTAGAATTCCCATTCTTTTCAAGGTTATCCACAGTTTGTTATGATCCATGCACTTGAATGCTTTTGCATAGTCAATGAAACACGAGTAAACATCTTTCTGGTGTTCTTTGCTTTTGGCCAAGATCCCTCGGACGGATGTCAGCAATGCGATCCCTCCTGCCACATCTTCTTCTGAATCCAGCATGGATTTCTGACAGCTCCCTGCTGCAACTGCTGTTGAATGCACTTCAGCAACACTACTTTCAGGTGGCATGGTTAATATTGTTAAATAAACTCCGCATTCCTTTGGGTCACCTTTCTTTGCAAAGGGCATACATGCATTTTGCCAGTCAGTTGGCCAGATAGGTGTCTTCCAAATGTCTTGACATAGATAAGTGGGTGCTTCCAGTGCTTCCTCACCATATTGTGGTGCTCAATAAATGCAGAGGCAGTAATAAAGCCACAGGCATTTGCTTGACAATACACACTGTGCTTCGGTGCCCAAGGAATGATGAGCCTTACAAGCCACACAAAACCGATGCTCTGTCCACCAGGAGCTAAAAACAATTGCAACAATGAGGACCTATTAGGTGCCAGGTGCTTCCTGGCCTCCTCACATGGAGAGTGATTCCATTCCTTCCTCCCCCTCCTCTCTATTGTCCCTGTCTCTCATAGTTCCCCACCTCTCCCTACTGCTCCCATGGATCCCTGGGGCTACTGCCCACAGAGCCCTGAGAAAACAGAAGGGTTCAGGGAACCCAGACCTTCAGTGCCCAAAGATGAGGAAGTGATTCTCAGAGGTCACTGTCTTGATCAGTTCCTGTTTCTAAAAGCAAAAATGCCAAAATCTGTTCCTTTTTCTTTTAAAAAACATAGAGGTTTTGGTTTCCAAAATTCCCAGAACTGACACTACCACTATGACCTTTCTTCGTTTCTATCTGCCTGTGTCTGTCTGTGTGAGAGGCTTGCTCCTCGGGGTGGGGGGTCCAAGAGTAGACTTGGAAATGATGCTTTTCTATCTTCTCCTTCCCAAGCCTACTGCTGTCAGAGTAGAGCAGCCTCTAACACCCACGGGGGTCCGTAGCGGCCATGGTACAATTATAAGACATAAAGATCACAGTAAACTCATAGAGAATAAGAGAGATCGGAGAGAGCATAGAATAAAGGAGTCAGATACATTTATGGTAGCATGCTCACCTGCAGGATGGCCTTGATCTCAGCAGCCAGGTCCGAGCAGAGAGCGGAGGGAGGAGGAGGAAGAGGGAGGAGAGAGTGTATGCTCTTTATTTCTGACCAAGGCCTATATATACTTAGGGGAGTGCAAGCTCCCTGATTACAGGTGACCACATACAGGAAAGGGCTGTACAATAGGCATACGCGTCACAGAAAGGGGATGAGCTCAGGATGTACATGTAATAGGAAGGGGCAGCACTAAAGGTACACATGTGACAAGATGGGCAGACCCTAGATTCAAGATGGCAGCCTAACCGTAGTCATCCTTGAGTGGGCTCACCTTGTCTCTGGGCTCTCCTACAGGGATGCAATCCACTATCCTTATCAGAAGGGGGTGGGCCCTACTTAGGGTGGGACAGACTAGACACTCTGATTGCTCTAGATGACTGATAACCCTCAGGGAGAATAATCTCTAAGTGGCTTGGATTGACCTCCAAGTGTACAGTCATTTGCCATGTGTAGCAAGCAGTGTCTTAGGTTTGGCATGTATTTGGGGGAGACAACCTGAGGAAAATCCCACTTACTGCGATCTACTGGGCCTACCTAAGGAGGGGCTTGGCTGTGTAATTTTGTTTGGGGAACTTACTTTGAGGAGGGTCTTCCTCAGGTCCAGGTCTGCTTACCCAGAAGCCCCTGGGAAGGTCATGGAGAGAAATAAGCTTCTAACTGGACTCAGAGGAGTCCCGGGTCCTTTCCCAAGCTCAATACTCTTCTCTCTGCCCTGATTCTGAGCTTGAAGCCATCCTGCTTGGGAGCGTACCACCTTCCTGCGCCCCAGTCCATTTGTTGCACAGCACCACTTCCTGTGGGATCCGGAAAGAGCCTCTTCTGGAGAGAGAAATGAGGTGGGAAGCATGGGGAGGATGAGGGGTATGGAGAGGGTGAGGAAACACACACATAAATCAACTAAGTCAAACTCTGAGCCAAGAACTAAGAAAGCAAGCAAGCTTGACATTTGTGTTAGTCTGGGTAGACTAGAGAAACAAATTCATAGACACTCATGTGTGTATAGGAAAGAGCTTTATATACAAGAGCAATTGAATATTGAGAAAACATCCCATCCCAGTCCAGATCAAGTCCATAAGTCCAGTATTAGCCTATATGTCCAATACCAATCTATAAATTCTTCTTTAGAGTCACAAAACACATGCCATGATGTCGAATGCAGGAAGATCACAGGCCAGTGGGTGAAAAGTCTTGTGGATCCAGTGGCAGTGGAAGCATCTCAGCATTGGCAGGGGTCTCCACGTGGCTCCTCCAGCTTCCAGGGCACAGGTTATATAAACGTGGCACCATGAGTCTTATCAGTAGAGAGTCTCCAAGGGAGTGAGCAGAGAGAGAGAGTCTCCCGCCTCCAAGGAGGAAATACAGGAGTTCCCAGAATCCTCAGGAGAAAGCCATTCCTACACAGAGGCCTCATTGGTTATATCCTGATTGACAGGCTAGACTCCATCCACCCCTACACTCAATCCTCAAATTGACACCAGATTATGTAACTACCACAACATTAGGATCAAAATTTGAAGGCAAGAGTGCTCTTTCTTCCATAGTAGACATAATGGTGCCAGACGTACTGCAGTGGATCAGCCTCAGGGTGGCAGGTGAGAGGTGGCAGGACAGGGTCGAGGGAGCAGGTTCTCTGTGTAGGAAGGTAGCAAATATTAGAGCTTCGGGGCAGGATCCACATCTGGCCTGGTTTTCCTACAATCTCTCATTCATTCTATGTACTGTACTGTCTCACTTCCTTCTTCTGCTACTCATTCATTCATTCATTCATTCACTCAACCAACATTTAAACAGCGTCCTTTCTACAAGGCAAGCCCCCTACTAGACGTTGGCCCCACGGAGATAGGCACCTAAGATTCGGTCCATCACTGCCTTTGCAGAGATATTGTTTAACGGGGCAGAAGGACTTACAAACAAATATTCACAATCGATATGGAAAATGCAGTGGCTCATACTGTGGAAGCAAGTGGGAGGAGTAGAAGTTAGTGTGGTCCAGGGAGCATCCCCCAAGAATGGAAAGTTGTGAACTGAAAGGTTTCATGGGCCTCACCAGGCAGAGAAAGAAGGGAGGGGAATGTGAGTACAGCAATCCTCGCGGGTGAGAGAAAGGGGAACCAGCCTGAGCTTAAAGGACCCTTGAAATGCCATTCTTGATTGGACCAGGCAACCCTACGAAGAGGACCCCGAGACGAGAGATTCGGGGACAACCAGCTCCTGTCTACAGCCTCAAGGCCACCCTGGTGGCAGAAGTTATGTGGGCCCCACTTAAGGTCCTCCATGAGTCGATCTTCTCACCTGCTAACCCACACCCGACCCCCACCTGCCCCAATCATGTTTGGGTCACATCCAGGGAGCATCGACGCTTTGCCAATCTAGACAGACCCCGAGAAGTTTTCCTATTCCTTCCTCATGCGCCCCACCGTGGGACAAAGCTACACAGCCTCTTTCTCGGGCCCTGGCCCCTGCTTCACCCGGGGCCCTCGTTTCCAGGTCCTTCTCTACCACCTACTGGCCCCTCGAACGCCACCACCAGCCTCTGAGTTCTCTGGAGGAGCCCCCCTCGCCCCCGCCCCCAAGTCCTGTCCCCACCCAGTCTGATCTTGCTCCCCAGAGCTACAGTACCAACGGCCAGCGCAACCAGGGCCAAGTTGAAACCAATTTGGGAAAATCACTATCTCAGAGGCCCCGGGACTGGAACGCCACGACCCCAGGGCCCGTCAGCTCTCAGAGGTGAGCCCTAAATTGGCAGGGGCAGAAGGCGGGGCTGGGGCCTTTGCGGGCTCCCCGGTGCTCCCCTCGAAGTATCACAGGGCCCTGGGAACACCACCCTTCCCTCCAAGGCTGGCAGAGTGGCCCAGCGGCACCCCACACACGGCCCCTAGGTGTCCCAGGCCCGGGCGGCTCAGTGGAGGATTTCCAGGCCTTTCTTCTGCGCCACCTGCCCGATCCGAGGCCCTGCTCGCTCACCGCCTGGCGCTGCTAGGGAGCTGGGCCGGCAGGGGCCGGCAGCGCGCTCGGTGGCCAGCCGCGTCTGGCCTCTGTCCGGGCTCCGTGAGCGGCTCGGGACTCCCGGCACGCCGCCCCCTCGGCCCCGGGCCACCGAACCGGCCTTTCCTGCAGCCCCGCCCCGCGCCGCGCGGGCGCCCCGAAACCTCTCCCCCGCCGCGCTCCGCCCTGCGCCGCAGCCACGGGCCGGCGCCCCCGGGAGCCCCCCCCACCCCCCACCTATCAGAGTCCCACACGGGCCAGTGAGTCTGGGGCAAGTGCCCCCCTAGGCCTCCGCTTCCCCACCTTTGACTTGAGGGTCCCTTCCAGTGATTTGAGCTGCCCGGAGGTTACAGGAGATAAGACCGTGAGGTCGCGCCTGCCCTGCCCTCCCAGCCCCATCTGCTCACTGCCCTGCCGCCCTCAGAGGACACCCTCTTTGGGGGTCTAAATCCCTCCCAGACGTCCGACCTGGGGCGCCCTGGGAGGAAGCGTGCCTCTCTCCCCGCACACACTGGGTTCCCCAAAGCCTCCAAGACGGCTATTGACATGTTCCCATGACGTCATCGCCGTCTGCGAGCCGCCAGAAGCGAGGGGACAAGGGCAAGTGAAGGTCAGCGCGGTTCAGGCCCCAGGACAAAGCCACACATCCTAAGTCCCAGAAGAGGATCCAACACTGTCGCTCTCAGATGCCTCTTTCTAAGCGTCCATTCCACCCCCCACCCCCCAGAGGGGGGCTTCTTTTCCCTCTTCTTTTCTTCCCTGTGGGACCTCTGATGGCATAATGGTTGTGTGTTGGGCTGCTTAACTGCAAGGTTAGCTGTTCAAATCCATCAACTGCTCTGCATTTGGCTTTCTTTCCCAGTACAGAGCTACAAACTGGGAGACGCGCAGCGGCAGTTCTACCCTGTCCTATAGGGTCGCTGTGGGTCGGAATCGACTGGCTGGCAGTGAGCTTGGTTTGGATGAGGTGGTTTTTTCCTCCTGAGCCTCTGGGAAGGGGGTGCATGGACTTTCCTTCTGGGATGAGCAAAGGGTTTTGCTACGTAGGATCCACTTCCCCCATGGCCCACGTTTTCCCCTCTCGCACCCACGGCTGTCAGACTTGAACTCCCAGGGGGTGGAAAGCACCGATTTCCATCCACTGGGCCTGACAGCTAACTGAGGGAGCCCTGGTGACGCAGCGGTTAAGTGCTAGGCTGCTCACAAAAGTTGAGCCGTTGGAACCCACTCACCAGTGGTCGACTAATGAGTAAAAGTGACTGTCTTGGGAAATCCAGGGGCAGCCAAGTGGCTGAAAACCACCAACCAGGCAGAGCTGCCTTGTCCCCTGACAGGCCTGCGTATTAATTGGTAATTTCCAATCCTGCCAGTGCCAAGGCCCAGAATCAGCCCAAAACACCCACACCCACACACACACACACACACACATACACCAGATGTACCCCTTGTGCCCAGCTGCAGGTCACCTTAATCTGCTGGGGCAGCGGGAAACCAGACTATAAATACCTAGCACGGTGGGGAGGCTGATCTCTCACTTCCAGCGGCCTTCCTTGCAGGTGGGGTTCTTTGAAGAAGAAGTTGATTGGCCTCCTCAGTTTGAGACTGCCCTCTTAACCCAGCTAGCCAAAATAAACAAAACGAAAAAACACAAATCTTTCTCTCTGGTAGAACCAACCTCATAGGGCTTTCAATGGTAGACGTGTTAGTCTGGGTTGACTAGAGAAACAAATTCATAGACACTCAGGTGTGTAAGAGAGAACTTTAGATCAAAGAGCAGCTGTACATTAAGAAAGCAGCCCAGCCCAGCCCAGATCAAGTCCATACCCCATGTGTCGACCCTAGTCCATAAATTCCTCTTCAGACTCACGCAGCCATGCGATGACGTTGAAATGCAGGAAGATCACAGCCCAGTGGGTGGAAAGTCTTGTGGCTCCAGTGGTGGCGGAACCATCTCTGCGCTGGCGTGGGTCTCCAGGTGGCTCCTCCAGGTCCAGGGCTCTGGCTCTATCAGCATAGCTTCATGTGGCTTGTCTATAGAGAATGTCTCACAGGTAGTAGAAGCAGTGAGAATGTATCTGGCCTCCAGTGAGCTGCTTATCTCCTTCGGGCCTCCAAATGAGGTCATCAAGCTACAACCTGATTGATAGGCTTGACTCCACCCTTTTGCAAGTTGACAGGAGATTATGTAACTCCACAGTAGAGTTTTAGGGAATAGATCTCCAGACCCCTGTGTAGACTCAAACCATCAACCTTTGTTCTGTGAGCAATGAGGTACCCCTTTGTACCACTCTAACTCCCCATGCCGGAGCCCTTGTGGTGTCGTGCTTATGCATTGGACTGCTAAATACAAGGTTGGCAGTTAGAAGCCGCCAGCTGCTCCACGAGAGATGAAGCTTTCTACTTCTGTAAAGAGTTAAAAACCTCAGACACCCACGGGGCAGGTCTACCCTTTCCCATAGGATCACTATGCCTTGGCATCGAATTGATGGCAGTGAGCTGGTTTGGGTTTGGGTTTAACTCCGAATGCCAGACTGACACCATCCCACCCCCTGACATTTTTAGAAGACTCCTCCCAGAGACATCACACTGTGGCCTTGTCACCAGCACATGCTGACCCCTCGGTGGGCATGGATGGAGGATGCTGCCTTAGGGTTAGAAGGTAACCACCTCGATCAGATTTTATCATTTCAACTTCGGATTTAAATTTTTGGGTAACTTCCTCTTTGGGGGAAAGTGGGGAGAAGGGCTAATGAAAGAATAAATCTGACGCTGACAAGGAAGAGGCTGATGTGTACGTAAACAAGGACTATGGTCCCACTTGTAAAGAGAGCTGCTTGGGCCGCAGACTAGTTCCTGCAGCCGAGAGGGACTTTCTGAGGCAGTTTCCTGGGCTGAGAGTCCGTGCGGTGCGTTTCAGTGAGGAGAGGCCTGTTGGACAGCAAGGCCTCTGATGGGGGACGTTCCACAACCTGGGCCAGGAGACTCAGACACAAAGCGAGTCCCCCGGGAACTCAGGAAGGCTCAGTGGCTTGGAGGAAGGGCAAACAGGGCAGTGTTCCAGGAGAAAACAGATTTGAGGAGGGTGAATGAAAGAAACAGCTGAACCAGAGTTTTCAAGGGTAGCTGTAAAAATAAGCTTTCAATAAATACATCCCTGTGTTAAGACAGAGTTGGTGAGTCTATGACATCTCAGTGGGGACTTTTCTAGGGTGGGGCCTTCTCTGTCAGACACTGTGCTAAGAGAGCATCTTGTAAGTACTTGGGAACCCTGGTGGCACAACGAGTTGAGCATTGGGCTGCTGACCAAAAGGTCGACTGTTCAAACCCGCCAGCCACACCAATGGAGAAAGGGGAAGAGGCAGTCTCCTGTAGAGATTTCAGTGTCAGAACCCCTATGGAGCACAACTCTCTATCCTATAGAGTCACCAGCAGTCAGCAGAACAGTGGGTTTTGAATTATGAAGAAGTTGATGTCCAGTATTCTGTTAGTCCAGGTAGACTAGAGAAACAAATCCAGAGAGACACTCATATGTGTATAAGAAAGAGCTTTATATAAAGAACAATTGCACATTAAGAAAACATCCCAGCCCAGTTCAGATCAAGTCCATAAGTCCGATATTAGGCCATATGTCCAATACCAATCTGTAAAGCCCTCTTCAGACTCACGAAACACATACAATGACCCCGAATGCAGGAAGATCACAGGCCAGTGGGTGGGAAGTCTCGTGGATCCAACAGCGTTGTAAGCATCTCAGTGCTGGCAGGAGTCTCCACGTGGCTCCTCCAGCTCAGGGCACTAGTGTTGCTCCATGTGTCTTGTCAGCTGCAATGTCTCCCAGGGAGGGAGCCTGCGTCCCGCATCCAGCGAGCTGTCTATCTCCTTAGCACCTTCAAAGGAGGTTATCAAGCTGCAACCTGATTGACAGGCTAACCTCCACCCCTTCACTCTTAATCCTCTCAAATTGACAACAGATTATTTACCTATCACAAGTGTGAGCCCCATTTCACTCACACAACTGCAAATATTTATTGAAGTGGTCTTTGGACTCACACTCATAGGGCCCCGTAGGACAGAGTGTCCAAGGCGAACAGTGGGATGGAAATAGACTGCTACATCTTCCTCCCAAGGTGCCACTGGTGGGTTTGAATCACCAACCTTTCAGTCAGCAGCCGAGCGCTCAATTGCTGCACCACTCAGGCTCCTTAAAAGGGGTTTTTCTGAAACCCCAAACTCATGGCCATCAAACCCACTATCCAAGCCAAAGTGATCCTAAGGGCCAGAGTAGAATGCCCTTGTGGGTTTCTGAGGCTGGAGATCTTGACGGGCAGAGAAAGCCTGGTCTCTCCCCTGCGGAGCATCTGGTGCTTTGCAGAGGCCAAGCCGACTATTTGGTCAGCAGCCCAGCGAGCAGCCAGCCCACTACACCGCCAGAGCTCCTCTAGTGAGCGCAAACGGTCACATTCAGCAGGAACATCTTCTCCTGGGAGCTGAGTAGGAGAAATGACACGTAATTGAGATGAGGCGAGGGTAGGAGACAAAACCTGGCTCCCAGAGACAAGGCATTAAGCCATGCCAAAGCAGAACACAAAAGCTTTCTAGGTCTGTTTGCCTAGCCCAAGTACTTAGGAATCACAAGGAACCCCAGTCCCCGGGCAGTACAAGTGATTAATACACTCTGCTGCTAACTGAACGACTAGAGGTTTGAACCCTCCCAGAAACCCTAGAGGTGCAAGAAGTTACTCATTGGGCATTCAGCTACAAAGCCAGCAGTTCGAACCCACCAGTCACTCCGAGAGGGAAAGACAGGGCTTTCCACTCCTGTAAAGAGTGAGAGTCTTCCGAAACTCCCAGGGGCAGTTCCTTGTCCTATAGCAGTGGTTCTCAACCTTCCTCATGCCGTGACCCTTTCATACAGTTCCTGATATTGTGGTGACCCCCCCAACCATAAAATTATTTTCGTTGCTTCTTCATCACTGTCATTTTGCTACTGTTATGAATTGGGTGGCCCCTGTGAAAGGGTCATTTGACCCCAAAAGGTTGAGAACTGCTATCCTATAGGCTCAATACGAATTAGCACTGAGCCCATGGCAGTGAATTTAGTTTTGGTATAGGGTTGCTATAGGAGCCCTGGTGGTGTAGTAGTTACTTATTGGCCTTCTAACCGTAAAGTCAGCAGTTCGAAACCACCAGTTGCTCCATGGGAGAAAGATGTGGCTTTCTACTCCCGTAAAGAGTTACAGTCTCAGAAACCCACAGGGGCAGTTCTATGCTGTCCTATAGGGTCTCTATGGGTTGGACGCTATCCGAGGACAGTGTTAGGTTTGGCTACAGGGCTACTATGAGACACGATTGAGCAATGGCAGTGAGTTGGAAGCACTCCAGAAGAAAGTCCTGGCTCATGATCGAAATGAAAAACAACAGCAACATCGCTCTAGTCTAGACCCGGGTCCGAGCCACCCTACAGGACAGAGTCTAAGTGCCCCACGGGGTTTTCAAGGCAAGTTTGTATGAAGCAAACTGCATCATCTTTCTCCCACAGAGCGACAGGTGGACTTGAACCACTGACCTCTTGATTTTCAGTCAAAGGCCTTAAGGGCCACCAGGGCTCTTTGGCTGGTGAGCTACTCTCCAAAATCTCAGCCACCCATTCTGACACACATGAGGTCAGCATGGGTTGAAATAGACTGCGTGTCCACTGGTTTGGCTTGTTGGTCTTCGAAGACCACAAGGTGAGGAATTGCTTTTCAAATAGCTGTTGAGAAGCACGTGCAATGGAAACACCACCTGTTCGCCAGAGCTTCTCTGCTCATTTATCTCAGCAGACAGCGGGCTTCTATTAGCCTCCTGGGCCCCCTGCCCGGCACAGCCTCCTGGAAGTGCCTTGCGAAATGTCCAGAGGCAAACCCTGGAGGCGATTAGAGGGCTGGCAACTCAGGCTATGAGCCAGCCCAAAGGAATGGGCCTGGCTTTCCACCAGGACTGGGCTGAGTCCTGGAGAGGAGCTGAATGAAGATGAGGACCAAGTGATTAACTGGAGTCAGGGCTGCCAGGAAGTCAGGAACCAAAGCACGATCCCATTGACCAACATGGTGAGCAGCTGTGTTTGCTGAACCATGGACCACATGGGGGAAATCATCTTCCGGCAATTGGAAGCTCCCCCTGCGAGAGCAGTTGATTGTGAGGCTAGAACAGAGAAGAATGAGGGGAGGTTTTGTGTGGAGCTAGGAATGAGTGAGGTGGCCCCTCGGATAGCACTGGGGCTGCCTCAAACTTCCCAAAATGCAGACCCGGGACATTTCTGGTCTTTGAATATTTGAACTGAGAATTTTTTTGGCAGTGCATGTGACAAAAAAATGTTAGCAGATCCCCGGATGTGTGCTGTGGGGCAGAGGGAAGAGGAGGTGAAGTACTTTTAGGGGTTATAGAGAAACAGGAAGTTCAGTAACCACAGACAGGAAACTCTATTCAACCCCCTTTAAAGTTTGTGAATAACGCAATTGGGCCAGAATCAGCCCAACTGCTAGAAGCAGCCTTTGGGGAAGATCAGTGGTTCGAAGCAGAGACCAGGAGCAGAGCAGCCCGACTGGGACAGAGGCCCGAGTATTCAGAGACCCTCTCCTAAACGTCTCCCATCATCAGGGGGCAAGGGAGCCCATGAAGCCCAGCCCTCTTGGCCACCAACCTCACAGCCTGCCCAGGGACAACTGTCAGTGTGTCCCTGTCCCTGTTTATGTCAGGCTGTGAGGTAGTTAGTTTATTGTGCCAACCTGGCCAATAAACATATGTGGAGTTCATTGAAAGGCGGAGGGATAAGTGGTTCAGTGAGCCTCACCTTTCTAGTTCTTGGGTCTCTTGCTTTGGGATGGTCGGACCAGGGTGCAGCTGCCTTAGCCAGTTCCCTGCTTCAGCTTGCAAGGCTCACTTCCTGCAAGACATCCCCAAGGAGAAGCCTCATGGACCTACCCTAGACCTCATGGCCTGGGTGCTGGAGCAGCCGTGTGGAGACCCCTGCCAGCGCTGAGATGCTTACACATTCACTGACTCGGCTTTCCTCCTGCAGTCGGTATCATTGCGTCTGTTTTGTGAGATGGAGGAGCACTTTGTGGATTGGTGTTGGACATATGGGTTAATGTTGGACTTGTGGGCTTGGGCAGCACTGGGTTGGGATGTTTTCTTGATGCGCACTTAACCTTTATATAAAACTCTCTCTTATACATGAGTTTCTGTGGATTTGTTTCTCTAAAGTACCCAGACGAACACAAGCTGTTGTCTAGGTCTGCCAGAGGAACAAACAAATCTTTCTTGGGAAAAGTAGAGCCAGACTGCTCTCAGAAGTGAAGATGGGGAGATTTCATGAACTCACCTCCTTGAGACGTGTTGTCAGAAGAGACTGGTTCCTGGAGAAGGACCTCGTCGTACTTGGTAAAGTAGAAGGGCAGCAAAAGAGAAAAAGACCCTCAATTAGATGGATTGACACAGTGGCTACAACCTTCAGCTCAAACATAACCCCAATTGTGAGGCTGGTGCTGGACCAGCAGCGTTTCTCGCTGATATTCATGAGGTTGCTTTGAGTCATAACCAACACCCCGGCACCTCCCAACAAAAGACCTCCCTGGCTTCCAGTACTCTAACCCTGATGTGGGGAGCTACCTCTTTCCCTATTCAGTCACCTTCTCCCACCCTCCCAAACTCCTAAACACTTCCTCTCTTCCCTCTAGAGTGCTTAACCCATGATTATTAGCAAATCCCCCATTATTCCTCGCCTGTTCTCTGGACATCCTCTAAGCATCTTTTGCTGTGGGACACCTGGCTCGACCCCTGAGTTCTCTACAGTCCCCTGTCCTCAAATCCTTACCAAGCAGTGGCCGTTTTCTCTCTTGCGGCCTTCATCACCAGGCTCGACATATCTGTGACCTCAGTTTGATGGATCCAGCATTCTAAATTCAATCTCCCATCTGTCCTATTCATCTCTCCCCCACCGTCACCATCCTTTAAAGAGCTCACCCAGACTTCCAATCTGATGACACCTGTGGTCAGGTGAAACCATGTCCTGGAGAAGGACATCATGCTTAGTGAAGTAGAAGGTCAGAGAAGGAGAGCAAGGCCCTCAAGGAGTGGCACAGGGGCTGCAATGATGGATTTGAGCATAGGAACAATGGTGAGGCTGGTGCAGGACCAGGCCGTGTTTCATTCTGCTGTGCAAAGGGTCGCTGTGGGTCAGAACCGACTAAGTGACACCTAGCAACAACACTCTTCTCCCTGCCGTTGAAATGCCCAATGTTCCTACCTCAGTCCTTGGTTCTTCCTTAGCGCTCTCTCTCTCTCTGATCTCTCTCTCTCTCGATGATCTCAGACAGATGCATGGTCTGAAAGAACAATCTTCCTTAACTCCTACATTTCTACCTCCAGCCTAGCCATCTTCCTCAAACTCTACGCTCATACAGCATCTCCAAATTCGGTACGTCCAAAACTGAACTCTTGACCTTATCCCCCACATTTGATCTACTTACAGCCCTTTCCATCACCATCGATGACACCTCTATTCTTCCCATTGCTCAGGCCCGAAAATGGGAGTCATCCCTGCTGCCTGCTTTCATCTCACCTTCTCTCCTATATGACAGGAATTACCTTTACCTTCAAGGAATCTCCAGAATCCAGCCACCTCTTACCTCCTTAGTTTGCTGCCATCCTTGTCCAAGCTGCCACCATCTCTCACCTGTAATTTAAACAGGGCGGCTACACTCTGTACTGTTGGCAGTTTGAAACCACCCGTAGCAGCTGCTCCTCGGGAGAAAGACTGGGCTTTCTACTCTGGTGCGGAAGGATCATTCTGCATCCTTGTTTGTGAGTCTGAAGAGGGATTTATGGACGAGTATCGGACTTATGGACCTGAGTTGGACTGGGCTGGGATGTTTTCCTGATAAATAAAGCTTCTTGATATAGAACTCTTTCTTGCCTATATAGGAGTGTCACTGGATTTGTTTCTCTAATCAAATTTGCTTAACAGGACTGGTCTCTCCTGATAACATGTCCAAAGTATGTGAAATGAAGTCTTGCCATCCTTGCTTCGAATGAGCATTCTGGCTCTTGTTCTTCCGAGATGAATTTGTTTATTCTTTTGACACCACCTGGCACTTTTGATATTCTTCAGCAGTGCCATATTTCAATGCATCGGTTCTCCCTTTTTCAATCCTCCTTACTTAATGTCCAACTTTCACTGGTGTATGAGGTGATTGAAAATACCATGGCTTGCGTCACACACACCTTAGTCCTCAAAGGGAGAGAGATTGGATTTATAACATATTTGGGGGGCCACAATTCAATCCAAAACACTGATAGCCTCCCATCAAGTTCCTTGTTTCTACTCTTGCTGGCAGCCAGAGTGGTCCTTTAAAATACACTTTAGATCAGGGGTCCTCAAACTATGGCCCGCGGACCACATGCAGCCCGCCGAGGACATTTATCCGGCCCGCCGGGTGTTTTTGCCCCATTTGTTTTTTACTTCAAAATAAGATATGTGCAGTGTGCATAGAAATTTGTTCATAGTTTTTTTTTAAACTACAGTGCTGCCCTCCAACGGGTCTGAGGGACAGTGAACTGGCCCCTTGTTTAAAAAGTTTGAGGACCCCTGCTTTAGATAGTTTCACTTCTCTACCCCAAACCTTTCCAGAGACCTCCCCATTTCTCCTACAGCTATTCTTCTACAACGCTCCATTCTTCTTAGTCTTCACAGTGGTCAACAAGGTCCTGCATTGCCTGCCCTCTGCCCACCACTCACCTCTTATTATCTCTTCTTCTAAAAATTTTCTTCATTCATCCTAGCCAACTCCTTGCAGTTCCTTATCTATATTAGGTAGGCTCACATGGGGGTCTTTGCTCTAGCTATCATCTACATGAACTTTTACCTTGGCTTTCTGTCCACTAACTTTCTCATTCCTTCCATCTTTAACTTACCTTCTCAACGAGGACCACTCAATTTAATACTAAAACCAGCCTTTTGCCACCCACAGTTAGTCACTCTTCCACCCACAGTTGGTCACTCTTAGCCTGCCTAATATTGTTCTTTTAAAAAAAAAAATTCCCCTGTTATTTATTAACTTCTACCATAGTAAGGAAGGAGCCCTGTAATGCTGTGTATTAGGTGTTGAGCTGCTCACCACAAGGTCAACAGTTCAAACTCACCAGCTGCCAATTGGAAGAAAGATGAGGCTGTGTGCTCCTATAAAGGATTTATTGTCTTGGAAACTCTACAGAGGGCCACCATAAGTTGGGATCCACCCAGTGGCAGTGGGTTTTTGTGGGGTTTTTTTCCTATTTGGTTAACGTAGAATGTCATTTACATCTGTGTTATGGTTCTTGCTTATTGTTTATCTTTTCCCTCCTTTGAAGATATCTTTGTCTATATTGTCTACAGATACTCATATATTCTAAATGACCAGAATAATACACTTAGTAGGAATTATATATATAATTAATTCAATAAATCTAGACAGAGAGAGACTTTCTCCCTAGGCCCTCCGAAATGTCAAACTAACAGCAAAGAAGAGAATAAAGCAACTAGCAAGGGCAAATGGAGGTGACTCTACAGGCATGGTTTGTGGGCAAAGTCAGGTCATGTTTAAATGAGCAACCAAACTGCCTACTTCTAATTACCCAATAAATAGGTAGTCATGGCCATGAGCACTCCCACAGGTTAAGTAATAAAATAACTTTATTTACCACACGTGGGGCAAAGGTCTGGCGCAATGACACTGGAACAGTGACCTCAGCCCCATCGGTGGACTTTTCAGCGGTCCTCACGGTCCTAAGGGAGCTAACCATCCAGAGAAGAGAAACAAGATGAGAGACCAAGACCTCATGAGTCAGTTCTTTGGAAAAGGAACTTCTCTTTTCTCCTGTTCCCTAAAGTGCCTTCTCAGTAGTGGATACTACGTTGCCTGTTGTTTGGGGCCAGTCCCTTGGCCCATTTCATCAGAGTTCTGTGATCAGCAGTACAGATGGGTTCATAGTTCTGCCTGCTTGGCTCCTAGTGTGTCTATTTGGACAGGGACTGTCTAGATGCCATTCCTGTCTTTCCCATGGAGATTGCAGTCTTGAGGCTGACTGCCAACATGTTGCAAGGAGCTTCTGCATTCTGGATAACAGCCTTCCAGACATTCTTGTCCTGGACGATGAGTATGAGCCATGCTGAGGACCCGCATGCTTGAGGCCAGAGCAGGGTCTGGCTCAAACTTAGCCGTCATAAGGGGAAATAGAATCCCAGAAGCCTGTATAGATTGTGGCTTCACTTCACAACCTCCCTACACAATCCTGGGCCTCACTTCATGTCCAAAGGGCTCTGGACAGAAGTTCCAGAATATTTCTCTTGACTAGACACTAACAAGAGCGCAATTCACGGACGAAACTCAAACCAGACGGCATGGCCTTTGCCCAACCAGGGTCAAGCTCAACCAGACTTTTCATCATGAGGAGGACGAGGCATCGAGGGAGATCATGCAGGGAGGGATAGTAGGAGGTAAGCATGCAGGAGGGAAAATCGTGTCACGTTCTCCAGGTAGTAGATACGTTCACGCATGATAAAGGCATTTCTGCTTGTGTAATCCAAATAAAACAGGGTGCTTATGTGCTTCAGAATAATCACAAAAACACAGTAAAAGAAATAGCAGTCTGGCAGAAAAGTCAGTTTGGCCCAATCTTATGAGCAAAAGTCAAAGGGGGTAGCTCTGTAATGCAGGAGGAAGTTCAAGCTGCACTGGTTGCATGAGCCAGAAACAAAGCTCCAGGAATTGTAACACGAATTGAAATGCTTCAACAAGCGGATAAAGCGCTGAAAGAACCCACTCTTCTATGCCAGGAAATTGGGAAGACAGTTATTTGGCCAACTGACTGGAAGAGATCCAAATTTTTACCCATTTCAAAGAAAAGTGATCCAACAGAATGCTTGAATTATAAAACAATATCATTAAGAGGACCCTGGTGGCGTGGTAATTACATATTGGGCTACTAACCGCAAGGTCAGCAGTTTGAAACTATCAGCCACTCCACTAGAGGAACGACTGGATTTTCTACGCCTGTGAAGTGTTCCGATCTCAGAAACCCAGATTGGCAGTTCTACCCGGTCCTAGAGGGTTTCTCTGAGTCGTCATCCACTCTACGGCCATGAGTTTGTTTTGTTTTTTGGCGTATCATTAATATCACACTCAAATAAAAGTTTGATGAAGATTATCTAACAGTGGTTGCAGCAATACATTGACAGGAGCTGCCAGAGGTTCAGGCCACATTCAGAAAAGGACATGGACCAAGGGTTACCACCACACAGATGGATCTTGGCTGAAAGCAAAGAATGCCAGAAAGTTGTTAACTTGTGTTCTATTGACCATGCAAAGGCATTCGACTGCGTGGCTCATTACGAACTATGGAGAGCCCATGGGGATTCCAGAAATACTTACTAGTGCTCATGCAGAACCAGTATATGGATCAAGAGGCATGTGGTAGATTTATAATTTCATGTCAACTTGATCAAGAAGCATAGGGGTGGAGTTTAGCCTGTCAATCAGGTCACAGCCTGATGATGCCTCCTTGTGGGTGTGGTCTTCTCATGGGGATTCTGGGAACTTCCTCTCTTTCTCTGGAGGGGGCCACACTCTCTCTCTCTGCTTCACCTTCTGTTGACAAGCCATGTGGAGCCACACTGAGACCTGAGTGAACCATGCCGTGGAGACCTGTGCCAGCGATGTGATGCTTCCCCCATCTTTGGATCCACAAGATTTTTCACCCACCAACCTGTGATCTTCCTGCATTCTGCATAAGTGTATGTGGCTGCATGAGTCTGAAGAGGGATTTATGGAATCTATCAGACTTGTGGACTTGATCTGAACTGGGCTGGGATGTTTTCTTGTTATACAATTACTCTTTGATATAAAGCTCTTTCTTATACATAAGCGAGTGTCTCTGGATTTGTTTCTCGAGTCAACTGGTCTAACACAAGGGCAGTTGCATGAACAGAACAAGGTGATACTGCATGGTTTAAAATCAGGAAAGGTGTGTATCAGGGTTGAATATTCTCATCATACTTATTCAATCTGTATGATGAGCAAAACCTCGGAGAAGTTAGGTTTGTGAAGAAGTCAGTGGCATCAGATTAGAGGAAGGCGTATTAACAACACCAACAGGCAGATGGCACAGCCTTGCTTGCTGAAAGTGAGGAGGACTTGAAGCACATGCTGATGAAGAGCAAGGATCCCAGCCTTCAGTGTGGATTATAATAAGGTGACCAGATTTTCACATTGGTAAAGCGGGACACCATTGATAAAACTCAAATCCTGGCGAAAGAGCCACATGGCAGCCGAAAACCGTCTACCCTAGCTTGTCGTGCATGCTTTCCAAAAATCGGGACTTTTTAAAAATGCTGCGGGACGCGGGACAAATTACTAAAAATCGGGACTGTCCTACCAAAAGCGGGACGTCTGGTCACCTTAATTATAACCCAATGTAAGGAAAACAAAAATCCTCACAACTGGACCCATAGGTGACATTGTGAAAAACGGAGAAAAGATTGACGTTGTCAAGGATTTTGTATTGCGCGGATTCGCAATGGCTGCTTATGGATGCAGCAGTCAAGACAAGACATGACACATTGCACTAGGTAAACTTGCTGCCCCAAACCTCTTCAGAGTACTGAAAATCACGGATGTTACTTTGAGGATTAAGGTGTGCCTGGCGCAAGCCATGGTCTTTTCCATTGTTTCATATGCATGTAACAATTGGACATTGAATAAGGAAGACTGAAGAAGCGTTGATGCATTTTAATTAGGGGCTGGTGATGAATATTGGAAGTACGTGGACTGCCAAAAGCACTAACAAATGTGTCTTGGAAGAAGTACAGCCAGGGTGGTCCTGAGAGGCAAGGCTGAGGAACCCTCGTCTCATGTACTTTGTGCATGTTACCAAGAGAGACCAGTCCCTGGAGAAGGACTTCCTCCTTGGTAGAGTAGAGGGGCAGCGGTGAAAGAGGAAGGCCCTGCACGAGATGGATTGACACACTGGCCACGACAACGGGCTCAAACATAAGAATGATTGTAAAGATGGCACAGGATCGGGTGATGTTGCCATCTGTTGTCCACAGGGTCACCATGAGTCGGAACCCACTCGCCAGCAATTCACAGCAGTCACGATGACAGCCTTGCAGAGGCCTGGGGCTGGTGAAAATGGTTATGCGCTCTGCTGAGGGTGGGCAGTTCAAACCCCTCCAGAGGTGCTTCTAATGACAGATGTGTGATCTTCAGCAAGGTCACAGCCGCCAAACGTCGAGGCAGCACAGCTCTCCCCTGCACAGAGGGAGTGACCACGAGCTGGCTGGTGCACAAACGAACTCTCGGTCCTAATTGCAAGAGGGAATCTTGTTGAGGCAACTCACCCAGTCGTGACCATTTTTTAAAAATCCAAAACCGCTAGCAGGAGACCCGGTCTGTGAATTAGTGCGAGGCAAAAAGCAAAGGTGTCTCCTGTGATTTTCCATTGAGAGTTTACTCTGAACGATTTAAGCAGCGGCAGCTAACAATTGAATGAATGGTTGGATGACTTTGAAGCTTCAAAGCAACTTTTATTAGAGTCGATAACCTTGTCCTTTCCCCGAAACCCCTCGGTTCCTCAGGCCTAGAAGAATCTGCAGACGCGTGGTTTATGAGCATATGGTCTGGGGTTTGCTTGCCGATATTCTGAATCCTGGACTTGATACTTACTAGCATGGAACTTGGGCAGATGTCATATCTTAGTCTCAGATTCCTCACTGGTAAAGTAGGTATTATAAGGATTAAATAAAA
>NW_022111379.1:12960892-12963276 GCF_000313985.2 Echinops telfairi
CATGAAGGAGACCATGTGTAAAACATTTGTCAAATTCAGATATAAATCTAGTCTTCGACCAGTCCAGGGCTAATCAATAGGCTTTTTGGCTCTCTTTGAACTTTGAGTTTTCTGGCAACAACAAAAATCCCAAACCCCATCCAAAACCATCGTCCAGACAGCTCAGCTCCTTCGTGTCATGGACTGTTGACAGAACTTCTCTCGTTACCACAGTCATTCCAGTGGTGACTCCGAGTCTTCTGCAGAAACGGACTGGAGAGACAGAAAATTGCTCTTATAATCTCTTCATAAGGAAGCCTGGCGGAGGAATGCAGAGCAATGGGTATGGATTTGCTTTCAGCCTTTATGGATACACTGCTCTCAGTTACTCTCATTGAAAATCATGATGGGCTAGTTTAAATCGCAAGTTGAGCTGAGATGGAAAATTACCCACAAGAAGAATGTACGGGGGGAAAAAAATTTTTTTTCGACGCGCATGTAGACCAGCAGACTGTTTTGAAGTACATCAAGGGTGCTTTGTTGACGTTGCCAGTGGACATCTATTTTCTATGTGTTTGTTTAAATGTGTCAGTTGGAGGAAAACTAGACCACTCGATGCCTCTCCAAAATCAAGAATTTGCTTGCGGGGTGGAGAGGGGGCGGCGGGGGAGATAAATCATGCTGTTTGATTTACAAAGCAGAGGGGGAACGACTTTAGGTGTGAGATGGACCCATCCAAGGGTTGCAGCTGCCCGTGAACTTAGGGAGGTTCACGGCCGTCCCTCCGTATTGTCCTGAGAAGCTTTCCAAGAGACTGGACTTTAACTCTAAATCACGGGAATCAACTGCTGCTGTTACCAGTGCCATCTCTGCCCCGAAAAGAGGAAAATTCAGGGCATGCAACGTAATTCTCCTAGAATCTATGAGAGAAACCAGCCCACCTGTCCTGAGAATTAAAAATCTCAGCTTCTCCTATCTCACATATCAAACACCAGAGTTTTGTACTAGATCTTCTATATCTTTAGCAAAGAAACCCAAGGGAACTCACGCAAGGAAGAGCTGGCTTCAACAACCATAAAGTGGCTTAAGTTGGATTGGCTAAATGTGGTCCACAAGAACCCTTTTATCTATTGCAAATCCCTCTCAGATAAAGGTACCAGTAAATTCCATCAGTAATATTGTTTAAGCTTTCTGAGCGATACAGAAGCGAATACACCTTCCCCTTTAGAAACGGATTAACTTGTAGGCAATGCTGACTCGGAGTTTCTCCCTTCCACTGTCTTCTCTTTGCTACTATGTCCATTTTCGCTCCAGACGGTCCCCCAAGGTTTGAAAGGACACGGAGAGGTCCGCTGCCCTGCCGCTTCAACCAGCAGTCGCGTCACCTGGGAGGAGCTCATTAGAAAAGTAAAGTCTGGGATCCGCTCCACTCCTCCAGCCTCAGACCCTGCGCGCATCCAAGGTGAAAATGAGCCGCTTTGCAGCTAAGCAAAACGGTACAATTTCTGGTCCTTTATAGAAGGTCTTGTTTGCATCCCAGAAAAGAAAAGGGGTCAATACACTTATTTAAAGGATGTCCTGAATGACATAGTAAAGTCAGCAACGCCTGTGCCTGTTCTTGGAAGCCTGTAGATCGGGTCAAAGGAGCGAGAAGCAGAAACGGAGTGGCTTCAGGTAGCAAAGGCGAACAAAGGGAGGGTAGTCGAGAAGCTGCGTAGGAAGGATGGAAGGAGCAATTTCACCCAATTACCAGGTCCGATGTCACCTCTGCTCTGTGGATGATTTACAGTCCTGGAAGCGCAAAGGCTCGACTCTCTTGCTGTACAGTATTTCATTTCAGATTAGCAATTTTTATCTGGTACCTCCCTGAGGCTTCAAATGAAGGCCCTGGAACTCCTAAACTGAAATCACCCGATGATTTGTATGCTTATTGTCTAGCTATCCTGTAAATTTCAGATCTGTAACAGGTTTGGAATCTGCACAATAAAAAAAAACCTTCTGTGGCTTAATGGAAGCCTCGTCTCGAAAGCCAAAGGCTGAAGGGCTTAAGATGGTAATTTATGTGCTGCTGTGGCTTTCCAACTTTAACTGCATTAGGAGCATCTGGCGAGCCTGTTCTGAGACACAGCTTTCTTGAGGTATAATTGATGCAAACTAACGCGCACATATTGGCAGGGTCCGCTTGAATGCGTTTTGGTTTATGTTATATATCTGTGAAACCGTCACCACGATCAAACTAATTGCCCCCCGAAACCCCCTCCGGCTTCTTTGTCTTCTCTCCTCCCTACACGACAACACCTGGTCTGCTTTCTGTCGCTGCAGATGAGTTTGCATTTTCTAGAATTTTTTATACATGGAACCATATGGTAAGTACCCTGGATGTTACCAGCCTGGCTTTCTTCACC
>NW_022111379.1:12966047-12981773 GCF_000313985.2 Echinops telfairi
ATGCACACAAAAACAAGACAGAGTAAAACAACAACAAAAATCAATGACAAAAAAAAAGAAAAGCCTGTAAATAGTTCAAGGTCTGTTTGTTGACTTTTAGGAGTGTTGTCTGGTCGAGTCTAATGGGGTACCACTCCTTGGGCCCAAACTCTATTTTTAGTATTCCTTGGGGACTTCATTGCTCTGTTCCCCTTGCTATTCTGTTGTACACCCTTAGTGTTTTGCCTCAGTGTGGTGAGGTCAGATCAGGCACAATTCCTGCAGTGTGTCTCCAGTGTTGCCCTCCAGGTAATTGTCTTGTATGAGAATAAAGCCTGTTCTACCTTTTTTTTTTCTGTTTTACTTCTTGTCCAATATGAATACCTTTTATATATCTTCTAACTCAGAGCTTACTGTTATTTCTTTTAGTAGATCACAACACTTCTATTTCATTCTGTGATGTGTGTTTACTGACTTGAATTCTCTCTGTATTTCTCTGCTGGTCCTCTAACACCCCATTTTGGGTTGTGGGCAGGAGCCAGGTCTAACCTAAGCCTTCTAATTTTCACTGGACCTACCACACTATCTGCACCCGGGGGATGATTCTACGGTTTTTCTTTTTCCTTTTGAAAGAGCTGGGTGCCTCTGACCACATAGTAGTCATCAATCTGCCTCTTTCATGGTCCACAGTATGAAGTTTCCATCAGGCTGTCATTTGATCCCTGACACACAGGCTCCCCTCCAAAAGCCCTCTCGGGCTACAGACTCCCGGCCTGCTTCACGCCACCCAGGCACAGCCTTGCCAGCCAGGGACTACATTTTTCTGGAGTTATTGGCACACGTTTGGAGCAAAATTCTGGGGAAAGAGCAACTTGGGGGGTAATGGCATCTCCTACATGTGACGGTCGTTTCCTGTGAGGGAGTCCACGTGCTAGTAGAAATCTTAAATTAAGCCAGTAATTGCCTCGTTTAAAATCAGGAGTGATTTGAATCATTAGGTGAGTTGTTCCACTGCCTCCAGGGGAAGGGTCAGTGGGGAAGGGAGTGATGGGCCATTAATGTTTTAGAGACAGTGTGCATTCCAAAGAGATGGAAAGAAAAGCTGTGATCGTTAAGGTCAGCAGTTCAAAGCCATCAGCTGCCCCACAGGAGAAAGACGGGCTTTCTACTCTTGGAAAGAGTTACAGTCTCAGAAATCCACAGAGACCATCTTAGAAAGCCCCGTCTTACAGGGTGCTAGGAGTCGCCATCCCTCAATGTCGGTGAGTTTGGGTAGAGCGAAGGTTTGACCGGCTCCCCTTTTTCTCTTGTTTATAAGTATGCCCAGCTTCTGTACAGACTAATAAACGATGTGAGCTTGCTTCATTTCATAAATAGTCAACTAGGTAAATTGATCGGCCTTCTTCCACCTCTTTTCTATCTCTCTTACCTTCACATCCCCTAACCTGACTTCCAGGGTTAACAACGCGGCACATTCTGAACTCAATAGGCTCACTATTGATGAGACTCTGTCCATGTGTTTAATGTTTGCGCGGTTACTGCCTAAAGTGAAAAATAGGTTAGTGAGTTTGGGATGTTCCGTTCTATAGAGAAGTATTTTTGAAAAAGAATGATTTATCATTAAAGCAAGTCTGATGAGGGCTGGTGGTGGAGCGGTTAAATGCTCAACTGCTAACCAAATGGTTGCGGCTTGGTCTTGGAGCCACATGCTGCTCAGTGGGAGAAAGGTGTGGCAGTCGGCTTCCATAAAGATTCCAGCCTTGGAAACGTACAACTCCGCTTCCCTCTGTCCTGTAGGGCTCCTATAAGTCGGGATAAACTCAACAACGGCAAACACTGAAAAAGAAAAGCACTCCTTTTCACCACTTCACACATCACGTTGTCTTTCCCCCCACCTTCAGTAAGACAAAGAGATATTTGATATAATCATAATAATGCTCGTAGGGTTTTGTGTCCCATTTTCTTGTTAATGTCACTTAATGAGAAACGTTCTTGTCTCTGCAGTCTTCATAATTACCAGTTTGGGCTGCACTGTTTTCTATGGATTGAGCATAATGGGCTTAACCATTTCCCTACTGCTGCACATTAAGTTATTTGACATTTTCACAATTTGAAGTATTCTGCTGTGAACATCTCACCCATATAGGGGTTTTCCCTCTTCTTCTGAATGATTTCCTTTCTAGAAATTTTCAGGAATGCTAATTTCATGTCGAAGGATGTGAACGATTGTAAGGGGTATTGAACCTTTAAAAGGGCCCTCGGGGGTGCAAAGAGTTTGCATTTGCTTACAGATCAGAAGGAATGCACACAGCAGTGTCATGGAAGAAAGACCTGGAGATGCGCTGTTGTACAACAAGAAAACCCTATAGAGCAGGTCTGTTTCAGTGTGGTTTGTTCTGTTGACTCATTAAAGGATAGCACCTGCAGACTTGCAACAGAGCTCTGATGGGTTCCAATTTGGGCTGTTAATCACAAGGTCAGGAGGTGCTTGGATGATCACAGGCCAGGGGGTAGAAAGTCTTTGGGTCCAGTGGTGTTGTAAGCATCTCAGGGCTGGCAGGGGTCTCTATGTGGCTTCTCTGGCTTCAGAGGACTGGTTGCATCAGGGCAGGTCTATGTGGCTTCTCCAGCTCCAGGCACTAGTGTAATTCCATGTGTCTTGTCAGCTGCAATGTCTCCCAGGGAGTGAGCTGAGAGAGAGAAGTGTCTCCTGTCTCCAAGGAAGAAAATAGAGCAGTTCCCAGAATCCTCAGCAGAAGGCCACGCCCACACAGAGGCCTCATTGGTTATATCTTGATTGACAGGCCAGACTCCACCCCTTCACTCGTAATCCTCTCAAATTGACACCAGATGATGTAACTACCACAGTGCTTTTTGGGAGAAAGAAAAGGCTTTTGGTTCCCATAGAGATTTACAGCCTGGGCACCCCAGAAGGTCTGTCCTGTGGGGATGCTGTGCTTCAGAATTGACTCAATGGCAGTGAGTTTGCGTTTGTGTGTTTGCTTTAGTTTACCACAGACTTTCTTAGTCGGTGTCTTATCTTGGTGTAAAATTCATTAAGGCATGGAAGGGCCAAGATAGATCCTAAAGCGTCACTCATTGTCTGCTTTCCTGCCACAGCACGATGTGCACAACCCAAGACACATCCATCGTCATCACTGCGTCTTCACCTCACAGAATCACCTCCCTGCCCCCGACGCCCCCCCAAACCCAAACAACACATTCTTCCCTGCCTACTAAGCAGCAAACTGTTTCAGTACGTCTTAAGAAAATCCAAAACAGAGTTATGGAGCATTTCAAGGACCCACCTAAGATCAATCTTGCCTTGGAGAGGAACGGAAGGCATACATGGGAGGAGGGGGAGAAAGACAAGGCTTTTTACTCCCAGAAAGTTCAACCACCTTAGAAACCCACAAGGGCAATTCTACCCTGTCCTATGGGGTCCCTATGAGTCTGCGTCAGTTCGATGGCAGTGAGAGGGCAGGAGGGCTGCGGCTGTGGCTGTGGGGAGGGGTGCGGGGCAGATATGATCGGAACGCCAGGGCCACAGGTGGCCTCAGAAAAATGGTCTCTGGGAGCCAGGTCAAGGCAGCCAAGTTGAAAGGCAAACAGACAGCAGCTGTTGAGCATGTAGTCTCTGGACAGAGTGGTTAGCGAGCTGGGTGGGGCCACCAGAGGCTGGTTTCCACCCCGCCCTCCAGGCTAGGGTCTGGGACTTAGAAGGGCGGCCTTCCTGGGCTGCATTCCTCCCTGGCTTTAGTGAGTGTGTCTGCAAGCTTGCCTGAGGCTGGCTGCCAGCCGCTGAGCCTGAGCAGAGTACTCACCCCCTCCCACACTGGTGGGCCATCTGGAAGGTACTTGAGAGGCTTCAGAGAATGCCAAGTGCAGGGCTGCCCTGTGCGAGCCTCCTGGTCCCAGCAAGAAGCCCTGGGCAGGAGGTGCAGGCAAACCCCCCTTATTGTCCTCAGGGGCCCGAGAGAGACCGCAGAGAGTCAACAGGGCCTTTCCTGTATTGCACAAGTGAGTGCAGAGGTGCACAGATAACAAGCACTTGTCCCCATCACCGGCTTCCCAGAATGTTCCACGGCCTGCTGAGCAGGCAATCCTTGCTATTCATCTCAACATCACTGTTCTCCAACTCCCTGCTGCCCCACTCTCCAGGAATGATGATCCATCAAACTTTCCTCTTGGTGGCCGTCATACTGAGCAAACCCTCCTCATCAAATTCCCCACACCAGGAACCCTAGTCGCTATTTCATAATGACCGAGACAAGAGAGGAAAGAGTGGGTCCAGGCATCAGACTATATACTTCCCCTCCCACCCCTTTATCAGTCCCTCTTGGCTCTTTACAAAACTAGAGTGTGTGGAATAATGACCACCCTCACATGCCCACCACCTACCTTGGATACATGTTGGTCTTAAAAAAAAAACAAACATGTTTAATTGTAAATTGGATGCATGTTTGCAAAGTAGACTCATTTCCCAATCAGCAATGCTATCATGCTGTCTACTGGCAGGTAAGCACTGGGCTCTCACTGCTAAGTGGGCAGATCCAGCCTGTCAGACGCACCTGGGGAGAAAGATGAGGCTTCCTGCTCCTAAGATTTACAAGCTCAGAAACCCTGGGGAGGGCTGCTATGTGTCAATGTGTTTTATGGAAACAGAGCACCAGGCCTTTCATCCGCAGCACTGCTGGACAAGTTCAAACCACCTGAGTTAGGGGTCACGTGTAAACCCTTCTGTGCCACCCAGGGACCTTCTTCTAACTAATAAGAATTTTCTTTCTCAGTGTAACTTCTGTCTCAAAGACAACAACAACAATGCACTGTCACTGAGTCTATTAACCTAGAGTAGAACTGCCCCTATGGATCTCGGAGCCTTTAAATCTGGATGGGAGTGGATAGCCCGCTCTTTCTCCCATGGAGCAGCTGGGGGAGTCGTGCCACTGACACAAGTCGTGCCACTTGTGTTTAGTGGTTCAATTCGTAGCCCACCCTGCCACCAGGGCTCCTGCAGGCAGTAATACTGATTTAGGATCTAAGGGAGTGTGTTCATCTTTAGCATTTGGAGTGCAGTGCGAGGCATTACAGTAAGATTCTTCATAGTTTAGTTCATGCACTCCGTTCAGCAGAGAAACACTTTGAAAATAGACAACTCCCCAGGAGAAAGACATGCCCTGGCTCTGAGCACAGTGCTATTTGCATTTTACTCACGAGCTCCCAGCCAGCTGGAGGTAAGCTGTAGAAAGGCTGCAGCCCTGGGAGCTTTCAGAGCTTGGAAGGAGAGGCTTGTCCGAGCCTGCCTGTGCTCCGTCCCTCCAGCTACTCAGGGTATTAAAAAGACATCACTTCCTTTCTAACTCGCCTTGCACCTATCTCTGGACGTTATTCCTGTCAAGACAGAAATTCCTGGGCTTCTTGAAAAGATAGCGCCTTAAAAATAAACCCGGTGCAGAAAAAGACTCTTGCAACATCCAATGCGCTTGGTTGCTAATGAGGCGTGCAAGCATGCACAGCAGGGGGGAAGTGTTACTTCACACCAGAGCTAGCTCAGTGCAGGTATTTCCGTTGGCTGCTTGCTTGCCATTTCTGCACCGAATTCACATGGCGACAGTCTGAGAAGGTGGGCAGAGGAGCTACATTGACTTAGCCCAGCACGCACATGGAACAAGAAGAAGGAAGCTTGGCCACCCAGTTGCCTCTGGCTCATGACCACTCCACACGTGTCCTCGTAGAGTTGTGTGCCGTAGAGGCTTCCGTGACTGATCTTTGGGAAGCAGATCACCAAGCCTTTCTTCCAACGCACCTCTGGTGGCCTCCAACATCCGCCCTTTCTATTAGCGGCAGCCGAGCGCTCTAACTATTTGCACCACACAGGGAGGCCCACACAGGGTCCACTTGGGAATGTGCTCTTCCCGGAGTTCTTGCCCTTCAGATGCTGGTGGGACTTGCCCTTCCCCTCTACATGTCTTGCAGAGTCTGGCACACACCCTGTTCTCAGGGGGGCTGTATCAAACGGCACACATGCGCCACTGCCACTCGTCACTGCCATATCCCGGGTCCCTCCAGGTGCCCTGGTGAGGCAACGGTGAAGCACCCAACTTCTAACTGGAAGGCTGGCGAGGTGAGCCCACCCAGCCACTGAGACCTGGTGACCTGCTTCCGTCAAGATCTAAGCCAAGCATACTCTCTAAGACAGTCCTACTCTGTCACACGATGAGCCAGAATTGACGTGACAACACCCATCGACAGCACACCAATGTATCCCCTGCCCCTAGAAAAGGCCACGCCTGTGTCCAGGGGGCCAGCACATTGCGAAGACCGAATGACCTCCTTCGGAGCCTGGCCTCACCCTCTCATTCTACCACACACTGCCGGCCAGGGGGCACTGATCTCAGGACGCTCCGTGGCGGAAATCCATGTGCCCTCTGTAGAGCCAGCCTTCAGCTCCCAGTCCCAGCTATTCCTAAGGGAATGCGCACTTCCTAAATCTACGTCCTCTGCACCTATGCAGAGCTGGGGACCGGCAGCTTATAGCTGCATCCTGTGCGTGCCTCCTGCCTCCCAGGACCTACGCGGAGCTTCCTGACAGCCTGGCTTGACCACACTTTCAAGCATGTCCGCTTTAAGAATAACACATCTTGAGCGACATCGCTGGACGGTGTTCCTTCAACAACAAGAAGATTGATGACTTCTCTCCCCCAGAAAAAGCACACAAATATTTCCTACTCGGCTGCAGTGGGACATTCCAAGATTCATCAAAGAACCAGCCAGATGCTTCCTTCTGGCTTGTGTGGGAAGAAGGGACGATCAGGAGCCTTTGAAATTCTGCCTCATGGCCAGGCCCTTCTCTGCCTTGGTCCACCTGCCTGATGGCCAGGCCCTTCTCTGCCTTGGTCCACCTGCCTAATGGCCAGGCCCTTCTCTGCCGTGGTCCACCTGCCTGATGGCCAGGCCCTTCTCTGCCGTGGTCCACCTGCCTGATGGCCAGGCCCTTCTCTGCCGTGGTCCACCTGCCTGATGGCCAGGCCCTTCTAGTGGGTCTTCTTCCTGCTCTCCCGAGCTGAGTGACCCGCCTCCACCATCAGTTGGGGTGTGGAGCTTCCTGGCCTCCTCCCTCTGGCATTAATAATAGATGGCTCTCAGTGGCTTCACACCTGCCACATCACACCAGGCTCTGGCCTTGCAAAGAAGTATAGCCTAAATGTCTGGTGCCTGGATGGCCCCGATATCCATCATAGCAAAACCTATCTTTCTACGCCTTTAACCAAGAAGTGTCTTCCTTTGCTGTGTTGAAAAATAAAATAAAACAGGACCTACTGCTGTCAGCTCGATGCCCACTCATAGAGATTCTTTAGGGACAGGGTAGACCTGTCTCTGTGGGTCTCTGAGACTGTAACGATTTAAGGATTTCATATGCAGAAAATCATACAAAACACGATCACACAAAATCATACAAAGTAGGCCAACAAACAAAACTCAATGACAACGACAAGACAAAACATAGAAAAACATTACAGAGAAAGTTTTAAATCACATATTAAAAACGGAAACAACTTTAAAAGGGGGCCAAAGGGTAAATCAAGGTATAGGGCAGGGGTCCTCAAACTTTTTAAACAGGGGGCCAGTTCACGTCCCTCAGACCCGGTGAAGGGCTGGACTGTAGTTAAAAAAAAACGAACTATGAACAAATTCCTATGCACACTGCACATATCTTATTTTGAAGTAAAAAAACAAACGGGGTAAAAATACCCGGCCGGCTAGATAAATGTCCTTGGCGGGCCGCATGTGGCCCGCGGGCCATAGTTTGAGAACACCTGGTATAGGGTATTACATTTTATCCTAACTGCATATGCCACAATCGACTTTACAATGACCTCTGTATTAGCAAAGCTGTTCCCATCCCTCGGCCATCAGAGGGAATTCACCAGAATTCATCCACGTGAACGGTTTGGGGGCTTCCACTGCCACCATAGCCTTCTGCAAACTGGTGTTCACAATTTAAGCTCTGCCACCATTTCCTCCTTTGGATTTGTGTTTTATTATTTAAAATCCTTAGATCACACTGGCTAGTGTGCTTCTTCTCTGTGGATTTAGTCGATGCCTCACTTAGATGGCTGCTTGTTCTAAGACCGTCGAAGCTATAAGAATATTGCTGGGCACCATTTGGTTCCTTCACCACCCTTTGCTATGGCACCCATATCTTCATTGGGGCATTGGGAGCACTGAGCAGGGCCGTGCCCTAGAACTAGTTGTGCTTAGATTGGGGCTAGAATTAGTGTGAGCCCCAAATCCATACATCTAGCTATGGTTTCTATATGTCTTGTTCATTTTAGAGATATCAGTATAATTTTATGATAGAGAACCGTATAAATCATCCCCCTGGTGCATAAGGTAATTCTATGGATTTAGTGTCATTACTAATTTAGCCAAGGGGTTATAGAATTTAAAACACTGCTGAAAAAAGGAAATTATACAAGTATAAGCCAGCTTCAGACTGAAATACATGAATTGTTGACTTGTACAGATTAACTGCGTACGTGACAGGATACTATTTACACAAACAATGGGGGGTGAGGGCAGGGAAAACTTTTGATAACACTCATTTACAAAGGCAGGACCGTGCCTACAAGATAAATACACATCATAAGCAAGGTGAGCATTAAGACAGCAAATATATGACCACTGTTCATTGGGCACCTTCCAAGCACAGGGTCTGAACCAAAGCCTAACGACCATCAATTCCTTCCCCTTGGGCTAGCTTTCATCTGCTTCTTCTCATACTAAGGCACTGCAGCCTTAAATTAAGTCTAAGGGAAGGTGTCAGCTCCATAAATCTGCTACGGGTGAGTTTGAGGTAAAGCCTGAGGTAGTTAGTTTATTGTGCCAACCTGGCTGATAAACGCATGTAGGATTAATTGAACGGCGGAGGCATAAATGGCTCAGTGAGCCTCGCCTTTCCAGTTCTCGGGTCTTTTGCTTTGTGATGGTTGGACCAGGGTGCAGCTGCCTTAGCCAGTTCCCTGCTTCAGCTGACAAGGCTGACTTCCTGCACAACATCCCTGAGGAGAAGCCACATGGACCTACGCTGATGCAGCCCTGGGTGCTGGAACAGCCATGTGGAGACCCCTGCCAGCGCTGCGATGCTTACACATTCACTGATTTGGCTTTCCTCCTGCAGTCAGCATCATAGTGTGTGTTTTGTGAGATGGAGGAGGACTTTGTGGATGGGTGTCGGTCATATGGGTTAACATTGCACTTGTGGGCTTCACTGGGTTGGGATGTTTTCTTGATGTGCACTTACGCTTTATATAAAACTCTCTCTGTGGATTTGTTTCTCTAAAATACCCAGACTAACACAAGCCCAATTCACTTAGTAGGGTTTCCTTAGTGAATCTTCTGGTCTGGCCTACGAAAGATGTCACGTGCCTCGAAAAGATAGAGTCTCATGTCTACAGCACATAGCCTGGGTCACCAAGGGTTGGATAGAAACTTGTTCAAACGTGTCCAATTAGGTTTAGTCTTGGGCATATTTTCCCCTTAGGTTCGTTAAGCTTTTTTGTTTCTTTTTTTTTTTAATCCTTTTATTGGGGGCTCATACAACTCTTTTCACAATCCATACATAAGCTTTTTTATTTCTAATGGGAGGTTGCTCCTCCCAGTTGACCCACCCACTGTGATGTAATTGTCTTCCCCGTGCTGTCTCGTCGTTGAATTCTCCTCCTCTAGCATAGATATGGAGCTCACATCACTGATACTTTGAGGCTAAGTAGAAGTGAGCAAAAAGCTAGGTATTAACTGTGATTTTTTCCAGCGTCCAAGGGAAAGCTACTTTCATGGGCACTCACCGTTTGCTAGCTTTCTGGACAGCCTCAAAGTCCACAGTCTTCTGTCCCTCTGCATTCCTCCGCCTTTTTCTTCTCCGTGGCGCAAATGCATATGCTCGACAAATATTTATTAAGCACTACTCTGTGAGACACCCGCTCGGTGCCAGGAATAAGGCAGTAAACACAAAAGACAAAAATCCCTCGCATTGCTTACGTTTTGATGGAATCCTGCCCACGCCATCCCCACCCAACAGGGCTCATCCACATCTTTCCCGTCTCCAAAAAGGATCCCCTGTAAGGTACGGATAACCCAAAGTGCAATCCATTTCGCAAAGTCTGAACTACTCAGGAAGGGTGACAGGTGGTTCCAGAACATGGAATGAGCCCTGCTAGACTTCACCTTCCCAGGTCTTACTCTCTTCATGGGTCTTCTGCCCCTGGGAGGTCAAGACCCCCTCCCAGGTCTTCCTGAAGTCTTCTGATCTCATGAAAAAGTCTTAAAGATATCTCTCTCTCTCTCTCTCTGCCTCTCTCTCTCTCTCTCTCACACACACACACACCCCAGAGGCAAACAATCAGTCTCAATCTAAATGCACATTAAGGGGGGAACTCTTCCTAAAGGCCACCTCTTCTGTCTTATTAAAGCTATGCCTTCACTTTTATGGGATCAGCTCCCCCACTTCTTTCCTGCCCCTCCCCATATAGACTATGCTCAAGGGCTACCTAAGTACCAGAAAAGCTGCCCATCCATGTGCCGTTCAAAACCGAAAGACTCCTATTTGAGAGGATCACCCTATGCTAACCAGAAAAATGAGAGAAGCTTAGTACATATCCTTGTCCCATACAGTGAACCACTTCAAATTCCTACCATGGTTCCTCTGGACTCATAATCTAACCAGGAAGCCCACTAGGAAGTGAATCTGCACCCCTTGGTCCCCCTCCACCCAGAGCAAGCTCTCATGAGTGATGGGATCTTTTTTCCTTCTAGTGACCCCAAGGGACCCCCAAATGCGAGTACTTCCTTTTAATCTCATATGATCTCCTCCTCCTCGCTCATACCTTTCACCTGACAAAGGATACAGACAACTCTAACCTTAAACCCAAACAGCTGTCCTAAGCAACTCTCTTTGACAAGAGGTCATTTTTATTCTGTACACTGAGGGATGATGGAAGGAAGAGGGTTAGCTGTTCCTGCCTATTAAACGCACCTCCATTATTTACACAATGCCTATAGCCGGGTCATTATTGTCATACACTAGTAATCATGCATTTATGATGTGTTTTTCCCAGGTAGCAGGGACCTTCGTAAATGTCTGACTTGCACGCGTTCATTTAATCCTCACCTATAAGGTTGGGTGCACAAGCAATTTGCGATTGGCTGCTAATGCAAAGATGGACAGTTTGAGTGACCGTGTCCATCAGCTCCATGGTAGACCAGTCTAGTGATCGGCTTTTGTAAAACAGTAAAGCCAAAAAGACGCCGTGGAGCATGCTAATCTGCAACACACGAGTTCACCATGAGTCAGAATCCATTTGAAAGCCGTGGGCTTTGTTCTGTTTTGTACGAGTATTATGGTCTACATTTTACAGACCAGGAAATTCAGTCTGTGAAGGACTCAGAAAATTAGTCTAAGGTCACATTGCCAGTACAGTCTGAGTTGCACGGAAGCACTAGCGAAAAACAAGGGCCGTGAACCAATGGAAATGTTTCACTAAGCTGATGAAGCCCTCCTAGAAGTCACTCGTCTATGGCCAACTGAAAGTAAGTAAGACCTGCCAGAAAGTTAGCTGGATTCAGAAGAGCCCGAGGCATGAGGCATATCATTGCTGATGTCAGATGGATCTCGGCTGAAAGCATGAAAATGCCTGAAAACTGTTTCTTTGTGGTTTATTGCCTATGCAAAAGCACGTGACTGTATGGATCATAGCAAATGATGGATCATTTTGGGAGGAATGGGAATTCCAGAACATTTCATTGTGCTCATGAGGAACCAAGAGGCAGTTGTTCACAGGAAAACTAGCTGTTTCAAAATCGGAAAGGGCGTGTGTCAAGGATGTGTCCTTGCACCATACTTACTCAGTTGGTATATGGAGCAAATAATATATATCATGTATCCAGAAACTGGCATCAGGGTTGGAGAAAGGCATATTAACAACCTGCCAGATGCTGCCAGATGCTGCAAGTGAGGAGGACTTGAATGACCTGCTGTTGAAGACCAAGGATTTCAGCCTTCGGTGTGGGTTACAACTCGATGTACAGAAGACCCAAATCCTCACACCTGGACCAACAGATAATGTCGTGATAGATGGAGACAAGCTTGACCTTGTTGAGGATTTCATTTTACTTGGATCCACAATCAATGCTCACGACGCTACCATCAGGAAATCATACAATACTGGCTCTCGCTCGTGCAGCCATATCAGTACACTGAGCTCCACAGAGACAGCACTGGGATGGCACTAGGCAATTCTGTCTCACACTGGAAAGAAAACATTACTAAATGTGGGCAAAGGACACTCTAAGAATCCAGGAGGCAAAATGCCATTGCATGTCCTTTTTGTGCTAACTTGCTCAGGACAGTCCAAGAAGAAGCGCCCACATGCTTCCGTCAACTTCCCAAAAGTTTTCTCACCTCACTCTTCCCCCGCTGAAGTCCAAACGGGTGCAAAAGCAAATGTGGTGAGGAATGCGGATGGTGCCCGGCTATAAAAAGATATAGTGTCTGGGGTCTTAAAGGCTTGAAGTTAAACCAGCGGCCATTCAGCAGAGATGCAACAAGCCCACGTGGAAGAAGCACAGCGCCGGTGGGATCATGAGGAGTCATCTGGACTGGGTAATAGGCATCAGAAGACACATAACAAACAAACAAACAAACAAAAACATTGCTGAGAACGAGGGGAGTGTGTGGAGCAGAGACCAAAAGCCGATCTATAGACAATGGAACCATCCCCACCCCACCCCAACCCACCCCCAGAGGGGCCACAGGGAAGGGGTGAGTCAACCAGGGTGCGGTAAAGCATCGATGAAACACACCATATTCCTCTGTATCCTTGAGGCTTCCTCACCCCACCCCACCCACTATCATTACCTCAGTGCTACTTCTCAATTCAGACCAGACCAGAACATGTACACAGATATCAATAAGAGATGGGGGCTCACAACACACAGAATCTAGGAACAGGAGTGAAGTAGCGATACGAGAAGGGTAGGGGGAAGAAGGGGAGAGGAAGGGAGAAAGGGGGAACTGATTACAACAAGTGACACATAACCATACACCCCTCTGCAGGGGGAAAAACAACAGAGAACATGGGGGAAGGGAGACAGTGGTCAGTGTAAGATATGAAAATAATAACAATTTATAATCTATCAAGAGGCTACGAGGGTGGGGGGAGAGGGAGGGGAAAAAGGTGAAGCTGATACCAAGGGCTCAATAGAAAGTACCATAAATGTCTATAAAAGAAGGAGGGTAACATGTACAAATATGTCCGATGCAATCGATGTATGGATTGTAACACGAGTTGTTAAGCGTCTCCAACAAAAGGCTCTTAAAAAAAAAAGAAGTGGAAGGCCGGTCTGCTAAGGAGAAGTTTCAAGTTTGAAGACACTGCAAAGGCGGACAAGCCCTATTGGGAAAAAGAAATGAAAACGCATATCCTGGAAAAGGGGGTCCGAGGACCCCAGGCACCCGAGAAGCCTCTTTCACTGCAGGAACAGGAGGAAAAGAATCCCGCTGCAATGCGCCCTGAAGGAAAGTCGCGTACCGCCCAGGGAGGGAAGAAGCCAGGTGCCAGAGAAGTGAAGCAGGTGCAAGGACAGAGAAGAGGACGATAGAGAAGCTGATTGTGATGGACCAGTTGGTTTTAGTGCAGTTACTTTTTTCTTTGTCTTTATAGCATTTAACATCCCCCCAGGCCCACCCGACAGCCTTGCCCAATGTGGAGCCCTGGTGGTGAACTGGTTTAGCATGAGACCCCGAACCTCAAGATCTACCTTCCGAAACCACCAGCCGCTTCGAGGGAGAGAGACGGGGCTCCCTACTCCCAGAAAGAGCTAGTCTCAGGAACTCACGGGGGCCTATGGAACTCCTGTCCTATAGAGTCACTACGAGTCGGCCCTCACTCAATGGCAGAGTACACAACTCCCTCCTTTTCAAGAAAGAAAAATGGAAATATAAGGCTGTAAAGATTTGTTTCTATAACTGTACAGTGTTATCGAGCTAGCTAGGTATAATTTACATATTTATTTATTTTACATCGTCTTCTCATGTATAGTCAATAGACTACCAAATAGGTCTTCAGCTATTAGCTAGCCCTGTGCTGGCGGTAGTCTTAATAGCCATTAATTTTGCCTAGTACAGTATAGGGATGGTAGATGGTCGTGAAAACTTAAAGCAGGTTCCTGTTGGTGCACAGCACAAAGTAGTTAGAGGGGAGGATGGTCGTTTTTTGTTTTGTTTTGTTTCATCTTCAGTTGTCTCTTATGCAGTCTATGCAAACTAATCGTTGTTCTGTTAACTGAATACCACTCTGTAAATACAAAAAAAAGAAAGAAAAGAAAAAGGGCACAGTTATTTTGTTGACATTCTGAATGCTTCCACATAAATACAATTTTTTAAAATCAAATGATATCTACTTTAGCAAATCACTTTCCATCGCTCTTTCTAAATAACAAGAATGAAAACACGGGTTTTGCGGGCACATCTGACCACCCTGAGAATTATAACGCGAGGAGGAAAAACCTGGAAAACCAGAAACACTTAAAAAAAAATTACAGCTAATCGAGAGCAAACAGATTCTATGTGGCTTAAACTCAGGAAAAGGTGTGTGCCGGGGTTGTATCCTGTCACCATACTTGTTGAGTCTGTATGCTGAACAAATCACCCGAGAAGATGGATTGTCTGGAGAAGAATGCAGCATCGGGACCGGAGGAAGGCTCAGTTACAACCTGGGTTAGTCAAGTGACGCCACCTTGCTTGCTGAAAGTGAAGAGGGCTTGAAGCCCTGACTGGTGAAGATCAAAGGAAACAGCCTCGGTGTGGATTAGAACCCCATTAGAGAACATCTAAATCCTCACAATCGCACCACTAGACACCACCATGAGAAACAGAGCAAAAGAGTGAAATTGTCAGATTTCATTTTACTTGGAGCCACAATCCATGCCCACGGAAAAACAATCAAGGTCTCAAATAACGTATTATGGCATGGGGTAAACGCAAAAGACTTCTTTCAAATGTGTTTTTTTAAAACGGCCAAATTGAGGAATAAGGTACCTGACCCAAGAAGCCATGGTATTTTCAGTCACTTCACATGCACATGCAAGCTGGGCAATGAAGAAGGAAGCCCAAAGAAGAACCGATGCATTTGAATTGCGGTATTGGCGAAGAATACTGACTGTGCCCTGAAAATGCATCCTGATAAAGCACCGCCAGAAAGCTCCTTGGAAATGAGGATGGTGAGATATCATCTTTGGACACACACAGTGAAAGACCAGTTCCTAGAGAAGCACGTCATTCCAGGTGTGTTAGTCCAGGTAGACTCGAGAAACAAATCCAGGGAGACTCATTCCTATGTGTATAAGAAAGAGCTGCCTACACCAGCCTGTCTTGACTCGATCGCTGAGGACAAAGGGGGTGCATTAGCAAAGGTGGTGAAGAAAGCAGATGGTGCCCGGCTATCAAATGATCTAGCACCTGAGGTCTTAAAGGCTTGAAGACAAACAGACACCAGCCTACCCCGACACGAATGCTGAAGACAAAGCAGGTGCATAAGCAAATGCGGTGAAGAAAGCTGATGGTGCCCAGCGGTCAAATTATATAGAATCTGGGGTCCCACAGGCTGGAAGATAAGCAGGGGGCCATCTAACTGAGAAACAACAAAGCCCACATGGAAGAAGCACACCAGCCTGTAAGATGACAAGGCG
>NW_022111379.1:12982590-12990679 GCF_000313985.2 Echinops telfairi
GCTGGACACAAATGATGTATGTACGGATTGTGAAGAGTTGTATGAGCCCCTAATAAAATGATCTCGAAAAAAAGAAATCGCTTTCTATAAGAGAGCAATTGTACATTGAGAAACTTTCCAGCCCAGTCCAGATCAAGTCCATAAGTCTGATATTAGCCCATACGTCCTATGCCAATCTATAAATTCCTCTTCAGACTCACGCAAAACATGCAACGACGCCGAATATAGGAAGATCACAGGCCAGTGGGGGGCAAGTCTTATGGATCTAGAGGTGTTGTAAGCATCTCAGGGTTGGCGTGGGTTTCCACGTGGCTCCTCCAGCTCCAGGCTCTAGCCTAGTTCCATGTGTCTTGTCAGCAGGAAAACAAAGCAGAGAATGTGTGTGTATCTGGCCTCCGGTGAGCTACTTATCTCTGTGGCGCCTCCAAATGAGGTCATCACGTTGCAACCTGATTGACAGGCTAGACTCCACCCCTTCGCAAGTTGACACCAGATGATGTAACTCCCACACTTGGTAAAGCAGAAGGTCAACTGCAAAGGAGACCCTCCACAAGATGGATTGGAATAGTAGTGGCTACTGCAATGGACTCAATTCAAGCATGACAACCCTGGCAAGGATAGCACAGGACCGGCAGGGTTTCCCTCGGCCGTATACTAGGTTGTTATAAGTCAGAACCAGCTCAATCGCACCTAACCACAACAACACACTTTGGAACTGTGTGGTTCAGGCTAGAGGATTGTGTGAAGAAGACTTGGCAGTATTGATTTTGAAAGTGACCGTCATGTACAAATGTGCTTGACATAATGGATGGATGGATGGATTGTGATAAGAATCGTACGAGCCCCCAATCAAATGATTAAAAAGAAAGAAAGAACGTGACCGTCAAGGAATGCCACCTCCATTTAGATGCCTTTTATAAATGAGAGTCTAAAATCCTCCAAAGGGAATCCCAACAGAGACTACAAGCCAAGAATCCTTGGCTTACAAAATCACGGGGGCTGCTTCTTCCCAAGTTACCATGCACAGAAGCAAAACTTGGCGGCATCTGACCCAAAGGATTTTGCTCCTGTTCCTACCGTGGCTTCCACAGAAGGAAGCCAAACAAGCGACATCACTGCTCCAAGTGGCACCGAGAACTCATGAGGCACTGCTTGGACGAGGACTTCAGACCCAAGCGCACAGCCAGATTCTTTTCATGCATCACTTCTTTTCTGGAACATTTTATTGTGTTTTAGGAGAAAGGTAACACTGCAAATCCATTTCCCATTCAACACGCTGTGCCCAGTTTGTTCGGCGACATTGGTCACTCTCCCTCTGATGGTGCCAGCACTCTCAAGGACCCCTTTACTTTCTTGAGGACATTTTCCACATCCGAGCCAGCCGCTGCTCAGACACCATTTTCATTGAGTAATTCGTGGTGATGTCACACGAGCCAGGCACTAGGGGAAGCCCTGCTTTTAAGGCTTGGCTCTCCATTTAGGAATTTTTATTTTCTGACTCCCCTCCCTTTTTTTCTCTGGATTCCACGGCTTTTGAGGCAAGATGCCTGAGTGGTGAAGTGTTGCCTGCTTTTGAGAAAGAGAATTCCTGCTAGTTGCACGGCAGATGGCCGAGTGAAGGCGAGACGTGCATCCTGTAATAGTACATCTTAATTGAAGAGTTGGCAGGAGAGGAAGGATGTGTGGGCCTGGTGTGAGCTCCTCGGCTTCTGATGGGGTTCACGGAGCAGAGGTGAGAAGATGGGGGTGGGGGAGCCCTAGTCTCCCAGCCATTCGCTGGCACCTCTGTCCAGAGGCCCTGGGTAGCCAAACGCCTCTCCTGTGGGCACCTGGGCAACCACATCCTCTCCTTGGCCCCTCATCTCTTGCCTGCGCTGTGTAGCGAGAGAGCAAAACGGCAAGTTTGGCAAACCGCGCCTGTAAAAGCCTAATCCAAACAGCATGTCCGCTGAGCTCAGCGGGTGACTCATGTGCAGTGATGTGTGAGGCCAAGCGAGCAGAGATTAGGATCTGGCTCGACCGCCAGCCTGCCCCATACTTCCTTTGATCGACTCTGATGGCTTTGAATTCTGCAGAAGCAGCTTCCCGCCAGGGGCAAGCACCTCTTGGTGGAGGCTGGAGCCCTGGAAGTTGACCTACTTGTGGAGGCGAGGTGGGCGTGTGCTCACGGCACCGGGGCTGACATCCTGGGCTCACGGCCCATAAGGAGCCAAGAAGGGAGCCTCTTTCACGGAGATGCCCGTGGTGACATCAGCAGCCTGCTCCTCAGCCAATACCAGCAAGGCCACGCGTGTGAGCAGCCTGGGCTCGGAGCCTGGTGCTGGCATGGCTTAGAAATCACTGGTGGAGGAAAAACCTGGGAGGCTCTCAAGGGGCCTGCTTTTGGGGGGATTTTTTTAACAAGCTGGGGCATCTCTAAGGACAATGTCTGGTACCAAGTGCAGCAGTACAATTTCACATCTGTTTTGCTCAAAATGGAGTACATTCCGAGTATGTGCTTCTTGAAGTGTTTGTATTTTTTTTCTTCTTCCCCGCTCCTTTGGAAAGTGCTTACCTCTTTATTCTCCCAAAGTCCTTCAATGACCACTGCTAAGCAGAACACCTGAACTTTTGTCTCATTCTCCTGTCCCCTCTCGTTCCCTTGTCCTTCTCTTCTCTTCTATCTATCTCTAGCTCTTTCCCTTCGCCCCTAAGAAAGCAGACCCCTGCTGGTGGGCTGGCCTTCAGAAATACTTTGAAAAAAATCCCCCTTCCAGGATCCAAATCAGCATGCTTCCATCAGAATCTCTGGGGGAAGGGTAGGACTAGGCACCAAACAAACACAAAAGTACAAACACTTCCGTCAAGTGGATGCTGAGCTCCTGCAACCCATGGGGAAGGTATGTGACACTGTCTATCTCTAAGAAGGCAGGCAGCCTCACCTTCCTCCCTTGTAGTGCCTGGTGGGTTCACATCCCCTACCTTGGTGTTAGCGGCCGCATGCCTAAGCCCCAGCACCACCCTCCAGAGTATTCAAAGCTCCCCAGTGCGCAGTCAGTGAGGAGTCATTGAGATTTTAGAGCCTCGTGGGATCTGTGGGGAGTGGTTCCTATCTCAAATGATCCCCCTACCTCATCACCGCCCCATTCAATTTGAGAGTTTTCTAAAGACTAGGGTGCACTTTTACGATCTGGAAGGGACCAGTAGCCTATGCGTGAAGAAGACTTTCCCCATGGACCATGGCCCTGAGATGTAGCAGGGAATGAGCATGAGGCAGCGAGACACAGGCTAGATGGGTCTCGACTGGGAAGGCGTAGGCACTGGGACAGGACACAGAGTAACAAGAAATTCAGTGGGACTTTCTGGGGGCAGGTTTGTACGTGGTGGCAAAAGGCGATGGGTTGAACTGGTCTGAATGTTGTTGGCATTTTAAATAGGACAGTTGCTCATGGGAACTCTCCCACCTACTGCAGCATTTCACATCCAGCCTCCTATAATCCCCCAGATCCCCAGATTCAATACAAGACCCCCCAGTTAAATTTGGATTTCAGCTAAACAGTAAATAACACAGCCTTTTGGATATAGTTATACTATGTTCAAAATTGAGGGAGCGGTGGCGGTGGGCTTCACTGGTGTGGTACTGTCCCCCCAAGGGGCAAGAGGAAAGTATTGAGGCGTTTTCGGTTACTCCGATGAAAGGAGAGAGTGGGTGGGGACCAGGATGCTAGACACACTGCAGCAGGTGAGAGCGTTCCAAGAAAGAGATGTCACATCTAAACTGCCATCAGCACCCAGCCCAGTCCCGCCCACTTCACCATTTTACTGAAGACTGGTACTGTCACCCTCATTGAGTTTCTCCCCCAAAGGCAACACAGAGAGGCTCAGACCTGTCCCTAAGAAAAGAACCAACGAGGTGAAGCCCCAAGTTCAAAATATATAGCTGGTGCAGTGAAATGACCCCCTGGAACTCACTCCAGCAGTCTGTCTCCGACTGATAGGCTTTGATTTCTTGATCCGCGAGGTCATTTTTCTTTTCGTGTAATACTGGACCATCTTCTATTAGCCTCTCCAACTAGCTGGGTCTATCAGGAGGGTGAGATATTCGTCTCTCCAACTAGCTGGGTCTATCAGGAGGGTGAGATCAAGTTCTGGTGACTGTGGTCAAGTTACTAATTTGCTGGTTGTTTTTTGCTGTTTATTACACCTTGCCCACTTCTTTAAAAAACAAAAAAAACCCACCTCTGATGTAGCTGAAATTAAATGCACCAGCAAGGCTATTAAAGCAGACATGAAAGGGCAGTGAGAAACCCTATGGAGAAAGGAGAAGCGTAGAAGCCAGAGATAAGATAATTTTATAAATAGGCACTACATTTAAGTCCGGGCTTCCTGGCTGTCAATGTAAAAAGGAAACACAGTCCCTCATGCCACGCTTATTATCTGAGAACAATGGGAAAGGAAGTATCATTTTTCACGATAGAAAGTTCTCATTTATCACATAGAGTCTCAAAGGTGGAACTCTGAGAAATATCATGAGCAAGGTCTTCAACTGAGTTTTACAAGCTAGAAAACAACGTGTTTTCATCTGGCTTCCTCTGCTTATCCTGTGAGGAATTAACTGTCAAACCTTGGCTCAGTGAAGACATTTTTATAAGAAATTAAGCATATGTATGCTAACAGTGATCTTATGAAGGAAGGAGTGTTTTGACATTTTCAAAGGAGCCCTAGTGACTTAGTGGGTTAAGCATTGGGCTGCTAACCACAAGGTCAGCGGTCTGAACCCACCAGCTGCTCTGCAGGAGCAAGATGAGGCTTTCTGCTCCCGCAGAGATTTGCAGCATTGGAAACCCAAAGGCATCAGCTCCACTCTTACTATGAGTCAGCACTGACTTGATGAGACGGAAGTTTTCAACTACCCACAGCTTTTAGGAAGGCTTTCTGTGGCTCCTGTGGAAGCTCCCAACTGCATTGAGGAAAAAGTGTGTACGGAGTGGAAGCTGGCTTTGTGGGGACGCATAGAGGAAAGATAACAGAATAGCCATATTCTGCTCCCCATCTGTGAAAGTTAGATTTTGTGTCAACTTGGCTGGGTCAGGAGTCCAAGCAGTTTGGCAGCTAAAGCCCAGTAATCCCCCCATAATGGCATCAACACCATGCTGGGCTCTGCTGTGAGCAGTTGTAAGAAGATTAGGGTGGAGTCCAGCACCCTTACTCCGGTGACAGCCCTGGTGCAACTGAAAGGAGGCTTCCAGAGACCATGGCCTATTGCCTATCCAAATGGTCATGGGAAGTTTGCTGGCTTTTTGCCGGATCCTGCGTGCAGCTCAGCAACTTCTGGTTCTTTGGACCAGAGCAGATTTCTTGCCTGGCAATCCTAGGAGGTGTCAACGACCTGCCCTCTGACCTGCCCTGCCAGCCTTGGATTCATTTGCCTCTCCTATTGCAAGCCTGACCTTGGAAATTCATACACTTCTGCACAGTGGCGCTCCTGCCACTCCTGGGCTCATCAGCCCTCACAGCTGTGAGTCAGGAGAAGCCGCCAGCTGAACATCTGAGCCCTGCACTGGAAACCAGACTGGATTTACCCACTTCTACAACGGTGTGAGCCTTTTTCTTGATAGAAATGTGTATGCATTATGTCACTGGTTTTGCCCCTCTAGGGAGCCTAGGCTACCATGTCACCCCACCCTTCCCCAAGCTGGTGACCCGATGTAGAGTTTTGAGGGTATAAATCCTTAAGGGAATCGAGAGCCTCAACGTTCTCCCTTGAAGCTGTTGGTGTGTTTGAACCACCAACCTTGTGGTTAGCTGTCCGATACTTACCTCTCAGTGTCATCAGGGCTAGAATTAGAAGGTTGGAATGTCCCAGCCTGTTCAGAAGGCTCTTTCCAGCCAAATCCCCAGGAAAGGGATAAAGGAGAACTGTGTGTCACAAGAACTCACTCCAGAAAATAGTCGGAAGAATGACTTGATGACTCATGCATCATTATGTAAACAGCACCACACTTTGGAGTGAACTTGCCTATCTTCCCAAAGCAGGGAACAAATAATTAGATGTCTTAAAAACATTTCTACTTTTGTTTGAGGACTTTATCACCACCACCCCACCACCACCACCACCACCCACAGATTTAAAAACAAAAACAACCTCCTAGACAGGATCACTGATAGGAAGCTCTGACCTGGGACTTTGACATCCATGGCTTGTGGGTCACTGATTAGCACATCCAGCCATGCCCTCTGAGGTAACAGCCCCAGCAGCTGGTGGAGAACACTGGCAAGGTCAAGCTGAAGCCCCCTGTGTCAGGAGCTATACAACATCCAAAGTTTACGCAGTGCATCTGGAATGAGAGGCGAAGGCCCAGGGCGAACTTGCATGACACTGGCTTGGGTCTCTTGTGTAGATGGTGACAGCTTTGCTTTGGTGAAAAGGAAGGCAGGTGCACAGGAAACTAATCCAGGTGCAAAGGGGAGTCCCTTGCCAGATGTCCTTTTCTCCAGTCACCTTTGCAGCTGGGATCTGGACACACCAGCAAGCCTTGGCCGATCGAACTCACCGTCTATGCAGAGAAGGGGAAGCTACTGGCCCTGACAAAGAGAAGGAGTGGCTAATCCTTTCTGGCGAAGGTTGCAGGGCCAACCACATCGAGGCCTCAAGGGCCGCGGGGCTGGTGAGGGTCACTAGTGTGCAGGGCTACGGGTGGTGGTAGTGCACGATGTGACCCAGGAGTGGGCATGGCTGCAGTGGGACCATCGTCTCTGTCCTTCTGTGCTGTGGTTTGTGCTCTGGTCTTGTCTGTGGTGGTGAGCTCCTGGTCCCCATGTTCTCTGAGATTTGCTCTCTTGCTTTCCCCAGCGAGGCTACGAGCTACCCGATAACCTTTCAACAAATCTGCTCTCCACTGAAGTCCGTCAGAACTGGTTTCTGTTGCCTACAACTCAAACCTCAGGCTCTGTCCAACGGCAAGCGGCTTTGTGACAATCGTTTGCACATGCTTTCAAGCTTTCTTTTTTTACTGCCGGCATTCTTCATGCCTCTGCCCTCCAAGCAATTCCAAAAGCAATCCAGAAAAGGAGGAGTGAGCATGCAGAGAATTTGACCACAGCTGGGAAGTGAGCTAAGAGAACTCCAAAGAGCCTGAATACTAGATCGCCTCCTGTGTTAGGTGGGGTCGCTGCGGGATTCCTGGGACAGAGAGCTGCGGGCCATCTATGGTATGACATTTCACTGTGATCTCTGGCTTGGTTATACAATGACTTCCCCTGGCACGTACAGAACCCTGAGGGCTGGGGGCCAAGTGGGCCTGGCACACTCCAGCACCTTGGCCATTCTGCCGTCTCGAAAAAGAGAAGTCAAGAGATGGTGGTTGAGGTTTGAGAAAGAGAATTCAGGGCAAAGAAACTTAATATGTCCTTAATGGAAAAATGAATCCTCTCAGCTGCACGGGAGCAGAACGTCTCAGCGTGGAGCCGGCATTACAGGTCATGTCAGTAGTATTGATGGAGGAGCAAGAGCCGAGAGCTTTAGCCATTAGACAGTCAGACTGGGATGCCACACTCCCCGGCAGGCCAAGCTTCACTTGAGTCTAGCGCAGACAATGCCAGTCCACTGCTCCTTGGAACAGGGCCCCCAAACAATCCGAAAACAGAATGGAGATGGCTCTCCTGGAAGTATTTTGAATGCATTTCAAATGAGTTAGCAAGTACTTGTTTGAGACCCCAGAATGGGGGGTGAAAGGGTAGGGTGTCAACTCGGGTCTAAAACAACCTGCCGTAACCAGAGACCAACGTCACTGCGTATTTTACCAAAATTCTGATTCTGCCCAACACACTTGTTGGCTTCTCCTCCCCAGGCATGCATTTGCTACAAACTAACTCAGGTTCTAATTCCTGTTCCTAGGAGTCACCAGTGAAACCTCGCCCACCGGAGGCAAGTCTCTTAACTAGCTTAGCTAAGCTTTCATTTCCCAGTTTCCCCAAAGTCTGGTTTTAAAGTGTGGCGTTTGAACTACTTCATGCACCAATCTGCTATCTAAAATGCCACGTGTCTACGATTCCCCTTACAAGCAGCAAGAATCATGCCTGTCTCTTCCCGGTGCCCGGCAGCCCCCGT
>NW_022111379.1:12991657-13004434 GCF_000313985.2 Echinops telfairi
TAGGTCTTACCACGTGGCGTCCATGACAACTGGTTTTGCTCAGTGAGGTTGTTGCGGTGACTCTTTCCATCCTGGGCTCGGCGTGATAAACAAATGTGAAAGCCTACAGGCGACGGCCGAAAGGATGTTCATCTTATTTTCTCTGCTTCCTCCCTGGGGAGAGGCGATAGGCCTCCCGAGAAAATAGAGCGTGAGATGAAAACAAGCCCATCCCGGCAGGGGGAGCAGGGAGGAGCTGGGATGGCTCTGCTGCCAGCAAACATCTGATGCCCTGCATTGCTCGGAGGAGAAGAGCCACGTGTTCCCAAATCCAAGCGCCCCAACATGATTGCAAGAGCCACACCCATCAGCCCACAGACAGACTGCCAGAACTGCTGCCCAACCAGGGAGACACCTTGGGAAGCTGCCCAAGTTTCTAGAGATGCTTCTAGAAAAGCGATCTTTCTGCCAGCCGGACGTTTGAGCCCCCGCAGAGTGGTGGGAGGGTGGGGGACTAGCAGCGCTGCCAGTCAGAGGTGAAATCGTGTCTTTTCTTTCTTTTGGTTTAAAAAAAAAAAAAATATATATATATATATAGGAACAGTTCATTTCAAAAAAATTCATTTTCAGTTTTGTGTGAGGGCCACTAGGCAATCCCTTGTACCACTACTGGCCGGAGGCAGGGCTGCGTGAGCCGACGCCCAGAGCCTCTGCACACCCTTTGATGTCAATAGAGGTGGGCAGGGCAGGCCCCGTGGAACTGTGGAGTCAGCAGTTGTCTCTGGCACGCCTCCCTTCCCCCTTGCTTCCCCTTACTCCACCCATTTCCCCCCACATTTCCCAGGGGACTCTGCGGTATAGGAAAGCGGGCCTCCCGCCCTGTGTCAGATACGAGGGGCCGGCTCATTTCTTCCCCTCTAGTCTAAAGCAAACAAAGGCGTGCATTCCATACGTGTCCTAAGAAAAAGGGGTGGATACAGAAACCCTGTCCTTTTGTGCTCTGTTTTGTTCAACCCCAAGAGTGTGGGGCCTGGAGCTTGAAGCTGTCTTCCAGCCTTCTGGGGTTTTAAAAAAAAAAGAGTCCAAAGTACCTCAAACCCATACAGCTGCTGGGTTTATGGCTCAAGCTGAAACCACAAATTACAAATGAGAAATCGCTGCTCAAATCTCTTCCAGGAAAGACTATGTTGTCAAGATTAAGTTACAACCTCACGGACGTATGAGTGAGTCTAGCTGCTGACTAACGCTCACGCATTTTCCTGCTGGGGATGGTTTTTTTCCTTTCCTGAACTTTCACTGTTTCTGAAACACTTTGAACAAAGAAAAATGCCAGCAGGGACATCTCCACGCCCGGGCCGCCACGCCGTGCCTGCCCCAGTCACGGCCGTTTCGTTTTGCCAGCCCTCAAGGAAGTGGAAGGAGGGCCTTTATCCTTGACCGCGATTGCCAGAAAACATTGAGAAATGGCCTCACGTGGGGAGCGGCTTGTCCTTCCAGCGCCAGTTGGAATGGGCAGTATATGGTAAATCAAAGCTGCATTCAGGAATTTGGGCCTGCAAGGATCCGGCTTGTAACATGAATTACTGCATTTCGTTACCATGAAAATCAATTCTTTGGAATGCTCTTCCAGGGCCCCCGGCTCGTGTGAGATCAGTGAGGTGCACTTAGTCCACATGTGGACTTGCCGGTGCTGCCTGGGAGGAGCGCCGACCTTTCTATCCGACCGGCCGCTGGCAGGAGGAAGGAGGAGAGGTGAAACTCCCGGGTGAGCCAGAGCTCTGTCCTCGTCCGTCTGTCACACTGACCTCATTTTGATTACCTGGGCGTCTGGAAGCAGCTCTCCCACCGTCCCGTGTTTTCCCAGCGCAGTGACTCAGTGGTTCCACTGTGACCGACTCGCTCCAAGGTCATGGGAGCCTCCAGGACCATCTGACTTTGAGTCATAGTCGCGGCTGCATTCCCTCCTGGCTTCCCTCCTCCTTCTTTCACGCCCCTCACCCTCCATCTCACCCTTTCCTGGGTGCTCCGGTCCTGGGTGGCAGTTTCTGGGTGTCCACGTGTCCTGTCACCCAATCACCCACCCCAGCCACCGCGAGCCCCACCACGTCCCTGCTTTTCCCGAAGCCAGCCCTCCCGCTGTCTCTGGGATATTTCAAGTTGTGGAGCGGGTTCTTTTCCGGTGATTGCAGCTCCTTCTTCCAATTTTGACTTGTCTGGCGTCTGTGTGATTATAGCTCGTTAGGTCTCCAGAGCTGGAAGGCCTTCTTACAAAAAAGTGTTGTTGTTGCTTTTTTTCCAAGCCGTCTTGTTTATTTTTTTAAATGACATTTATTATAAGGTATGTTCGTAGAGAAGAAATGATAATTGCCATGAACGGGAAGCCCACGTTTCCAGGGAACCCCTGCTAGTATTTTCTAAAGTGATACATGCACGCGCTTGGAGAGAAAATGAAACCGTCCACAAAGGAACAAAAAGATATAAAAGGGAAAATAAACGTGTCCTCTCCTGCACTCGGAATCTCTCTTCAGAAGATACTAACCCTTATAACGATCTATCTTTGTGTATCCTCAGAGCGATGCCCCCCCCACCCCCAACCCCAGTTGCCATTGAGTAAACCCCGGCTCACGGTGGCGCAACCCTCTGTGTGTCAGAGGAGAACTGTGCTTCCTACACAGGGTTGTGATCCATGACTGATTCTTGTGGAAGTAAACTACAGGCCTTTCTTCCCAGGTGCCTTTGCGGGGTGGGGCTCTAACTGCCAACTTTCCAGTTAGAAGCCAAGCATGTTAACCGTGTGTGCTGCCCAGGGATCCCACCATACGTTACATATATACATATACATCCGTTCACAGCATTTACATGAGCGGAATCTTACCAGGTGGCATCTCTTTGTATACTTCAGGGACTAGCTCAGAGATCTTCCCCCAAGGCGCTGCAGTGATGGCTGAGCATTTTTAACGTCCGCTTACTCTGGGTTAGAAGAGAGGGTGCCTTCCAAGCGAAAGGTATTCACTGCAAGCATCTGGTTCCTTTCTGTTCTTTTCGGGGTGCTTTGAAGAATAACCAAAGATATGAGGTTCAGCTCTTCTCTTGCCTTCCCCTGACTCCCAGGAGTTGTCTCCAGGGAGTGGACCTCTACAACCCCCCCTTGGGGGGGACTGAGTGAACATCTGTCCAATTCTTTGTTTCAATACTGTTGGTGGCGAAGTCAAGTCAGGTCCGACTCATAACATCCCCGGGAAACACTGCCTCCCGTCCTGAGGCGTCCTCCCAATTGTGCCTGTTTGAGTCCATTGTGTCAATCCGTACGTTGAGAGTCTTCCCTTTTTCACTGCCCCTTTGCTTTACCCAGAAGGATGTCCGTCTCTAGGGACTGGTCTTTCCTAATGATAGGTCCAAAATATCTGAGACGACGTCTCGCCATCCTTGCCTCTAAGGAGCGCTCTGGCGGTCCTCCCGAGACAGATCTGTTTGTTCTTTTGGCGGTCCACGGTCCTTTCAACATTCTTCACCATCGCTTTTATTCAAGTTCATTGATAAGTCTTCGATTTTTCCTTCTAAAATGTCCAACTTTCACAGGCATATGAAGTGATTGAAAATACCATGGTTCGGGTCAGCAGACCCGAGTCCTCAAAGTAACAGCCTTGCTTCTCAGCACTTTAAAGCGGTCTGGCGCAGCAGAGGAAGCCAATGCAATGTCCGTTCCATCTCCTGACCGCGGCTTCCAGGAGCATTGATTGTGGCCTCAAGCAAGACGAGATCTTTGAGGGCTCCGATCGTTTCTCCGTTCATCCTGATGAAGCCTGTTTGTTCCTCACTGAATGCGGCATACTGTAACATACAGCATCCAACTCAGCCCCTCTCAGTGATAAATCGGCCTCCTTCCGTCATTCCTTGGTTCCATTTTTCAAACGGTTCCAAATCAGAACTGGGACGAAGACTGCTAGTTATTGGACCATCGAAGGGCCCCAAATGCCATTCCTTAATGGAATGTCCCAAAATGTATTCAGCCATTTTTTAAATGATGCACAGATGTTTGGGAAGTTTCCAGTCTGTTGTCTGAACATGCAGTACCTCGGTGAACATCTTCCTTGAGTGCTTCCTGGGGTGCTCTGGTCCTGGGGAGGAGTCTCAGTGTTCTGATAGCATTTCACCTCCTCACCCACTCCGCTGGGGGTCTCACCACGGCTCCTCTGGCCTCTGATTTCCTGAAGTCAGGCCTGCTGACTGGCCTGCTGCTTTCTGGGGAGAGCTCTCTTCCCGTGATCACACATAAACTCTGGTGTACTTTTGGCTCTCGTATCAATGGGTCCCAGCGGTACAACAGCTGGGAGAGGGATGTGTGCCTTTGTGTCCTAAAGAAAGACGAAAGACAAAATCTACTTCTGCCCTTAATCAGAGTTGGGAAGTGGGTACTTGGATAACAGATTAATCATAAAAGTAGCAATAACTAGCATACTCTGAATCTGTGCTAAAGCACTTTGTGAGCATTCTTTTTTTTTTCGATCCTCATAACAATCTTCTGAAATTAAGCAAACAAACAGAAACCCTCTACCATTCAGTTGATTTTGACTCACAGAGTTTCTGGGGCTGTAAGTCTCTCTCTCTCTCTTTTAAAAAAAAAATCATTTTATTAAGGGCTCGCACATTTGTACATCTGTTGCCATCATCATTCTCAAAACATTTGCTTTCTACTTGGTATCGACTCCTTATTTTTTCCCTCCCTCCCCGCCCCTCTCCCTCATGAACCCTTGATACTTTATAAATTATTATTATTTTGTCATATGTTACACTGTCCGATGTCTCCCTCCCCCCCTCTTCTCTGCTGTCCATCCCCTAGGGAGGGGATTATATGTAGATCCTTGTAACTGGTTCCCCCTTTCCACCTCACCTTCCTCCACCTTCCTGGTACCATCACTCTCAGCACTGGTCCTGAAGGGATCATCTGTCCTGGATTCCCTGTGTTTCCAGTTCCTACCCGTACCAGTGTACATCTTCTGGTCTAGCTAGATTTGCAAGTTCGAATTCGAGTCATGGTAAAGTGTGGGGGGAAGAAGCATTAAAGAACTAGAGGAAAGTTGTATGTTTCATTGTTGCTACACTGCAGCCTGACTGTCTTATCTCCTCCCCACAGGGCTGTAAACCTTTATGGGAGTAGAAAGCCTCACCTTTCTCCCATGGAGCAACTGGTCGGTTCAAACAGCTGACTTTGTAATTTGCAGCCTTATTATTATTATTATTATTATTATCATCTCCATTTTAATAGATGAGGCTACTGAGCATAGCATGGTGATTAATACATGGATAGTAGACTAAAACTGTCTGATTTTAAATCCCAGTTTATGTACTTTTACCCGGTGGGCGATCTGAGACATATTATCTAACCTCTCTGAGACTCAGTTTCCTACAATGGAGAAAAATCTAGTGGGGAATTAAATGAGTGAATATGCATAAACCACTTGATGCCTTAAAAAAATGTTCAGGACCTGTTAGTTCTCATGATTCCTGCATCTATTGTACTGGGCCTTGCTTCTTCCCCTATATTTTAAGGACTGTTCCAGAGCTGTATATGTAGATATGCATCATGACCTTACAAGTGGTTTCGTGGTGTGTGTCATAGGACAACCACAGTATACATCGAAAGGCGACCCGGTTTGGACTGTCTCACATTCATGCCCATTCTCTCCCAGAGCCTCAGCTTCACAAGTCACCGGTCTGTATCTTCCACTTCATTTAACAATCACACGTATCATTGATGACGTACTGGACAATGTCTGACACACGTTCCAAAAGTGAACGCCTTTAATCCTCAAAAACATCCTGTGAGGTATGGGCTGCTCGATCCCCACATTATAAAAGGGGAAGCTGAGGCACAGGAAGTGACTTGCTCAGGATACCATGGGTAGGAAGGGGCAGGCTGGGTTTCTAGCCAAGCCAATCTGGCTCGTAGATTCATGCTCTTATCCGCTCCACCCGGCAATTCTCCCCTTTGTTCTACAATCTAAGGTCTACGTGTCAGTAAGACCTGGAGACGTAGCTCCTCACGTTTTCCACTAATACTGGGCATGAGAATTGAGCCTGTCTGGAATTTACAAGTAACCCAAAGGGCAATAACATGATTAAATCAATTTGATTCTTTTCACTAAAATTACCAAGATCAAGCCTGTCCAAAGATTGTCCCTTAGACTAGCTAGCCAATGTTGGGAAAGTGCTTCTGTAATGATGCCAATCTACCAGCACTCGCCTTAGACGCACATGCTTGTGTCTGGGCTCTGAACCGTGCCTCCCCGTGTCATTCTGGGCCATGGAGCAAATGCACAATGCAGGTCAGCAGACAGCCTTATAATAGATGGAACAGTGCATAGCCAATTAACCAAAGCCCCCCCTCCCCCCCAAACCCCATTGCCATCAAATCCACTAGGACTCACAGCAACCTTCCAGGACAAGGTAGAACAGCCCCATTGGTTCCCAAGATTGTAAAGCTTTAGGGAAGCAAACTGTCACACCTTTTCCCCAGAGAGCAGCAGATAGGTTTGAACAGCCAACTTTGGGGTTAGCAGCAAGGCACTTTAATCACTGTGCCACCAGCACGCCTTCATGTCCTATCATGTAGGGCGCGATTCACGTAAATAATGCTTCTTTTTCTCATTTCTATTGTGTATGGGTCTTTCACAACTGAGTTGGCCAACTCAAATTCCCAAAATGCTATGGTTCAGAAAGTCTGGCCAAAAGTTTGCTGGAATAATATCCACCTCTCTCTTCTCCAACCCCCCACCACCAAAGATATGGGTGATATATGTGTGTGTATATATCTATACATTTTTGTGTGTGTTTTCAAATAGCCTAGCATTTCTACACTTCCCTTTAATCACAAGTAAGTATACACCAAAAAAATAGAAGTACGAGCAATATGGTTAGAGCGCATTTAGGAACCTACCTTTTTTTAGAAATCATGGATATTTTTCCAAATGGAGGACTTTTAAGAAACTGTCAGGGTGAGGATGGGTTTTGATTGGGGCTCAGTTAATGAGAAAAAAAATATGCAAACATATATATGTGGTTTAATATTCTGGAAAGTTCTTATATTAACCATCGGTGTTTATGTTTTCATTTCAGAAGTTATTGCTCATGCTAGCATACTAAAACTAGGCATTTCTGCTTTCGTAAATAAACTTTTATCAGTGTCATATGTCCTCATCGAATGAAAATATTTAAGGCCACTCTTTCACCCATCTCAAAGCTTATACTTTGGCACAAGGAGCTTCATGTCCTATTCCAGCTGTGACATGTGGAAAGTAGAGCTGGCAATTGTAGACATCTTGCTCACATCTGTGAGCCGGAGTTGTGGTTCAAGCTGTCCGAATTTTCTGAAATAAGGTGGGAGGTGGGAAAGCAATTGGGAAAGCCTTAATGAGACTAGGCACTCCATTCTATTCCTTTATACTTCATGGCCTGCCTGGGGACAAGGTTTTCTTTTCATGCATGTCGTATCCTACTCTTCTCACCCAAAGGTCGCTGAGTAAGGAGTGGACTGGGTTGGGATGGGGTCATGGGCTTGTCTTACCCCTAATTGCAGAGTGTAAAGCTGAAGGTAATGATGAGAAGCTATATCCTGGCAGAACTGCTAAGGTCAAAGACAGAAGTTGACTCCAAAACAGATGGTCCCTTTTGTCATTACAAAACATCAATCGCCAGGCCCCCTTGACCCAGGTCATCTTGGGGAAGGAAGTGGCTCTAACCACGTTGTGTTTTCTACCATGTGAGCAGCTAATTGGACAAGAGGTGAGTACCTGATGCAAGGGCTGCCAAGCCATGGTTTGGCTAGAGCCCATGACTTGCAGTCGGATATGAAATGTAATGATAAGCTGAGCCACTCGGAGTCCCTCCCTGAGAGGTGACATGAAAGCAAACTGAGCTTGCCAGCCTACAACAGGACAGAAAGGAGTCTGGCTTATGAAATAGAGTGACTGCCTATGAATTACTATTGGTGAAGTGGGTAGAGCCCCCTCAAATCAAGAATGAGCTGTTGGTACCAGTTTCCCCCAAGAAGCACATTGATTCCTTGAGTTTCTGAAGGCTTCCATTTCTTTGTTCTATGTTTTCCTAAAGTAAAGCTCTTATCATTTAACTGGAAAAGGTCTCTGATATTGGCACCCCCCCCCAAAAAAAAGTCAAAATAATAATTAAATAGGCAGGCAAAAATGAAATCAAAGTAAAGAGGGCAGAAGAATTGGGAAATTCTAACAAGAGCGAATGGACAGGCCTTCTGAATGGTCAGCATAGAGCTACCATGTTGTTGTGTGCTGCTGGTCCGATTCTGACTCCTAGTGACCCCACAGTACAGAGTGGAACTGTCCCACAGGATTTCCTATGCTATAGGGTCCCCGGTGGCGGAGTGAGTTATGCTTTGGGCTGCTAACCACAAGGTGGCCTGTTCAAATCCATCAGTTGCTCCAGGCAAGAAAGATGGGGCTCTTTGTTATTGTTGTTTTCAGAAACCCTAAGGAGCTTCTCAGCTCTGTTCTGTTGCCAATGTGAGTTATGAGAGACTTGATGGCAGTGGGCGGACTTTAAAAAAAAAAAAAAGCTTTCTGAACAACTTCTTCCACAGAGCTGCTGGTGGATTTGAACGGCCAGTCTTTCTCTTAGCAGCTGAGTGTTGATCTGTCCCTCTGCTGGGGCTCAAGCTGACCGTCTGATCCCGCACTTCACTCCCATGAAAACATGTTGTTAGTTGAGTCAGCTCTGACTCATGGTGACCTCTGTACAAGAGCAACACGTTCCTCAGCTCGGTGAGACATTGATGATCATTGGTATACTGGAGTCTATTGTTGCAGCTGTTATGTCAGCCCACCTCACTCAGGGCTTGCATCATTGTTGCCCAAGCTGTACCTAACATGGTACCTTTTTCTAGCACTTGATCTTTTCTGATGACTTTTCCAAATTCAGGGAGCCAAAGTCTTACCACCCTTGTCTCTAAGGAGTATTTCTTCTAAGATGGGTGCATACGTCCACACACACAAAACTTGTACAGGAGTATTCATAGTAACATTATTCATAAGAGAAAAAAAAAGTAGAAACAAAAGCCTATCAACAAAGGAATGGATACATTAAAAATGACACGTTTATACAATGGAAGAGTACTTGATCATAAGAAGAAACGAAGTCCTGATAGATCACTGAAGCTTAAAGATACTACACTAAGTTGAAGAAGCCAGACACGATAGTCCCATGCTCCATTCATATGAAACATCCAAAATAGGAATCTCTGTAGAGACAGAAAGATCACCAAGTGCCAGGGGCTTGGAAAAGGAAGTATCAGAATGCTTGCAAATGGGGATGAAGTTTCTGTGGGCTGATGAAATGTTCTAGAATTTCATAGTGACAGCGCTTGCACAACTGTAAACATACTAGAAACCACTGAATTACACACTTTACAAGGGTGAATGTGTGGTATGTGAATGACATCACAATAAAGGTTATTATGAAAATTATATATATGAAAAACAAATTAGTGCCACGAAGTGGAAAGCTATGAGAAAATTGTACAAGTCTCCGCCTCTCTGACTCGCAGGCGCTTGTTTCTGCTTTCCTGAGAGGCGTCGGCTTCATCTGACCTCTCTGCAGACCAGACCCGTAGAGCTTTCATGAACAGAGAGAGACAGAACAAAATTTCCTCACCATTCAAAATGTGTGTGTTGCTCTTTTTAAAAGTGACTTCACATTGGAAGTATATACTATGTGAATGTTGTGTCCAAATAACTACTTGAAAAAAAAAGAAAGAAAGCAATGGTTGGCTAATGGGAGGAAGAGTTTGTGCTTAAGGGGCATTGAGTTTATAATTTGGAAAAAGATATCAATGATGGTTGCACAACAGAGTATAAGCAATGCCACTGAATTATGCATGTAGAAAGTGTTGAACTGGACCACGCTTTGTTGTGTATGTTTTTACCACAGTCAAAAGAATAATAATGACATGGATTACGAGTACAAGGAAGAAGAAAATGTTCTAAAATTGATGGTGGTGACAACTGTCCAATTCTCCCTGATATGTTGAACAACTGAATGACATGACCCGGGGAAAAGCGCCAACAAAACTGTGAAAAACAAAAACAAATGAACGTGTTGTGACCGAGAGTCCATTGTTTTCTCTTCTCTATGGGCGCACACCTGGGCCAGGCGTCCCAGCATCTCTTGCAGGGAGGTGGGCCACGTGGCAGAGGCAGGTGGGCAGAAGTAACGCACTACTGAGTGTAGGCCTGCTGGGCAACCTGCCGCCTCGCCTTCCTCCTTTGACCAAGGCCCTAAACCATTTTGTCACTAGACAGGAGATTTGTGGGGTGAGGCATCTCCTCCATCTCCATCCTCCATCGGCCTCCATTGAACAGTGCTATAATTGAGAAATAAACTAAAGTCACTGAGCCGGCCATTTTTGGGGTTCTAGCCATTCACTGACTCCGACAACACATCAAATGATGTCCTCTGAAAAGGATACTGGCCTAGATTCCGTGGCCAACTCTCAATTCCATTTGAAATCTCCAGGTGATGTAAGCTTATTGACCCTAACGGAGTCAAACCTTCTCTGGTTTCGTCAACTGGGGCCAGGGCATAAGACACAGATAAAAGTACAGGGGCCTAAAGATAGGCCCCCAGGGGTCTGTTTCTTAGGAAAAGATGCCCACCAGAACTGTTGAGTAGGAGGGGGTCAGTGTGAAGTAGGAAGACAAGATTTCAGTGCTCAGAGAAACTTTGTATTTCCCTCCCCAACTCAGAGACATTTTGATCTGCATCAAAAAGTTTGTGGAAATTTTCCATTACTGTTATTATTATTATTTTATGCAATAGTTTTATTATCCATTAGCTTTTCATCTCTTTTGAAGCCCATTCATGCACGCAAGCACGTGCGTATGTGTGTGCTTTTGTTTTTCTTAATTGTAAAATTCCTATTAGAAAAAGAGGAAAACGTTTTAGTCACCATTTTTGTATTCACGTCCTCCTACCCTTCCCCCGGCCTCACGACACCACTCCCAGCATCCTGCAGGACAGGAGAGTGTAGCAGACCACTCCACAGAGGGTTCTCAATGCCTTAATTTTTATGGAACCAGATTGTCACACTTTCTCTCATGGAGGGTTTGGTGCATTTGAACTTCTGATCTGAAGTGAATGCCTACCCACTGTCTCACTGGACTCCTTACTCCCATAGTTTGCTCTCTGGGCCGAGGCTGCCTGGCTCCTCTCCTACTTGACCATGTCTGCCTCTGTAACTTTGTTGAATAGTTTTCCATCTTCAATTCCCCGTCCATATTGCTCATGGTATCACCTCCTGCGTAGGATTCTTATGAAGATTGAATGAGTTCATACATAGCAAGTGCTTGATCACTCCCAGCATCCTGCACAACAGGAGAGTGTAGCAGACCACCACACATTCCCATTGAATCCAGAGACCTCAGACGACAGAGAAGAACTGCCCCAGAGGGTTCTCAATGCCTTAATTTTGTATTTCTGTTTGTACAAACAGATCAAAATGTCTTTGAGTTGGGGAGGGAAATACAGTTTCTCTGAGCACTGAAATCTCGTTTTCCTAGTTCACACTGACCCCGTCCTACTCAACAGTTCTAGTGGGCATCTCTGACTAAGAAACAGACCCCTAGGGGCCCATCCCTGTTTCAAAAGTTTGAGGACCCCTGGCCTAGACCAATGGCGTCATCCAATTGCAGATGTTTCAAGTGATATTGGGGATGCTGCTTAATAACATGAGGAGCCTTTTTTTTTATGGGCAGAATGTATTCCTCTATACCATCTACTGAGATTTTGTTTTGTTTTCTCTGTTGATGGTCGGAAATAGGAAGTTGAAGCGATCAGGAGACTCCCATCGAGAGGAAGACACAAGCTCCAGCAACAGCGTGCACAAAGGCTAGAGCAAGGAGCTTGAGGTGGGCAGCCTCTGGGTCGAGCTTTAGGATCAGTGCTCTTTGAGAGCCAGTGTGAAGTTTTCTTTTCCTGCCCTGTAATTCCCTTATATAATCCTCCAGCTTTCTCAGTTTGTTAAAATGACAGCCTTCTGTTAGCTGTGTCTTAGGAAATAGAAAGAAGGTTTTCATCCTTCGTGGTGAAGTAGATAATAAAGAGTGACAGCGATCTGGCAAAGCCATTATGAGCCGGCCAGAGGTGACTGGGGAAGAACCCGGCCTGCAGCAGGGCTGCTGCCTGGGAGGTGACCAGCGTAACCAGGAAAGATGGGGGGAAATGCAAGCACTTCGGAAATTCTCAGAAATATCTGGAGAGAGGACTGGATGTCTTGCATGCATACCAAATAGAAAGCAGATCTAGAGGATGTGAAAGGAAAGAGTGAGCTCTTATTTTCTAGGGGATCTTATTCTTCAGCTCTAGTGAGGCTGAAAAACCCGGGGAATCTCTTCTCCCTCTTCCTAGACACATACCGCACACGTGCATGCATACACACATCTGGTGGCACAGTGGTTAAATGTTTAGCTGCTAACCAAAAGGTTGGCAGTTCAAACCCAGTTAGCAGTTCTTCGATAAAAAGATCTTGTGATTGGCTTCTGTATAAAGTACAGCCTGAAAACCCCTTTGAGACAGTTCTATTCTATCACATGGGGCTGCTCTGAGTTGGAATTGGCTCAATAGCAACCAACAACAACACACATACATGGATGAAGAAGCTTCAAAAAGCTCATGGAAAATAGAATCAAAAGATAATGGGATCTCTCTAATCCCCTCTAACTTCTTGAAGCCCCCTCTTATGTACATGTACATATGTGTGAGATATATATTTAC
>NW_022111379.1:13006143-13018971 GCF_000313985.2 Echinops telfairi
GGATTTCAGCACTTCCTCTTTGTTACGTTCCCCTTGATCATGCCCTACCAGGTCTCCCACACCCACCACCCCACCAATTTGGATCGCTTGTTGTTCCCTTGTCCCTGGGTTTGTTATGTACCCATCTTTCATCGGTCTCCTTTTTACTTCTTTGATCTGTCCCTGGTTACCAACGTAACTGCATGTGCGCTGTATACGCGGGAAAGAGTGCAAAGCATAAACTAAATACCAGTCACAAGCCCACCACCCAGAGATAAACACTGCTAACATTTCCACTCATTTACCCATAATCCTGCAATATACACAATGAATTTGCCATCCTGAGATTACCTGGTAACATGTTATAATCTCCTTTTTTTTTTTTTATAATCTCCTTTTTAATATGTAACACAACAGCACTAGCATCTTCTCACCTGAAATATTTGTCAACAATATGATTTCCGTAGCACCATAGTTCCCTACCCTATGGGTAGATGCTGTAATTCATTTAATCACAACCCCCTTTATGCACATATAGTTTTGTTTCTAGTTTTGTGCCGTTGCAAAGAAGAATGCGATGACAATTCTTGACAGGTAAATCTTGGTGTGCAGCTCTGATTATTTCCTTCGCATTGATTCTTCACGGTGAAATCGTTGAGGTAAAGGAAGTCACTGCAGGGCTTTTGAAATAAAATGCTAACTTGCCCTCCCGAAATGCTGACCACATACACATGAGAGGGCTTCATCCTTACCTCTAAATCTTTTTGTTTTGAAATTTTCCCAATTTGATTTCTAACAAATAGTATCTCTTCCTATTAGTTTGTGCTTCTTGTGAAGTGTCTGCTCATGTCCTTGGTCATTTCTTGGCCTGCATAGTCTAGGCAGCATGGCGTACCTGGTTTCTTACAGAATATTTGGGAACTGAGACTGGCAATTGCTTTTCTATACCTCTGACCTGGGAATAGGACCCCGGGTTCGGCCACAGCCACGGTTTCTCCCTCCCAGGTAGGACTGTCCATCTTAGACCACGGTTCTTCTCTACCTGAGTCAAGTCTCACTTCTCAGGCCAGTGTAAAAACGCCGCCATTTTGAAAGGAACATCTCCGTTCTGAGGTTAAAGTTCCTACTCACAGATTCTGATGAATTGTCCAAGTTTAACTTGAATGGAAGTAGCCAGAGAGGCCTTGCCTGAAAAAAAAAGGTCCATTCGGTGAAGTGCCAATCCCCCAGGCACCAAAGAATGATGCGACTGGGAGGACTTTGATGAGGAGGATCATTGGCCTGTTGTTGTTATTGTTGTCATTGTATGGTCCATTCCAACTCGTAGTGATCGTCCTGCCTGTCCTTACAATTGTTGTCATGTTTAAGCATTGTTGCAGCTACTGTGTCAAGCCATCTCACGGAGGTTCTCCCTCTTTGGGTCGATCGATTTCACCAAACACGATGTCCTTTCTCTCTCTGGACAAAGTGTACAGGACAGGACGTCTCATCAGCCTTATTTCCAAGGAGCATTTCTCGTTGTACTTCCACCAACACAGACAGGTTGGCCAAGGCAACTGGAAATGCGGTGCTGTTAAACACACTTTGGTCATGGGAGCCCTGGTGGCGCGGTGGTTACGCATTGGGCTGCTAACAGCAAGGTCATCCGTTCAAAGCCACCAATTAAACCACCAAAATCTCTTCTTGGGAGCAAGATGAAGCTTTCTACTCCTGTAAACAGTTAACTGTCTTAGAAACCTCCTCTGTCCTACAGGGTCGCTATGCGTTGGAATCGACTGGATGGCAGTGAGTTTGTCTTGTTGTTATTATATCTTGCTCATGCCCTCAGCGTGGGCCAAGCAGAGTTTTCCTCTAGCGCATTTCTGCAGGCATGCACTCCCAAGCATACACACAACTACTCCGTTTGCATGAACATGCCCATGAGGTTATAAATAAGAAAGAGGTGTGGGGGTGGAACTAGGCAGGATGACATGATCAAAAGCATTTTCAGATCTCGTCCCATCTCTCTCTGGAAAAGATTTCAGACTGCTTAGAGGCAAATGAATACAGTAACACCCCTAAGAACTCTCAAGTTACAACTGACAGTTCTAATGAACTCACGTAGGCACTCCAAGCCTGCCTCCCCGATGTCTGCAGGCAAAGGAGAAAGTACTTTCTAAAGCAATTGGAAAGCCATTATGGGCTTTAATTACGTCCAGGAAGGACCATAAACAAGGAGAGGGAAACCTCCAGGTCTTTAATCTTATTATTACAGCCCAAGTGTGTCACTGCACTTGAGAGCCACTTAGGACTTCCTACATTTCTGGTTAAACTTTCTTTTTTAAATATCTGCTCTTTACTCACAGAACGTAGGATGGAGAGAGAACGACATTGCACCTTATTCTTCTTTAAATCAGAGGCGACGTCAACTTTGCTAGCAGAACACTTCTTTACCAGAGTTTTGACCCTGTACCTGATCATTTGGTTGTTGGACTTGTAATTCCAATTGTTGTAGAATTTAAAATGGAAAAAAAAATTTTTTATGGTAAAGGACCACGGAGTAGTGAATTTTTTTATTTTTTTTTAATTTTTACTTTTTTATTCACGGAGTAGTGAATTAAAAAAAAAAAGTATAATTGAGACATCATCTAATAGCACACCTGAAATCCAGTTTCCAGTTCATCAGAATTCCTTTTAGCAAATCGTCCACAATAACTTCACTACTGGGTTACTGCCGTATGGGGCAAGTAAATATGGGTGAGAAATAGTTGCCTTGTTTCTGTGGGTGAGATAAATTCGGAGGAAAAAACTGAGAATGTTCCCAGGAGAAAGACATGACTAAGACCGAGGTTAGCCAAGGAATAATCATCCTTATAGTTGTACAAACATGCTGAATGGTCTGAGACGGAGGCTCATCATAGAGAGTGGAGAAGAAACATCTAGTAAATAATGCATGGGGCATCTAGGAAGGGAGATTGACATGCTCGGTCTGGGGCATCTAGGAAGGGAGATTGACATGCTCGGTCTTTACCTAAAGAGGAAGTGGGAAAGGGACTTGAGAACCTTTGCCTGCAGAACACCCCAATAGCCCCAATTCTAAAACGCGGGCTCTTTGCCAGACTGCTGTGGTTGTCAAGCGCTGCTGAGTTGACTCTCTCCTCACAGGGACCCCCTGTGACCGAGGAAAACTGCCCTGGAAGGCTTTCGCGGCTGTAATCTTTACGGGGCACGCTTCAAACTGCCAACCTTTCAGTTAGCAACCACCCACTAAGCTGGTGGGCCACCAAGCCTCCTTTACCATACTGTCATCTCTTTCACCGCCATCAAACTGATTTAGACTCATAGCAACTCTGCGGGACAGGGTAGAATTGCCTTTGTGGGCAGAAAGCCACACATCTTTCTCCCTCGGAGCTTCTGGTGGTTTGAAACGGCTAAGTTTGCGGTGAGCAGCCCAATAGGCAGCCACGGGGCCACCAGGCTTCCTTCCCCGTACTATTCGATCGGCTGAATCTTCTGCCCCTGCCCCCCTTCATCCACTCATCGAACAAGCCCAGCAGGAGCTGTGAAAGCCCAAACTTGCATCAGGCAGAAACCGGTCGGAAAAGCAACGCTCGCAAGCTTTCCCATGAAGTGGCGATAGGCAAGGAGTGACCGCACCTGTTCCAGGTGGGGAAGGTGTGAGAGCCGGAACAAGAAGAAAGTCCCCTTGAGTTTGGTCTCTCACCGTTTTTACTGGGTTCAAAAGCACTCTGGCCCTGTGCCAGGTGTCTTTCTAGAACGGAGCTGAGAGTACAGCCGTGCACAAAAGAGAACAGGAGCCTAGCCGGCCTTTTAAAAACAGTACTTTCTCGCTCTGCTTTCACACCACCTTCTCAGTCTTTACCCCCTGCTACCCAATTTATTTTCCTACTACGTGCTAAAAGAGCTCTCTAAATGATTAGGGATGTCATGACTCAATGTAGCATCTCTTGGTTCCCATCTTCCTTGCACTCTGCAGTTAATAGCATCCACTTCTGCATCCAATTTCCCTCCGTAAAAAAAAAAAAAAAAAGAACGTGCTCCTTTGAGCGCATTGATACAGCACTCGCGTGATTTGCCTCTTTCCAGAGTTACCAAGCAACCCTTCCCTGACTCTCGTGCCTGCTTTCTAAAAGGCTGGGGGTCCCTCAGGTTCACTCCCCGTTTCTCTCTCAACGTTTCCACTGCTGACTCCTCACCGCTCTATATTGCTCTGTGGGGAGAAGCGTGTATTTATGGTAGACACATGAAAATCACTAGCTATGAGGCCCAGGGCTTGGCCCAACCTCTAGTAAATGTGGCCAAGCAACCTTAACGTTGGTTCCGCGGTCTCAACACGTTTAAACCTCGCTTGATGGCCTCAAATCTGAGTCCACACGCCCACTGCCATTGACTCAATTCTGACTCATAGTGACCCTGTAGTTTCCTAAACTGTACACCTTCCCGGAAGTGGACAGCCTCATCTGTCTCCCACAAGGCCACTGGTGATTTAGAACAGGGCCCAGTGTCATGAGGACTTCTTTATGTAGAAATCTTCTAAATCTGTCTTCACACACTCAAACTTCCCCGAAACACCAGTCCCACATTTCAAATCGTGTGCTAGAGTTCCCTATCTGGGGATATCTATCGATGACACTGGGACAATTTGCTTGAAATGGAAGCCCATGCTTGTAAAACTCAGGGTTCTTGCCTGCAAACAACAGGAAACCACTAGCTCAAGCAGAGTGTGAATTCACTGGGAGATGGGGAGACTAGAGGACCAGATGGGAAAGTGACAGAGGGGATTGTGGCCGACTTCACTCTATAGGAGGAATCTGGAGAAGGCACTGGCCTGAGGTGGCTGCCCCCAGCCCAAATTATCACTGGTTTCCAATGTTTCACCTACCTTTAAACATGGTCCCTAACTGCTTCTTTTAGGCCACTTTCCCTAGAATCAAAAGATGGGAGCCAAAGCATCCAATTGGCATAGGTCAGGTGCCCGGACAGCAGCAGCCAAAGCCCAGCTTTGAGTCCAGGCAAGACAGGAAAAGTGGTTGCAACACAGGTCAGCCACAAAATGGCAGCGAATCCTGACAGGTTGTGTGGGCAATCCTTTCTTATCTTGCAAGGTTCCAGTTTCATGTAATGCTGTCATCATCCTTTCCATCACCACGAGCTTCTATTCCTTCCTGGGCCTCGGAGGCAGTGGGCCATGCAGGCCCATCTGCTGTTTCCCTTCACATTCCTTTGTTCTTGGATCTTTCTGCAGCTACTTCCCTACTCCAACCGCTTCCTGATTGCATTCCCCACTTCCAGAGCCTCCTCTGCTCGCTTCACCCTCACCCGCAGGCTAACAGTCCCAGGGCAACAGCCTCAGCCTGGTGTTCACAGCTTTCCACAATCAAAGGCCAAAGGAGACTCACAGGCCAAGTAGCACTGTGAAAAGAAGTCAGTCTTCACATGCAGCGTGATGTGGCTTCTTTCTGGTTGTTAACTTTCGAGGCCCGCTTTCCTGGCCTGGAAAAGGGGGTAATAACACGTACCTCTTAGCAGGGTTGTAAACCAGCTCTTTGAAAGTTGGAACGGATGTTATGCATTGTAAATAGGTTGCAACATCGACCATCAACCCACAGATGCTTCTAATGGATAAGACTCCGTTTCAGACCTGTCTGGTTGAAACTCTTAAGTCAGGTTGTCATCAGTGTGGTTTTTATGCAGGCAGGTTAGGATCAGCACCCTACATGTTTCAGGGGGCTGAGTGGCAATCTAACCACCACCTGTAGCGTTGTTCTTCATGTTACATAGCAAACCTACAAATGACCTTTGGGGAATATTTTAGTTGCAAGTAAAGAACTTCCTGTATGATTAATTTTCAGTGTTGAATGTCCCTGATTGGCTGCTTTCCACTGCAACACTGCTATTTCAAAGTACTCGCTGGCGGAACTTCAATTGGGTGTGAGTGGTTACTATGAATTCCTTGCAGGGGGTGGGGGTGGGGGTGGGGCGTGTGTATTATACTGGGCACATGAAAATTATTAGCTATTATCTCAAGGGTTTGCCCAACCTCCATTAAGTGTGGAAAAGCACATGGAAAGAAACATTAAAGTTTGTTCTGAAATCTCAGCACATTTTAATGCTACTTGACAGCATAAAATCTGAGTCTGCAGGGGGTGGGGGTACAGACTCGTAGCTCTGCAATGGGGGCCGGGTCTCGCCTGTCTGTTGGAGGCTGCAAAGGAACCAGCAGAGTAATTGAAAGTAACTGGCATTTAATGCAGCAAATCTCCCTGAGGGAGGCACATGTGGCCACCTTTACAGGATCGATTTCAGTCCCATAAGGCCTGGCCATGAATTGAGCATTGCTAATTGCTTGATTCTTTTCTGAGTTAAGTCTGGGAAATCTTAAGTGAAAGTTAACTATTGTTCCTAGGTTGGCAAGAGTTATTTGATAAGTATGATATTTTAAAACGTTCTTTAGCGTCTAGTTTGTGAGTGGATACATGAATTAATCTGCACGGCAACATTTCCTTTCCCCCTTCATCTTTAAGGGTTTTAAAAATTACCACATGGCCCTTACACGATTAAAATAAGACAAAAGTGAAATTTCCTGTATCTCACCCCATCTTTCACTTCTCCCACTCAGTTTCATTCCCAGAGGAACTACTTGTAACACCTCAGGGCATATCCTTCCCCACTCTTCTCCAGCCCTTTGCAACATTTCAAAAGCTATTCCTGGGCATTCTTTCTGTTTGGAAGCTAGAACATTAGCATTTAACACTTCTGAAACATATTGGATGTCTTTTATACACTGCTTATGCTCAACATATTTGAAAGGGAAAGAATTCTATGCAGATCTTACTAATTTTTTATTTGAAAGCCAAAGAGAAGCACTTATCTTTTGCCTCTATTTTTTAATATTTGTATTATAGTTCCCCCCCTCTATTTATATATGTGGGGACTATAAGTGTATTCAACATATTCAATTTCATTACTATAAGGTTAATTGTAAAAATTTAAACAATAAAAATGAAAAGGAACCGAAAGTTCTACTTAAAAAAAAAGGGGGGTCATTACTTCGTTTAAAATGCCCGAGGGAAGTGAAGCAGACAAAAAGAGTTTAGAGTTACTCTTCAAGGTCATATAGCCAGTAAGAGCAAAGAGAGAAACCAGCATAGAAATATTTTATTTTTATTCAAATGTTAGGTCAAGGCTTTTTTGTAATAGGTGCTGTGTGTGTTAACAAGTATTCTGAAACTCCCCATCCTGTCTGGGAAGAAAGTTAACTGAGCAGGGTAAGGACTCTATGCACAATAAGAATGTTCTAATTCTTTTTATTATTATTTGATATAGCTATTATGTAGCCCTTTACAGGACCACTGGTGGTGAAGAAGTTACATTTTGGATTGTGATCTGAAAAGTCTGCAGTTCGAAACCACCAGCAGTTCTGCTTGGGTAGTGTTTATCTACCGATATGCTAACAGTGGGGTCAGCAGTTCAAAACCACCCACTACTCCTCATCTTTCTACTCCCATAAAGAGTTACAATCTCAGAAATCCAGCAGTTCTACCTTGTCCTATAGGGTTGCCAAGAGGCAAAATTGACTCAAAGGCAGTGAGTAGGGCAAGATATGACAAAATAATAATTTGTAAATTATCAAGGGTTCATGAGGGAGGGGGGAGCGGAGAGGGAGGGGAAAAAATGAAGAGCTGATGCCGGGGGCTTAAGTGGAGAGTAAATGTTTTGAGAATGATGAGGGCACGGAATGTATAAACGTGCTTTACACAATTGATGTATGTATGGATTGTAATAAGAATTGTATGAGCCCCTAATAAAATGATTAAAAAAAAAGAATTCGGAGTTGGATTAGGGATGGTGAGGAAGCAGATACTGGCGGCTGGACTACTTAAGAACCCTGCTGTATCACGGACTGAAACTGGTCTATGACAACTTAGAAGGGACCACATTCCTTACCTAGTAAACCGAGAGCTCTAGTCTAGAGGAACTTGTGAGCTAGAGAGGACTGGTGCGTGCTGCATATGATTTCCTGACGTTGGCAAAGCAGGTGCTACAGGAGAGAAAAGCTCAGACTCGAGTAGGAGCCGATATGGACCAGAACTCAGAATAAAAGAGACCAAGCCCGTTTGGACAGAGACTGATAGCACTTCCAGGACTATGACCCTTAGGCACGCTTTAGGTTTGGGATCAATCATTCGGGACCCAAAGGGCAACATTTACCCGAGGTCAAAGTTCAGCAAGGCTAGGAAAGAAAAGAGGGATGGAAACAGGAAACACAGGGAGGAAGTGGGGTAAGTGATGAGACACTGAAGGGTGGGTGAGTTGAAACAAACTATATATGAATTGTGTGTAAAACGGATGCTCTAGCCTGTAAACCTTCACCAGTTTAACAAAACAGGAGGCTCAAGCAAGACCTGACTGGTTTACAAGCCAAAGTAAGAGGTTAAGAAAAGTACAAACATTCAAGAGTTAAAATAATGGACATGCTGACTACTGCTAGACATCCAGCGCAGGAATAAAACGTTAAAGACTCTTTGGGTTCATCTTCACAGGAATGCTTGGTTTGGGAGTGTGGCTTCTCACTCAAGCCTAATGGCTTCAAGCTGTTCGCTGCCAGCCAATTGGCCCTATCGCAGAGTGATCCCATGTGTGACGGAGCGAGCTTGTTCCATAGGGTTTTCTTGGCTGTAATGGGGAAGCTGTTGACCAACGCTTGCTGCTACAGAGGCACTACATGTGTTCAAACGACCAACCTGGAGGCTGCCAGCTGATTGCAAACCTCCTGTCGCATCTAAACTCCTGGCTTCAAAAATGAGCCAATGGGTTCACTGCTGTGGAGTCAATGCCCACTTACGGTGACCCACAGGATGGCGTAGGACTGTCCCACAGGGTTTCTAAGATTGTGTCTCCTTATAGAAGCAGACTGCCCCATCGTTTGCCTCTGGAATGACTGATGGTGTCAAACTGTTGACCTTTTGGTTAGCAGTTGAGCACTTTATAATCACTGTGCCACTAGGACCCCTTTCCTCAAGATGAAAAAAAACCCAACAACCCCCAAACAACCTCTCACTGGCATTGAGTCAATGCCGACCCCCTAGGAGTTTCCAAGACCGTTTATGGGCATAGAACATCCAGTCTCAATCTTTCTCCCGAGGAGCTGCTGGCGGTTTCAAACTGCCAACCATGCGGACAATGGGTAATCCCTACCTCACCAGGGCCCTTTGCCTCGAGATAGCTTCCATTAAATGGCGTGAGAGAAGAACTGAGGCCGAAAAGCAAAGACATAAATCAGCGCGAGAATTATGTGCAGGAAGGAATTCTGGGTGTGGCTACTGGCACCGGGAGCAGCCTGGAAGCAAACAGATCAGACGTCTACCAAGTGTTAGAAGGGATCATGTTGCCAGAGAAATTCTTGGACGATTCCAGTCTGAAAGTCACCTTTGGGTTTTTTATTCACAGCAGTAGCCTGTGAGGGCTGAGAAGCACACTCCCTAACACCCTCTTCAGCGGCAGCCAAGGATCATCAAGGACGGGAATGGCCCTTGCCAGGAGTTAAGCTTGGAGCCAGGTAGTGCAACAGACCAGGGAGTGCTTCGGGAGGAAAAAAAAAAAAGAGTCAAATTTGAATGAAGACCTATCCCTAACCTTTATAATCCCGATCTCAGCAGGATTCTAAAATGGATGTGGACAAGAACCGGTTGTGTCTTTCCTGAGTGTTCTCCTCTGGAAAGAGGGTTGGTGACAGTTTCCCTGTCTTGTCTCTTGTTGAATGAGTGCTCGTGGCATCTGCGTACACTTTGAGTGGGTTTTGCTAGTTACAATGAGCATGGATTATTTGTGTAAACACGAAAGTAGCCAAGACACAGGCAGACTTAGCATGTTGTCGATGAAGCTTAAGTTCCAGGGCCCTAACTTGGGAAGGCCCCTCCCAAGATTCTAAAAATGTGTGCCTTTCCACTCCAATTTCCCCTTTGGGACATTTTCGCTTCCTATCAGGTAGTGTTGGTGTGACCCTGGGTGTCTGGGGGGATCTGGCTAAGGGAAAGTTGAGTCGCGGAGGCATCCAATTTAGATGAAATGGGATCTATCACCTGGGTCACAGTCATTTCCATTTGGTGAAGTTATTGCTGGCTGTCTTCATGCAGCAATGGCCAGCGTCCTGACATGGAAGCCCAGAGCTAACAGCTGTAATGTGATATGGACGCATGGCTGGTACCAGGAGTTTGTGAGTAGTGTGGGAGGAACAAGGCTCGAAATGGACAGAGCCAGAATCTTGTCTACAGGAAATTCTTCCAATCATTTGCCAAGTGAAATTGAACCTGGAGAATTTCACTTTCATTGACAAGTCAAAATAGAAGCTCTCCTGTAGCACTGGGAGAATACTCAGTAATTTCAATTGCACCATAATTATTTCTTTACAAAAAAAAAAATCACGAACAGAATGAAATCACAATTCCTGTAGCAGTGTAATAAGCATACTGTACGGCATATGGGAAGTCATGTTTTATGCATCCCAACGATCAAAAACTTAAAATACTGATTGATTATGCTAGAGGAAAGAATGAATTGTTTTTCTATTTTCCCTATTAAGAAGTTATTATAAAAGTGGCACCTGATGCCGGGAGCTTAAGTAGAGAGCAAATATTTTGAGAATGACGAGGGCAATGAATGTACAAATGTGCTTTACACAATTGATGTATGTATGGATTGTGATAAGAGTCATATGAGCCCCTAATAAAATGATAGAAAAAAAAAGTGGTAACATTGATCTCCTAGGCTGGTGGTGATGATGAAATGGGGTAAGGTCTATGAAGCAGCTGGGTATCGAAGCTGTCACTTAGCAGGACCCCAATATCTACTTAAGGGGGAAAAATCATTGACATAATAAGAGACAAAGAGTAGGTAGCCAGAAAATTTAGGATGAAAGTATTGAAGATTATTGGACAGTTCATTAAATATTATACAAGTATTTCTCAATTTGGGGGTGTTTATAGCATTCATAGGCTTTTTAAAAAAGCATTGTGGTAAAATATATAGAACAAGGCATTTGTCATTTTTATGTGTACGATTCAATAACATTAATTATGGCATCAGTTATAACCTGCATTATGTCTATTACTACTATTTGTTTCTGATTTTTTTCATTACCCTTAACAGAAATTGGTACCCCCTTATTCAATCATAGCTCCCCATCTCCCCTCAGTCTTTGGGGCACACTTGTAAACCCCGATCTTTTTGTATTTGCATATTCTAGATAGTTCAAGTAAGTGAGATCCTGTAATATTTGTTCTTTCGTGTGTTGTTTCACTCAGCATAATGTGTTCAAGTTCACCCACGTCTGATCCATATCACAATTTCAGGTCTCCTTCTGTTGAATGCATACTCCATTGTATGGCTAGACCATACTTTGTTTATGCATGTGTCTGTTGATGGACACTAGGGTTGTTTCCACCTTTCCAGCTCCTGTGGTTCATGTAGCAGTGAACATGTTGTACACCCAGCTGGAGCCCGTTTTCCATTCTCTTGGGTGAAAATGCCACCTCAGCGTGGTATTGCTGGGTCTTAGGGTGCTTGTTTCTGAGGAACCACCAAAGTGCTTCCCACTGGGAGCTGCTCCTTTCACATTCCCAGCAGCTACGGATGCAGGATCCAATAACATCCTTGTCCACCGTGGTTGTTTTTTCACTTTTCTGCGCTTACCGTCCGTATGGGGGTGGCGGTGATATGTACTGGAGGCTTTGCTGTGGATTTCCCTAATAACTGATGATGCTGAGCAGCCTGCCATGTGCTTATTGGCACGCATGCAATTTATTTGTTACTGTTGTTGATATATACACACATATATATATTTAAAACATACTACCAACGAGTCTATTCTGACTGGTAGAGAATCTATAGCTCAGAGTAGAACTGCTCCTATGGGTTTCCAAGCAGACAGCCTTAGCTTTTGCTCTCTGAACACCTGGGGGATTTGAAATGCCCCAACCTTGTGGCGAGCTGGCAGCTCAACCCTTAGCTCCATACTCCATCAGGGCCCTTTTGAGATACATAAAACACTCAAAAAAGCTCACTGACAGCGAGTTGATTCTGACTTATAGCGAACCTCTGCAGGGTTTCCAAGACTGTAACTCTTTACAGGAGTAGGAAGCTTCACCTTTCTCCCAGTGAGTGGTTTCGAACTGCTGACTTTACAATTAGCAGCCCAATGTGTAGCCCTCTACACTACCAGGGTTCTTTTGTTACCTATATAATTTATATATATACATATCTACACACACCCAATTTTATATATAATTTAAAAATGTGTACTCTGTTAGAGTTTATTTTCTTAGTCAAAATAAATTCATTTTTGTTTTTGTATTATTATATTTTTGTCTCAAAAACTAAGCCAATGCCACTGAATGGGTTCTGATTCATAGTGACTTCATCTAGGGTTTCTGAGGCTGTAAATCTTTACAGGACCAGACAGCCTCAACTTTCACCCTGGGAGCAGCTGGTGGGTTTGAACGGTGGGCCTTAAAGACAGCAATCCAACACTTACCCAACAATGCCACCAGGATGCTTCAAAAGCAATTCTTTCCCCCCACCCCGGGTAAATAAGCAAAAGCTGCAGATCTCATACCACATTGAAGCCCTCTGAATTAAAAATGTACATATGTGTATGTCTTTATACCAGTGCAAGTTCTTAATCCTTTAATTGACCAAAAACAGACCATGTTGCACGTGGACACACAACTGTCAAAACGGAGGTCTTTTCAAAGATGAAAGTGAAGAGAAACATCCAGACACAAAAATATCCAGAGCAGAGGAAACTTTAGGGAAATCCTTCAATTTTGAAGAAGGAAGACACTTTAGACA
>NW_022111379.1:13021659-13028253 GCF_000313985.2 Echinops telfairi
CCCCAGACGTGGAGACCGGCCCCTCGCAGAGAGGCCCCCAGGAGCGAATCTCCCCTCCCCGCGTGCACTCACGGCTCAATCACAGGACACCCCCCCCGCCCCTTCGGGGTTGGGACACCCCTTCTCAAAACTCAGAACCCCCCACTTCAGGAGACTAGACTTCTCCCTCTTCTACAGCCCAGGCTCTCAATTTGGGGACACCCATGTACGGCCGGGAACCCCATCCCCTCATCGCAGAGAGGGGGTACCTACCCCTGCAGTCTTCGCCACGCATCCGGAGACTCCTTTTAAGTCTCCCGGAGAGTCGGTGACATCCCTGCACGCCTTCCGCGTCTCCGGACCTCGTGCAGAGGTGGAGGCAGCCCAAGCGCCCAGCCAAGCATCCTTTCCTGCGAGCGGGGAGGGAAGAGGTGCGCCCGCGGTGGGGGACCCTCCCGAGGAGAGGAGTGAAAGTAGAAAGTCCCTTCTGCTAGCACGGCCGCGGAGGGAAGGCGCCCTGCCCGGGGAATCCATAGGACGGGAGGGGCGGGGGGGCTCTGGCAGGGAAGGCACGGATTCTCCATTTTTGGAATATGTTGTGTTTGTGGAATGGGGAAAGGGAAGAGGTTACTCCCCGTGGGCTGAAGTACCCTTGCTGGATTCCCTCTCATCCGACGAATGGGAATAAATAAACTCTGTAACCGGCCGGAGCGCCAGACTGGTCCTCGGTGCCCTCTAACCTGTGTCTGGAATTCCGATTCTTTGAGGCCCTTGGAATCTGGTGTCTGTAAAGCTTGAGCGCTGACTCTTGGGATGATGGTGAGAGCAGTTACTGCTTTGGCCCAAACTGCAGTTATGGGAGACCTGCCGCTGGGTTTGTATTTGGAAGGTTTTATGTGGCGATTGTTTGCATTAAATGCTTTTCTTGATAATAAGTCCCTACCCGGTTAATGCTCATGGATCAGTGCACATCTGGCTATAGGCCATACGTTACCCAGACCTGTTGCATTTTTTTCTTTTTAAGTAGAATAGTAATGGGGCCATTATAGGTATTAAACCGTAAAAACCATCAAGTTGGCCTTCACTTTTTTTGGGGGGGCGGGCGGAGAAGAAAGGCCATTGTTATTAAAGTGCTTGCTCAGAGAGTGGATATCCTAAAATAGGCAACTGAATGTTACTCTTTCCTCCTCAAAGGCACCTGTTGTCCATTATCTAATCTTTGATGTCTTTTAATTCCTTGCACATTGGGGGTAGTTCCATTCTTGAATTCTTTTGGAGGCGTCCATTTTTCAGTGGTTCTTTTAAAGGGCCGGGCCCAGGTTTATTTGCCACTTTGCATTAGTCTGGACGATTTTTCCTCCTGTCCACTGAAGGAGTGAGCATATATTTGGGCAGGAATGGAGGTCCGTTGGGGGTGTTGTAGCTCTGTGATATCCCCACCTTGTGCTGGTGCCTGGCTCTGATCAGGCTTGCTTCTACTCAAGGCAGCGTGGGCTCCCTCTGCTTGGCTCTGGACATTTAGAGAGAAGCTGGTTTCTGGAGGCCTTGACAGAGCTGCTGTGTTTTGAGGGACTCCTTTTTACCAATGAGGACAGTTAACTTTCTTTCAAAACATTGGATGTGCCTTGTGTTGCTCTATCTTGTCCCCTTTGCAAGGCCACCAAGGGGAGAGACCAAAAGATGAAGATGAATGGTAGTTGGGGCTTGTCTCAAAGCACTTTATAGCCCACCCTAATGTTAGATGTCTTAAAAAAAAATTAATGCCATCTCTTGGGTGGGCATATGATGGGATTTTTCTTTAGCTATTATGTTGATTGGGACCAGGAAAGATGCCTGTCTCTAAAAGAGAGGAACCTGAATGGGCAAAGAGGGAAGGAAATGATTCCTGGCACTAGTTCTGGAGCTGCTCTTGAGGAAGACACTTCTCAGCAGGAGCTCTGGGCTTTCTCTTTCTGGCCCCTAGTAAGAGTAAAAGTAGGCCCCATCTTAATTGAAACCTTAAAGGATTGGGACTGGGGAGGAGTTGGACTGGTATGTTTTACGGGTAGCTTTTAAGCAGAACTTAGCTCAGCTCTTGCCAAATTGCTTGTTTCTGTTCCCTCCAGTTCATTAGGGTAGAGCATAGAGGTACATTGATCTTTATTCTATCATCAAGAGGGTTTTGCATTTGAACTCTACTAGCTGTTCAAAAACCAAAATAAAAACCAAACAAGAATTTAAAACATGTGAAGGTCTTATGGGGTCACAAATACTGGAAGCATTTATTTAGTCTCAATGAAGTATATGGTAGGGATCTGTTATGTGCTAGATGAGTTCTTGAAAAAAATGTGCAAAAGCTACCCTTTTAGAAGCAGAGAAGTCTAGTGCTTTCTTAGTAGATTGATTCTAGAGAAGCTGATGGTTAAGAGAACCCCATGGGAAAGCATTTTGTACAGTGATGAACTTTTAAAATTCAAGCCATTGCTCTGCTTGGTGATTGGATGTCTAGGGTAGGAAACTACCCGTGCTATGTGTATTGCTTTATGAGATTGCTAAGGCGATTGAGAGGATGCAGCGGTTTTTCTGAAATCCTAGAAGCATGCTAAGTGATGACCATGCTCATGTGCCATGTCACATTCAAGTTAAATACCTCTTGTGTTACTTTTTGTTTTTCATGAGAACAACTGGGGATGGATTCAATCCTAGGAGCTGATGGACTTAAGGCAGTTTGACTGGCAGCTGCTTGTACTCTGGGATTTCCCTTGAGTATAAAACTTTTAGTTCATTTATAGTAATTTTAAAAGGGAGGACTTTGGGATATTTTTTTTAACTTTAGGAGGGGGAAGTGCTCCAAACCTAGCGTGATGTCTTGCCTTCAAATCTTTACATATAATTTTTTAAAACTTGAGGTAAGTGTATAAAAGAGGGGAAACTTTTAATACAGTTTTTCCTAGTGGTTTTGCAAAGGTTGGAATTGTATGTCTTTTATACTTCATCTTCTTAGCATCTTTTTTACAAAGACTTATCTCTGAAATGGCTTAGAGGTTAGTCACTGTTTATACTTTGAAGGAAAGCATATATTTAACCATGCCAATTCTAACTTTTTCTGCCTCAAGGGATAAAATGAACTCGAAGTCTTTTATCATTTTAAGAAAAAATTGTGATGAATGAAAGTGTGTACAAGAAACCATCACATTCTGTCCCCAGAGCATATATATGAATAGTAGCAGTCTGCTACAATTTATGAAGTATTTGAAGATAATGGACTTGTTAGCATTGCAGTCTTAGAACTCTGACTTTACACCCCCCATTGTGTGATTCTTAAATATGAATGCACTGTAGAGCATTCTTTATTCACTTGAACATGTTTTTCATAACAGTATTCAAGGAATTTTCCTTAAAGACTTTTCATTTCATATTGGTTGCCTCTTGAAGTGCTCAGTAGGGGGTTAAGTTGAAGAACTTAACATGAATAGTAACTCTTTATTTACTACAGCATCTATAGCATGACTTAGCCAAAGTGCTGCTTAACATATATATGTGGATTAACACCTATTTTATGACCAGTAGTGTGCTTGGTTTTCTTTGTGTGACAGACAAATGTAAGGCATGAGACATGCTTCTTGCCCTTTAGGGCCTTACTATTTGGTTTTAAATAGTGGTGTAAAGGTGTTTATTAAAAGCCTAAGGAAAGTATTGGAAATGGGAGTGGAATGGAGGGGTGGGGAGCACCTTTTGGAATGGTGTAACATGAACCACATTCATAACTTCTGAGAGAGAACATTCAAGAATGATAGCATTTATCACTATAGAACCGGACTTTTTAAAGTAATGAAACAATTCATTTAATAGTCCAAATTGCCGAGCATAGTGTTACTAGCTCTTTTTTCTGCCTTTATGTTTAAGTTGGAATAACATGTACAAAAGTAATTTTAATTTTAGGTGTCTGAGTTCATGTCTGCAATTTGTAAAACTTAAACATTAACAAGAGATTTGACAAGGACATTTGATCTTAAAATAGATGGCTTGTAAGAGTTTAAGAAACTTATCTCTGTAAGATTCTCATGTCTATCATATATTTTTGTGTCTTTCCTGTAGTTCTGGCTAAGACTATTACTTTGCATATTTCTGTATGGTATATATATATGTATATGTGTGTGTGTGTGTGTGTGTGTATATATATATATATATATATAACTTTTATCTCATTTAAACTCATCTTGGAAGATAACTTGTTACCATTTTATATATGATGAAACTGGGATCTAGTGGGTTGTGCTTTTTAAAAAAGGCCATTTGAGCCCAAGTGTTCACGTTTTGGGGGAAGAGAAAGGGCCAGGAGGGACTGACTTGAGGGGTTTGTATTTATATTAATTTTAAATAACGGGAACAATACAAACGAAGCAAGAATAGAAAATAAATTACCTATCCTTACGTAACTGATGCTAATGTTTTTAGGCTTTTTCTGTGCCTAGTTTTTATATAAAATCAGTATAGATAAAATCTTGGATTCTGTTTTTGTTTTTTCAAATTTGATCCTAGCTTTTTACATTTCCTTTTCTCGTTTAAATTCAGATTTTTTTGTGATGGAACTCAGTATCCTTGCCAACTCTTCATATCCTATTGGTATATCAAATCCAACTTACCTGAAATCTGAACTCTTCTCCCTTTCAATCATCTGCTTCTCTTACCTCCCCACTATCTTTTTATTACCAAGATTCAAATTCTCTGTGCTCCCAGTTTTCACCTACCACTCCTGCCACATTAAAGACATCTCTCTTAATACGTGTCAATTCATGTTAGTTTTCTCATCCCTTGCATTTCCTCTCCCCTGCCTGGATGATATCATAGCCTCCAGACTCCAGTTTCTCCTGCCCGGAGCCCTCAGATTATGCTTCCAAAAGTGGTGTGCCATTCACGCTCTTACTTGGCTTCCTTGCCATTGTCACTCGGCTCACACACCTCAGCCTTGTTTCCAAGGTCGTCCATTATCATCATCCTAGAAACATAATGCCTTTCTTACTACATATGTTCTGGCAAAAATAACCTATATTTTGTTCCCCAAATTTGCTTGGCAAAGTTTCATCCCTGTGACATTCTTAGTACCCGTCAGGGCCCAGCTCAAATATGGGTTCCTCTTTGGAAACCCTTCCGTATTTGCTCCCCTCCTTTCACAGCCCCAACTGTTTCCTCTGGAATGTTTACTACAGGCACACTCTTAGGGAACTTATCTCAGCGTCTTTGCTTATATTTCCAAGGTAGAAGTAACTATTACAGATCTTAAAATTATTACAAGTTTTATTTCTACAGACCCATAAGAAAACTGTTGTAGGTTGAAACTCTCATGTGTCTCTGAAATCTCACAGCAGAGCAGTGGCGATTACACGATCCAGTAAAACTTAAGAGAAGTGGGGTGGGCAGTGGAATTAGAGAACTAGTACGTGTGTCTTTTACAACTTGCACCTTTTATTTTCACCATCACCTTGTAAAAGAAACGGCATTTGATGACAAAACAATTATAAAGGACATATTCTCAGAATAAAGAAGCATTTTAAAAAATTAAATGTCAACTCTTTGTCTTCTCTTTTTTTGGCATTTTGTCTGAAGTGAGTGAAAGCGTTGTCCCAGACTTCATTGAGGATCTGATTAGAGTCGAGGGTATTGTTTTTCAACTGAAACAGTTAGTTGGAGTTCAGGCCAACGTTGAGAAGAACAGGAAGGATGAATTCTGGGTGCTTCAAATGATACTGCTTCATCAAGCTGCTGACGTCACTTATACAGGTCGCCCTCACTGTCTGAAAGTAGTTTTCCAGCGAAAACTTTTGCAAACTGAAATGGCATAAAGTGAAGCAGTTACCCTTCATTTATATGGGAAATCATTGGAGTGTTCTCAAAAAATAACTACAGAATCATACCAAGCAACACGCAGAACCTAAAATATCACTGATGTAGACACAGTCCGAAGCTTTGGGGAGCCTGATGCTCAGCTGCAGAGTGTGGTTCCGGGAAGGAGTTGTGTGATGCCACTGGCTGAGCTTTAACGGCTAGTTACAAAACAAATGCTGAATACGAGTTTCCCTTTTTGCCTTTTTTTTTTTGGCAGGGGGTGGGAGTGGTAAAAGTGAAAATTCGCATTTGATTTATTTCACTTAGTAGGCCTTTCTTAAAAATGAAGTGGTATAAATGAACTTTCACAAAGTGAGGGGTACCTGTGTTTTTCTCTGCCTTGGATTGCATTGTAAAACTTATTTTTTACCATAGATCATAATCAGATTGAAAGATAATTCTAATGGAGAATCTCTTGAGAAACTAGGTGGGAGGGCCGACATACACAGAATTGGATGACTGAGCAAAGCTCCTCCCCAAACCCCCAAACCAAACCAGTTGCCATCTGGTCTGACTCTGCAGCCCCATTTTTGCATCAGTAGGACTGTGCTCGCAGGGTCTTTGGTGACTCATGTTTAGGAGATGGGTTGTCAGGTCCTTCTGTCCTGGTGCCCCAGGATGGACTGAAGCTCCAGCCTTTCTGCCAGCAGCTGAGTGCATTAACTGTTTGTACTCCCAGGCACACAGAAGTAATGTGAATTGCTAGATGCTCACCTAGCGGGAAAGATACATGCTACCAAAGCTCTGCTC
>NW_022111379.1:13029013-13030956 GCF_000313985.2 Echinops telfairi
GTGCTTCTTCCATGTGGGCTTTGTTGCTTCTGAGGTAGATGGCCGCTTGTTTACCTTCAAGTCTTTACGACCCCAGACGCTATATCTTTGGTAGCCCCATTTGTTTATGCACCCATTTGTTTTCAGCAATTGTATCAGGTGAGCACACAATGATATGATTTTTTGTTCTTTGATGCCTGATAAGTGATCCCGTCGGCACTTTGTGATCGCACAGGCTGGTGTGCTTCTTCCATGTGGGCTTTGTTGCTTCTGAGCTAGGTGGCCGCTTGTTTACCTTCATACATGTCTTATTTAACATCTCTGATTACCTTCTTTGAGTTGTGCAGCCATTCTCCTTTTTCTGAGTTGTTTCTCCCTCACATAAACTTACCACTGAGGCACCTGTCTGATCTTCTGAGGGGCTCTTGTCAACTTGATCCCATTGAGATCGTTCTTAGAGTAGGAGAGCATGCTCAAAGTTGACTTACATAAAAGACACAAAGAACCCCAAACTTCTCACACTTAAGAAGACTTAGAGGAATATTTTTGGCTTAAAGTTTAAAGACTATCTCAGTGCCATAGTTTCTAGCGTCCGTCGGTGGCTCCAAAAAATCTAGCGTCTACGAAAATCTGAAATGCTGTTCTGCATTTATCCCCTTTTGACTAGGAGTCTTCTATGGAATCTTTGATTAACGTGTTTAGTTGCTCATGGCAAAGAAGACAGTTGTTTGTGGAGGCATTTACTGAATTTTTACGTAAATAATGCAGGCAGTATACATATTTTTACAAACCAAGAAACCCCTTTCTCAGGGCAGTTTGCTGTGTGTGCTGTTCATGTTATGAGGGCATTCTATATGCAAAATAATAATAATACGGTAGCCACATATTCTATAACTTCCTCCTGTTTCTGATTCTCCTCCCTCTTCTGTTTTAGGAGCATAAGAGACAAATTGTACCTTAGATTGCCACTTACAACCCTTAAAGACCCCAGGAAACACATTATTTGACCAGTTAAGTAGGATGTTCCATGAAGCCACGAGTGTAAACTTCCAAAGCAAGAAACCAAGTCCCGTGAGGTGTTTGGTTCTACATGTGCAGCCTCAGCAGCTACTTTGTTGATTCTGTTATTGTAGTAAACAAAAGGATAAGTAAAACAGTATTGTCTTAAGATCATAGAAATCTTTATTAAGCAAAACTAGCAAAATGGGATGTTTTTGTTTCTTGGTCTATATACTTCTGAAGTATGTAGGTCTGCATCTAGGTTTATACATGTCTAATGGGCTCTTAGCCTTCCTGAAGGGTTCGTTTCTTAATTTATACCGTAGGAAAAGGTCAATTTTGGTGTCCTGGAGGGACTCAGCTTGTGTTCATTTGGAATGTTCTTTGAGCTTGAGTAACAAGAAGCAACCTGAAGGAGCCAGATCAGGGCTGTGGATGGGCAGAACAAGGTTTCCTAATGAAATCCTCCTCAGACAATCCTTGCTGCCGACCAAGAGTGAACAGCTGCATTGTCATGAAAACACTTTTTTCTAAACCCAACTTTCCAGGGTGCTTTCTGACCAATGCAGTTTTCAGTATTCTTAAAACGTCTTTATAGTCAGCTCCCCTTGATCATTCTGTGTCCTGTGAGAAAATCTTATCAAGATTATCCCTTTGGAATTCCCAAAAACAGGTATCATAAATTTCTGAGATGACCATCTGCCTTTTATTTAACGGATCTGACAAACCTCTTTAGAATTGCTGTTTTGGTTGGAGCTTGTTTTTGAGGGCACCTTAATGAGACTCTTTTAGACAATTGTGCTACTGGGAAAACTTGTCCGCAGCCATCTACTGGTTACAGAGACATATCTAAACACATTTTGTTTTGAGTAGTAAACCTATGCACATATGAACTGGGACCCTAGTATCTGTCACACAACTTTTTTCCAATTCAACTTTTTCCATGTTTACAACTTAACGTCAAC
>NW_022111379.1:13031437-13036793 GCF_000313985.2 Echinops telfairi
TCAGCAGACCAAATCTCCAGTGTTACATTTCCAGTGTTTGATTAACAACAGGCTAATTCTTTCACCCCCTCTATTATTCCCCATTCCTCATCTAAATTTTCTCACAGCTGGCTTCGCGGTTACAACCTGGACTGCTAACCCCAAGATCGGCAGTTTGAAACCATCAGTGGCTTTGAGGGAGAACGACAGGGCTTTCTACTCCCATAAAGAATTACAGTCTTGGAAACTCATAGGTGCAATTCTACCTTGCCCCTCTATGGTCTCTATGAGTCGGCATCGGATCAATGGCAGTGAGTAAACAGATTATGAGCATTAGACAGATACATTATAACATTGCTTGAGAGTCTAGATTAAATGCTTACATGACCAGCCCTAAGTTTAAATGGCTAATCTGATTTTCTTTCTTCGTTTTTTTGGGGGGTTCCACATTGAATAAGATCCAAAGTCAAAACAAACAAAAGCATTTAGGGACAAAGGTTCACCTATGGGTTATCCTGACTTCTTAGAAAGCCAGAGTCAGAGCAGAAATAGTAACAATATTAGGCAAAATGTTTAAGAATGCTATATAAGACTGAGAACAATAAATACCATGAGGTATTTATCTATATCTAAGTAACACTCTTAGTAGGTGCATTCTGTACAAACCTCTAGGTTGTAAATAAATGAACAAGGAATTTAGTAGGAAATCTTTCTGTTACTCTGTTTTAAAGCCCACAGCCCAAATCTTCCTAGCTTCTGTAATCATTATTTTGTAAGTTTGTTAAATCTGCTAATAGAAGCTTTCAATTTGACATTCAAGATATTTTAAACCCAAAATTAAACAATGTTACAGACATGAAAAAAGTTCCTTATATATAGAGGATACTTTTAAAATGTTCACAGTATTCCCACATTTAGAGCTTATAGAAACATTCAATCTACTTACAGTGATTGATTTCCATTGTTGGAAAATTTTTGATTAGCTACAATTTGTGAATATCACCTTCCAGAATTCTAGAAATCTTGATATATACCAGTGGGCTCAACTCAGGGTATCAGTCCTTTTTAATAAGGCCAATAGAATCCGTTTTCATGGGAAATTATAGCCAAATGTTGTAACAAGTCAGCAAAGCAAAAACTCTTCTGTAGATGACAAAACTTTATATGGCCATGATCGATCAATTCCCAAACCAATGCAAAGCCAAACAGGATCAATTAAAATTTAGGAAGAGCATTCAACCAAAAGGAAAGATTTTAGAAAACAGCAACACTTAAGTTTCATGTATATTAAACCTGTTAATAAAGCTGTCATTTTGTTCATCAGTTGTTAACTGAGAAATTTCTGGAAATACCTACCACAGCAATTAGATAATCTCTGTGGATGTTTTAATAACCCTATGGGCAGATTAAGTAGTCTTAGTTGTTTTTGAGGCCAGATTATCCAGATACCATGCCTGTCCTACAGCAATAAAAAAAGTCATGGAAAATAATCCCATGAACAATGGCCTTATGAACAAAGTAAATATGACATGTAGTTAGGCTAACTGCAAGATAGAAAGTAAGTTTAGTTTACATGATTTCCCATGGAAATTTTGGTTTGTCAGGAATGGTCTGAGAAATGCAGGACATCAGTCTTTCTGAGACTATATAGTTCAGTAAATCCATTCTACCCACCACCTGGAAGTTAGCCTATTTAAAGAAGAATTAGACTTCTAAACCCAAAACTTAAAAATCTGAGTGCCGTCAACATGGTTCTGACTTATTGTGACCCTATCGAACAGAGTAGAACTCCCCCTATGGGTTTCTGAGACTGCAAATCTTTAAGGGAGTAGAAAGCTTTGTCTTTCGCCCACAGAGCCATTGGTGGTTTTGAACAGCTGAATTTGTGAGTCATATTAACAACTACACAGCCCTGGCTCCCAGACTTCTAAACTAGTAATCAAAAGCAAAACAAAAAATTACTCCCAATGACAAGCTGTTTGTTAATACTATTAATTCAACGATCAGTCAGACAGTAAAGTTTTGGTTATATTAGATAATGAATCCTCCAGGGAGTGTTCTTGAATATCACTTATAATAACTTTAAAATTAGGAAAAAATGAACACTATTAAGCAGGTATCTTTAAAAAAAAACAACTTCTAAATTGTAACAAACATGTATCAATTTTTTAATATCAGCAAATACAAGGTCTTAAAAGTTATTTATGTACTTTTAAAATTTAGCTTGTAGATTCTATATTTTGTTTGAAAACAAACAAAAACCCTGGTTACTGTGTTACTTCTGAGTCAAAATAACATAGGCTACAGCAGAAACTGCTTCACAGAATTTCTGAGACAGTAAGATTCATCCTATGGCTGTTTTTTGTTTGTTTTGTTTGAATTGGTTAGCAGCTCAGCTCTAGACTCACTGTGGCCCATGACTATTTCTACTAAGATCAACTAAAATTAACCCTATTCACATGTATAGTTGAACCAGTTTAGACTGAGCAGAGTGGAAAATGTTTTCTTCCTTCTAAGATTCCTTTTATCTTTTTGAAATACCTATAATACCCAATTAAAGTCTCTTGCAAAGATCTACATTCTAAGGTTGATATACACATAATAAGGCCTGTCAAAATGGACTGTTTTATTAATTGTTCATCATATTAAAACGTTAATTCCCAAGCACAGATGTGTTGTAAAAACTGAGTTCTTTTTAAAAACAGCAACAACAACAACAAAACAAAGGAAAAAACCGTAACAACTTTTCCCTTCTGCCTTGAATCCTGGTTGTGGAGAGTTGTAAAAGGTTTGTACATAAGGAATTTCATCTTATTTATTACCTGACCTTCTACAAAACAATTGCAACAGTAAAATTAATAACTTAAAGAAATGTAGAGGGGTTATCTCTCCCCTAAATCCAGATTATACAGAGGCCAAGCATTGTTGCATTAAAACATCATATTTTTCTTAGTCATAGGTTTATGAGCATAGGAAGGCTAGCCAGACAGAATGCTCCCCGGACAGAGGATTTCTCGTGAGCAGACAGTGAGCATTTCTCTTAGACAGTTTGGAGTCACTAAATTATACATGAGGAAACTCTCCGGCATAGCCACAGACAGCTAGGAACAATCCTTACTTTACAGACACAACTCTTCGGTGTAGCCACAGAGTTAGGAATACCCTGATTCCCAGATGAGAGAACTCTCAGGCATAGCCACAGACAATTTGGAGCACCAAGTTTACAAAGATCTCGCAGATACAATGCCAGCCCCGTGAGTTACAATGTTCTCACAGATACAGGGAGCCCTATGAGTTACAACTTTTCAGGGACTTATGTTACAGTGTGTACTTATCAGATGTATCCAGACCAGATTTATAATTTTCAAATCCAGAAGTGAAGGTTTGTATGGGCTGGGGATGGTGGTGGTGGTGGTGGGTGACGGGTGAGGGGGGACAGTGAGTGGTAGCCCAGGAGCTCTCAAAGAAAAAGGACCTTCAACAATTGCTAGAGGTTTCCAGTACGCCCACTCATGGTCCTTTAAGTCCAGGCAATCCATGGCTGCAACCCCCTCCCCTTGGCCAGTAACGAGGTGTCCCTAATGTCTCTTCGTGGTCCCCAAAATGTTGCCAGCTAACAAGGGCTCAGGGAAGAGCCCGTCACTCTGTAACCAAAGACAGAGGCTAGGTTGATTTGCGAAATTCTAAGTTTTATTCCTGTAAGTGCTGACAGAAGGAAACAATGAGGCTTCTGCCTCTGAACTGTTTAAAAATTCAGTGACAATCAAGCAAGTTATATACCTTAAATTATGTGACAAGAAGCTGACTTTCAAAAGTCTCAGGAGGTAATTAACAGGCTTTACAATGATCAGAGGACTTTTAGACGATGGACAAAAGGGAGGGAGCAAGGTTCACTGGGGACAAAAGTTTACATTTCCTCAAGGGATTAGCAAACCAGTTGATAACTTCATTACTCTTGAGGCCATGGGATCTCTACCCTCTAAGATTTTGGGCTTCCTTGCTTATCTAAATGATACTACTTCCTCCTCCTGGAATTAGAGCAACCTTGGATAATAAATAGGCTTGCAACAGGACCGGGATTTGAATAATTAACAGGTTTTAAAGGAATTTTTTACTATTGGGGAAAAGCTGTTAAATCCTCAGTTCCCTTTAACAAACCAAATTTCAAGAGACAAACTTCATTGTTTGCTTAACAAGTGGGCTGATTCTTACCCTCTCACTCAAAGAGGGCTATTACACACCACTGCATAGCATTTAAAATAAATATCCCTTCTCTCAGAAAATAACAGACAAAACCTAGGGTAAAGCGGTGGCTCCAAGAATAAATTCATGTTTATCAAGTGGCTCCCCATTTCTCTAGGCCTGTTTGGAGCACATGTTTCTGGGCCAGATGGAGCTGACAGACTTGTATTTGGGATTTTTCATTGGTTCGAAAAACTGGGAAATTTTTTGTGAGAATCTGGATATTTGGATTCTCTTGAAGACTGGAACCAAAAAAAATATTTTTTAAGAACATAATTTGCATTCTAGGTGGGATATTGTGTATTCACTAAGTGTAAGTGGCTTTAGTCTTCCTCTCACACCTACTTTGTTGCAGTCATTTACTCCCTTGCCTGGCCTTTATAGACATGGATGCTTACAGGCTGTACCTAGCTTAAGACGTACCGAGGGCATCTCTGTCTTGTGCTCACAACAAATTAAGGATGAAATGTTGAAGAATGCATCACCACCTGATAACATTTTTGTATGTATGTCTTATAAACAAGGACATTTTGTTCCACAGCCTTGTTAGAATCAGTACCATCCAGAATTACTATTGATATATTGTTACCATTTAATTCTTAGGGCTATTTACATTTTCCTAATTGTCTTAAATATACCCTTTATAGAAAAAGGATCTGATTCAGAAACACATCCTGCATTTAGTTGTCATGTCTCTATGCTCCTCCCACTTGTATTTTACAAGTTCCTTTCATTTCATGACCTTGACACTGGAAGATTACAGGTCAGTTGCTTTGTAGAATGTCTCTAAAATCGCCATTTCCTCATGTTTAGATTAAGTTACACATCTTGGGCGTGAATACCACAAGATATTCAATAACTACAAAATGAAGGGTGGGTGGGAATTTTTAAAATGCTTTTTGTTTTTAGACCTAAAAATTGGACAATTAATATCAAATATCCAATCATATACCCTTTATTATCTTATAAGTATCATCTTATAGTGGTTTGTTTAAATTAAAACGTAAACAAGGTCCATGCAGTGCATTTGTTTGCTGTTTCTTAAATCTCTAAAATATATACAACCAAAAAACCAAAATCACTGCCATTAAGTTGATACTGACTCTTAGCGACCCTATAGGACAGGGTTTCCAAG
>NW_022111379.1:13041405-13072779 GCF_000313985.2 Echinops telfairi
TTGGATACTGTTTCTAGTCTTGCCTTTTCCTTTAATTTCTAACTTTTTAATTTGTTATGAGCTGGAAACTAGAGAGCAAAGTTTAGTGATTTTTATAAGGATCATCTTGAACTTCCAAGGAGACCCAAAGATCAAGGCCTACAGCTATTAAATTTTTATGATGTAACACCTACATGGTAGGATCATACTTAATAAGTACTGCTAATGTTGGTGACATTGTGGGTAACTGGATACCAGATGAGTTTCTGGTTTTGTTGTTGTTGTGTTTTTTAAGACTTGTGTTTAAAAATACAAAACCTCACACAACCAACAACAGATCCATTGCCATTGGGCCATCCTGGCTCATAGAGAATCCTAAAGGGTTTCCAAAGCTGTAAATCTTTTCTGAAGCAGACTGCTGCAGCATTATTCCATGGGGCAGCTAGTGGGTTTGGGTCATCAACCTTCCAGTTAGCAGCCAAGTGCTTAATTACTGTTATACCCTACTTGGTACAGACTTCTGGGTGAACTGCCTCTTAATAAAATGCATGACTAAATTTGATATGGATTGATTTTAAAAAGAATCATTAGAAGCCACTATGTTTCCTGAATGTTGTATTGCTAAGATAAACAATTCTCTGTTCAGTCAGGGGTTAGTTAAATTATGCTTTATTTGTCTTACTCCTTAATAAGAATGTATCTCTTTTTCCCTTAAATTGTTTTCCAGTAATAGATTCTTTCTGACTTTCCAAAACTGATATGGGTTGCTAACATTGAGATGAATTCCTGATTTAAAAACAGAGCTACTCAATATCAATACCAAGTATCTTCATTTTTTAACTTTTGTTTATTAATCTTTAATGGCACAAGAGCAAGTAACAAAATGTGCCATTTGTTCCAGACAGTTTCTTAACTGACTTCTGTTGATGAATTTGTTGTTGATTTAAGATGTTGAGGGGATATCCTGTTTTCAGTTTAGTTGGGGCATAACCCTTGATCTTCTTTGAATGCTTTTAGTACCTCTTGGCAGTCATCCTTTGTCTTTAATCCCCTTGTATTATGATGAGTGTGGATAAATTTCTGGCTAAAAAAAAAGAAAGTCCCTATTTTTATGAACAAGTGTTGCTGCCAATTAGAAGCTCTGGTGTCGTAGTGGTTATATGTTGGGCTGCTAGCTACAAGGTTAGCAGTTTGAAACTACCAGCCAGCTCTGCTCCAGAAAGATGAGGCTTTCCACTGTAAAGAGTTACAGCTCTAGCTTTTCCTTTTTGGTCACTATGAGTCAGCATCAGCTCAATAGCAATGAATGTGGTTTAGTTTTGGAGTGTTGTAGATTTTTTGAGATAAGATATTGGGAAATAATATTTAGAGTTAAGAGAAATGAATAAAAAAATCAGCATTTGATTTCTCTTGAAATTTTTTGGAAAATGTTTGCAATTGGGAATTAAGTGATTACATGCACACTGAATTTGCACACTGTGAACCCCTTTATTTTGGTTCATTAGCACATGCAATAATGGGATTAAGGTTATCTTATGTATGTATGAATTCATTTGTGTTTCTTGGATATAGATATCTTCATTAAATAAATAGTTTTGTTTACCTTCTTTGTATCACATCTGTGCCAAACAGTGGAATATTCGTGAGCGAGACAGAGTCCCTACACTCACGAGTTTTATAATCCTGTGGGGTAGTCAGACACTATTTATTCAAGAAATATTTATTGAATGCTTGGTATGTGTGCTTAACTCTTCTTGCTATAAACAAAACTCTTATGGAGCTTATAATGTAGGCTTCTCAAATAGTGCAGAAGGAATTGTGATGTTACGTGTGGGACGCTTTGGAAGCACGGAGGGTTACTTTAAGCCCCCACCATCCAGCTCCCCCAGCACAAAAATACATGTCTTTGATTAAAGGAGTAACTAGAAAATAGAGGTCAGGGTCACAGTGTCTCCCAAAGCTCCTAGAAATAAATGGCTTAGAGGAATCACGTGTACTACCTCACTCCCACACACCTCTGAGAGAATGACAAACTACTCACTCTGGCTGTGATTTTCCACCCATGTTGGGGGTGAGTTAGGCCATTATCAGCTTTGCCTTGCTGGTGTCATTTTATTTTAAAGCAATGATTTCAGTGACTTCTATTTTTATTTGCTTTTCCTATCTCTTTGATCAAGTATACGTATTATGATTTTTAATGTCTGATATGTGGTGTAATTGCTTTATTACCCTATAGTTTATGGATTACAAATCAAGAAAATTGGCTTACACAAATGACTTACTGAAAGAGGTAACATCCCTCAGTATGGATTACTTTTTTGGGGGGTGGGTGGGGGAGGATTACATTTTATAAAGAAAGCAGACACCTTCACAAATGGACCAATAAGCAACATCATAAACAGAGGAGAGATTCAAGTTGTCAAGGATTCCGTTTTCCTTTGATTCTTAGCGAACAGGGAGGCAGCAATGAAGAAATCACATGGTGTATTGCCTTGGGCAGATTTGCTGCACAAGACTTCCTTAAAATGTTAAAAAGCAAATATGTCATTTTGAGGACTAAGATGAACCTTATTGACCTCAAGCCATGGTTCTTTTAATTTCCTCATAAGCACACAAAAGCTGGACATTGAATAAAAAGACAAAGAAGAATAGGTGCCTTTGATTTATGGTGTTGGTAAAGAATATTATATCACAGAAGATGTACAGCCACAATACTCCTTAGAACAAGGGTGGTGAAACCTTGTTTCCAATCCTTTGGACATGTTTGCAGGAGGGATCAGTCCCTGGAGAAGGACATCGTGCTTGGTAAAGTAGAGGGTTATAAAAGAGAAAGACCTTCAAGGAGGCCGATTGGCACAACGAACTCAAAGAGAACCATTAAGAGGACGGTGCAGGTCAGGACAATGTTTTCGTTTGTGCATGGGTTCAACAGCCAGCAAAGGACACCAACATTTATTGACCTATCATTTCAGCCAATATGTCAGACACTTTACATAAGTTAACTGGAATCATTTTCTAAAGGACCAACAATGTATTTTTCTATTTATTTCAAAATACTCTCAAGGGTAACTTAAGGAGGAACCCTGGTGATACAGTGGGTAAAGCGTTGGACTGCTATTGGAGAAAGATGAAGCTGTCTGCTCCCCTAAAGAGATACAATCTTGGAAACCCTAAGAAACTGGTCTGCGCTCACCACAGGTGCACTATGAGTTAGAAGTGACTTGATGCTCGTGGATAAGGCTAACAAATGGATTGAAAAATCTGAATCAATTATATAACCCTCCATTTGAGCTTGATGGTTATAGTTATAGTAGGATCAATGACACCTTTCTGGTGATTGAAATGAAGTATAGCTTCCAGAATGAAAATCCAATACTTCGACAAATGTTTATTCAGCAACTTATATTGAAAATATATCAGTGAACAACATAAAGTGAAATCCTTCTTTTCATGAAGCTTATAATGAGAGGAAGAGAAATACAACAAATTATTCACTCTTCTGAAGGGTGGTGGCTCCATATAGATATTGGTGCTTGCATTGTTAATATGAACATATCCTTTTCTTTTTTAAAGTGGTAAGAGCCAGTTATCTCTGGAGTTTAGTTGTGTCAATTAGGCTTAGAAGAAAGTAATTTTTTGGATGCACAAACAGGTTGTTAAGACTTTGACCGCTGTGGTAGTGCTACAGCATTATTATTATTATTATTATTATTCAGGGTAATTGACATAGGTCACTGTTTATCAGTCTGCGTTCAGGACCCCTCGCCAGTTACTAAGAAGAGTTCCCAGGATGCTGTGGAGTTCTCCAAACAGCTGCTTGTGGGTGGCGGTAATGGCAGAGGCAGTGGGTTGTGTGACCAGAATGAGGTCACCTCTTCCACCTTCTAGCCCTCTTTCTTTCCGGTCTTTAACACCTGCTTTGGGATTTAGAGGCAGATTGGGCTATTTACTGGGTTCTACACAGCTGTTCGGTAGTGGTACCTCTAAGATAAGGTTAGATCTTTTTTTTTTTTTGTGATGAGATTCTTCAGAGAGCTTCTATGTCACAACAATGATGAAAGACTTGTTTTAGTAGATTGAAATCCATTAATGTCCGTTTTTAAATATTTCAAATCACTTTATGTAATCTTTTAATGTTTCCAAAGTATCTTGCAGCATTTGGTTTTGTCCTACTTAGCCAGCACAGGACCACCGGATAGTTTTTTTTCTGAGATACTGTTTTATTGTCACTTTACAGCTTAGAAACATTTATTAGTTCCGTTTCTATAAGATAAAGGTTTAGCTAGGCATTCAGACTTTCTTACCACCAGGCTTAGTCGTATTCTTTTTAGCTTTACCTCTAATAGTTCCCCTTTCTTAATCTTATGTGGATCATCTTTCTTGTTTCTTGCTACTTTGCCTAGTATACTATTTAATATTTTCCTTTTTTTAACTGTTTAATTCCTATTTGTCAAGAAGCATTTTAAAGATCACCTTTCCTTGACTACTTCAATTCACAGGGATTAGTTTTCCTTCTCGTTTCTAAATTCTTAGCACTTTTGGTTTTGCTCACAGAAACCAATTATATACTTTCTGTATATTGTTCAGTCAGTATATAGCTTTATATTGCTATTTAGCTGTTGCATGTTTATTTATCTAATCTCTTAATTAGGCAATAAACTTCTTGGAGACAGGAATATATCTTCTATTTGGTTGAGTTTTTATTGAGTATTTTATGAGGTAACTGCTCTCATAGCTAATGTCTACTTATGTCTTATGACTAACTTACTCTTACTATCAGTGGGGAAAAAGTACTGGGTTAGTGAATGGACCTAATTCTCTTGACATTTCCTTCTTATATAATCTAGTTTTTAAATTCCTTGTACCATGAAAAGGTATCTGTGATGTAATTCTAAGAGGTACAGTGGCCAAATCTCACCTATGTTGCTAACTCTCTGATTAGGATCAGCATGAATGCAGTCATCTCTCTGGTCACCAGGCTTTCAGAAAGCATACACCTTCTTCACCTTAGCCACACAGAGCCGGGTCACAGTCCACAGATGAGAAGACCACCTTTCTTCAGACTGCAGAAGAGTTGCCAGCCCATGCCAGGTCACTGCCCCTGGGTTTGTTCATTTGCTGGAAAACCCATCGAATCGCACTGGGAGTGTGCCATACTTCTAACCATAGCTTGCTTAATAAGCAAATAAGCATACAAACAGAGACACATGGGGCATGTAAGGCTTGGGAGAATCACAGCACAAATCTCCTATATCCCAAAGAACATGCTACCCTCATAGGTCAATGGTCACCAGCCAGGAAGCCCCATCTGAGCTGTAGGGATCGAGGCACTCATGGGCCTCACCAGGTGGCCCACCATAGATAACATCATGCCTCTTGAGGCTCAGTCAGCACTGAGCCCTCAGGTGTGTTCTCGCTTGCTCTGGTCAGCCCACCATTCATTAGCCTTAGGTATTGGTCTGGCAGGAAAGAAACCCGAACAGAGGGTGAGTGGTTCTCCTCAAGGTGATTGCACACTTTGCAAATGATAAGACCTGAGTTGATCTTAATATTTTCCTAATTTTACAAATGAAGAAACAGGTGAGGAAATTCATGATCTAGAATTGGCAAACTACCACTTGCAGGCCACATCTTGCTCACTATCTGGTTTTTGTTCTGCCTGCAAGTCAAGAATGATTTCCACATTTTTTCATGGTTGAAACTAATTTAAATGCTATTTATACATGTGAAAATTATATAAACTTTATATTTCCGTTTTCATAAATAGAACTTTATTAGAACACAGTTGTGCTTATTTAAGTATAGCTTATAGCTGCTTTCAGGTGACCATGGTAGAGGGAGGGATAGGGAGAGGTTTCACCAGCTACTTTATGGGGCTTTCTACACCTGTGAAGAGTTACATTCTCAGAAACTCACAGGGACTGTTCTAACCTGTCCTATAAGGTCGCTATGAGTTGGAATGGACTGGATAGCAGAGATTTTTGTTTTGGCTTTCACATAACCATGCAACAGAGAGTAAATGGCTTGGAAAGCCTAAAATCTTACTATTTGCGGTAGAGCTGGAATTTCATCTTCGGCAGTCGACTTTCAAAAGGTCGCAGTCATTGAAGACCTGTAAAGTGCAGCTTGCCATGAGCTGGAATTGACTGTATTAGCAACTTATATTTAGTCCTACTTTAGAAACCGATTTCTACCTTTACTGAGCATAGAGTCAGGCCTTTGGAGAACAACTAAATACATATTAATATTTTGTTAAGTGATGAGAATTGAAGACAGAAAAGGTAAGCAAGGTCCCTCTCACCTAGGATCTTCAAATCTTTGGATTTGGTCTTGAAGACATCAGGAAAGAGATAATCAAAATCAAAATAATAAAAGACCAAGCTTATTGGTGGAGCCCCTGATATTATAGCCCTTAATCACCCTTCCAGTCTGGAAGTGAACTCACCCCCATGACTAGACTCTTAGGAATCAGGCCCTTTGTACACATTATCTCAGGTGCTCAGCTCACTACTGTAAATTAGACGCACATGGAGAGCAACCCTGGCGTAGAATCACTCCATAGGGTTTCTGGGGCTGTAAATTTTACTGACACATTTTTCTCCTGTGGAAAAGCTGCCACCAGTTCAATCTGTCGGCCTTTCTGGTTACAATCTAACACATAATGCTACCCTATTTAACACATGAAAAATGTTCAGAGACATTAAAAGAAGTGTCTGTGCTCTCTTCACTGAACCTATACTATGTCTCATTTTACTTTGGAGTAGTGCTGCCTGTCTACTTGGGGCAAATCACTTTTTACATTTTCTGAGAAGTACATAATTACTACAGAAAAACATATAGCCAAAGTAACTAAGGAGGTACTTGAATTATGTTACAGTTCACTTTTTCTCCCAGATTATTCATTCTGGGACCAGACTTTTATTTTGACTTTTTTTCAGAAAGCCTTTCATTTACATTTTAAAAAATGTTTAAGTAGAAGGTAAATATTTTTAGTGCCTTAAGTTGACAGCCTTGCTGTATACCCTAGGGGAAGTTCGATAACCTGAAAACTGATAGATAAGATAAAAACACATTCCTAAGAGTTGTATGAGAAAAAATATTTTTAGAGCATGGTTTTAAAAATCATTTTCTTCCCCTGCTTATTAATGTATTCTAGCTATCACCTTGGTTAAACTAATCTACTTTATCAAATTCATTGAACTTCTCTAAAAGTGTTCCTTTGTTTCAAACTGTTCATATGAGAATTTGCCTGGCACTATTATTAAGTGGGAGAAAGACACGACTTTCTACTCCCATAAAGAGCTACAGTTTGGTATGGAAATCGATGTAGTGATACCTAAAACAAATGGAAATTGAGTTTACCACATGACCCAGCAATCCCTCTACTGGGCATATACCCAGAACAAGTAAGAAGCAGACCACAACCACACATCTGTGCTCCAATGTTCATCGCAGGGCAGTTCACAATTGCAAAGAATTGAAAACAGCCTAAATTTCCATCAACCAACAAATGGGTTAAAAAACTGTTATATACATATAATGGAGTACTATGCATCCCTAAAAAGCTGTGATGAACACAGGAAGCACATCGTCGTATGGGAAGGGTTAGAGGAAATTATGTGAAGTGAAGTAAGCCAAGCACAAAAGGACAAGTAAGATTAAAAAGCTCAAGGTGCATAGGGGAAAAGCCACCAAATGCATAAATTCCCGGGGCAAGGTCCAGGCACTCAGGCAGGGGTTGGACTTAACCCAGGGATGCATATGGAAGCCAACTAAAATGGAAGGGAAAAGGGGGGGGGGGGATAGACAGTGGGGGAACAGGGCATTACTCACACATGGGGAGGGGATTGTTCATGTCTCCACAGGAAAAAGCCAACTAAAATGGAAGGGAAAAGAGGGGGGGGGGATAGACAGTGGGGGAACAGGGCATTACCCACACATGGGGAGGGGATTGTTCATGTCTCCACAGGAAAGCAAGAAAGGGACCAGATCTCAACCTGGGCGCCAAACCTTGAGGGGAACGTACTGGTATGATGCACCGATCTAACAGAAAGGCCTGGGGACCACCAGCCTGAGTCCCAGCTACGTGGACCCCATCCCCGGAAGAATGCACTACAGAGGACGGCACTGAAGATACAGCCCAGGGAGAGTGGCAGGTCTGCCCAGACTACATGGGAGCAAACTAAGAGGGAAAGAGTGGACCACATCCTGGCCCAACAAGCCTCTAGAATGACATTCCTGCTCAGAGTAGCCAATGCACAGAGAAGACCTTGGAACTGGCCCCACCATGAGACATGATACCCCCTCACTGACACACAGTGGTACAGAGGACAGCATTGGGGACACAGTACAGGAATTGTGCCAGGTCTGACACCCACTCCACCCCCACTCCCCACTGGAGTGAAACAGAAGGGAGTGCAACAGAGCAGCAAGGGGAACAAAGCAATGAAGTCCCTGAGGAATTCCAAAAATAGACCTCCGAAGCACTTCACCACAGCCAGCAGGAACACCTTCAGAAGGGTCAGCAGACAGACCTGGGACTATTTACAGCTTTTTTTTTGTCCTCTCTTGTCTATCCATATAAGATAGGCAGGATAACCAATCCCAAGGAGAAAATGACAGGGCCAATGGCTCTGAGGGGACATGGGAGAGGAAGAGGTGGGAGAGAGGGATGGGGAACCAACAAACCCAGGGACAAGGGAACAATAAGAAATCTAAAGCCAATGGCGAGGAGGGCTTAGAATGCATGGTGCGGTTTGATCAAGTGCAGTGTAGCTGAGAGAAAGTAATGATTGCTGAATGAAAGTCGAACATGATAGTGGGAGAGTAAAAGGAAATAGAGGAAAGAATCAGGAGGCAAAAGGCATTTATAGAGGTATAAATATAGGCATGCACATATGTAAATATGTTAATATATAATAGCGATATAAGTCTATGTACATATGTTTACATGTTAAGTATTAATTAGCAGACAGGCATTGGGTCTCTACTCAAGTACTCCCTTAACGCAAGAACACTTTGTTCTAATAACCTGGCATTCTGTGATGCTCACCTTCCCAGTCCTCTCTGAAGTCAAAATGGGTGCATAACCAAATGTGAAAACTGATGGTCCTTGGCTACTAAAAGATACAGTGTTTGGGGTCTTAAAGGTTTGAAGTTAAACAGGGGGCCATCTAGCAGGGAAGCAGCAAAGCCCACATGGAAGAAGCACACCAGCCTGTGTGATCACTAGGTGTCGATAGGATCAGGTATCAGGCATCAGAAGAGCCAAATAAAATATATCATGATGCAAATGATGGGGGTTGGAGTGGAGACCCAAAGCCCATCTGTAGACAATTGGACATCCCCTCACAGAAGGGTCACAAGGAAGGAATGAATCAGCCAAGGTGCAGTATAGCACCTTGTATGATGGAACATACAACATTCCTGTAGTTCTTTAATATATCCTCCCCCAACCCCCGACTATCATGACCCCAGTTCTACCTTACAAACCAGCTAGACCAGATCATGTACACTGGCACAGGTAAGAACTTTCAACACATGGAATCTAGAACAGATAAATCCCCCAGGAATATGTGAGTAGCGATACCATGAGGGTAGGGGGAAGATGGGAGAAAGGGGAGAAACAGGGAACCAACTATGATAATCAAAAAACAGAAACGTGGGCAAAAGAAGACAGCAGGTGGTGTAAGATAGGAAAATAATGATTTATAATTTACTAAGGGTCCATGAGAGTGGGGGTGATACAAGGTATAAGAGCCCCAAGTAAAATGATTTATTAATAAGAAATTTTAAAACGAGTTACAGTTTGGGAAATCCACGGGGGCAGTTCTACCCTGCTCTGTAGGGTCCCTATGAGTTAGTATTGGCTCCATGACAGAGAGTTTGATTTTTTTTTTATGTTATCAAATAAAATGTATTCTTGATAGCAGATTTCTGTCATATGCTTTAAAATACCACAGAGTAAATACCTCATTATCATCTCTTGATTTCAGTGAAAAAAGTAGGATCAAGAGTTAAAATGTTAAAAATTGGCCTTACTTCACTCTGCTTTGCAATAAAATTTGCCAATGTTTATCTTACAGTGGGTCATTAAGATTTTTTAAGTTGTTGTTGTGTCCCTACTACCATAACCAAGATAGAGAACATTTCTGTTAGCTTACAGTTTGCTTATGCCTGTCAGTCCCCTCCATTTCCCCCAGTCCCTGGCAACCAGTGGTCTGCTTCCCATCCATATATTTAGTCTTTTCTAGAATTTCATACATGGAATTATACAATATATGGTCTTTTAGATTTTTCACTTAGCAGGATGCTTTTGTGATTCATCCATCTTGTAGGTTTCAATAGTTCATTCTTTTTGTTGTGGAGTAGTATTTCACTTTATAAATATACCTCTTATCTGCTCACTAGTTGAACATTTCAGTTGCTGTGGTAGTTACATAATCTGGTATCAATTTGAGATTTAAGAGTGAAGGGGTGGAGGTTAGCCAATCAGGTCATAGCTTGAAGACCTCATTTGGAGGCACGATGGATAAATAGCTCGTTAGAGGTGGGACACACACTCCTTGGGAGACATTACAAATCTGAAAGAGTTACACTGATGAAGCCAGAGCTCTGGAGCCTGAGGAGCCACGTGGAGACCCCTGCCAGCTGAGATGCTTACACCACCACTGGATCCACAAGATCTCTCACCAACTGGCCTGTGATCTTCCTGCATTCGGCATCATTGTATGTGTTTTCTGAGTCTGAAGACGAATTTATAGATTGGTATTGGACATATGGACTAAAATTGGACTTGATATGGACTTTTGGACTTGATATGGACTGGACTGAGATGTTTTCTAAGTGTACAATTGCTCTTTTATATAAAACTCTTGAGTGTCTATGAATTTTGTTTCTCTAGTCTACCCAGACTAACACAGTTGCTAAACAGCTTTTTTGTTTTTTTGCTTTTAGTAACAAAGCTGTGAACAAATACATGTCTTCTCTCAGCCCTTAGCAATCAATAATTCATTTGGTATCCACTTAAAATAAAAATGGGTTGTCTTAATTATGTTGTATGAGTTCTTTATATCTTAGGAGGTAAGTCTTTGTTAGATATGTATTTTGCAGACATTTCCCTCACCTTTTTTGTTTTATTAACTGTGTTTTGCAGAATTTTTTTTTAGAAAATTCAGTCTATTAAATTTATTTTGATGAACCTAATTTATAATATTTTCTTTTATAATACAGTTTTTGGTCTTAAGAAATCTTTGTCTAGCACAGGCTCACAAAGTTTCTCATATTTTCTTACATGGAAGCTTATAGTCAACGTTTGTGGGCCACTTTCAAGTTAATTTTTATCTATGATTTGATGTAAGGGTCAAAGTTCATTCATTTATTTGCACATTGATATCCATTTTCCCCCCTGCACCATTTGTTGTATACATTAGCCTTACCCTATTGGCTTGCCTTCACATCTTTGCTGAAAATCAGTAATACCACATATGTGTGGGTCTGCTTTTGGATTCTGTTCCCTTGATCTCTTTTGCCATCGATCACAGTATTTTGATTACTGCCACTGTCCAGTAAAGATTTCAGTTTATTTTTTATATTTGAAAAATACCCACCCATTGCCAATCATGTCAGTTTTGCCACATGGCTAAGTGGAGGACAGACCAAAATTGCCCTGCAATTACCTAGGGTTTTCAAGGCACTGGCTTTCTGGACGCAGACTGCTGGACCTTTCTTTGAACGCGTAGCTGGTAGGTTCGAACTACTTACTTGTAAGCAGCCTAGCATTCAACAATTGCAACTTTGGGCTCCTCATTTGAAAAATAAAGGAAGTAAATGTAATTATAAACCTTGACAGACTAACCGAAAATCCTGCATTCAGTGTTTTTTTTTATTTTTATTAAAGCTTTACATTTTATTTTTGTATTTTAGAGTTTAAGTTTTTAAAATTGTTTTCGAGAACGTGCTCGCCATTGATTCACTAATAACACCTTATGAGCAGGTGTTAATACTTAAATTTTTTGTGATGAACAGTAATATTGGAGAGGCTTACTCAGTATGATAAAGCACGGACTATACTTTCAACTACAGCACACTGCTTTCTGTTATCTTACAGTGAATTTTGGATGAGTGTTCAATTACTAAGCTTTGTGTGATGAAACATGGAGCTATATGTGGAGTTAATCTGTTTTCTTGGTGACCAACATCACAAAACACATTAGAAAGTCAAAATCGGGCTTTTTTTGGGTGGTATTTTTTATAGCCAGAATTTATAGTTATACTTTCATTTTAAATTTAGAATTGCAGGAAAGAAAAGGCAAATTTTGTTAAATGAAAGAAAGAATCCTAGGAAAACATTCTTTTAGGAATTGAAGTTTGTTTTTTTGCCAAAATGAGAACAAGAATAATAAAATTTAGAGACAGTTTTGAGTGTGTGTGCAAATAAGCTATAGTTTTTTACATTGCCAACGATTAATAGTATAAACTCCTGTACCCTATCCCACCCAAACTAACCCCGGACCCATAGACACATACATATACAACCTTAGCTTCTATTTAGGAGGTTGTTGCAGGAGTACTGGTGAAGATGATGGTGACCAGAGTTTGGGTAGAAGTGGTCCAGTTTAGACTGTGTTTTGAAAGCTTTATCCCAAAAACAAACAAAACCACTACCATTGAGTTCTTTCTGACTCGTAGTCCCTCTGTCGAGGGTTTCTGAGGCAGTCAGCCTTCAAGGAAGCAGATAACCTCCTTTATCTCTGGTGGAACAGCTGGTGGGGATTTGAGCCACTGACCATATGGTTAGTAGTCTACTGCTTGCCTATGTGACAGCACCACCAGAGATGTGCCGTGAAGAATCCTGCTGGCACAGTAGTTAGTGGTTGGCTGCTCACTTGGAAGGTCAGTGGTTGGAACCCAAGAACCACTCTGGGAGGAAAATGTGGCATTCTGCCTGATAGGGATGCTCTGAGTCAGAATCAACTTGATGGCAATGTGTTTTAAGGTGTTTTGTTTTTCTTTGCATGCTGATGGATGGATGTAAAGAATGATGAAAAGGAAGGAATCTTGAATGTCTTCTAGTTTTTTAAGCTTGATCAACCTGGAGATTCTATCTGCCAATGTGAAGAAGGTTGGGAGAGTATACAGGAATATTCAGTGTATTGGATGTTCAATTACTGGCATGCCAGTTTTGAGATTTTCTGAGATAAAAGTGGACATATCAAGTAGGTAGGTGAGACATCAGCGGTGAGACATAAATTTGTGAAAGAACAAGATTTCATGGTATTTAAAAGCCTATGATATCAGATGAAATTAACAAGGAAATGTGACTACAGAGTAGATTTTGAAAGAGAACATTCCAAAATTGACCTATTTTGGGAGAATTGTCGTGAAGGAAGTGGCCACTGAGGTAGAGGGCAAACCAAAAGATCCTAACATCTTGGAAGGCAAAGAAGAAAACATATTGGGAAGGAGAGAGTGTTGTTGGAAATAAGAATAAAATAAAACTGGATACATAAACATTGAGTTTGCCAAGGACAGTTTGGTAGACTGATAGAGCAGAAAATCCCAATGGAGCGTGGGGTTAAGAAATAGGAGGAGAAACTTTGGAGATGGAGGAAGTACAGAGAACTGTTTTGAGGACTCTTGCTGTAAGTGAAGCAGATAATTTGCGGCAAAAGCTGGTGTGGCTGTTCAGGCGCCTGTTGTTGCTGTTTTAAGTTTTACATGAGCTCGATTACACGGTATTTGTAAGCTGATAGGGACTGTCTAGATTTTGTGTTCTTTTCATGGTTATTTCCAAGTGTTTGGTGTCATTGGATTCAATTTAGGGATCTCTTTCCTGTGTATTATTGCTGCTTTCCCTATTTCCTGCCCGGTTGGTCTGAGCATTGACTTCAGCCTACTCCACCAACAGCTTTTGATGCATAGAGACTTTACTCAAGGTTTGGGGCACAGAGAGATTTTCCTTGTAGACTGATAAGCAAGTTAAAATGGAAAACGCAGGTATGCTTATTTTGAAAAATCATTTAGGCCACTTTACTTTCTACTCCTGTAAAGAGCTACAGTCTGGGGAGCCCACAAGGGTCTTACAGTATCCCTGCGAGTGGGAATTGACTTTGATGGCAGTGAGTCTTGAGTTTTTGACCATCATCTTATAAAGAAAGACTACCCTTTCACCATCTTTTAGCTAATTTCTTTCTTCTTAGCTCTTCACCGTCTCCTTCCCGGTTTATGCAGAAATGGGAAGTTGGAAAGATGTTTCACTCCAAACTCCATCCTAAAATCAGCTCTAAACCTTTTGTGCATTCCCAAAATTAATCAGCAAAGTGTCAAATGAAGGTTTCATTAACTTTAGCAGCTTGACTAGCCAGCACAGAACCTCCATCACTGTTTTAATAGTTATCACATTCCTTTCAAGACAGTTGCAGTTTTTAAGATTATCTCCCCCTTTTGTAATACTTGTCTTTTAGCCTGACATAAAACAAACGAACAAAATCCCACTGCCCAGAGGATAATAATACATGACAAACTGGTTCAGTTCTAGATTGTCATATAGATTATTTTATAGAAATGGCACAGAGGCATCATCTGATCTCCTCTAATTTCAGGGGGAGGAGAGAGTCAAGATCTGCACCAGCTACCCAAGACTAACTCTTAGGAGGTGGAGGTCAGACAAACCTCCACCCTTCGAATGCTTTACCAGTTCTGACACCACCCATCTTCCTGTGCCACTCGACTTTTCTTCGGGGTTTGATAGTACGTTACAATGGCCACACAGCACTCACAGATCATTCTCACTGCCACAGGGTAGACGAGGGAACTAAGCATTGTAGAACAGGCAGTGCACAGTAACGGTGGTGGTTCACACCTGTCCTAAGGGAGGAAGATGAGGATGTCTGCTCCTGTAAAGGTTTTCTATTTTTCAATGGCAAGGAGGTGTTAAAGTTTGTTTGTTTTACGGGAAATAACAGGTTACAATTCAGGTTCAGGGAAAGTTCAGGATACAGTTCTTTAATCAAGACAGCTTCTTTTTAACTGTACCCATAGGCATGCCACTCTCTGCCCTTCAGCCCTTTGACTTGGCTTCTGCTCTGCTTGGGCAAGTGTTAAAAAGCTTTTTAAAATTCTGCTAGCAAGTACTCTTCCAACAAACCTCCTGCCCCAATGTATAACGTTTAATACCTGTTGAATAACTGAATGAAGCATGAAGTAGTCTTTGGATAATGCATGTGACTTGGGAAAGTTATTGGGAGAAGCGTCATTTTGGGATTTCCATGGTCATTTAGAGGAACTAGAGGAGCTACTTAAACTACCACAGTGTGCTTTAAAATGATAGATGTGGTTTCAGGCACCCAGCTGATAGAAACGCCATCGGCTTGAACCCACGGACTGCTCTGGAGAAAAGATGAGGCCGTGTACTTCCATAAATATTCCAGCCTTGGTAACCTTGCAGGGCAGTTCTACTGTACTCTGTAGAGTTGCTATGAGTTGGAATCAACTCAACAGCAATGGGGATTTGGTTATTTTTAGAGTTGTTTTACAGAGAAAGTACAGGGTTCCCATATGCCTCCTGCTTTGTACATTGTTGACATAACTTTTAGCAAATTATTTTTTAAACTTTGCTTTATAGAATGTAAAATCACATCTCAGACCTTGGGAAAGTAGAGACAAAATGAAATTACTTGGGATCCAACTTCTGACAAAATAATTGAAAGCACTGTGTTGTGCTTCTCTACAGTCTAGTGTAGGAGTTGGTAAACCTGTAAAAGCAACTGTACTCACCCCTGCCATTGTAGCGCAGAACACACTAACAGGTGACAGTGGTGGTGCTTAAGGAAGCCACTATTTATGGCATGGAAACTCGAGCTTCATGAAATCTTCACATATTACAGGGGAGTGTTCTTTCTATCCTTCTCTCCAAATATTTAAGGATGAAAACAGTGGTGAGCACACAGGTAAACATCCTTTTGGTATTTTCTTTTTCAGCCCAAATCCATCTGTCGTTTGTCATTCGACATCCTTTTCTGAATCCAACTTGTTCTGAATCTAGCAGTTTCATAGTTATGTACAGCTTCAGTTTTCAGCTTCATGCAACACTTTGCTAGCATATATTGATATTGTTTGATAATTTCTATACTCTGTGTAGTCCCCTTTCTTTGGAATGGCACAAATATGGAACTCTTCCAGTCTGGCCAGGGAGCTGCTCACTATCATCAGCTGAATTTAGATAGGATGTACTGAAGGTTGTACTTTAACTTTTACAGACTTGCTTTGATTTTCTTTAGCTTCAGTTTGAACTTGCCCATAAGCAGTTATTCCATAACCTGTCCTTGTTGTGTCTTGACTGATGATACTGAGATTCTCCATTTTATATATGTGTATGTATAAAACCAAAATGATTATATTATTTTTGCAAAATCTGAATAATAAGCCATTGATAACTTTAGCATTTGTGTAGTACCTGTACATTCACTAAGGGGCCTTGGTGGTGCTGTCAGGTAAGCATTAGACCATTAAACACAAGGTTGGCAGTTCAAATCCACCAGCCAGTCCACAGGAGAAATAGCAGGCTGCGTACTGGTACAAAGATTCGCAGCTTCGGAAATCCTATGAAGCAGTTTTACTTTGTCTTTTACGGTTGCTGAATCCTAATTGGCAGCAGTGGGTACTAATTATTGCATGTTGGAAGTCAGAGTCATGTGGGAAAATAACAGTTCCTGTTTCAGACAAATGTTTAGAATGAAAGGAGGGGGGAGTAGCTTCTCCTACGAAGGGAGAGAGCAGCACAGACATGACCACATTGGGGAAACTGTGAGTTAGGTCCTACTGTATGTCTATTTATACTCACTGTTGAGACGCTGGGTGTTGTAAGTGGTTTAAGTGCTGAACTGATAGTTTACTGACTGAAACCCACCCAGAGGAGCCTCAGAAACAAGACCTAGAAACCTGCTTCTGATTCTGCTCTGCACATGGCATGGGGTCACCATGAATCAAAATCGACTCAGTAACGTGTGTATATAGAATCATTGTTAAAATGATTTTATTTTATTTGCTTTCCATTTACCTGTGTGTGTTCTCTTTCCCTAGCTCTAGTTGCCACTGATGCTTAATGGTTTGTAAGCTTTATCACCATTCTCAAGTTGAGTGTTAAAAGTCCATCAGTGTGTGTCATTTTCCCAAGAGCCTAGGTCTTACACCTCGGTGAAGTTACACTTTCACTTTTCATTCCCAAAGCATTTCCGGGGCCTAAAGCACTAGAACGCTGTTAGGTAAAGTTCCCAGCCATCTCCTGCCACTTTTTAACAAGAAGGGCTGTATAAGAAATAGGTGAGGATCATTTGGAAACTGGAGGCATTAAAAAAAGAATGTGTTCTGTTAAAAGTGGCTGGCTTTCGTTGACATTCAAAGAAATCCAGAAAGCCTGATAAATGAAACAGTTGCTGCTGTTGCAGAATAATTAGGTCCGCTATTACCATCTCCAGTCCTGAGACTCTTGGTGCCATCTGGAAAAGGGAGATGGACTATGTGTAAATGAAAAACAACTCCTTTTGCTAATCTCACAGTGTGATAAGGTCAAACTCATCAGTAGTAGATCTGTTTTGTAGTCTTTGAGATGGTGGATAATATAGTTTGGAAGCTGTGCCAGTTGAAATGTTTGGCTGGTGGGATACATCATTCTCTAACTATATCACAGCATGGTTCACAGTGAATACAATATAATATGTGCACAATTCTTTGGGGAAAAAATTTAATAAAAGGTGGGTTTGGGTTGGGGAATAAAAAAGAGATCATTGAGAATTATGTTTGCTGTGTAATGTCTTAGTAAAGAAATTGCTATTGCAATTTCATTTTTTAGAATCAAACCAAATCTAATACTATAATGAGGACAAAAATAATTTAAATTATTTTAAGTTATTTTGTATTTCTGGGAATTGTTGGAACATTGTTGATCAACTTTCTTTTAAAGATTTTTCACTTGTTTTTTATGTTAGCAGATACATTTAATGCTCTCTTATTTTTAATGTGATATTAACTGTATTGTAACTTACCAAATGGTTGTAGAATTTCCTTTTTACTAATTTTAGGGCAGTGCAGATTTTGCACATTTTAAGTAGTTTTTAAATAGATAAATAATTCATTATTTTTACAGTTTGTACACATAAAGAAATGGTCATCATAAACTTTTCATTGTAATGATAATGGTTTATTTAAACGTGGTGCAGGGGCAGAGAATTATTTAATGTGGTTCTTCTAGCCAAAGTCTCCAACTCCCACCAAACAACCTTACCTTGGGTCTGGTAAGAAGGTGAAGGAAGATATTGATAGGATTCACCTGTGAGTAATTGCGATTAGAATTCCCTGGAATGCTATCCTGCTTTGTATAAAATGAGCCCTCAGAGAAGCAGGAGGAGAGCTCTAATTACCAGCAAGAGCCAGGAGTGGAACTTCTCCTCTGGACCCGAGAGACCTCTTAGTGAACCTCCTGGTTCCGGATGAAGCGACAGCAGCAGAATTGGGAGCCAGAATGATAGCCTTTCCAACCCACAAAGCAAGTAAAGAGGAGTGCTTTGTGCTGGCTTGCAGAGTGGGGTGTCTCTGGGCACTTAGTTGGGGAGGCTGGACTTGACAACCTACAGAAGTGGAGCTGAGTACCTTCCGGCTTGAGTTTCCTGAAATGCCGTGTCTCTGGGCCCTCAATTGAGGGCTGCGTTTGCTGACACACAGAGTCTACAGCAGAGTGGTATGCCCCTTTGGGCATTTATTAGCAGAACTGAAGCTTTGTATTATAGCCTGGTAAACAACTATCCTATGCATTTCTCATTGGCATTACAACTTGTTAACTTCCTTAATAAACCCTTGGTTTGTAAATTTTGCCTTTGAGTTTTTGTGTAGCCATTGCAATGGCTATTAGAAACTGGAAAGGGTCAATAGTAGACACTGATTAAGACTTTATTCCAGGAATGTTCCACAGCGTAGTAGAAGTCAAGGTCTTTTAAAAGTAAGAATATTGTTGCGTGTCCTCAAGTTGATTCCAATTCATAAGATTCTATAAGACTCTTCAATAGGTTTCCTAGACTGTAATCTTCATGGGAGCAGATCACAAAGCCTTTTCTCCAGCAGAGTTGTTGAATGGGTTTGAACCACTGACCTTTGTTCGCAGCTGAGTGCTTAACCACGGCACCACCATGACTCCCTAAAGAGGTCTTTAAAAACCCTCCCATTTAGTTCTGACTCACAGAAACCCTGTAGAACAGAGTAGAACTGCCCCGTGCAGTTTCCAGGGCCGTAATCTTTACGTCTTTTTCCGTGTACTTTGTCCTTGATGGTTGAGACCACAGATGGAGGTTAGCAGCTGAGCCCTTCATTGTTGTGCCACCAGGGCTCCTTAAACAAGGTGTACTTGCGAGATTTCACATTAATATCATTATTTCGCACTTTGTATTTTACCTTTGGTTATATTATTATTGCGTATTTGTTGGATATACATACTAGGGATTCCAATTCTTTGTATGCTGTGTGTGCTGTCAGATTGTGGTTTGAGTACCTATTTTCTTAATGGAACGTTTGATGAGTAAGAATCCTTCATTTTGCTGAAGTTCAAGCTATTTGGTAGAGCTTTTACTTTTCAGTCTGTGGTCCACTTGTTAATTTACCTGTATAATGTGAGATAGAGGTTAAGTTCCTATTGTTTCTTATGACTGTGCTGTTACAGCACTGTTAAAGACTTTGCTTTACTTCCCAATTAAGGTTTTCTTTTTTTATTGTGATTTAGTTGGGAAGTCCATTAAACTTTAAATATTATATGTTTTAAAGAGGGTATTGGAAAACCATCCTTGTACTTCCAGATAAAACATTAGAATATATGCCCTACATGATAATTCATTACTTTAATTTTTCATTAAAGATGAGTACATTCTTACCATTTTTAAAGAATACAGTACTCATTGTAATGCTGTGCTCAGTGTACCATACTCACCTTTTGTCCCTTACTAAAATACGCAGAGATATATTCTAGTAAGTAATAGGAAGTTATTTTATAGAGTTTGAGTAGAGTGGGAAGTGTAAATGTTATATCCTAAAGTTCATTTTTTTTTGTTAATTTGTGGGTGAATAGTAGTAATTTTATGAGTTTTAATACTGAGGAAATTTTCTTTGTTCATGACAACATACACCCAGTCTTGGCTTAAATTTCTGAGCTATCAGCTCCAAGCACTAGTTATCTTTTAAGAGGCTGAATTTGTGCTAGGATTTGTGCCAGCTTTTGGTTAATCATTATCTTGTTGATTATGTTTGATTCAAGATGACTCATTTTTCAAGGAGCTTTATTGCAACATTACATATTTACTACAGGAAGCCTGGAAGGAAATGGTGCGTCGGGTCATTGGAGATTTTGTTCCCTCCAGTCTTTATTGCACCAAGTGTTATTAAAGTTAATTATTTTTCAATAACTGAATTCTCTGTAGAACCTAGTGCTTCATTAACTAAATGTTGTAGGATACTAGTGTATTCCTTTTTCATAATAGACGTGTTTGGATGGTTGTTTAAATATTGGACATACTTCATATCGTACTTTGAGTACACTTAAATTGAATATTTTCTTTTATTTCATTTTGTGATTTCCCAAGACTTTTGTACTCAGAGATTTGAGATATTGAATTCTGTAAATTTTACTACCTTTTGAAGCTTGAACAAGTTACTTAACTCTCCTAAGCCTTAGTTTTCTCATAAATGAAGTTAGATAAAAATTCAAGATATTGATTAAATGGACACATGAAAGAGTAACTAGTGTTTACTAGGTACTTAATTGTCATATGATCATGGTCACCTGTTGATGTTACTTTATAGTAATTATGGCATTTAGGGGTGCCAGTATTTTAGCCCTTCTATTTCAGATTCTAACATAATAAATACTGAATAAGGCAAATGCACGCCCCTATTTCCCCCCTAAAATCTAGGATTTCAAGTAATAGAATTGGGGAATGCAGCTGTTTCAAAGGACAAATTGGGAGTCTCCTACCCTTCCTACAACAAATCTAGACTTGTAGGATCCACCTATGGGGAAAGTCCTGTCTACTCTGAATATACTTAACCTGACCGCCAACTGAAAAATTGCAGGCCTGCCTGTGCACCTCACAGAATCTGAGTGAGCTGAGAGAGGAGAAGACTGTTTCTATACAAAATCAAGCCCAGAAAAGACTAATCTGTAGTAGCTCCTCCCCCAGGAGGAGGCATTAATTTGAGGAGTGGAGAGACATTGGAAGAGCTTTCTGTAATACCTAATATGAATGTGTTTGAATGACGACCTTCCCCAATTCTTGTTGGCAAGAGGAGGAAGTCCCATTCTTTATGTGATGAAATTCGTGGCCACTAAAAGCTGGGCCATTGAATCGATGTGGTATTGAGGGGACAGAATTTGAGAAAGGAAGAAAATGGTGTGGAAGGAGCCACGGACCAAGCATTGCCGACGTGAGCAGAGAGAGTGGTTCAAATCATATATCCTGAGGGTCTAGGCCATCAGTTTTCAACCTGCGGGTCGCGACCCCTTTTACAGTGATGAAGTAGCAATGAAAATAAATGTATGATTGGAGGGTCACCACAACAAGAGGAACTGTATTAAAGGGTCATGGCATTAGGAAAGTTGAGAACCACTGCTGTCGACCAAGACAATGAATACGAACATTTCACATGTGTAACTGTTGAGGTGATAAGGTCGGTGTAGTCTTAGTGTTCTCTATGTCCTTTCTAAATTCTAATAGTTCTAATAGCCATTGCAGTGGCTACCCAGAACTCTGAGAAATGCAGAGTTGATTTATCAGGACTTGTGACAAAGTTCTTAAGGGTCTGCTAATAAATACCTCAAGGGGCATGTTTCAACGCAAAGGCGCTCAGCTCTCCACCTGTGGGTCAGCAAACCCAGCTCCCTTGAATTAAGTGTCTAGAGACACTCCACTTCAGTAAATTCCAGCCCAAAGCTACTCGGCTCCACTTCTGGGGTTTGGCAAGTCTTAACTTCCCCAATTAAGTGCCCAGAGCCACCCCACTCTGCAAGCCAGCCTCCTGCACAAAAGCATTCATCATTACTTGCTCTGTGGGTTGGGAAGTTCATCACTCTGGTCTATGCTTTGGCACCTGGTTCTGCTGTTGCTACTCTGATGATAACTCTTCTGGATCCAGGGAAGTCCACTGTGCAGTTATCTCAGGTCCAGAAGAGGAACTCCACTGCCTGGTGCTTCATGGAGATAAGATCCCTCTTGCTCCTCTTGCTTCTGTGAGGGCTCACTTTATACACAGCAGGATAGCATTCCAGGGAGTCCTGATCACAATTACTCACAGGTGAGTCCTATTCGTGTCTTCTCACCTTCTTTACAGGGGCCTTTGAGGGGGCCAACTGGTTTGGTGGGACTTAGAGACTGTGGCTAAAAGAGCCACATTAAAGAACCCACTGCCCTGCAAGGTCTGCAGCGGTCAAGAAAGGTGAATTGCTCAGATGGGTAGTAGAGGTGGTAGGCTGAGGATTTTCTCATTCTCTAAGGAATAATTTTAAATAATCACATATGTGGGGGTTTCAGAAAGTTATGAAAAAATGCAATTATCTTTTAATTCCATTTTCCCATACGTGTCACAGTAGCAAGATGATAGGAGAACGCTGTTCTCTTCTAGTCTGAGAGGTATGAGAAAGGATTGCTTCCATTTTGACTGCTGGAAAGGAAGTGGTATTCTTAGGGGGAAGCTGCTTCAGTCTGTGTCAAGAGGTTGAGTGGGGCCTCTCTAAATGGTCTAGGGAACTGTATTAAAGAAAAAGCCTCACAAGGGTCCTGGTTTTAAAAAAAAGAAAAGAAAAAAAGGTTGTGATTGAGGGCAACCTGTCTGGAGAGAAGAAGGTTAGAGAAGGAAAGAAACCAAGTTGGTCATTGAATAGTCTATGGTGAAGGTGTTAGAGAAACAAAAGTGATGTGTGTATTACTGTGGAAGCATGGAAGGAGCCCATTTGCTATGATAAGAGCATCATTTGTGCCAGCTTCATTTCATAAATCAATTTTAATGTGGATATTATTCCTTAATGAGATGAATATGACTGGGTAAGTGAGGCCACTAAGATTAAGAATAAAAATATTGCTACTAGAAAAGTTCCCTTGACAAATGGGATTGAAAGATAAAATAATTTTTCTGAGTTTTTTTTTAAGCCTCTAGTATTGTTTAGAGATACAAAAATAAGAATTTCAAGAATAATTTCTTGTGGCCTGTGATTTTATGCACACACTCCTATATCCTTAAACTACTGTGAATTGGTATAAATGTTTATGTAGATAAATGTTCATTTTTGGTATCAGACAAATTCCTTCAAAATATATTTATTGAATCCTTATATGCTGGTAACTGGGAATCAAAAGCTATCTTTTTTGCTCAAACTTGCTCGCTCTTGTTAAAAAATAGTTTCAGAAGTCTTGGCACTAACTCAGACTCATAAACTTTTTTTGTGGAGATGATAATCCTCAAGTTCAGCAGTTTGGCTTTAAACATCATAGCAATTCTAAATATCTAAAGGAATGTTTTGATTTTTTGGCACTCTAGAGCTTTTGCAGATACTTGTATGATAGTATTGGCACATCTTTTATTGAATCTTTGGTAGGAGAAAATAGCACATAAAGCAAAGAACTGAAATTTCCAGTTCTTTGCAGAAGAAAATAGAGCCAACAGTCCAGAAATGAGAAAACACCCACAGTGTGGTTTGTTCTTGTTTTGCCACCTCCCCTGTTCTCCATGGACTATTGATTCCCTGTTTCTCCTGGAGAGGACACTGAGAAGACAGTGAACTCTAGCCTAATTGTGACTGTAACAGAGCAGTGATATTGACCTTCCAAGTTTGGAAGGTGACAACCTTTAAATTAGATTTAAGACTTAGATGGAGCTAAGTAAACTCCCTTAAAAGGGAAGATTCCTTTACTTCAAACATATATTCATTAGAGTTGAAATCTCAGGATTTTGTGAGCTGTTGTTAATAAGTGCGTGTGCAACTTTTCAGAATGTCGTAAGTTGGAATTGACTAGGTGACAGTGTGTTTGGTTTTTAAAATTTTTAAACATTGTATTGAATACCAGTCTATATCAAGTTCTCTTCTGAGCTCTTTACATGTGTTAATAATTTAATCTCCGTAATAAGTCTGTGAGGGAGTTAGTAGTAGTATCCACATTCTTTTAGTTCAGTGGTTCTCAACCTTCCTAATACTGCGACTTTTTAATACAGTTCCTCATGTTGTGGTGACCCCCCCAACCATAAATTATTTTTGTTGCTACTTCATAACTGTAATTTTCCTACTGTTATGAATCAGGTGACCCCTGTGAAAAGGTTGTTCGACTCCTAAAGGAGTCACAACTCACAGGTTGAGAACCTCTGCTTTAGTTGAAGGTAAGGCTTGACTTATGTAATTAGCCTCAGGTCACATAGCTAGGTATAGTCTAGTCGTATGTAAGCTTCTGACTGGGTTTTTGAAATTGGACTTAAAACTAATTGGACATCCCCTTACAGAAGGCTCACAAGGAAGAGAAGAGCGAGTCAGGGTGCAGTATAGCACCAATGAAACATATAACTTTCCTCTAGTTCTTTAATTGCCCACCCCCTTCCCCCACTACACACACACATTATCATGACCCCAATTCTACCTTACAAATCTGGTTAGACCAGAGCATGTATACTGGTACTGATAAGAACTTGCAACATTGGGAATCCAGGACAGATAAACCTCTTAAGACCAATAATGAGAGTAATAATGAGAGTAGTGATACCAGGAGGGGGAGGGGAAGGTTGGGGAGATATAACCCCCTCCCTGGGGGACGGACAACATAAAAGTGGTGAACAGAGACATCCGACATGAAGAGAAACACCGAGAGAGACATGGTGTAAGACATGACAACATAATAATTTATAAATTATCAAGGGTTCGTGAGGGAGGGAGGAAGGGAGGGAGGGAAGAAGAGAGTGGGGGGGGGGCGAGAATGAGGAGCTGATACCAAGGGTTCAAGTAGAAAGCAAATGTTCTGAGAATGATGATGGCAACAAATGTGCTTGACACGATGGATGGATGGATGGATTGTGATAGGAGTTGTATGAGCCCCCAATACAATGATTTAAAAAACAAAGAATGAAGTAATAAAAAAAAACTCCATTTGTAGATATTTAATTTCAGATATTTTCCATTGGTTCTTTAGCCCTTACCCCCAACTATTTCAAAATGAAGACCATTCTTTAACTTGTTCTCACTGCCATAGAGTCAATGCTGACTCATGGTGACCCCTGTGTGTTTCTGAGACTGTAACTGTTTATGGGAGTAGAAAGCCCAGTCTTTCTCCCGTAGCTTGCTATTCCTATGAAAACAGATGGCAGGGCCAGATTTAGTTTGTGCACTATAGTTTGCAATCCCCTGCTTAATGGCATGTGCTCCATTGTTCTTTCCCCTTCCAAGGATAACAAATGTTCGTTCTAGCAATTCTGTACTGTTGTTTCAAGTTAGAAATAAATGTACCTTATATACTCAAGTATAAGCCAACCCGAATATCAGCAGAGGCACCTAATTTTGCCACAAAAAAATCATAAATGTGCTGCAAAATGACATATTCGAGTGTGTACGGTAGATAAATGATCTTTTCAGCAGAAATTCATGAAATGCTAATATTACGGCACCCTTCATATTGTACTAGGAGCTTGGTGTCTCAGTGGGCTAATCATGGGCCTGCTAACTTCAAGGTCAGCGCATCAAACCTCCCAGCCATTTTTCGGGGAAAAAATGAGGCTGTCCCCAGCCTTAGAACCGAAGGAGCAGCTCTGTTACGTTTTCCGGTTTCGTGATGAGTCGGAATCCAGGGCAGTGGGCCATATCATAATTCTTCCAGTTACCAAACTGTGTTTTCCAGAATCCTAAGGATCCAACTCTTAGTCATTTGTATTTAGTCGCTCTTTTCTTCTATTGTCATCAAAAGAATCTTGTTGGACAATAGCCTTTTTCTTTTTCTATATTAGGTGCTGAGGTAATTTGATTCATCTGTTAGGGAAAGAGTGTTGGGAATATAATGAAGGGTTCTCAAAACAGATGATTCATGGAGAATTTACAAAGTTGGCTTCTTAGATTATTACAATGTGACATTTATAAACTTGATCTTGTAGAATGAATTTGGTATACATTTGGCTTATGTGCAACAACAAAATACTTCCAGATGTGATCACTGATATATGATTCTGAATTAAAGTGCTTAATGAAAACTCTTAATGTTGACAAGTCAACACTAATACAATAAAAATCTATTCCTATATAGTGAAGTTTATCAGCAAAACAGTGTGTATTTAACATATATACTCAAACCGAGTTTTTTTCAGCACATTTTTAATGCAGTTTTTGTGGTAAAATTAGGTGCCTCTGCTGATATTTGGGTCGGCTTATACTCGAGTATATACGGTATATGTTAGACAAGGAAGAGATGTATAAAATTAAATTTGTTTGGCCAATAACTAATTAGAAGGTATAGATGGTGTAGATTAAATAGGCTCTTATAGAATGCATAAACCAAAACCCATTTCTGTTACCTTGATTCTGTCACATAATATCCTCTAGGGCAGAGCAGAATGTTCGTAGGTTTTCTAAGCTGTAATCTTTATGGAGACAGACTGCCTCATCTTTCTCATATGGAGCAGCTGGTGGGTTGGAACTGGCAACCTTTCTGTTTACTGCTGAACTCTTAACCACTGTGCCTACAGGGACTCCAGGAAATACAAAGTTGGCACTAAGTCTTTGGTTTGCTTAACTCATACTCAATAAGGTCTCACTAAGTGATATTAGATGATGACGGAATCTGTGTATTATGACCTGACTCCTCACACTCAAATGAGGAAATTAACAGATTAGATTAGGACAGAAGGAAAGGTTCTCTTTAGAAATTCTCAAATTGAATAAATGAATCAGGGATTCTAGACAGAAATGGAGAAATTACTTGTACTAAAAATGCTATGTCAGAATCATCTTGGAGTTGGTTATTACGTGTAATATGAAGTCCAGATATGATAACAAACTTATCTAACCTAATGTCATCGAGTTGCTTCTACCTCATCATGACCCTATTTAGGGTTTTGAAACTACATCGTTATCTTTGAGAGTATCTTAATTTTCTTGTTAGAACTTTTTTCTGTCTGTCTAACAGCTGTATCGACAGTAACAGATGTGTGGATCGTGTACAGTCAGTTGCCGTTGAGTTGGTTTTGATGCATGGTGTGTTGGAGTAGAACTGTGTTCCACAAGGTTTTCAGTGGCTGGATTTTTGGAATTGATCCCCAGATCCTTCTTGTGATGCACGTCTGAGAACTTAAACCTTCAGACTCTGGTGTGTTTGCACTACCCAGGGACTGAGTGCATTATTCAGTGCTGTAGAAAATCAGATTGTTAAACCCATTCATGTGTTTCTGCATCTTCATAATGTTTTCCTGTGTTTCTCCTGGTGCAGCATTATACCATTGTGTTTCTCAGGACAGGGACTGAATCCACTGCAACTGGTTTGGGATCATTCAGAGCTTGGGAATAGGAGAGCATATGTACATGTCTGTTAAAAATAGCCTCTAGAGAAAGAGGGGAGATGACAGTATTGTGTAGGCACTGGTCTCCAGCAGTCTGGAGGCCTTTATTCTAGTCCTGGCTCAGCCATTTGCTATGTAACCTGAGAAGTCAATTTCTAGATTCTCATTTGGCTTATGTGATCGCTAAGAGTTTTTATTAAGCTCTTTAATTCAAAAGCATCTATCAGTGGATAACATCTGGAAGTATTTGTGCCATGGCATGGTTCTGCAACCAAAAGCATATTACCGTGAGATATTCCCATAAAGAATGAAGTGTTGAAATACCTTCCATTCTCATTTAAAATATTCTCTTTTTAAATGTAGACTCTTTATTACAGTATAACTTACTTACAGAAAAGGTACACAGGTGGTGAGAACAGAGATTGCAAAACCGAGCCTCCTCAGTGCCACCTCCTGGTTACTGCGCCCTTCCCCTCCAGAGGGTAACCGTTGTCCTGACTTCTCACACCACAGATTGCTGTTTTGAAAGCCTAAAGCATGCACTCTTGAAGGGTCCTATTTCTTTTGTTCATTTTATCTGTGAGATTTATGTACTTGTAGTTATTTCATTTTCATTGTGTGGCATTCCTTCATACGGAATAGATCACAGGTACATGGTTAATTTATCCACTTTCTTGGACCAACAGCCATGATAAAATATTAGTTGAACATCATTAAAGTCAAGAACTTTGAATATCTACTTAATCTTTAAGGAGTGAGTTTTTCAATTTTGCATTAATAAGCCTTCAAGTTACATATAGGTGCTTTAACTTCATTAAAGTGACATAAATTTTAAACCTTCAACAGCCATATGAATCTTGCCTTGTTGCTTTTACTGGAAGAAAGAGATAATGTGATAATTGTTTTAGTAGCACAATTCCACAGGATATAAAGGGAATAAAATGGATTCACAATGGCAATAATTTAATGTCATCTCAATTTTTAGGCTTTGTATAGACACAAGTACTGCTGCTTTAATTCATATGTTACAACTGCTTGGAAGGATAGAATTCAGGTACTTTGAGTTTTCTTAAAACTAGTATAAAAATAAGAATATTGATGACATATTATTTAGATATATCAATTTGAAGATTCCACAGAATTAAACATTCTACTCTGAATGTGTGGGCTTTTGATTTGTATCCTACCACTATTCACTGAACAGTCATAGAACTATTTCTTATTGCCTAATACCAAATATTTTGTTAATTGGTAAAGAGCACTCATACATGCTTGTTCCCTATAACTTTTCCCAACAAATCAGTAGAAACCAAGTGGTAGAAGCTGAAGACAAATTACCGTTTTAGATTCAGTCACATCTCTGTTAACTCTTTATTAAGGCAGTCATGGGTGGGAGTCTGACAAAAAATAACTGACAGAATGGATTGAGTACAAAATTATATAATAAAAAAACTAACATATTTGCTCTTTAAATATTATCTAAAAATATATAGCTCAATGGTTTAAGAAATGGGCTATTATATTCATAGCTAGCTAAATTTTTAACATAAAAAAGTTCAAATGTATGTAGGGTAGGCAGAGGTACTCTCAACAATAGAAGTATGGTCTTTATTTTTTCCTTCCTCATCTGCTTTTCATTGAGAATGAATTCATTTATTTTTTTAAAATGACGGATTTGGGAGACCTAAAATTTAAGGGAATGTTTATTGATCCATTTTGGTTTAAAAATTACACCAAAACTTGGTCATATTTCAGCAAGGTAATTCATGTTCTGTAACCACTAGAATGATAACCAACTTTAGAGTCAAATAGTTTCATTTTCATGTCTGTTGCCTTGCTGGGATAGCTGAAAGATTTGAGTTTAGTTGGGACTTTTGACCTCAACAGTCATATATATGAGGGGGTTCCCCCCAAAAAAACATGGAATTCCACATACACCCCAGCTATGTATTTTAAATTTTTTTACAAAACAACTTTATCACCTTCAAAGTACTCTCCATTACACTTTAACACATTTGTCAAATCTGCAATTCCATTCTTAGAAACTCATATTTGGGTGGCTGACAGCACCTCCCTTGTTTTTTTTCTTTACTGATTCTTCATCATCAAATCGCTGTTCCCCTTCATCTGTGGAAACAAAGATGTTGAACAAAAAGATTGTACAGAGCGAGGTCAGGTGTGTGGGACAAGAGAGGTATGCAGTTTGTTTGCCAAAAACTGGCACACTGAGACAGCTCAATGAGCAGGTATATTGTCGTTGTGGCAGAATCAGTCCTCTGCACAAATCAGACCTTTCTTGTCAAACATTGTTATACAATCTTTTCAGAACCTCTAAATAGAAAGCTTGGTTAACAATCTAACTGAACTCCAAATGCACTATTCCCCCTCATAAAAAAATAAATGAGGGTCAGTTTTTTGGGTGTGTGTGTGGGGGGGTTTACCCCCTCATGTATATGGCCTTATTGTCATGATTGTCTCTGGAAGCCAGAAAAGAATCTAAGAATTTTGGAGAAAATAAAGAATACAGATTATATTACAAAACCATCATCTATAATCCCAAACAATTTTCATTGGTGTGATCCCTGTTATTTTTCTGATTGCATATAATTTTACTTAGTTATTGCAATTGTGTGTATATAACTTTTAAAATCTTTACAGCATTTGAACTTTTTAGGCTGCGCTTATTTGATAGTCTTATAATAATGAGTACTAGCTTAACCATTTTTAGCTTACTGTTGGACAAGTAAATTGCGAATTGAGAAAAGCTGCAGAATCCAGTGAGTATGGCAACCTATGGAATGGTTTTATGTGAAGTTCGTCCCCCATTTCTGACTCACAACCTTAAACTGAAACTGTTGGAATGACAGAGAAACAAAGCAATAGGGAAGAATAAAGAAAATAGAATACTTTATTCCTGGATGCCTTTGAAAATGCACAGGAAGCAAATGAGGAAGTTTGAACAAAATGTTTTCAAGTAAGTAAAATTTTCATTTTTCTGGCAGTATATTGACAGCTGTTCTTATGTTATACCGTCAAGTTGGTCCCTGCTCCTAACAACCTTTTAGACAGCAGAACTAAATACTGCCTGGTTTTGCACCATCCTCACACTATGGTTGTTTGAGTCCATAGTTGCAGCCACTGTTAGTTCATCTCATTGACGGTCTTCATCTTTTTTTGCTGTCCCTCCACTTACCAAGCATGATGGTTTTCTCCAGGGACTGGTACTTCCTGATAGCACATTCAAACGATGCAAGAAAAAATCCGGACATCCTTCTAAGAGGCAGCCTGGCTATATTTCTTCCAAGATGGAGTTGTTTGTTCTGACAGTCCAAGATACATGCAGTATTCTTCGCCACACCATAATTCAAATACCTTAGTTCTTCTGTGTTTTTCCTTATGTGTTGTCCAGCTTTTGCCATGCATATGAGGCAGTTGAAAATATCATAGCCCTCAATGTGTTGTCTTTACTTTTTAACACTTGAAATTCAGCTTTTGCAGCAGATTTGCCCAATGCAATATATCATTTGATTTGTTGACTTTTGCTTCCATGAGTGCTATTTATGGATCAAAGTAAAATGAAATCATTAACAATTTCAGTCTTTATAATGATGATGTGTGTTGGTCCAGTTGTAAGGATTTTGTTATGCTGAGCTAAGAGTTAGTAATCCATATCAAAGGCGATAGTCTTTGATCTTCATCAGTACATGCTTCAAGGGCACTTCACTTTCATCAAGCAAGGTTATATCATCTACATATTGCAGGTTTGGTATTAAGTCTTCCTCTAATCTTGATGCTACATGATTTGCTCTCCACTCAAGTGCCTGGCATCAGGTCCTCATTTTT
>NW_022111379.1:13075322-13076818 GCF_000313985.2 Echinops telfairi
ACAACTCTTATTACAATCCATACATACATCCATTGTGTCAAGCACATTTTTACATTCATTGCCCTCATCATTCTCAACAATAAAATGATTTAAAGAAAATATTAACCTAGTCCAATGAAGTAAAAGGGAAAACCATTGTCTTGATTAAAATGGAACAGTGTCTTGGAAACAATGTGAGGGGAGTGAAAAATTTCTGCCCAGTCAGTTATAAATAAGAACATTCTGAAAAAGTGAAGGAAGGTTTTAAAATCTAGAGTGATTCTCTCCTCTCATCACTTTGTATGAACTATTATTTATTTAAAACTTTTTTTTCAAAAAACATTTTAATGGGAATCTTCAGTCTCCATTGGGGTGGCATCCAATCTCCTCTCATTGATTACCACAAATCAGAGGTCAGACATGCTGCTACCTTCATTCCGTTTTACTCTATTCTGGCACTGTCTTCCGCTCCCACACCACTCTACCTCTGTGGCTGGATTTGATCATTTATGGCTCAGATGATGCTCACGATTATGGTTCCATTGTGGGAGTTAAGTTACAGTTCAGGCGAGAAATTCTGAGGATACGGTTGTTCAGTCAGAATAGTTTTTTGGCTATTGCTCCTCTGCTGCCCCTCTGGTGTTAAAGCTGTCTTGTGGATCAAGTAGGTCCAATGGATGTGTACCCCCTTCTGTTCAGGGATCCCCCAGGTAAAAAGATGTGTTCCTCTTGTGGCTCTTCTCCCTCTTGGATAATGAGCCTCTGATATGGTTGATTTTTATACCCAGCAGGTGGCAATCACAACCATGTTAACAGTCATTCACAACAAAATCATATAATCCAATCAGTATCTTTCCCTCTTTTTTACCCAAACCATCGGGAAAATGAAGGTCTTTTGGTTGGAGTAACAAAAGCAATGACTAAAAGAGCCATGGTAAAGAATTCACTGCATTGCACAACCAAACCAAGAAAAGCAGAACGGACCTTTGCATCCATCTCCCAGCTGTAGTACTAGTTTGGTTCTTTTATATCCCCACCCCCAGGTAATTTCAAAGCAGATCCCAGATGGAATATTTTAGTCTTAATGATCCCTTAAATATCCAAAAAATCAGATATTTCTGATTTTTACAGATGGCTTGTTTAAATCATGATACAAACAAGGTCCACAATTTGGTTAATGTCTCTTAAGAGTATTTTAATCAATAACAGTTCCCCTTCTTTTGTATTCCTTGATAGTGATTTGTAGAAGAAACTAGATTATTTGTCCTGTAGAACTGTCCATGTTCCATCTGTGATGTCATTACACTGCTTCTCTATTTCCTGTAAGCTAGTAGTTGTATTCATATGCTTAGTCAGATTCTGGTTTTATTTCATTTATTTACTTATTTGGAAGAGTAGTTTATAGTTGGTGCTGTGTTACTATTTAATCACATTCAAAGACACATAATGCCAGGTTTCATCTCTGTTATATTGAACTAATTAGTGTTATTATCTTGAATGTTGTGTTCCATTTTTTT
>NW_022111379.1:13077290-13092829 GCF_000313985.2 Echinops telfairi
ATGTCTTACACTGTCTGACGTCTCCCTTCACCCACTATTCTGTTGTCCGCCCCCAGGGAGGGGGTTATATGTAGATGCTTGTGGTTGGTTCCCCCTTTCTACCTCACCTTCCCCTTCCACTCTTGGTAGTGCTGCTCTCATTATTGGTCCTGAGGAGTTTATCCTCCCTGGATTCCTGTTCCCAGTTCCTATCTGTACCAGTGTATATCCTCTGATCTAGCTGCATTTGAAAGGTAGAATTGGGATCATGATAGTAGGGGGGCATTAAAGAATTAGAAAAAGTTTTATGATTAATTGTTGCTACCCTGCAGCCTGACTGGCTCATCTCCTGCCTATGACCCTTCTGTAAGGGGATGTCCAGTTGTCTACAGATGGGTTTTGGGTCCCCACTCCGCACTCCCTCTCATTCACAATGATAAGATTTTTTGTTCTTTGATGCCTGGTACCTGATCCCTTCAACACCTCGTGATCACACAGGCTGGTGTGCATCTTCCATGTGGGCTCTGATGCTTCTGAGCTAGATGGCCGCTTGTTTATCTTTAAGCCTTTAAGACCCCAGATGCTATATCTTTTGATAGCCAGGCACCATCTGCTTTCTTCACCACATTTGCTTATGTACCCCTTTTATCTTCGACAGTTGTCAGGAAGGTGAGCATCATAGAAGGCCAGTTAAACTGAACAAAGTGTTCTTGCATTGAGGGAGTACTTGAGGAGAGGACCAATGTCCATCTGCTACCTTAATACTAAACGTATAAATGTATGCAAATAGATCTGTTTCCCCATCGTTATATATAAATATATTTACATGCCTGTATTTCAGTGGTTCCTAACTTGTGGGTTGCGACTCCTTTGGGGGGGGTCAAACGACCCTTTCTCAGGGGTCATCTGATTCATAACAGTAGCAAAATTACAGTGAAGAAGTAGCAACGAAAATAATTTTATGATTGGGAGTGGGGTCACCACCACATGAGGAACTGTATGAAAGGGTCGAGGCATTAGGAAGGCTGAGAACCACTGCTGTATTTAGAACTCTATAAATGCCCTTTGTTCTTTCCTCTATATCCTAGTTCTTTTCTCTATTTCCTTTTACTTTCCTCTTGTCCCACTATCATGCTTTCTGCCTTGTTTTGCTTTGTTACAAAAAAAGAGGAGTTGGGCAAATGCTTGAACAACCACATTTAGACTGTTCTACTGAGCCAACATGTATTAAGGTCTTTGGAGCCTTTAAGAGATTGATAATGTGTAAGTGCTAGTGAGAATTTCTGGGGTAGTATTCAGAAACACGTATCATTATTATAAATGTAGACGTTATCCTGGTTTGAATAACTTGTCACTTGTCACTACTGGATGCTCAGAATAGGAAAGGCATTCCTCCTATTGCACGAATGAAATTGTAACTTTGTGTTAAAGGAATTGTTCTCTCAGGAATATAAATGTTAGGGTCTTACCTAATTCAATAGACTCATTAAATGTCCATGTTACTTCTATATATACATAAAAATAAAATGTAAATAATTGAAGAAAAAAACACACCAAAACACTTACAGCTCATAATCCAGCGTAATGTGCCTTTGCAACAATCCCTCCACCCAATGGTTATGCTGTGCCCCTCCCACCCCGGGAGTGATATCACCCACTTTGGGCACATTGTTTTACAGTTTACTGTTTTTCTTATGTTCAGCCTTGCTGCTTGTGTTGCTGTTGAGGCTGTCAATTGGTTCCGACTGATCGTGTCTCTGTGCTCTAGAACAATACATCAGTGGTCCTGCACCATCCCCACAGTCATTGCTTTGTTTGAGCCGATTGCTGCCGCCACTGTGTTAGCTCATCTTGTTGAGGATCTTGAAGCATGAAGTCCTTCTCCTGTGACTGCTCCAAAGTACATGAGATGGTTTCTTTCCTCACTTCTAAGGGTCATTCTGGCTGTTTTTATTTCAAGACAGACTTGTTTGTTCCTCCTAGCAGTTCTTGGTACTGTCAGCATTCAGTGCCAAAACCATAATAAAATGCATCAATAATCCATCTTCAACCGTCCTTATTTATTGCTCAGCTTTAGCACGTATTTAAGGCCATTGAAAATTCCATAGTTTGGGTCAGGTGCACCTTAATCTTCAAGGTAACATGTTTGCTTTTTTAACATTTTAAAGAAGCCTTGTATAAGATATTTGCCCAAGGAAATACATGGTTTGATTTCTGGACTGCTGCTTCCATGGGCCAGGAACCCTGGTGGTGTAGTGGGTTATGTGCAGGACTGGTAACCACAAAGGCAGCAGTCCCAAAGTACCAGTCACCCCCCCACCCCCCCCACCCCCCGGGAGAAAAACAAAGCTTTCTACTCCCATAAAGAGTTTGTGACTAGGTGCCATCAAGTAGGTTCCAACTCATAGTGACTGTACGACAGAAGAAAACACTGCCCTCCCCGCTCTGCCACTAGCCTCAGTATTGTTCTTGTGTTTAAGCCTGTCGATGCTGCCACTGTGTCAATCATCTTGAAAAAGGCCTTCCTCTTTCTCTGCCCCGCTACCACTGTACCCAGCCCCGCTATTTTACCAAGCACGAGCCCCTTTCCAGGCATTGCTCTCTTCTGACGACCTGTCCAAAGCCCCTGAGATGAAGCGTTCCAGCCTCAGAAACGCACAGGGGCAGTTCGACTCTGCCCATTAGGGTTGCGATGAGTCAGAATGGACTTGGTGGCATGAGCAAGCTTCCATGGACATTGATCGTGGATCAAGTAAAATGAAATCTTTCACTTTTTTCTTCATTTATGATGATGTTTCTTTGTAAAATGGTGAGGATTTTGCTTTCTTATGTTGGCGTGTAATTGATACTGAAGGCTGCAGTGTTTGATCTCCATCTGTGTTTTGGGTTTTCTTCACTTACAGCATGCAAGCTTCTGTTATCTGCATATTACAGGTTGTTAGTTTTCTTTCCTTCAATAGAGATTTCGTGCTAGTCAGTATTTCAGTTTTTAGGTTATTTATTTATGTATGTAAATTCAGTAAATATGGTGAAACGACACAATATTGACCTACATTTTCCCTGATTTTAAGCCGTGCAATATCCCCTTGTTTGGTTAGAACATTGGCTTCCAAACTTCTTTGACCTGACCCTTTTTCAGAAAAAAATTACTTAGCACTCCCTTGGCAATGAAAATATTTTGTGTAGTCTATCTGTAGTAGTAGTATCGATTCTGTGCCTTGGATTCTAATGAAGTTAGAAATTGGTAAGTTGGAAATTCTCAGCATCTTGACAGTTTTCTATTCAAATGCTGAAAAGGATGAGGTAATAAATGGCCTTTGGGAAAAATATATTTGACCCAGGTAGTAAGGAGAAAATTATGCTTGGGCATCCTAAGCTGAGAGTAGGAACCACAAGCATTCTTCCCTGAAACTGATTTTGATTTGAGAAGGGATGCTTAAAGTATACAGCCTACAAATGAGATGTAATTTGCAAGTGTGAGGTGATTAAAAAGAAAGGGGGCTTAGGTGTAAACCCTGATGGCACAGTGGGTTAGTTCTCAGCTGCTAACTGAGAGGCTGACAGTTGAAACCTACTAGCCCTTCTGGGTAAAGCCTGCTGCTGTAAAGATTGAGCGCCGTGGAAGCTCTGGGGGACAGTTCTACTGGATTTTGGAAATCTATTCAATGGCAGTGAGCTTGGTTTTGTGTGTGTTTTACTAGTTAGAAAATACTTGATTACAGAACTTCCCAACAACTTTTCTAACCTTAGGAGGCTGTGAACAGGGATTTCTTTGGTCTACTTCCACTGTAAGAAGAGTTGTTGAAACAAGCAGTATGAAGCTATTCTAGTGATTCTTTGATGATGGAGAAGAAACATGACATAAAATGTGCTTCAGAGCTGTTTCTCACTGATTGTTAGCAAGATTTGAACCCCCTGCTTGTCTGTGCCAGGCATACTGCATTTCCTTTGCAATTTTATTTCCCGTCCTGGTTGTACCAATTGTCTCTCCTAAACTTACTCCTATTAATCTTTCAAGTAACTCGGACACTTGGATGAATATATATCAGGTATTAAAAAGTATTTTCCCAAGCCCCACTGATGAGAAACACTTAGAGCCTTTTTGCAAATATTAATCCAGACCAACTTGTTTTGTTTCTGATTTACCAGCTTTGCATTTGAGCCTTTTCTCAATCATTGCTGCACGGGTCTGGTCTCCATGTTCAGTGTGGTTTGCTTTTTATTCCTGTCACAATATTTGGGGAATATGTGTGTATATGTGTTTTTAGTAGTCATTTTTCCCCTTCAATTTGGGTTGAGTTAAAGTTACCTTAGTTATAAATCTAAGGCTTAAAAAGCAACAAACTGAATAAACCACTGATTGCCTTTTTTTTTTACACTTATTTTAATGAATTTATTCTTTAGTTACCTTTAGAAGTGGTTATCAAAAGAAAAACTATATTGCATTAACCTGCTTTTATGTTGTTTTGTAAGTTAGACTAAAATATTTATTGTTTGAATTCCCTTACATTTAACAGGTGAACATTATATGTAAGCACGCGTAATTCAAAACTGGAATGTCTGATCAATTATTAATTATTTATTATAGGTTACTTACTAGTACAGTTGTTGAAATAGTTGTAATTTGGTAAATTAGTGCACTAAGGAAAATTAGTGTTCTTGTTACATTATATTCAGTGAGATGGTTGCAATGCATCACCATAGTTTTAACATTTAGATTTTAAAAAATCAATGAAAAGTAGTCATTCAAAATAACCTGGGGGTAAAAAAAAAAAAAGCTGGGGATGGGGGAGGTGGGGAGTAGAGGGGTGATCAGTCTTTTAGTTTCTCTACAGTCCATGTGCATTTCACTTTAACAAAAACAAACGAAATGCCACTTCTCTCTTTGTATACCCATTGTTTATTTTATTTCCTACTAGGAAAAATGCTCACTTTGGGGACTTTAAGCTCTGTTATTTATAGAAACTGTTCAGTACGTTTGTGTTTCAGTTTGAGTAAACAAAAATTAAGTTTACATCTGAAGCTAATCTACCCTACTCTTAACAATTAAAAGAGAGCAGAATAATAATGTTGTTATTATTATAGGACAACAAATTGTTGTAGTGAACTTTTGTGTGGTGCATGAATTCATGTGTTTCTCCAACCTGGGGTTGAACCACTCACCATTGCAGCCCAGGTTTTTCTCGTCTGCGTCATACCTACCCTGTTTTGCCTGTGTGCCCTTTGCTGTCTTCTTGTCAGTATCTGCTTCTCACTGAATAAGTATGTAGAAACTTTTCTTTAGCTGAGAGAGCAAAGGGGGAGGAGAACTATCTTAAGAATATCTTATTTATGCCAACAGAGAAGTGCTTTGTTGTAGGCCATCTGGACTGGGAGGATTTCCTCAGAATGTAAAGTATGTCATGAGGTTTGGGAATCGCCGGGGCCCTCTCTGGGAAGGCAACAGGAAATGTAGACAGAGCTGGTTTATTTTGTTTGTAATGGCCGTGGCAAGAATGGAAGACAGCTTGCCTGGTCTCTGTGATTCTGCTGCACTTAGGAATGTATGCTCAGGCAATGGAGCGCTCCTTTCCTGGGAATGCAACCCTGTCTCGCAGACGGTTCTGTTAGCATGGCAGGGGAAGCTGAGGATTTGAGAAAGCATCTAGAGCTCTTGCTGCTTGCTTTCTTTCTCTTCACTTTAAATACATGCCAGTAGAGGCATAAATATTTATCAAAATATTTTTACAAAGTATTCAGATTATAAAAAATATATATTTTAGTTAGGGAGAGCAGGGCTACTCCCCCTAAAATAAGACCACATGTATAACATGTTGTTATTCTCCCAATAGTCAGTAAATTGAGCGGGCAAAATTAAAACAATACATTTTAAGGAAAATTAATCAAAAAGTGCCTTTCTCCAATAATGGTAAATTGGAAATTATTGAACCAAGTGTGACTTTTGTTTCTGTTAATTCTAGCCAAAAACCTTTATCAAAGACAGAAAACTCTAGATACTTGTTTAGAATTCTGTAAGATTTTGAATAAAAGACCACTCAAATTTTGAATGAATCCTAGTACTAGAAGGAAATAGTGGTTCCCCAACACACACACACCATTATGCTCAGAGTACAGGAGTAAAAATAGTTTTTTCTTTTATTTAGCACAGTTTTGTAATACTTTTGTGTAATAATTTTTAGTTAGAATGTCTTAATGAGGAAAATAAAGTGTTCTGTTTCACACAGCACTCTCCTTCCTTTTCTGTTGGCTTTAGAATTCATTGCACTGAGCACATAGAACTCATACTGCCATTATGAGGGGATTCTGGAAATTGCTTGCTCTCTCACTGTGCTCACTGCCATCAAAATAGTTGCTTCTGACTCACCGAGACCCTGTAGGACTAGGGCAGAACTGCCCCCTGTGAGTTTCTGGTATTTTAACTCTTTACCGGAGTAGAAAGGCCTGTCTTTCTCCTGAGGAGCTGCTTGCTAGTGGTTTCAAACTGCTAACCTTGTGGTTCGCGGCCCAATGTAACAGCTATGTCACCAGGGCAGGAAGAAATGTTCAGAATACAATTGGTTATTGAGGATATGCTACAGAGTTCTTGAGAGCTGCAAATAAATGCCCAGAGGGCATGCCACTGTGATGTAAGCCTCAACCTGAAGCCAGTTAACTCCAGCTCCACAGGTCCGCAAAGCCAGCATCCTGAATTAAGTTCCCAGAAGTACCCCACTCTGCAAGCTCACCCAGAAATCTCTTCGGCTGTGCTTGCTCTGAGTGACCTGGGAGATCCACGCTGGCTCCTGCTCCCAGGTTCTGTTGCTGCTGCTTGTCTGCCACTCCTCTGGTGTCAAATCTGTGCTCTCTGGATCAAGGTGGTGCAGTGCACCGGGACCTTGGGGTCCAGAGGATGTGCTCCACTCTTGGGTCTTGCTGTAGTGAGTTCCCACCCTGCTTCTCAGATGGTTCATTCGATACCCAGCAGGATGACCATCACGGTGAATCCTGTTGACCAGCATTCACAACTGAGTCATCAGTGTCTTCCCCCACCTTCTCTTACCCAGACCCCACAGGAAAAGGTATTTTGGTGAGAGGTGTAGAGCCTATGGATAGAAGAGCTGCATTAAATAATTTGCTCTTCTGAAAGATGTAATTTTAAAAAATAGAAAACAAGTTAACTTATTTGTGTTTTTTTATTGCAGCCAGAAACTAAATGGTCTTATTCTCACATCATATTGTTAACTAAAAGTATCTAATATTGTCACTTATTAAAGAAATAAATTTCCCACTCTTTTAACAAAATGTCTTAATAAAAATGTTGGGGGAACATTTTTACTCTTGGAAATAGATGATTAAGATAAATAGGAAACATAAAATCCTGCATAAATGTAAATATATTTCTGTATGAGCTGCCCTAGTTTTATGAGTATACTTTTTTATGATTTATTTTTTAAATAATTACTGTTTGCTGCAGAAGATATAGTATATCAACTGAAATGTCTGTCTGCAACAATACTTGAAGACAAACCATTTCAGTTTAGAAAAAAATCAATGCAAATAATTTCAGTAACTAAATGCTCTCTGATGTGAATTTTCTTAAAGCAGTTGGAGTTTTGGTTTTTGAAGAATACTCTGAAAGGAGGCTGAGTCTGAGTCTTCCTTGGTATGCTTGATTTTTCCATCTTTTAACCTGGAAATAGGCTTTCTAAACAACATACTCAGACTTTTGCTGAATTATTTTTTGCCCACTATACATAAAATGTACAAATTAACTACAGTTGTCCTGAAAATTAGGTACTTTACCAAACGGGTCCCTCCCAACAGTTTTATTGGCTTATAATTTACGTATCATGCAATTCAGTAATTTAATCACATCAAGATGAGTTGTAGAATCAGTTTTAGGATATCTTTTTCATTATTGTACTCATTGTTATTAGATCTCTATTCCCCCCAACCTCCCCTGTCAAATCCCCAAGGGACCATTAATCTAATTACTGTCTCTATAGATTTAGCTATCCTGGATTTCATATACAGAAAAACAAAAAGCAAGCAAACAAACAGAGAACTAACAATAACAAAGCAAAGGGGATTTTAGAAACGTCAGTAGAAGAGAAAACAGAAAATATTAAAAAGCTAGAACAAATTTAAATGGATCATAAGGTAGTCGGTAGTGCACTGACTGGGTCACCAAGTGCTGCATAGAAACTACATCAAAAGTCCCCAATTAGTAACCTTCCATAGCCTGTATTAGTTTTGCTTTATCTTTACTGAGAAAATACGAGGGGGTTTCAAAAGTTCATGGAACACTTCCATTATCTACTTTCATTACTGCACACATTTTTGAAGCCCACTTAAATATGTGTACCTGTGAATATTTAGCTCTAGCATTTAGGACCTCACTATACATGTTCCCTTGCACATTCTTTATTTCTTCCCTTCCCCATACTGTGGTCACTTCTTTTACATGTCCTTCTTTGTGATTAAAAATAGACACCAACCTTCTAAAGAGCTACATAATTTTCCATAGCACGGCCATTTGTTAGTAGTCTAGTATTAGTCTTTTAGAAGAGTGCTTTTTATTAAAAGCAAAGCTATCAGGAGTGTGTAGGGCATTATTACAGGTCCCTCCTGTTCTTCAGCCTGATTAGCTCTTCTAACCCGACCCTACCCCCACCTCCACCCATAACACTTTACCCAATAAGATCTGCCCAATTGTTTTAATATGTGTGCTTTGGGAAGATAGATCCTTTTTAATTTTTAAAAATACTTATACTGTGGATTCTTTTGTGTCTTATATCATGTAGCTCTTTTAAGTGAAGGGTAGTTTTTTCCCCCCATAGAGATTCGTAAGTAACAAGTAATTTTAGTGTCATGTCATTAGTCCTCAAAACTATCAAGGCTCCAAGGTACTTTAGTAGTCCTAATAACTTCATTTTTATCTGTTTGGAGATTTAATTGACTTTAAAAAAAGATATAATTGTCCTCCAGGAAAGAAAGTGGGGAAACCAATTATTTAGTTTAGTCATTCTCACTCGCATCTACTTTTATGGAAGTCATTCCACTTTTCTCCACCAAAATTTTTATTACATAAATTCTCATTATCTGTGTACTCTCCTCCCTATCCTGTCTTGTCCCCTCCCCTAAACTGTCAGAAACAACTGTTATACATTCTTATGTGTACGTACTTACTTCATTGCATTATAATTTTATTCTAAACTCTATATTATTTACGTTCTTTTCCGGTTCATATAAAAACTCATCTGACTCACTTAAAAGAAAAGTTCTTAAGTTCCTGACTCTTCATGTAACCAGACTGTATTTTTATCGTTCTACTTAGATTCTGGTGGGTGTTATAGTACAATTTATTTTTGTGATATAGTTGATGGACATTTTCTACTTTGCTTCTTTACAAACTATACCACTGTGAAAATTCTTGAGCATGTCTCATGGTGAATGTGTGTGCAAGAGTGTCTTTAGATCAGAGTTCGGAAACTATGCTTGGCAGGCCACCTGTTTTTATAGATAAAGTTTTACTGGAACGCAGCCACAATTGTTCATTTCCATGTGGTCTATAGCTGTTTTCATACTGCAACAGATCTGACTAGTTGTGACAAAAATATGGTCTGCACAGCCTCAGAAACTTCCTACTTGTGGCCGTTATTGAAAGAGTGCTGACTACTGTGTTGTTGTTGTTGTTGTTGTTAGGTGCCACTAAGTTGGTTCCAACTCACAGTGAGACCCCCATGTACAGGCAGTGAAATGCCCCCTGGTCCCGAGTCATGTTCACAATTGTGTTTGAGCTCATTGTTTTCTTCCATCTCATTGATGGTCATTCCTCTTTTGCTGACTATCTGCCAAACATCATGTCCTTCTCCAGGACTGGCCACTCCTGATACTAAAACCTGAACCATACAAGCTGACATCGAGTCAATTCCAACTCATAGAGACCCTACAGGACAGGGTAGAACTGCCCCTTGTGTGTTTCTGAGATTGTGTAACTCTTTATGGAATAGAAAGTTTTGTCTTTCTCTGCAGAGCAGCTAGTGATTTTGAGCTGCAGACCTTGAGATTAACAACCCCACGAGTAACCACTGTTCCACCAGGGCCCCTGTCACTCCTTACAGCACATCCAAAGTATGAGATGAAGTCTTGGCATACACGCTTCTCCTGGGGATCCTTCTGGCTGTACTTCTTCCAAGACACATTGGTTTGTTGTTCTGGCAGTCCAGTCCATAGTACTTTCAGTATTCTTTGCCAACTCCTCAATTCAAAGGCTTTAATCCTCCCCACCTCCCCACCTTCTTATTCATTGTCTAGCTTTCTCATGCATACGAGGTAATTGAAAATACCAGGGTTTGGGTCAGTCTCATCTTAGTTCTCAAAATGTATCTTTGCTTTTCAACACTTTAAAGAAGTCTTTTTGTAATGGATTTGCCCAATTCTGTATTTCATTTGAGTTCTGGACTACTGCTCCAAGGGCGTTGATTGTGTATCCAAGTAAAATGAAACCCTAGACAACTTAAATACAAAATAGATTTCCGCGTGCAATTCTGGGATCCAAGCTGCTCTAAACTGGAGGCATAGAGAAAATGGAAACCAGTAAACGCATTGCCATTTGGGCCAGTCTCCAAGATTGATGTTCGTTTTCAGTCTGCTTCCTAATGTTTCCTCTTCAGAGTCCTCAGATGGCTGCATTATGTGTTCTTTTATTGTGATTAATAAAGACACAGGGCAAGGGGACCTATGCTATCAGAACTAGAGCCAGACACTTGACTGTGTATGTTTTCCAACTCATTTATCCTAAAACAATTCTTGCGTGGCAACCATGCAATCTGGAAACTATCCAAGACCCAACGGGAGTTTATTAGAGAAACTAACAGACTACAATACGGTGAGGACACGGTTCTTCTGTCCTCTGACTCCACGTCCCAGGAAGCTTACCCTCCATTTTGCCTCAGGGTCTTGGGGCTGCTTTTCTGCTTTGCCTCCTGGTCTCCACGCGATGGCCTTGAGGCTTCAGCCTATTCAGGCAGAGACCTCGAATACACTCCACGGGTGGCTCTTCTTTTTTTGATGGTTGCTGGATTTCCTGTTCCTGAGGTGACCCACTTTTATACTCAACAGAATGGAATAACTGACCAATATCTTCTGATAGTGTTTTACACAGTTTGCATGGTCCCACATGTCATTTGGGAGTTACAAAAGCCATAAGTAAGTAATTTTACTTAACTACACTTACCTAAATCCAGGCTTTGATGGAGGTGTGGTTTTTTGCCTTCTGCCTTCAGTTAAGTAGAGGACACACTGATCTCTTCTGCACGCAGTAGTTGGGCCAGGTCTAGTCTGAGCCAGTTTCTTGACCCCACTCTCCTGCTTTTCTCAAACTGGGAGCTAGTAGTTTACCTATTAAAGGAACAACTTAAAACAGGAAATTAGTTCTTGCTTTAATGCAGATATGGTCTATGTACATATATTTATATGTTAAATCTCAAGGTAGCAGAAAGACAGTGGGTCTCTACTCAGGTCCTAATAACCTGGCATTCTGTGATGCTTACCTTCCCGATAAGATGGCCGAAGACAAGAAGGTACGTAAGCAAATGTGGCGAAGAAAGCTGGTGGTGCCCTGCTATTACAAGATATAGCATCTGGGGTCTTAACAGCTTGAAGTTAAACAAACGGCCATCTAGCAGGGAAACAACAAAGCTCACATAGAAGAAGCACACCAGCATGTGTGATCACGAGGTGTCTACAGGATCAGGTATCAGAAGACCCAAAACAATCATATCGATGGAAACAAGGGAGATTGGAGTGGAGACCCAAAGCCCATCTGTAGACAGTTGGACATCCCCTCACACGAGGCTTATAAGGAAGGGATGAGCCAGCCAGGATGTAGTATAGCACCAATGAGACACACAGCATTCCTCTTTAGTTCCCCCCACCCACCCCCAACACTATCATGACCCAAGTTCTACCTTACAAATCCTACTAAACCAGAGCATGTACATTATACAGATAAGAGGTCTTGACACATGGAATCCAGGACAGATAAAGCCCTCAGGAACAGCAATGGGAGTAGAGATACCATGAGGGTAGGGGGAAGTTGGGGGAGAGAAAGCAGGGGTCCATCGCAATGTTTGACGTATAACAGAAACGTGAGTGAAGGGAGATAGCAGATGATATAAGATATGAAAATGATAATTATAATTTATCAAAGGTTCACAAGGGATGGGGAGGGTAGGGGGAAGGAAATAAAAGGAGCTGTTACCAGGGGCTCAAGTAGAAACTTTTGAAAATGATGATGGCAGCGTATGTATAAAAGTGCTTGATACAATTGAGGTATAGATTGTTTTAAGAACTGTAAGAGCCCCTAATAAAATGATTTATTTAAAAAATGAAAGGTGATGTCTGATCTACAGACAATACCCCTAAGGAAACAAAAGGTGGTAACTTGATCCACACTTTCTAGTAAGGTAGGGACTCAAGATTTAGCCCTTGTCTAATCCAGCTTCATTTGCACAACAGGCTATGCCAAAATGGGCCCATAACCACAGATGGAAAGGCTAGCACTGCAATCCTCACACACTGGGGGCCACCGACTACCCTGCACCAGCACAGTGCCCTCACTGTGTGTTATGCTGTGAGTTTCTTCAATCTAATCGCAAGACATGACATAAGTACTAATGAGCAGAAGGAAATTACCCGTGAGGAACTCCTATGTAGTAAACATGTATTCGGGCAGGGTAGAGTAACCTCAGGGCTTGCACTGCACTACTTACCACAGTTTCTGTCAGGTCCATTCCCCATGCAAGTGAAAAGCCAAGACTTCAGACTTGTAAGAATTCAAGGATTTTGGAGCTGTGGACTACTCTGCTGCATTGTTGCTGTGCATTAGCTCCAGAGACCCTGTGCTTGATCATACAGACTGCGAGGCCTGCTGGTGAAGTGAGGCCAGTAGGGTAGTATCTATACTGAGACAGCACACACCTTTGTCTTGGGCAAATTGAGACGAGGGGCATTTTAACCCTAGCCCCGAGTGCCTTCTTGCCTTCCATGGAGGCTACTGCCATAGCTACCTCTCTAGTTTCCTTGTCTTTAATCTTAACCAGGTCCAAGCCACTTTTACACAGCCACTAAAATGACTTAAAAAAAAACAACCCACTACGATTATATCCACAAGTTCAAACCATTTTAATGGCTTTGTGAAAGGATTGTGAGTGCGCAGTGTCAAATAGAGTAAGGCGTGTAAATCAGGAATCAAGCGGCCTGTGTTTGGGTTTCAAATATCAAAACTAATTTGATGGTTTGGGGCAAGCTAGCTTCTCACACTTGTTTCCTGAAATATAAGACATTTGTGTAACGTGCCGAAAGCTCTTAAACACCTTTTGTACTTTGTTATTATTTGTTAAGCATTTATTGGATATTAAACATGTACAAGGCACTTTCCTTAAAACAGTTTTATTTTAGGATGAAGGCATTGATGCTCAAACAAAGTAAGGTAACTTGGCTACCATTACGCAAGCAACTAATTAATACGGAGCTAGAATTTGAAGTCTAAATTGAACATAGGCTACCCCCGACATTTCCTTCCGTACAGTACTTCTCAAATATTGCTGTTGAACTGCCTCTATGAAGAATGAAGTAACATGTATATACCTAGAATGTCTGTAGACATATTTGATCTTAATATGAATATTGTGTAACTGCTTCACAATATAACGATACTAGATTGGAGTTTTAAATGTTTTTTTGTGTGTGTGTTGTGTGTGTGTATAAAAAGAAATAAATTTATGTACTTAAAAGAAATGGTTGACGCAGTTGTAGAAGTAGTTAAGCCCAGCCTGGTTCAAGTCCATGAATCAGATGTTAGTTAAAAGCTGGAGACTTTTCTGAATTCACGTATCTTCCAGCCCTAATAAAGTAGGAAGATAAGCCAGGAAGTAGGAAGACTACAGGCCTGGGGTTAGGCAGAGGTAGATGAATCTGAGGTCCGCAAAATCAGGCTCATAGCTGTAGGGATGAATGAATCCAAGTTGTCAGGCCACCACCAGTAGCTAGCTCCCAGGGTTGGTGGGTCGGTGAGCCATATGCAAGATCCAGACCAGTAAGAAGTAGTGGGATGCCCTCCCACAGTCTGCTTAAATTAAAGTAAGCTATACATCCAACCCCTTGTGCCATAGTGGTTAGTACCAAGATCCCCAAGGTCAGCAATTTGATACCATCAGCTGCTCTGGAGGAGGAAGACAGGGATTTCTACTCCTGTAAACAGTTACAGTCTGGGAAACTCTAACCTGCCCTATAGGGTTGTTATGAGTTTGCATCAACTCGATGAAGGGGAGATTTTTTTTATGCACCCCCCAACCTCCACCCGCTAAGGAGAGGAGCCCTGGTGGAGTAGTGGTTATGCCTCGGGTCGCCAACCACAGGTAAGGTTAACTGTGTGAAACCACTAGCCACCCCAAGGGTCAAAGACGAGGCTTTCTACTTCTGTAAAGAGTTACAGAAAACCCACAGGGGCAGTCTACCCTGCCCTGCAGACTCACTGTGAGGCGGCTTTGACTCAATGACAGTGAAAGAGATTTCCATTCGACTTTGACCTGATCAAGACTTTCTTTCTATTGAAGCTCAATCTTTCCATGATTGCATGCGTGCTCACTGTACAGTCTATCATGGAGTTGATTATATTATGTTAGATCACATCATGATAGACTCCCAGCCCACCCAAGTTGACATAAAACCTATCACATTATCATTGTGAGGAAAATGGCAAGTTATGCCTTATCTGAATGGCCTCGTTTAAGCTTTTCACTCTGGTTTAAATCACTCTCATTTTCTTAGAATTTAGCCAAGGATATTTTTACCATTAGTTATTTCCTTCTCCTGCTTACAGTGAATTCGCCATTAGCAGTTGGATCTGTCTGTATATTTGGATTCTTATTGACCAAACAAATAACATGCTGTAAAGTTAATATAGTTTTGAAGGATTTTTGTACTTGTTCTGTTAGAACTAAACATTGCTTAAATAAAATAGGGAGTACATAATGTATTTTGTTGTTGTAATTCCATACCTCAGACAAATATTAAATACATGTTTTAATAGAGATTGGAGCATTGTGGAGAGAGGAAGATTATACAGAAGTGCTTGCTAATTACATAGCCATATTGTCTTGTGCTGCTTGGGGAAGTATAGTAGTGAAGGCAGAGATAACGTGTACTTCCTAATCACAAACGCAGAATGTGCAGTTTTGCTTAATTTTCTGATAAAGCAAAACTGAAGTGATACTAATTCCTTTTTATTTTCATAGAGAGGTGTGACAATTATGTAGCAATTAAGAAAGGTGCTTTAAATAGTTTGTTCTCTTACAAGTTCCTAAATGTCTACTATGCATAGTGTGGGAATTGCACCCGATCTGATCCCGCCACACTGAGGCAAAGCACTGGGGGAATGCAGCGGAACTACAGGGGCAGGGAGCAGCAAGATCCCCAGGGAATGATGAGGGTGGACATTGGGGACAGGGCATGGTGCCCCAACAGGCTAGACTGGAAAACACAAGCTTTTCTTTCTTGGTATATTTTAATTTGTT
>NW_022111379.1:13094602-13100881 GCF_000313985.2 Echinops telfairi
TTATATATCAGATACATTAGCTTTTCTTATTAAAAAATTAAATACAATGTTCTAGTTTATTTTTTCATTTTTAACCAACCTCCCTCTTATTGTATATTACCTTCCCCTTTACCCAAATTAACAAACATCTACCCCTCAGGTCAGTAGCTTATTCTCCCTTTCTCTCCCATCCCTGAGAACCATCAAAGAATGTTTCTTTTAGTGTGAAAACCATTTTGTGACTTTTTACAATAGTGGTTTCCTATAGTATTTACCCTTTAGTGATTGATAAATGTCACTCAGTTTAATGTCTTCGGTTTAGCTGTTGAAATGTTTGACAGATTCATCATTATTCTTTAACATTCCGTAGTATTCCACTGTGTTTAATGTACCAAATCCTCTTTCTCCATTTCTCCACCATGGGCCTTCAAGTGGCTCCCATCTGTATGGCCTCATTGCTCTAGGATGGGTGTCAAAGCGAGGGGTTGCTGAGCCACACTGACATAATCTGCAATAGTGAAAGATCCTTCCCTCTCCCCATTTTTTTTTTTTTTGGCCTGAAAAAGAACTTTAATTCAATTATTCAATATAGTTTTTTATATTTGTCATTAGATTCCTTCTCAAGCTGTTTCCCTTAAAAATATTCCTGTTTAAAACTTATTTTCTTAGATGATAGTATTTCTGCGGCAAGTACTTCTGATGTTCAAGATCGCCTGTCAGCTCTTGAATTAAGAGTTCAACAACAAGAAGATGAAATTACAGTGCTGAAGGCAGCTTTGGCTGATGTGTTGAGACGACTTGCAATTTCTGAAGATCACGTGGCCTCCGTGAAAAAATCAGGTGCAAGTAAAGGTAAGTATGCTGTAAAATAGGAAGTTTCGGGTTTTGTAATTTGGTGGTGGTGGTGGTTAATTAAGATGTAAAAGTCATGGATTTTATTAGTGACATTAAACTTGGAAATGTAAAACTATTTTCTCTTTTGGATTTGTTAGGATTATAGTTTGCATTCCATTTCTTTTTTCTTTAGTCTCAAAATCTGAAATTTTATTATTTCACATTGGGGATTTTTTTGTAATTCCACTGATTTCATTTGCTTTTATGTCAGTGTTTGTCTGAATTTAGTATTTTTCAGCTAAAAAGTAAAAACTTTTAAGGACAGGAACGGAACTTTCCTTATGTGTCTCCTCTAGCATTTCCTATTGTATTTCAAAAACAGTAGGTAAGCATTCATTTATATATATTTTAACCAATGTCGTTATCATTACAGAAACATTAAAATCATATAGCCTTGTGTGGTCACAAGTTAGCAGAATCCTGAAGAATTTCACTTAAATTCTGAAATTCATTGCCAACCCTCAGTTCCATGAGTATTTTAACTTCTAGATATTGAGGCTTTTCATAAGTTGAGAGAAACATTTATTAATACCTCATGGCTATGAGAAAGCTTTGAGCCTTCCTTCAACCACCCAAGAGAATTTTGAATTCTTTTTACATTAATCAAGTAGTCTAGCATAGCATTTCATATAACCCATTGCTTTTTAAAACTTTTAACAGTCTTATTGACATAATTCATGTACCGTACAATGCAGTGGTTTAAATATATTAGAGCTATGCAGTTATCACCAAAACCAATTTTAGAATATTTTCATTTGCCCGTTATTATTAGCTCCCCATTTCCCCCAACCTTCCCTTCCATACCCTAAGAAGCTATCAGTCCAATTACTCTCTCTATCCTATATTTCACCTAAGAAAATCAAATGATAAAAATGTTTTGATACGGATTTTAGTAGCAATTGTACAATACTGCTTGATGTGATTGCACTATGGAATGATATATCTGTAATAATGATATAATTTGTAGCATCAATAAAATGGCTTGGGGGGAAAAAAGAAAATCAAACACACACACACACCCCAAACAAAAAACAACAAACAAAACTTAAAACCAAAACCCAACACATACACACAACCCTAAATCAAAAAGAAAGCAGAAAATAATAAAAACTAGAGCAGATTTAAAATCAAAAGGGAGAATAAATGATAAGATGTTAAATTTTAGCCAGCTACACCCACATGAAGTCACTCTCCTGTGCACTGTGACAGAAAGGCTGTTTACATGCCTGGGTACTGGTCAGAGAGGGTCACTGGGTTCCTCTGGAGACTCAGTCCATAGGAGGACTTTGCAACTGGATTTTGGGTTTTCACCGTCATCCAGAACCTGCTACAAACTGTGTGTCAGAATTTGAGCTCTAATACCGTTCCATCCTCCGATCTTGGATTTTATTATGTATAGTCCTTGGATCACACAGGCAGATGTGCTTCTTTACCCGACACCTCACCCAGATGGCAGCCTTTAGGAGACCCACATGCTTTTCCCTCTGGTGGCAGGCCCTGTCTGTGTCTTCATGCTGTGCTAGCATGCATGCCTTCAGTGGTCTCTTCATGAGGAGGTGTGCCAAGTACGGCCACTTCACAAGAAGTTGCTCGGAGATTAGGGCTTAATGATTAAGTGCAAGCTGAAAATCCATTCACATGTCTAATCTATGGTCTATATGGCGCTGGTCCACTTTAGAGATATTATCATTTTATTGGGGCACATTATAAATAATCCCATGGAGTTTGTGGTAATTCTATTAATTAAAACAAAAATACCAAACTTACTCACTGCCACCGGATCAATTCTGACTTACAGCAAACTTATAGGAGAGGGTGGAACTGCCCCTGTGGGTTTCTATGTCTAACTCTTTCTGGCAGTAGAACGCCTCTTGAATTTAATAGTATCGTTAATTTAGCCAGTGGTATATAGACTATAAAATACTGTTGAGAAGAGGAAAATATGCAGGTATAGGACAGCTTTTTAGACTACAATGCATGGATTGTTGACTTGTAGAGATTAAAAATTTACCTGACCTGACCCTATTGACACAAAGAACGAAGGTTGGAGATACGGCAAAACTTTCAGTAACACTCATTCACAAAGGCAGAACCGTTCCTTTCATGTCATAAGAAAGCAGGAACAAAATTAAAATAGTAAATATATGGTGGTTCCTGTTCACCATTCATTGGCACCCTCAAAGCAAGAGATCCTAACTAAAATTCTCTCATTAGGGTTCTGTATGACTAATGTTAAATGTTTTTCCCAATGGCTATTTCCACCATTTCTTGATGAAGTGAATGGGGATAGGCATGATTATCCCCATTTGAGAAAAAGGAGGTTTATTGGCTTAACCTTCCCACTACAACAAGCCAATGTAAATTATTTATGTAGAGATAAATAATTATCTTACATAAATTCCAGATTTTAGCTACCTACAAGATATAGTGCAGAAAACTAGACTTTGAAGAGCAGACTTAGAAGGTGAGAACAGTTTCTGAATGCTGAGTTTCAGGTGGCTCATATGACATATAGATGGATAATACAGACAGTTGAATTGCAGGTCTAGCTAGTTGAATTGCTACTCTTGGATACAAATATTATCCCCATTTGTGGTTATGTTTGATTGTGGAATGTGGGAATGTTTAATTTATGGATAAAAGTTGAAGCCATTGAAAGATGATGTAAAACTTTAAGGAAACTCGATTGTTCCATTGTGAATGCCAACATTTATGTTTTCATAGAGAGGTAAAATAAAGCAAAAACAAAGGTGACCACTGAACTTGGAATTGATGTTATTTACGGGACTTGAGAATCTATCAGAACCTGATTGAAATCTCTAGCTAATGATGCTATTCTGTTGCTTGCTTGTTTGTGTTTTGAGGACGGTTTTATTCCCCAGGAACTTGCCTTTTATACTAGGTTGTTTTTCAAGTACTTATTTTTTCCTTTGTCTCTAATGATGGAGCCGTGGTGGTGCAGTGGTTAAGCATTGGGCTGTGATCCACATGGTCGACAGTTCAAAACCACCACCAGCTCCCGGGAGAAAAGGGCGGGCTTTCTACTCCCTATAAGTAGTTACAGTCTGAGAAACCCACAGGGGGTTACTATGAGTCAGCATTGACTCTGGTAGTGAGTGAGCGGCTCTAAAGTGCATCTCAGTTTTGTTTTGGCACTTTAGTACAAACTCTTATCTATAATATTATCAAAGAGATACTATAATTTCCTTTTAGTGGATTACAGAATCTTACTCTATAAGTTAATTATCACAGTTAATGTGGATTCGATCTGAAATAGTGTTCACTTGTGATTATTCTTTGAATCGTGTACCCGTTGGGCTTAATTTCCATTGTTAAAATGAATTGATGTGAAGATTAGTTATGTAATTATCTGGGAAGGTTAGTATTTTACAGATGACCATAGTCTGTTGCTGAGAATTAATTACTGTCTTTCCCATTAATTCCTTACTGCCATCACGTCAGTTCCAGCTGTTAGTGACCAAATGGCTTAATATAACTGCCCCACGTGAATGTTCGAGCCTATAAATCTTTGTGAGAGCAGATAGCCTCATTTTTCTCCCTTGGAGCAGCTGGTGGATTCAAACAATCAACCGTGTGGTTAGCAACCCAACCTGTAGCCCACTAAGCCACCAGAGCTTCTTGTATTTCCCATTTAAGGGCAGAAGGAACACTGCCTATCCAGAGAAATATCTTAAAGTTTCATTAATTTTATTTACAACATTGTAGAGTTTTTATTTTAATCTATAGAGTAATTGGAAAGGATATTAAATGATTCACAATGCTGGCATTTGTGTACAGGCTAAAATAGATCATGTCATTTTTTACATTAAATGGATTAAGGTGTTAATGATATTAATATTTGGGATAAATATTTCAAGCTAAATATTTTCAAGTAAATAATTCTTTTATAAAATAGCTTTTAGGGAAGTGTTTTCTTTGAATGAATAAGTAGAGTTATTTCTGGTGCTTTGTACAATTTTATCTAATAGGTGAAGTTACTAGTCTCTTATGAAATTAGAATTTGTGGTGTTTGCCTTCAGATAAATTAATGATAGGATAATAGTCCCTATCATCTTCTTAAGGTGTTATGATTTTTCTTTAGAGGTTGAACTAAGGCTTTGTGGGTAAATAGGGTGGGCCCTTTTATGAAGCTGAGGTTCAAAGGTTAGACAGCTATTAAGTAGTTTTCTGAGATGGTGATGGTAGGGGGATATGACTTTTCTTTAGGTTTGGGTAAAACGAAATATTAATGATCTGTGTGCTAATAGCTTAATGACATTTTACTATGTCACTTCATAGAAGTGTTGCTATTCAATAAATGCCCAAATCAGAAGCACACCTCGTCATTTCAGTGTTTTTAGTTCTAGATGGTTTATCTTCGCCAGTGTGCCAACAGTATTAAAAGCCCATTTGTTTCTTGAGTATATCATGCCAGATTACTTAGCTGAGGTAGAAAGTTTTCCCAGTAGTTTTTAAGGGCCTTTAAATTTCTCATATACCATCTCTTCTGTTAGGGAATTCTTTCCTTTTGACGACATATGCTCATGATATATACACTAGTTGCAACTGAATCTCTGCCAAAGGAGGTGGGGGTGCCGGGGGTGGGGTGGGTGGGTGGGGGTAAGGATTACCTGCACTTTGGAGCACAAGGGAAGGCCCAGAGAACACTTTAGCATTTGAAACTGCCAGGAAGACAGATTAAGTCGCAGCTGGTGCCTGGGAAACCCATTAAGACCTCTTGGGGAGACAAAATGAATGTGCTTTGAAAATAGCCCAGTGGCATTATGTGAAGGAAGACAAGCTGTTAGTGCACAATGATATAAAAGTAAAGGAGTCAAATTTATCTGAAGGTCATTTGAACCCGTAAACTGCTGGTAAACGAAAGGTCTCCAGCGTTCTAGCTGCCACTTGAAAATGAGAGAGCCCAGAGGCTCTGGGCTCTCTCAAGTTGGAACGTTGTGGATGTCAGTTCCCTGAGAGACACATAGAATCTGGGATGGTGTACAGGCACAGATTTGTATCATTCCTCTCTTAACCCAAATGATATTTAAAAGAATGCAGGGATTGCTTTAGCTGTGCTGTAAATGTTGATAAGTAGAATGCACTCATCAGGTTGGGAAGGTGTGAATTTCCTTGGTGGGGTCCTGAGGTTAAAGTTACAGTAGTTGATAGGAAGAGTGTCTTATTATTTTGACTACAGCTCAAAGACACTTAAGCCTCTCTTTGTATATAGAAGTATATGGGTTGGTATTGCTTCAGACCAGGTAGTAATCACCATTTACAAAGTTCTATTTAACCCCGACAGCCAAATGCTCCTTTGGTCATTCATATTCATTCTGTCTCTCTCTCTCTCTCTCTCTCTCTCTCTCTCTCTCTCTCTCTCTCCTCTTCTGTTAATGTACAGGG
>NW_022111379.1:13100981-13110969 GCF_000313985.2 Echinops telfairi
CTCTCCCTCTCTCCCCCTCTCACCCACAACATGTATACTTTTAAATTTGTGGTCAGGAGGTGAAGGGATTAAGGCTACATACTACTGTGAGACAGAATGGAAGGACAAGATAAAGTTTGATGGAGTTTATGTATTCCTTAATCTTCTGAAAGAATCTTCATCAAAGTAAAATACAGAAGAGTGACCAGGCATGTGAAAAATGGAAGAGGTGTGTGTATATACAGCTGGAACCAAGACTGTATACTCTTCTGCTGATCATGCTTTTGCCCATCTTTTCAGCCTGTAGAGGTTACCTCCTGAAAGTGATCTTGTTGCCTTTACCTGAAATTATGTAAAATGTGTTATTTGTCTGTCTCTTGGGTATATATATTATCTGTTGCTTCTGCTAGATTATAAACGACCTGAAGAAAGTACTAATAAGACATATAGTCAGCCTTGGGATGTCTCCCTAAATGATGCTAAATGGAATGCGGGAGAAAGAAGAAAGTCATAGAAATTGGAAGCTATGATAAAAGGAAACTAGTACTTTTGAGATAGGAATTGAAATAGATACTGGAATAAGAGGATATTACAGATAAAGTAGCAAAATGATTTTGAATCTGAGCTTTGGAATATGGTAGTTTTTGTAGTAGATTATCTTTGAATCTAGAGTGCGGCATTTCCTGGGTTGTGAAATGAGCTCTAAGTGTATCTTGAAGTCACAGACATAGTTCATTCAGAACAGGTGCCTTTGGTTTTTATTTAACTGTACTTTAAAGACTTACAGTCTCAGAAACCCACAAGGGCATTTCTACTCTGTCCTGTAGGGTCTCGAGTTGGCATCAACTAGATGGCAGGGAGTTAGTGCAAGAAAAAGGATCCTTGGTGGAGCAGTGGACTAGACATTAAGCTACTAACCACAGAGTCGCCAGTTCAAATCCACCAGTTGCTCCCAAGGAGGATGAGGCTGTCTGCTCTCTTTGTACTTCTATATATATGGTTGCTGTGAGTCTGAATGGGTCAGTGCAAGAAAAACTTGCAGCTTTTTCAATTATTTAAAAGCTGCATGTGCAACAAGTGAAGGGGATTGTGATGAAGAAATTTATTGCAAGTAGGAGTTGGTGCAAGTGTTTCAAAGTGCAAATTTATAGAAAATGTATTGTCTGCACACTCCTTTACCAGATGCTCAGTACTAAGCATCATCTCAAATTAAGCTTTAGGAGAGAATGACCATGAAAACCTTCTTTGGGTCTCTTTATCCTTTCTTAGTATCTGGGGTCCCTAGAGGGTGAGAAGACGAATGAATCAATGATCATGAAGATGTGTGACATTTGGCATAAAGGATAAATGGCGTTGCGGGAGGACCTAAAAAATAAAAACCTAACTCAAATGAAGATCGAAGGTTTCTTGTCGGAAGTGATCTCAGCTCTCATCTACCTTCGTGACCCTAGCAGCTAACTTACTAATGCCAGTTCCCAAATTCTTACTACATCGACGTCTGCACTTCAAAATCGTAGACTCGGTAGATTGTTCACTGTATGTCCTTCAAACTTCATAATATGGCATACCTCAAATTGAACGTCGAGTATTCTTTTGAACTTCCCCCTCCTTTCCATTCATGCTACCCAGCTTGTGCCCTTGTCATCTTCTGCCTAAAACGCGCTACTACTTTGAAATCTGCTCTTCGCATAAATGTACATTGAACTAAGGCTTTTTTTTCAGCTTAAACTCCTTCAGTGGTCCTGTTTCCTCTATAGATGAGCTTTTCATGATCTGACTCCTACTGACTGCTGACCTGTACCGTATGGACTCTGCGCTCTTGCTCTGTATTCTGGCCACTTCAAAGTTTATTGTCCCCCTTCTCCTTCCTCCACCACACACATTGCTAGTTTATTCTTTCCATTCCTTTACACACGCTGCCCGCTTAGAAAGGATCCAGATATCACCTCCCTTCCACCTTACTTATCTGTTACTAGGTTTTAAGAACGACTTCATGCTGTATTTCTTTCAAGGCAGCTTTTCTTGAGCTCTGTGGCCCTAATCGTCCTTACGGAAGAATTGTTTGACCTTTCTTTGAAAGCCCCTGGAACTCTGTCCATACATATCACTGGTGCTGTACTTACCACATGTCTTCATTGGCAATGTGGATCTCTTTCAGTATTTTAAACTCCTTGATGTCAGTGGTTGTAAGCACCACAGTAGGGGCATAATAGCCCCTGAGTAAATATCTGATGAGTGAGTGGATGAGGTTAGCCTAGGCAAGTTGCTGACCTCATGTGTGCTAGAGGAAAGGACCATCGGGTGTACAAGCACAAGGAGTAAAAATTACTTAGTACAGCATTTTGCACGTGGATGTCTTTCCTTAAGAATTTGTTTTTTAATCAGAAAGGCAATGGAGAGTAATGGACAGATTTACAATGATTCATTGATTTTCATGATAGCATCTCTGGAATTGTAGTGTATTTTCAATTGATGGTGCATTAGAGTTTTAATAGGCAATACTTTTGCTTTCTTATGGAGCTGATGGTGCATATTATAACTGATGACAAAGCACACAGCATGACATAGAACACACAGAATGATTATTCCGGCATACGCTAGAGGATGACCTCAAGCAGAATAATGTTGTGAGCCGGGAGAGAAGAGGAGCTGAACATAATCCAAACGAAAAAGTAGAGGCAGTGGTGGTGAAAATGCAGTCATGTGGTGAGCCATTCAGTATTGATTAGGTAGGTGTTTTCTGTGTTGCAGCCATGGTGCTAAGCACACAAGAATAACAAAGTAAGCAAGATATGTGGCCCCATAGAGTTACATAGAGAGTTACACTGCCATCTATTTGATGCCAACTCATAAGGACCCCATAGAGATAAGAATCGAAAGAAATAAAGGGGATACTGAGAGTAAAGCAGGAGAGGCTCTTTAGATAAGGTGATTATGAAAGCTTTCTTTGAGAAAATAATATTGAGCTGAAACTTAAGTGATGGAGATGAACATTTCAGATGCTAAATTCCAAACAAGAGCAAGTGCAAGATGGACAGAGGAAGAAACAAATCTAAGAGTTAAGGTCATATAAGGCCGCCGTCTCCCCCCCACTCTCACCGCCCCAAAAATAGAAGAATCTTGACTCTTACCTCTAACCATATACAAAAATTATCTCAAAATGGAGCATAGATCTCTATGTAGATACTAGACCTATACAATTTCTATAAGAAATCATAGACCATCAGTGACCTTGGGTTTGGCAAAGACTAATTAAAGCCACAATATGATGGTTGAAAGCATTCTGGCGGCCGAGAGGGTTGTATGTTGTGCTGCTAACCACAAGGTGGGCAGTTTATAGCTGCCAGTAGAGCAGCTTTCCACTGCGCTCCAGGTGCACAGCATCAGAAACCCACAGGAGAATTCTGCTCGGACCTGTAAGGCTGCTACTGTGAGTCAAAATCAATTCAATGGCTGTGAATTTTTGTTGTTGTTTTTTAAAAGCACACTCACCAGCATATCTAAAACTAAGAAGGTTCATTCTTTTTATTTGCAAGTGTGTGGAGGAACTCATGGAAATGTAGAATAGTATAACCATGTTGGAAAAAATTGGTCAGTTTTTGAAAAAGTTTGTTTTCCTGTTGTTTGGAGACTGCTAGCTAACAAAGATGGGATAGAAGATAATGCATTTGATTTCCCCCACAATTAAGTTTTAAACCAGTAGTTGAGTTCCTCTTCTTAACCAGCTACACCCCCACATCCTATAGGCTCTTCCTCCTGTCTCTGAATGCATCTCCACCTCTTTGTTTTACATTGACATAATTCACCTTCATCCAGAACCTGGCCTTGTCCTTCTTATCCATCTTGTCACAGTTCTTTGGAGACAGATCTGATCGTGTTTGCTCCCTTACAGGCTGATGGCATAGTGGGATTGCACACTGGGCTGCTAACTGCAAGGTTAGCAGTTCAAACCCACCAGCCACTCTGAGGGAGAAAGATAAAAGCTTTCTGGTCCCATAAAAAGTACAGCTTCAGAACCCTAAAGAGGGCAATTCTACTGTGTCCTGTATGGTGTTGTGTGTCAGAATTAACTCTGACAGTGAGTTTGGTTTGAGTTGGTACAGCATTAAGATAGCAGAAATTTGGGTCAACTTTCTAAATTTACTTAATTGTTGTTAATTTATTGATAAGTAAAAGCTAACTAAAACTAAAAAGTTAACCAGCCATCTTTGTAATGGCTCAATGACTATAGAATTCATTCTCATTTTCTCAGTCAAAGCCCATCTGATGTAACCCACTTTTACAACATTGTCAAAGACATATCTTGCCTGCTGACTTCTGAGCCAGTAGTCTACATTTTCCATTCAAATCTCAGCTTCTGCACCTGCCCACAGAGTGGCAGACTGTGGTGCCTGGCTCACAGATGGCTACAGACCAACTCCGTTTAATTGCGTGTTACTTTCTTCAGTTTCGCCAGTAACCTAACACATCAGATTCCTGAAAGGAGTCCCCATACCTCTTTCAGTTTCTCTTCCAGGGCTTCAACCCATATATTTCTTTCTGTTCTAATTATAATTTCTGTTCAACCAAAATTTAAATTTGCATCTCTTTTATTGTCACTTCATCAGCCACGATTGAATTGGTTTGAAGCTCTGTCTGGAAACCAGGGATCGAGACAGAAGAGGAAAGGTTTGGGGCAGGGGTTAGTGTAACTGTTTTGAAGAATGAAAGAATATAATTGCTCAGAGGCACAATTCAAGCTATAAAAAGAAAAATGAGAAAGATGTAAAAACAGTCTGATAAAATTGTAAAACTGGCTAAGTTTAAGGAGTTTTTAGGCATGACCCAAGAAACATAGTGGAATTGAATCTTGTAATTAAGATTTGAAAGTGAATTGGAAACAGTAATTACCGTGCTCGATGACTATATGTAGAATTAAATGACATTGAAGAATGAACAATAATTTGAGTTTCCTTAATTTGCTGTTTTAATCCAAATAGATGAGGAAGTGCAATTTTATAGCTATCCCCAAAACCTGGTGAGGTAGGTCTTGACATTGGAATATAGTAGTAAGAAGAATTTATTTTGTTTAAAAGAAAAAGACTCTTTGTTTGCAGTTTATATTGTGCCGTGTGGTGGCTATGCACAGGGTTATTGGTTCGAAATCACTAGCTGGTCCTTAGGGAAAATCTGAGACTTTCTACTCCTGTAAAGAGTTACAGTCTCCAAAAATCACAGAGGCAGTTCTGCTTTCTGCTATAGGGTCACAACTCAATGGCAGTGAAGTTTAAAAAAAAAAATTTTATACGTATATGACCTTTTTGTATAACATGAGCAAATCAAAGGTTTCAGAGTAGTCCTTCCCTAATCCTCCTTTCTCCCTCCTATTCTTCCTTTCTCCTCTCCTCCCCCTTTTCCTCCCATCTCCTCCTTCCTGGTACTGGCTACCCCACAAATCAGCTGTGACAAGCACTTTAATAACACTGAGAAGATGTTTACCAAAACATTTAAACCAATTCAAAGCAAATTTGAGAGTGGAGAAGAATCTTCCAGTATTTGAAAAACATAAAACAAGAGTAAGCGCAATAATTCTTACTTCCCACTTTCTGCTATGATGCTCTAAAGATGTCACCTACATAAGAAAGCCTAGAAGGAGAAAGAGAGACCATGGCAATCTTTGGAAGAACTTGATTATTTTTTGAACTCAGAAAAGTCCCGATAGGAGATATTAGACATAAATTTTATACTGTCTTTGCTGGAGATTAACTGCTCATATAGAGATGATTGATGTCACGTGACGTTTTCCGAGGGTACTTAAAACACTTGAGCTCACTGTAGAAACAATAGCAGAGAAACTCGGCACATTACGTGGGACCTGCACAGTTCAGAACAGCAGCCATGCTGTTCCTTGGTCAGCAGTGTAAGTAAGCATTGTCTTCGTGGTTAGAACCACCCCCTATCTTTCTTCCACTCTATTTTTCTGTCACTCAATGAGATCAGAGAAATGACAGAGGCTTCTTAGAGAAATACAGGCCTTATGTCTACTCCACCTGTCATTTACACAGTTGTTCACTTGAATAAGATTTTCTTGGATTTGATAGATAATTTGCTTCGAAAATTTCTGAAATTGAGATGGAATACCTTTTTTCTTTCAAAATTATTTTTTAGCCACTATTTTCTGGAACCTTCTTACATGTTTAGCATGTATTTCACTTTTGGTCTGAACCAAGAGATTCAGTTATACTGTCCATTATACAATCACCTAAATGGTTTTCATTAGTAATTGATACATTATGTGATTTTTTACTTGCTGGCACATGCCACTGAAAAGGTTACGTATTAGCCCACTGAAAAATCTTTTGCAGTCTGATTACTGCACTTTTTTTAACATAGAAGTTGTAAATTTACAGAGCGCTATATTATTAGCATAATTTAAAAACATTAAATTTTATTCAAATACGTTTATTTTTTAAAGCTAAAGTTGCTGTGTTGTAAAGTATGGTTGTAATATGCTAGAAAAAACATCTTTTTCCATTTCTTGTAACCATTACTTTATTGTTGAGTTTTAGTTACATTAAATTCATTTATCTGCTAAATCTCTGACACAGAACTTACTTGCCATATCAGTAATGTATAGCGTTACCAAAAATACCTCCTTGGTAAAATGCTTCCAAAACCTAACAAAAGCTCCAGGAAGTTACATAGTTTTACTTTTGTGTACCCCTTTTTGTTTTATTTGGGGAAAAGACGGGGCTCTCTCCTCCCACAAACAGTTGTCATCTCAGAAACTCACAGGGCACTTCTCCCTGTCTTACGGGGTCACTATGAGTCTCCATAGCCTCAATGGCAGTGAGTTTGGATTGGTTTTTGTTCTATTACTTGGGTATGAAATAGTCATCTGTAAATATTTACAACCCATTATTCCTGTGTGGCTAATAGAGTTTATTAGCTGTTGTTGGAGGTTACTGTATCATTCATGAGGCTTATTTCAGACTCAGACAGTGACCCAGGCTATTGCAGATTTTGCAGTGCTGTGTGTGTCTCTGTCATTGTAGTACAAACCCTAACTGGTGCTATCAATTTCGCATTTTAACTCCCAATCCATGATGCCATTAGAAAATAGAGACTTTAAGTTTGCACCATATCCATGTGGTATATTGATTTTGGCTAATAGAAACTGATGTAAACTAGTCTAACTCTTGAGTATTGAGGTAGGGCAAAGGGTTCTGTTATTAGTATATAGAGAGAGCTCATAGTAGCAAAGAACAGAAGACAACTAATTTCGATGGGGCTGGTATTTGGAACTGAAAAATGCATAAGCACATATCTGTTTCTCATGGTTGCTTCATTCTGTATTAGTGCCCCTAGCCAGAATAGCTGGATGGCATTGAGTCACATATTCTCAAAAGAAAGGCCTCCACTCAAGTACTCCCTCAACGCAAGAATACTTTCTTCTATTAAATTGGCATTCTATGATGCTCCCCTTCCCGACACAACCGCTGAAGACAAAGCGGGTGAATAAGCAAATGTGGTGAAGAAAGCTGATGGTGCCCGCCTATCAAAAGATATAGCATCTGGGGTCTTAAAAGCTTGAAGGTAAACAAGCAGCCATCTAGCTCAGAAGCAACAAAGCCCACATGGAACAACATATCAACCTGTGTGATCACGAGGTGTTGAACGGATCACTGAAGACAAATGGGTGCATAAGCAAATGTGACGAAGAAAGCTGATGGTGCCCGGCTATCAAAAAGTATAGCATCTGGGGTCTTAAAGGCTTGAAGGTAATCAAGCGGCCATCAAGCTCAGAATCAACAAAGCCCACATGGAAGAAGCACACCAGCCTATGCAACCACGAGGTGTCGAAGGGATCAGGTATAAGGCATCATCAGAACAAAAAACCTTACCCTAGTGAATGATGGGGGGAGTGCTGAGTGGAGATCCAAAGCCCATTAGTAGGCCACTGGAGATCCCCTTGCAGAGGGGTCTCGGGGAGGAGATGAGCCAGTCAGGGTGTGATGTAACAACGATGAGAAATACAACTTTCCTCTAGTTCCTAAATGTTTCCTCCCCGCTCCCACTACCATGACTCGAATTCGACCTTGCAAGTGTAGCTAGACCAGAGGATGTACACTGGTACAGATAGGAACTAAAAATACAGGGAATCCAGGGTGGATGATCCCTACAGGACCAGTGGTGTGAGTGGCGAAACAGGGAGGGTAAAGGGAGAGTGGGTAGGAAAGAGGGAACCGATTACAAGGAACTATGTGACCTCCTCCCTGGGGGACAGACAACCAAAAAGTGGGTGAAGGGAGACATCGGACATGGCAAGATATGACAAAATACCAATTTATAAACTCTCAAGGGCTCATGAGGGAGGGGGAGCGAGGAGGGAGGGGAAAAATGAGGACCTAATGTTGGGGGTTTAAGTGGAGAGAAAATATTTTGAGAATGATGTACAAATGCGCTTTACACAATGTGTGTATGGATTGCGATAACAGTTGTATGAGCCCCTAATAAAATGTGTTTTTTTTTTTAAAAAGATTTGATTACTCAATTTGACTTCAAGGTTCACAGGTAACATCAGATTCAGTGATAAGAGATGGAAAACATTCACCCTAAAATCAGAAACGAGAATGATACACACCAAATTGAAAACTTTAGAGCATCAAAGGATACCAAGAGAATGAAGAGATAGTTTCCAAAATAGAGAATATTTACAAATCCCATCTGATAGAAGTTTAATATCCAGACTATATAAAGAAGTAGAAGTCAACAACAACTGCCCAAATCAAACCATGCAAAGGACTTAAATAGACCTTTCCTCCCCAGAGAAATATAAACGGCCAGTCATCACATTCAGTGTGTTCAATGCCATTAGTTAGTCATTAACCAGTTGCCGTTGTCAACTCCAGCGGCACAGCCTCATGTGTATGAGAACACAGAGTAGAAGCTCTGAATGGATTGCCAGACCTTTCTTCTGAGGACTCAAGCTTACGAGCTTTTGGTCAGTAGTAAAGTATACAAGCTTTTTATACCATCTAGGCGACTCCCATTGGTTATTAGAAAGAGACACATCAAAAACACAGCGAGATATACCGTACTATACCTACTGGGATGAGTGTAATTAAAAACAAAACCCCAAAATACAGTCTCCCAACTTCCCCAACACAACAGAAAAGAGCAAGAATGTGGAGAATTTGGAACACGTGTCCACTGTTGATGGGAATATAGAATGGTGTGCTACTGTGCAGTGCAGTTTGCTGGTTCTGCAAAAAGCTAAATATTGAATAAGGTGACCAGATTTGAACATTGGTAAAGCGGGACACCATTGATAAAACTCATATCCTGGTGAACTAGCCACATGGCAGCTGAAAACCGTATACCCTAGCTTGTCGTGCCTTCTTTTCAAAAATTGGGAATTTTGTAAAAATGCCACGGGACGAGGGAAAAATTGTTAAAAATTGGGGCTGTCCCACCAAAAGCAGGACGTCTGGTCACCTTATTATAGAACTACCCTATGACTCAGCAATTTCACTCATAGGTATATACTGAACATTTACTGAGCACATCCTGTACATTCTACAATTTGTACACATTTTGCTTTATCACATTTACATCTCATTTGCAATCCCCTCAACATTGTTTACCCCACCTTTCTGCACTTCCCATTTCCATCCCTCCTCCTTCCCTAGCTCTTCAGAACTTTGTCCGTGGGTAAATGCTGCCCTTTGGGTCTGAAATGGTTGGTTATCCTAAGGTGTGTGTACCTCACTAGTTACTACTGTTTCTCTTGTGGACCTATTTATTGTTTGTCTGAAAACTGGGTCACAGAGGTGAGATCAATTCTAGACCCGAGGGGTCTAGACTTGGAGCTTCCTTCCCAGTCTCATTAAAGTATGATTTGGAACTGTTATGCCAACTGATATTGGTGTCCTCCAAGACTACTAGTGGCCCTGGGTCCTCCAGACCCAGTTTCTCATTCCCTCAAAATGTTTGGCCATACCTAAGAAGTTTCCATAACTTTGCCCTT
>NW_022111379.1:13111273-13112523 GCF_000313985.2 Echinops telfairi
TAAAAATATTCACTATACCCAAAACTTTAAATAAATTTTACCTTTAGGAGATATGACTGTATTGTGACTTGGCGTCTTAATGACACACCAGTATACCATTGCTCATTTAATAGAACTCTTCTATGTATATAATTAAGAAGTCAGACTATACAGTTATACTTTATTTTTATGTGATAACAATATCGAGCTATATCGGAAGATCCATGATGCAGGGGCTATGGTTTACTTGAGAATTTCAAATCTTATGCACTGAAGCTTGATAATGTGTGGAGGACAAACCGTTTGGTTAGAAAATTAGGTTGCTGCAATGTAACGACTCCGAGAATTTTGCTGAAGTTCGGTTTTGATAAGTTCAAATCTTGAGGTGATATTGTATGTGGGCACCACAGTGGCCAACTCTTACTACTAATCCTAAACACCAATTTCAGAATGACAGTTTTGGAGAAATATTTTTTGAAATTTGATATGGAGGATTTTTTCCCCCCTCTAACCATCTTTAGGCCTTCGAGAAGGTATGTCTATGTCCTGTATAACCAATGGCAGTGGTGGAAACAGAAAACCAAGTCACATCAACTCTGTCTCAATCGCAAGTAAAGAAACATTTTCATCTGCTGCTAAAAGGTACCTATTTTGGTGAGATTTAACAAAAGCTTAATTGCAAAATTGTATACAATAGTGAATCTGTCTACTTTTGGAAAGACTATGAAATAGAGCTATATGGAATCCAAACTATTCTGACCTTTGAGTTAAAAAAGAAATCTAATGGAGAGATATCCAACCTAAATTCTTTGCATTTGTAATCGTTGTCTTTTATCAGGTAGTGTGAGGAAGCTCATGGTTCTGACTGGAAAAAGGAAAGTTATTTCATTTCTTGGTTTTGTTTCATTTTTTCTTTTTAACAATCATTTACTAATGAACTGTAAGCCTTATATTTAATGAAATTATGTAAGTCAATTTTCAATCCCACATTGTATAGTTAATATTGTATTTTAACCCTTTCATGACTAATTTTCCATGATGACTTTTTGGTTGATATTATGTGTATTCATAATGAAATGTATGCTGATTCCTGGAACATTTTTGAAGCTTTGTTAGGAAATACAGATTTTGTTACATATTATATGGGACACAAATGTCCCTCTGGACTTTGCAACACCTTTTAGGTCCCTTGACAGGTACAGACAATTTAGTGCAATATTTGTACAAAGATGGAATCTCCACGAGAAAGGCAACTTCTAAATCATATACCT
>NW_022111379.1:13113068-13144693 GCF_000313985.2 Echinops telfairi
ACAATCTGTAACCATTACACCATCAGGGCTCCCTTGCAAACACACAGGAACCTGGAAGTAAACTTACATGCTATATTGTTATTAGGTGTCGCTGAGTACACTCTGACTTACAGCTACAACTCATAGCTACAGCAAAACCGAACATCTAGTCCTGCCCTGTGCTCGTAGTTCTTGCTGTGCTTTAGCCCACTGTTGCGGTCAGTCATCCCACCTCAGAGAGGGTCTTCAGCTTTTTTATTGATCTTCTATTTCATCAAACTTGATGGCTTGTTCCAGGGACTGGCACCTCCTGATAACGTGTCCAAAGTACATGCGACAAAAATGTCTCCACCCTTGCTTCTAAAGAGCAACCTGGCAGTACTTCCCTTCATGACAGCTTCATTCCTGTGGAAGCCCATGGTACTTTCAGTGTTCTTCACTAGCACCATAATTTGAATGCATCAACTTTTCTACAGTTTTCACATGCCTATTACCAAACTCATTGCCATCAGGTCAATTCTGACTCATAGCGACCCTACAGAACAAAATAGGCCTGCCCCTTTGGATTTCGCAGGCAGAAAACCTCACCTTTGTCCTCTTTAAGAGAGAAGAGGACAGACTGATGGGTTCAAACCACTGACCTTGCAATTAGCAGCCCATTGCATGACCCATTATATCAACAGAGCTCCTTTCACATGCACATGAGTCAATTGAAAATACCGTGACTTGGATCAAGCACACCTTTGTCCTCAAAGTGATAGATTTTCTTTTTAATACTCTAAAAAGGCCTTGTGCAGCAGATTTGCCCAATGCAACACATCGTTTGATTTCCTGACTGCTGCCTACGTGAGCATTGATTGTGGATCCAAGCAAAATGAAATCCTTGACAACTTCGGACTTTTCTTCAGTTATAATTTTGTCTGTTGGTCCAGTTGTGAGGATTTGGGTTTTTTTTACATTGAGTTGTCATCCATATTAAAGGCTGTTCTTCATTCGTCAGCAATTGCTTCCTTCACTTTCACATTCAAGGTTGGGTCACTTGCATTTTGCAGGTTGTTAATAAGTCTCTCTACAGTTCTGATGCCACGTTCTTCTTCATATAGCCCAGCTTCTCGGCTTATCTCCTCAGCATATCGATTGAATAAGTACAATGAAGGGATACATCTCTGACACACACACTTTCTGATTTCAGATTATGCAGCATTTTCTTATTCTGTCTGAATGACTGCCCTTTGGTTCATGTACAAGTTCCACACAAGCACAAAAAAGTGTTTCGAAATTTTCATTCTGTGCGTTGTAATCCATGGTTTGTTACAGTCCACACAGTCATATGCCTTTGCATGGTTAATACAACACAAGTAAACACCTTTCTGATTAGCTTTACCTTCAGTCAAGATCCCTGTTGATTTAGTGCTGCAAGTGCTTTTAGATTAGATTCAGAAAAATTTCTCTTGCAGGTCATGTGAATACTATTGTTGGACAATTTCTGCATTCTATGTAACCTTTCTTGGGAATGGGCACAAATATAGGTCAATTCCAGTCACTTAGCCAGGTAGCGCTCTTCCAGTTTGCTTTCAGCAGATGAGGGGGTGCCTGTTGAAACATTTCAATTGGTATTCCAACAACTTCTGGAGCCCTGTTTTCTTTATTGCCTTCAGTACCGTCGGTTCTTATTCATAAGCTACCTGTAGAAAAAAATGGTTGAATGTCAACCAGTTCTTTCTAGTGCAGTGACGGTGCATTTCTTTAATCTTCTTTTGGTGATCCTTCCATCACTCAATTTTTTACCCATAAATATCAAAATAAATCAAACCTACCATATTGGAGTTGATTCCAATTCATAGCGACCGTACAGGGTAGATTAGAATTACTCCCTAGAGCAGTGGTTCTCAACCTGTGAGTTGTGACCCTAATGGCCCTTTCACAGGGCTCGCCTGATTCATGACAGTAGCAAAATTACAGTGATGAAGTAGCAACGAAAATAATTTTATGGCTGGGGGCCTCGCCACAACATGAGGAACTGTATGAAAGGGTCGTGGCATTAGAAAGGTTGAGAACCACTGCCCTAGAGTTTCCAAGACTATACATTTTTACAGAAACAGAAAGCCGCATATTTCTCCTGTGGAGCGGCTAGTGGGGTCAAATGACTTACTTTGCTTTTAGCAGCCCAACTCCTAATCCAGGTTTTGTTTTTTAAGTATAAGATAGGGTGAGTATTTTCTTTACTTTCAGCTTTCTGCTCCAAGTCTGCAGATTTCATTGTAATACTGTACTCTGCCTTTCCCAGCTTTCCTTTGAAGTCAGACCTGTGAGCAAAAAGTGCCAGACGGGAACAAAGTTCTTAAAGCTCACACTCTAGGATAGCGGTCATCCATTCCCTCTAGAGGACACCACCTCGTAGAAGCAGTGACTTGCAGCACAGGCCCCTTTCTCTGACTTCAAACAGTCGTTCAGGCCCGTCATTGTGGCCTCACACTGCCAGTGGAAAGCAGTTGTCTGAGAAAGCCCATGGAGGAAAATGCAGGTGGGCATGGCATGTCCTGCAGTTCAGGAGAAGATTAAAATGGGAAGTAGAATGTCTTTTTTATAACATTTACAGAGATTAAAGGGAGATAAGTTATTATTATAATGTTTTTATCCTTTAGAAGTTATAAAGTCAAAGCATAACTCAAAACTTTATAGTGTTGTGTTAAGCTTATATTTTGTATCAGGAGCCCTGGTGGCATAGAGTTAACATGTTGGCCTACTAACTGCAAGGTTGGCAGTTCAAAACCACCAGTCACTCTGAGGGAGGAAGATGGGCTGCTGTCCCATAAAGAGTTAATAGTCTCGTAAACTCACCAAGGCAGTTCTACCATACTCTATAATAGAGTTGCTATGAGTTGGCATTAACTCGATGTCAGTGAATTGCAAATATTTGTATTTGGGTGTAGTGGGCAGGGAGACAGTTAAAATGTTGTAATCTAAAAGTTTCATAAATGTCAGATTATATCCTCTGCTCTTCTTATGAAATAATTGGTCTGTTGCACTGGGGGTGTAGTGTTTAGGGTCTGGGCTGCCAACTGTAAGGTCAGCTATTTGAAACTGTTGAGAGTTACAGTCTCAGAAACTCACGGGGGCAGTTCTACCCGGTGCTGTAGGATGGCTGGGAGTCGGAATTGACTCGACCCAGTGAGCTTGGTTTGTTTTTATTGCTTGATTAAAATTGTTAATAGAATTTTCCCTTGTTGTGTAATTCCTAGGAGATCATTCCATAAAGAGCTTAGACAGCTTAGTCAACTACGTAATATTACAATTGCTTTCTTCAAACAATGAAGAAAAACCTTAAGTAATAGAGTAATATCTGATGGTATTGGATTATATCTATAATCTATACTATAGATATTATATCTAATAATGTCTAACTGTTGGAAAAGTTACCTCAGTAAACAAATGCCTGTGACTGAACTATATTCTTCAGTGTGATTTTAAGTGTTTAATCAAACAGTTGGCTACAGGAATGGTGAAGAAATGATAAGATCTTTAGATATTCTAAAACTCTGTTCCAGGATTTAATTGTTGAAGTCATTGTCATTACATTTTAATATACCTCATTTTGTTTTACCCCATAATGGTTGAGATCCAGTTCGTTTTAATGATCAGTATTGTACAAAATCTGAGACTGGCACACACACATTATCAGGGAACTCTGTTACTCTGTGATGTAGATACTATTCTCTGCTTTAAAAATAATCCAAGAAAAAAATCCCTTTTAATTATATTGTACTCACATGAGACCTAGTGATATATGAATTCTGGATGATTGGAATGCCAGTAAGAAAAACTAACTTCAAAGGTTTTTTGCAGTTTGTTTGTTTTTAACTTCAGAGTTAATCTGAATTTGAAGATAGAATTGTATTCTTATTGTATACTTTGAATTAACTTGAGCCTGAAATAATCTAGGACCAGTCTGAAGTTATAAGATGTGAGAACCAAAACAGATTAAGAAATATCGCACTCAAACTTGCATTGTAATATTTTTAGCCATTATGATGGAATGGTCTCTCAGGCACAGAACAGTTGTGAGAATGGCGCAGGACTGTGCAGTGTTTTGTTCTGTTAGGAATAGGGTCGCTATAGGTTGGAGCCAACTTGATCACACCTAACAACAACAATAATGAAATGGTTAAATTGTATTTAACCATGGGTGTTTATTAAAATTGTTCTGCACACACATCCTTATATATAATGAATTTCATGATCATGTTTTTTAAATGCCCTTTGAATGAAGTATAAACAATTGTTATTTTTCTACATTTCAGTGCTTGAATTTAATGGGTCCTATCTGCTTTGTAATATTGTCAGGATTACTTGTATGGTTGAGATTTTTAGCCAATGTGATTGGGAATGGCTGCTAATTTATTTTTTCATGTGTCAAACTGTAAAATCATAAAAATTAATATCTTTAAACTTAGAATATACTCATGTCAGTTTAGTTTGTCAACTAAAAAAACCCTCAAGCCTCTACCCTTTTCTTTCTAAAATAAAATTTGATCAGATTCCTTGTTCAGTGTCTTAGATCAAATATCTTTATAAATCACTTAAAATTATTTATTTTTTATAACAGAAATTTAAGACTTGTAAAACAATGAGTTAGAAATATTTTTCTATTTTTGTCTCTCGACATTGTATAATTAAGTTACCCAACCTAGATTTGATGACAATTTTTTTTTAGGAATTCATTTCTATGGATTATTATTTTTATCTCTGTTTTGTCTAGTTCCCTTTTACTAAGCTAAATTTCACAATTGCAGTTAACTACAATTGGACATGAACAGGGTTGAGGGCAAGGTAGCTGACTTGGTAAGTCACCTGGCTGGAGTAAACGACTACAAGAGAAATAGGAGACTTCACTAGGGACTAACCCACTACATTTGAACATGTGCTGGGCCTTGAGCATTAGTCAGTATGCTTTGCAAAGGAAATGGTAAAAGTGTCACGAATCCTCTGGAAATTGTGGTCAATTAAGAGAGCTGCTATTTCCCACGATCTGCTAAGAAGGCCATTTTTGTCTAGAGAGGTAGGTTTCCTCAAACATTTTCTTAAAGCTTCTTCATGAAAATTTTAATAGTTTTCCAGAATTTCCAAAGAAATTTATTTTTATTTTTGAATGAATTCTATGAGCTGTATTTCTTAAAGTTTTGAATTCTATAGTAATCATTTTCCCATCATTTGATTTGTGTTTTCACTTGCTTAAATATGTGTTGTTCCATGTTATACTTTATTTTGCAGTGGTACAGAAAAAAAGAAAGAAAAACCACAAGGAAAGAGAGAAAAAAGAGAGGAATCTCATTCTAATGATCAAAGTCCACAAATTCGAGCATCACCTTCTCCCCAGCCCTCCTCACAGCCTCTCCAAACACAGAAAAAAACTCAAGAAAGCAAGAATCCTACTCCCACCAAAAGGTTTTAACTGTCCTTGACTACAGAGCTAGAGAATGGTTGTAATGATACCTACATTTTATGACTTGCAAAAATCTTAGCTATGCAAGAATTATGAGAGAGAAGCCGAGTGACTTTTAGTCTCCCTTTTTGTTGAGACATTCTATTTGTTAGCACATTTGGAAATGAAGATTACTGTATCTTCAAAATTTCTTAGTTAAAACCTTAAGAAAATGAATAAATGTGCTATAAACTTAATCTGATGAAAGGCAGGCCAAAAAGCGTGCTCTAAAACCACAATAGAATATTTTCATAATGCATAAAATTATAGATTATATTTTTAAATGATGAGTAAATTTTTAGCCATGGATGCAAAATTGCCATGTCTAATTATCTTCACCATGATTTGGCATCATTACAACCTTCAACTCGCAAGGGCTCTTACCAACAAATGGCTCTTCATTGTGGCTGCATCTCAGTTTCAAGTTTGGGTTTTGGGAGAATAAGTTCTTGCTTGAATAGAGAAATTATCTATTTCACCTGATCTTTTCTGTGCTAAAGGCTTGCTTGAGGGCTTTTCTCTGTCTGTAATAATTAATACTCGAAAGTTAAGAGAAGGGGAGAAGGGCGAAATGTCTTAACTTTGCGTGGTTCGCAACTGTGAATCTAAACCTGCATGCTGGGAGTTCAGATGCTGTTGGGTTCTGTGGAGGAGCAACACCAGCAAGACTACATGTAGAAATATATGGAGAGAAATTTACTTTAAGGAAATAACTCAATTTTAGAGTTGGCAAGTCCCAGATCAGTAAGTCAGGCAGCAAGCTGGAGACCTGCTGAGTATTGCTGATGTGGCGATTTCAACGCCTGTGTAGATCACGTGGCAGACCGGACTTTTTACAGGTCAGGTGACAAGCTGCAAGAATATAATTTATATTTTGGAGGTAGATCATATCCCTAAGGAAACCACTATTTCACCTGATGATTTATCACATCAGATCCCATGTAATATGATTACATTGTATTATGGAATAGCAGCCAGTTCAGCATGTGCCCAAACAATAGCCTGGCCAGGTTAACCATCAGAAATGCTATCTTGTGTTCATATATTTAGACCAATATTATGAAATTTGACAGTTTTAGAAATGCTTATTTGACCTTTATAATCAGTTATAGATACAGGTATATTTTATCATATTTTGTAAATCTTAAGAAAATATTAAGCGATTCAAGAACTGGCCAAGATTTTGATAAAATAAATTACAGTAACCCTTAAAACATTTATAAGATCTTTTTATTGACCTCTGATGGAAATTTGGGAAACAAAATACTTTTCACTTGATTAATGCATGTTTAACCTTTATAAAATGCTTTCTTTGTCTCTGTGTCTCACACAGATACGTTCACTGTCGAAATCATTTGTAATTCTTCTGCCTGGTCTCATTTGGAAGTTTTGTTTTGTTTGTACTAATGTGACACAAAAATGTTGCGTGGATAAAAGATGGTATTTTATAATAATCTTAAGTTTATGATTTGACTAGCTATTGTCCTTGCCCCAGGGTCTTTTTTTCAGCTGGAAATGCGCTTGCCATTCTAAATTGCTCTTTGGATTTACTGTTGCATGAAGCACTACAGACTGGATGAGTTGTAGGGTAGTTAACAATGCGGCCAAAAATGGTTTATTAATTTAAAAAATTCAGACAACGTGTGGACTAAAGATATTTTAGTCTTTACATCTTACTTCTGACATGGGTAAAATTATATCTAATGATGTAGACACAAGTTTTATTTTTAATCCTACAATTAAAATTCATAATTTATGCCATATATAATAAGATGGAGGCCTAGTAATTCAATGACTTTGATAAAGCAGTTTTCCTGTAACTAAAAATTATGAAAAATATCAATATCCAAAGATGAAGCAATGACCAATCTGTTTTGCAAAACAAAAAGTGTATATACATTTTTACTGCATAATACTTACCCTAGTGATTATTTTTAATAATCGTGAGAACTAGAAATCAGATTTTGTAATTTGGTAATTGTCTTGTTAAATGCCTTCACTCATCCAGGCAGGACCTTTCAACTAATTTTTTCTTCTCTTACATAGCTTTAAGGAAATGTTAAGTGCTGCTTTTGTATTATATTTAGACTGTTCCATTAATATGTCGTTGCTATTCATAGACTTTTCCTCTGAGAAATTAAGGTTTCTTTTATCATACAATGACAGCCACCAGCTAAAAATCCTTAATTCATGAGAAAATTCAAATGACATTTTAATTAAGTTATTAAGGGTAGCTTAGGCATCATAATCAGCATCAGAACACAAAAATCAATTGCGTTTTTAGGTACTGGAATAGAATAACGAATAGGAAATTAAGAAAACAGTTCTATTTATTGTAACATTTTAATATCTAAAATAAACTTACCAAAGGATGTGAAAGACTTGCACACTAAAAAGTATAAAACATTGCTGAAAGAACAAAGCAATAAACCAAACCCACTGCCATGGAGATATTTCTGACTCATGGCAACCCTGTAAGACAGAGTAGAATTATTCCTTAGGATTTCTAAGGCTGTAAATCTTTACCAGCGCTAACTGCCTCATCTTTCTCCCACGAAGTAATTGATAGATTAGAACTGTAAACCTTTTGCTTAGCACGTTTATGCTTAATCCACCACATCACCAAGGTTCCTAACAAAACTTTAAAAGGCCAGAATTAATGGAAAGATGCTCATGTTCATGATTTGGGAAACTTACCGTGTCAAGATGACTTAAGATGTCAATACTACCCAAAACAATCCATAAATTCCATGTAACCGCTATCAAAATTCCAACAGAACTCTAACCGAAAGAGAAAAGCCAAGCCTTAGGAGTTTCCATTCTCAGTAGACCCACATTAGCCAAAACAAACTTGAGAAATAACAGAATTGAAGAATCTTACTTTCTGATTCAACATGACTACAAAGTCTCACTAGTACAAGTGGGGTGGTTCTGCATTAAAAGATAGACCTGTTGATCAGTGGGATAGAACTGAGCCGCGTAACATCTTTATACCATAGGGCTCACTGGTTTTCAATAAGGGGACCAAAAGACTTAAATAGGTATTTCTCCCCCTCCAAAAATATGTAAATGGCCAATAAATATGTGAAAAATTACTCAAGATCATTCGTCATTGAGGAAAAGCAAGCCAAAACCAATAGATATTACTACTTCACACTCACTAGGATAGCTTTTATCCAACAGTAAACCAAAAACCAGAAAATGACCAATGTTGAAAAATTGGAACACTCATGCATTGCTAGCGGCAATGTAAAACAGTACAACCACTTTGGAAAATTTGTTGATTTCTCAAAAACTGAAGCCTCAAATAGTGAATGAGAGAGTAATCCCCCCCCCTGGTTTTATACATACCCCACAAAAATGGAAAGCTGAGACTAGACAAATAATGGTTGGCTTGTGTTCTACACCATTATTCACAGTAGACAAAAAGTGGAAGGGTAAACCAAATGGTGGCCTATGCATACAGTAGAATACTTATAAGCCATATAAAGAGATGAGGTTCTAATATATGCTATAAAATGGATCCATCTTGAAAAATAGTATGGTGAATTAACTAAGTCAAACACAAAAGCACAAATACTTTTATTTCACTTGTATGAAATATCTACAGTAGACAAATTCATTGAAACAAAAAATAGATCAGCAGTCACCAGGGTTGGAGTAAAGGGAACTAAAAAGTTACTACTTTATATTAGGGCACAAAATGTTTATTTGGGGTGATTTAAAAGTTTTGGAAGTAGAACTGAAGATTACATGCCATTGAGAATGTATTTACTGCCATTAAAGAATACATTTGAAAATGATTAAAATAGCTAACTTTATTGTACACACATATTCAACCACAATAAACCCCCCCACACACACACGCCTTAGCGCCCCACCCCACTACTCCCCACAATAATTTCTTAAAATCAATATCAAAGATAGTAAAACTCAGGCAAGTATGACAAGTACTCTGCATTCTCAGTTTTATCTGAAATTTAATCATTCTATGCTCATCTTTGCGTGTATTATTACATGCCTGGTTTGGATCTTTTTGGAAATTTATTATAATCTATATATTTTTTCTTTTTAGTATTCTAATAAAATTGTATCTTCTACTAATGTTCTTCTACTCAAATAATAAAGCTCAGTAACCCATGAGATATGAGCCTTATTCAAAAGATTTTTCTGTGCTTTTACTGCTTAAATGATGTTGAGGGGGATGCTTTTAAAATATATTTTTTAACAGTATATTCTTAGTTGAGAACAGCAAGAGACTTTTAAATACTGATGCCTTGATTTTACTTAGAGAGATCTGTCTGGGTGTATCCTAGGCATTGAAGCTATTGCAATTTCTTCTGGTGATTTTAATGTCAGCCAGTTAAGAATATAAAATAATTGTATTGTTTGCATTTCTTTTTTTAGGCATAAAGATGCCATCATCCAAGGTAAATAATGATTTTTTTAAAGAATTTATCTTGTCTAGATCTATTTAATTTATGCTGATAATTTATATTGTTGACTTATTTTACTTCAGTGGACTTTATTAGCTCATAGTAATCAAGGGGATGTGCATTACTAGAGTTAATTTTTAAAATGCCCAGTTTTTATTGTAAGTTATATCATTTTTGTCTCAACCAGCAAAAATGTCAACCCGCGAAAAAAACAGCCAAGGTAAGAATAAGCTACGCAGTTGGTTGCCTTCTAAGTTAACTCCTTCCTGGATCTCTTACTTGGCTTTTCATTACTTATATACTGCCTGACTTTTCTCTTAATATAGGAAATGTCATGGTAATTTGAACTATTGAATTTGACTATCTCAAAACATAACCTATTTTCTGTAAGATCGGGGGATTCATGATGGATAGTGAAAATGTAATATTGCAAAGAGGTTTCTAATACTAAAGGGATTTTTCTTCCTTTGAAAAAAAATTTATTTAGAAAAGCCATTTAAAAGATTGTTAAATTTTAACTCAATTTCCTGGCTTGCCAACTTCATCGCAAATAATCACCCATTTCTTGGAACTAAGACTAAAAAATGTATTTAGTCTAGCAAATCCATTTCCTGTTAAATTTTTCTTTTATATTAATGGTAATTTCTGGCTACTTGCTGTTGTTGGCTTGTTCTGACCAAAAAAGGAGAACATACTTTGTATGTATATGTATTTCATTTAATTAAAACATAGGTAAGTTTTACATATCAGTTTTACAGTCTTCTCAGATTGCCTGCAAATTTATTGCAGCCTGCTTTTCTAAATGAAAGCATGTCTTTTCTGTGCATGCTTTTCGCGGCTCATTTCTGTATGTCGTGGTTATCTTTATTTCCTGGTCTTTTACGTTACCCAACTGCAATGTGGTGAAAAGCTTTGTTAGAAATCTCATCTTAATTTCTATGGTGGTTTATTTCCTTTGGTCCTTAGAATAGGAAAAATATTTATTTATTCTCTTCGCTGGACTATTTTTAGCATAGAAATTGTAAACAAAGTTGAGTTTAGCTGGTATTCTTCCTTAGTTAGACTTTCTACCTTCATAAATGGAGGAATTAAATTTTTCTTAAAGAGACCATCACATAATGGAAAGAAAAGTGGATGCTGAGTGTTTAGTATGTGCTTCTGACTCTGCGTGATAGCCTAGTGACCCAGGCCAAGTGACAAAGCCTCAGTCGTTTTCTAAGCTGAGAATGACAGCTACAACGCTTACTTCACATGGCCACTGAAAGATGAAATAGTAAATGAGAAAGGATCTGAAAACTAGAAAGCACCTTACCAGTGTATCTATTAAAAGTGTTATTACACTTTTTTTTGTTTTTAATTTAAGAGCTCAACTGTTATAAAATCCTTATAAGGTGAATAAAAAAAGGCTACTTGCCTTTCTCTTGTTGCGGTCATTTCTTTACAAAGAAAGAAGTGCTCAGGATTGGTCTGTAAAATAAATGAATGGTTGGTGTTGGTGACACAGTTTTGAAAATCCTTCAGGTAAACAAGTAGGTAAGTGTTTTAAAAGGAAGAGATTGTTTAACCGAAGCATCACTCGCCAGGTTTTACCGGTGACTGGGAAGAAGGAACAAATGAAGGACTGGAAAAGACGTAGGAAAATACATTTTATTTCAAGAGTTTTCACTTCAAATGATTACCCCCGAGGTTAGACTTTGAGAGCATTAAATATTGATTGCATGAACATTTGTTTTGGAATCTGAGTCTCTCACTTAGCCACTTGAATCAGCTCTACCGGAGAATAGACTTGTCTGCTGGAGTCTATATGCAAGGCGCCCTCTTGTGCTTCAGTCTTTCCTGTGTTCTGGCGTGACTGAGATTGTGGCTGGGCCTCGATGGAAAGACTTGGATGGGCTCTAGATGCTTAAGCCCATAGAAACAGGACTGGCTCCTTGGTCAATTGTTGGGAGATGGGCTTGAGCAACTAGGTAAGCAGCGTGTAGTGAAATAGAGAGCGTTTGAGGAGGTGTGGATGTGTGGAAAAGAATGGGAGTTTGTTTTGGAACAGGTTGCACCTGCATTGTCAGTAGAGTTGTATAGCATACAGATATATCTGGTATAAATGTGCAAACTCACAAATTTTGGAGTTGGGACACTGGTTTCATGATTTACTATATAACCTTGAACAAGTTTTTTCTTACCTGTTATGAAGATAATAGTGCTGGATTTCAAAAGATTATTGTAAAGATTAAAGGTAATATTACATTGTCTTAACATACTATCTAATATATAGTACCAAATAAATTTTTGTTGTTAATATATTATTGGGCTGGCTATAAAACCCTGCAGTTACATGTGTTTAGAGATGAAAAGGATGTCATTATATAGATGTTATTCATATAAAAATTTTATATCTATTTTTCATATTTCATAAATATTTCATATTTAGACATGCAATGTAAAGTGAATACCAAAATATAAAATAGATCTAAAAATTTTTATTATCTAAATAACATCTTATTCTTTAGATATTGATTACATATTTTCTGTCAATTTGAACAGCCTTTTAAAAATACAACTAATTTCTTTAACTTTTGCCATTGTCAACTCTGAGTTGTTCCAAGACATCTGCTTTGACTTGGGGCGTGGGGAAAGCCTGCTAAGATTTGGTATATGTAGGTGAGGGGTAGCAGAGAAAGCTTTACCTAAAAGGCTTGTGCCCTGAGGCATAGCACAGTAGGTGAAAAAGCTAGGGGACTGCTTATTCTGCTTGTGATTTAGGTAAAGGAGGGAAATGCTGGTAAGAACAATCGGAAGTGGAATGGCATGTATACAGGACAATCTCTGAGACAAGACATCACTCAAAGGGCTCTTCCTGCCTGACTCGGGTCTTTAACCCAAACCTCTCAGGCCTGGGCCTTTTCGTCAATACTCTTGTCCCTGGTTCTGCTAAATTGTACTTTATCCCAGCCAAAATGAAGATGTAGCACGAAGATGTAGCACATCAAGTTAAAAATTTGAATGTATTTTCTTGTAGGAAGAGTTATTGTTAGATGTACCAGTTGGTCCAAATACAATACTATTCATTTGGGAGGAGATTGATGAAATGTGTTATAGAGTTATAAGCATGTTTTTAAAATCACCTACAGGAGAAAATATATAGCAATCTGTCAAATTTTGCAATTAATCAGTACCTCCTTTAAGCCTATCTGTCTAATAGGTATCTAGTGTATTACATTTAAAAAATAAGAGGTAATGTACCACGTATCTATGATTTCTAGAGCAGGACCTAAATGTCCGAGAATAAATATGTACTGTTTTTTCAGGCTTGAATAATCTTACATCTTTTCGTTCTTGTAGCATCTCAGACTTACATTTTAAAATTAGTACATAATCAGCTGTCTGGTCATGTTGAGAACCTGAGTGACTCAGATCCCTACAGGAGGGAAATCTGCTTACCTGAGGCGAAGGAAACACAATCACTAAAGCACACTCTTCCTTCCTCCTATAGTGCTGCTTCACTGCTCTCTAGTAGATTCATTCTTGGTGAGCTACAAACCAGTGCAGCGATATTTTAAGTGTATGAATGTATTCAGATGTTATAATATTTAGGAAATTGAGAAATAATTGACTAATTCGTGTAGCTGCCTACCTACCTGCGTGACAAAAGACTTCATATGAATTTAAAAATCCTTTGAAAATGCAAGACTGCTTAAAATCTCAGAAATTTGTTGTAGCCAAAGAGCTCAAGTAATGTTAAAATAAGTAGCGGGAAGCTTATCAAACTGGATTTGGGTGAGGGACGCCTTGAATAATCTTGTCATTCTAACAGTTATTACATTCTAACAGTTCTAATATGTTTCTTTATTGTCCTTGATCAGATAACACACTGTAAAGATTCATTCCTTTAACATATTTATTGAGTGTTTATTTTATCAGGCCCTGCCCTAGATACTTGGGGATACAACAGGTAAATAAAACAATGTCTGAGCTGTGAGGAATTCATATCCTAATCCCAGAAGAAATAGATAAAAAGTAGTTAATATGTCAGGAGGGTGATGCATACTTTGAAAATATAAGAGAAGGAAAGAATTGATTTTCTTAATATATGTAAGCTAGGGAAGACATTTCTAATATGGTGACGTTGAGTTAGTTGGCTAAAGAAAATGAGTGAACTAAGTGCATAGCTGGGAAAAGAAACTTCAAGAACAGAGAACATTGCAAAATCTGTAAGGTAGGAGCTCGCTAACTTTATTAAAGAACAGTAAGGTGGTATACCACTTTGTATTTATTAGACATTACAGTTATAAAATACAGGTTTTGGTCTGAGCTGTAGAAGTTGCGTTACACATCTCACTTAGAGCAGGGAAGCAGAGTGGTACAGTGCAACAAATAAGACTAGCGGGTCTGAATGACCCGGACCATACAAGGTAAAACAATAAAAGATCGCTTCCTGTACTAGCTAACATTATGCGATGAGTGTAGTTGGGGAGGAACAAATTTCCATTTGCCAAATGAAATCTATGTTTTGTGAAAAAAAGAAGATCTTGTTCTCCTGATAATACAATGTCCCCTGTGTCTTTGAGATCTTGGATCTGTTTCCTTGTATGTAAATGTGGTTAATTTAGACATTTCTATGACTTGAGGGCACCTAGCAACAATAACAATAGAATTGCTTCAATAACTTTGTGAAAGTTCTTTCGTACAGAAAATAGAAAGTGGGGGACAACGCTCTTACCCACCTCCACAAGCTTCACTCCTCTGCCCATTAACTGCCTTCGGGTCAGATAGTGGCTTTTCTGTCTGCAAACCTGACCACACCTGGTGTACACAGAGCTTTGTATCTGAAGGAATCGCTAAAAAATGACCTCTAAAAATATAAAATGTGGAAACGAAGCAAAAATCCTTCAATCACACAACAATTGCATTCTTGTTATTTTAGAGAGGATCAGGCATTTGCAATTCTAGAATTTGGGAATAAAGATACTAGCTTTAAGTCTGTTACAGTTTAGATAAAAGGGTAGGAAACCAAATTCTGTATTTCCAAGGAATACTCACCATTTTGTTTTAAAATTTAGACACCGGCCAATTGTAAATGAGTTCTATAAACATTACATGGATCCTTAGGTCTGAACTATGCCCAAGCATTTCTTCTGTTTTAAAAGGAGACTTGCTCCTCTACTTTACCCATCAAAAACAGAGCTTTCCTGTAGTGCAGATGTTTTTTTAAGCCCTATGAAGTAAAGATCTGGTTTCTTAATGCTGTAGTTGGTGATAGCCATCCTCTGGATTAAAAATATATTTAAAGGCCGTGCTTTTTTTAAAAAAAATGTATCACAACTTCTAAGAAGTTGGCATCCTCGTTCCACATTTTCAGCTGAGGGGGGGTGGTAAAAAACATGAATTGCTTCTTCCAGGCACGGAGAATATAACCTTTTATAAGAGAAACTATAAACTAGTCAAGCATTACACATTTTAAACTAGAAAATGAAACTAACCAGAAAATGCATATTTTTTAAGCATACAAGTTAACAGATATTTTGGTTACAATTGGTTGTATTGATATTACAGTTATAGTTACAAATCGAAAATGACCATAAGACTTCATGTTGCATTGTTAGCTGGGTTGATGATGATTGCTTTCCTGAAGCGTTACATTTATAAAATACAGGTTTGAAAATACTTTGAAAACAATTCTGAAATGTGTGTAGGCTTAACTAGAAAGAAGCGTGCTTTTTGATTCATGACATATGCCAAGGTTGCATGGAGGAAGCATGTTAAATTACATGCCACATCCCTGAACTCAACTCATAAGTAGTTACAAGAAACAAAATACTGTATTGATTGCTGTGTTCTCTCAAGTTACTTTCAGCCCCTGAACCCTGTATGCTAGTGTAGCAGGTCACCAGGTCCTTCTCCAGTGGAACCACTAGTGGGTTCCAACCACCAAAACTTTTTGGTTAGCAGCTGAGCATTATGAACCATTGTGTCACCAAGGTCCGTGTTGTGTTGATATTTTTCTTTTAAAGTGTTATAAACTTTTTAGTTTAAAGATCGTGAAATAATTCTTTGTAAAAATGAATGGAAGTAATGCATATTTACCAGATCTTCACATTTTGCTTGATTTAATTTCAGATGTTTTAAAAGTGAAAATGTCAAAATTGAAGCCTGTCCTTAACTATTCTAGGCTATCTGCCCCAAAAAACTACATGTTTTTTTTCAAAGCTATGTATTTAAATTTTTTTACAAAACAACCTTATCACTTTCGAAGTACTCTCCATTATACTTAATACATTTGTCAAATCTGCTAGAAACATTTTTAGAAGCATTCTTAGAAACATTTTTCAAACTTATTGGTTTGGATAACTAACAGCACCTCCCTTGTTTTATTCATCTCTGCCATCAAATTGCTGTCCTTTCATATTCCTTTGGATTCATGGAAACAAAAAAAAGTGTCCCCGTTCATTCAAATAAATGAAATCACACGGATCGAGGTCAGTTGATCTAGTTGCATGGGGCTAGAGAGGCATGCTGTTTTTTGCCAAAAACTGGTGCACTGAGATGGCTTTGTGAGCAAGTGCATTGTAGTGGTGGCAAAACCAGTCCCCCACCTGCCACCAGTCAAGCCTTTTTTATCCCATGCTGTCACGTGATTTTTTTTTTTTTCAGAACCTCTAAATGGAAAGCTAAATTAACAATCTGACCTGGTGGAACAAACTGCAAAGGCACTGCCCTTCTCACATCAAAAAACCAAAAGGGGGCATCATGTTGATCTTTGATTTTACTTGACGGGCTTTTTTGGGCAAGGTGACGATGGTGCCTTCAACTGCATTGATTGATGCTTCGTTTCAGGGTTGTAAGAACAGCACCATGTCTTGTCACCAGTAATGATGGAAAAATGTCAGGGTCACTTCAGAGCTGTTCTTTCAAAGCACTATGTTTCCACTCAACACTCTTTTTGCTAGTCAGTCCGAACCCAAGGCACAAATTTCCCAGCGACCCTTCTCATTCCCAAATCTTCTGTTAAAATTCTCTTAACTGAGTTCCAAGATAGTCCAGATGACTTGCCCATCTCTTCAGTAATCCTTTGTCAATCTTCTAGCACAAGTGCACGTATTTTGTCAACATTTTTGTCTGTTGAGGAAAGTGACAGATGTCCAGAATGATGTTTGCCATCAATCAACATTTCACCTTTTTGAAAGGAGAAAACCACTATACACTTGAGTTTTTCCCATAGTGCTGTCCTTGTAAGCTGTGTTCAACATCACAACAGTTTCTCTGGCATTTTTTCCAAGTATGAAACAACATTTCACAGCCCCGTGCTTAAATCAGCCATCACAAAAAACTAGATTCAACTAAAACTTTTTTTGAAAAAATTCACTGTGACCAGAGAGAACCTTCCCAGGTGAAATCATTGGGTGCACTAACTCAGTGAGTTAGTGAGCACTAACTAGATGCTCGCCTAGTGGGAAAAATGTGTCCTATGAAAGTGCTGCCCAGTGTATTAATTCGTGCATAATAATGAATAATAAACCCTAGACATGGTTAGCGTTTTGAAACCACCAGCTGCTTTTCAGGAAGGAGATGAGGCTTTCGGGCATCAATAAGAGTTATAGTCTCTGAAACCCACAGGGCAGTTATTCCCTGCCCCTGTCATGTAGGGTCGCTCTGAGTTGAATAATGGACCCAATGGCCGTGAGTTGAGACAGGGCTTAGGAGTCCTGGTGGCATAGTGAATTACATGTTGACTCTTAACTGCAGAGTCAAAGTTTGAATCCAGCAGCCGCTCTGGGAGAAGGGAAGTTTTCTACCACCATGAAGATTTTATTTACAGCCTCAGAAACCCGGAAAGGCAGTTCTACTCTGTCCTATACGGTTGCTGTGAGTTGGAACTGGCTTGATGGCAGTTAGTTTGGGTTTAGTTGAGACAGGGCTTTAAGTCATCACAAATCCTCAAAAGGAAGTATTTGTTGAGGGCATCCTTTGGACCTGTACAGTGTGCTGTCTTACTTAATTGATCATAGTCCTGAGCAGTAAGTAGTAGTAGCATATATGTATTAGGAAAGTGTAACCAGAGTCACGTCACATCTACAGTGCCTGGATTATGGACTGGGACATATATACCACCAGTTTATAGGCGAGGAAAGCATTTTCATTCCAACGTGTATTACTGTTCTTTATCATATTTTAACAGCCAGTGCTTGTGTTGCCTGACAGGTGATGAAAGTATAAGTACAATATTCAGAGGTTTCTATTAGCAAATGAGATTTTTCCCCCTTTAATTATATCTTTAACTCTTTACTCTGTTTGGACATCCAGCTCTTTTAAAATGACGATAAGAGGCATCTTTTCTTCTGAAAAATACTAGCAGGAAATTTAATGTGCTAACAAATGGTAATATATGTGAGGGTGCTATATATACACACGTTTGTGTGTGTTTGTGAATGAGAAGGACAAACAGATGAAGAGTAATTGTGGAAGGCGAATAATTGCAGCTAGCAGTGTTTTACTAATCATCAAAGTGTAGCTCTGCTAAAAATCATCAGGAAGCAGAGCCCACTCTCAGGTCTAGGAGTAATAAAGACACATCACGTGGTGTTAGGACCAGAGTGTAGGAGGTCTTCGCCTGTACTTAGATCCGTCCCGTGGCCGAGCACACTGTGAGTAACAATAATAAAAATAACTTGACCTTCTCACCCATAACAAGCACAACAAATCTGACTCTGGAGAAATAGTTGCAGACATTTAGCAAGTAATTTTCTTTATCTTCCTTCCCCTTCTATGGTTCGTATTATATAAACTATGAATAGTACTTGTCTCCATAAGTAGCTTAGCTCATTATTAGAGATCTGGTGGTGTAGTGAACTGCTAATTACAAGGTCAGTGGTTTGAAACCATCCGCTGCTCGGCAGGAGAAAGATGAGGCTTTCTGCTCCTGTCAAGAGTTACAGTCTTAGAAGCCCGCTCTATAGGGTTGTCATGAGTCAGAATTGGCTCGATGGCAGTGAGCTTGGGTTTTTGGTGTGACAGCTCTCTGTGAGCGTCTGGTTAATTACAGTACCCACATTTTCAGTTTGGTTCTCATGCAGCAGTTTTCATCTACTGCCAGACAAGTTGCTAAATGCCACCTCTTTTTTCTGCTTTTGTAACTCAGTCCCTTCCTTCATGTTTATGGTCTCTTGGAACCATTCCATAATCACTGGCAGCATTTATTCAACTTACATGCATGTAGGACATTGAGGTGCTAGGAAGTGGGGGGGGTGTTCAAAAAAATTAAATTTCATAAGCTGTCCATTCTATTTAGTTAAGTGAAGTGCTGTTTATGTTTGTAAACAATGTTCAAAAATATTGATTGGATTCTGGACTATTTGAGCATTTTCCGTTTTTGGTCTAGTGTCTTATAAGCAACTGATGTTTTTTTTTTAATCAATAAAAGACATTTTGAAAGTTATGCCGCTAATTAGATAACTGTTTTCTAGCATTGTCTCCAGAGGATTAGTAAAATTGAATTGTGTAAACTCAAGGCTGATGGTAGGCACTATTATTTAAAATAAGAAAGGAAGAAAGAAAGAAATTGTCTTTATCTCCTAGCTCTGCTCACCAGCTGCCTAGAAAAGTTAGTCCCTCTAGTTTGCTTTCCCTGCCCTAACTTACAAAGTTGGTTAACCTCTTTCTTGTGGCATATTCTTGGATAAACATATCTGTGGTGTGTCATCGACCACCAGTAGGTTAGCCACTTTGTAGGTTGCACGTGGTTCTTGCCAGCCCAGGTAATAATCTTTTGCTTTTCAACTACCGGGAAGTAATATTCTTTTGCATTTTTCTACCACAACCTTCCTAGCTGTCTTATAGAAGTATGTCAGTTTATACAGATTAATTTACAATTTAATTACAAAAGTAGCTATCATTTAAGAAAATTTATTTTCCTATGATGTTTAGACTTGGTTTTTAACAATATCAATTTTTTTACATGCTGTGTGATGTATGACAGAAATCAATGGTGTGTACTCTTAAGTGTAAACTGAAGTAACTATCTATGTCTTATTTTTATTATGTCTTATTAAGGAACCACTTTTCTTCTGGTTGTTCGGAAAATGCATGTGGCTTAAATTCTGTCTTCTATTTCAACAGAAGGAGAGTATATTAAAATGTTTATGAGAGGACGGCCAATCACAATGTTCATTCCTTCTGATGTTGACAATTATGATGACATCAGAACAGAGCAGCCTCCTGAGAAACTCAAACTGGAGTGGGTGTATCCTTTACTACTTCGACTGTGTGTGTTTTGTCTCTAGGTTAAAAAGAAAATCGTTTACCTAACCTCTTAGAAAAATTTTCTTTGTTTAGTATACTTCTTTTGGTATGAACATAGCATAACCGGATACATTATAAAGAATAATTGCAGAGTAAAGAGGAGTCGTCCTCTCATCCTTTCTCGTGTGTATTGTTTGTTAGCACTTGGAACACAGCTGTTGGAAGGACTGTCTTTGGCTAACAAGCAGTATCCCATGCACGTCATGCTGGACTGGCAGAGTGGTGGGAAAGGCAGTGCAGCAGAATTAGGAGACCAGTGTTTGCGTCAGGGCTCTGTCACTTCTCCCTGATAGGCCTTACTTTCTTCACTTATAACAAAAAAATATATATATATATATGTATATGTAAGAATTTAAAGGGCATTAAAAAAATTAAAAGGGCATTTTGTGAACTGAAAGGATGTAAATTTTTTTTTTTGAGTGAAAAATTAAAAAGGCTTGTTCTAATCATGAAATACAAAAATAACTACTAATAGACTCTTTGCCAGCCTTTCATGAGCATACTTGTGTTTTCATGCCCAAACCTTGCTTGTGAGTAACTCAAGTTTGTACTTAATTTATGCTGTTTGTAAGCCTGAAAGCATTATAGGGATAATTTTGGCATGAAATTGCCGGTCAGCAGTGTTACCAAAGATTCTACAAACTTAGCTTTAAGAGTCTTACTTACCTTAGAACCTCAGGGGACAGATTAAGCACAAGGAAGCCAGCTACTAGTTAGAGCTCTGCTGTCTTCCTCCGCTGTTCTGCGTTGCCTCTCTCCACCTTCAACTGTTCCCCTCTGTGGGCAGACGCCAGATTGGGAAGACTACCCATTTCTTTAATTCTGCGATTCCTTTGGGCTTTCTGCTGATCAAAGCTCTTTGGCTATCTCTCTTTCATCATTCTGATCCATCGTAACTGTCATTTTCTCAGATAGGCCTTCGTTGGAGAATCCTTTCTCTCTCTGCATCAAGATCCAGCCCCTCCTTTCATGCTTTCTTCTAGTATCCTGTTATTTTCCATTGCAGTGATGTAGCTGATTGGATTTCTGTCTTCCCTTAGCTCTAGGGAGAGGGGATGCACATTTATTTTGTTCGCCACTGTATGTTCACTGTAACATGTTAAAAAATCAGAATGTGTTTTTCTAATGTGGAGAAATGAAGATTTAAACTTATTAAAAGACAGTGCTGCACGAGATTATGGCATGAATTTTTTAACCTTGCTCTGTCTTTTCCACTATATTTTCCTGATTTGCTTTCAAGTGCCCTTGAAAAAATGTCAAATTAACACCTTGAACATGATGTTTTATGAAAAACCTTGACTTTTTTCTTTTAAGATACGGTTATAGAGGAAAGGACTGTCGAGCTAATGTTTACCTTCTCCCTACCGGGGAAGTCGTTTATTTCATAGCATCAGTAGTAGTACTATTTAATTATGAGGAGAGAACCCAACGACACTACCTGGGGCATAAAGACTGCGTGAAGTGGTTGGTATCAATTTAACCTTGGCTTTACTTTGTTCTTTGATGCTTTCTTTGTTGGCGTCTTGTTTTTAAGATTTCAGTTTTACCAGAAATCCCCGTGAAGAGGTCAGAGTTTAAAAGTAATACTGGGAACCCTATAGGGGTCCATGGTGGTTCAGTGGTAGAATTCTTGACACCCAGGCAAGATACCCTGGTTGAATTCCCAGCCAGCACAGCCACCACTTGTCTGTCAGGGGAGGCTTGCTTGTTGCAGGATTGGGCAGGAGTTTACTGTCTTGCACATGGGCTCGCTAAGGTGGTGGCCGACTCGGTGGCATCTAACACGGAGCGTTGTGTCGGATATAGCTTAAAGGAAAAAGGAGTTAAAGAAACAAGAAAATCCCTCTGTTATAAATGTAGATTGTGACGACTTCTGTTTTTTTCTGATCCGTTTTGTTTCCTGGAAGGGGGGAGGGATAGTGGGGGAATGGGGGTATCATAGCAAATACATGTGGGGCACAATGAACTTTGGGTTTCGGGGATTTTTGTTTGATTATTTGGGGGTATATTGGTAGAGTTTTGTATTTGTTCTGAGGAAGAAAATATGGTTGATTAAAGGTCATACTATTTCATAGAATACCAAACTATAAAAATGTGAGATTTCCTTTCAAGTGCTTAGGCATGCTAAAAATTATACACACACACACACACACACTTTTGTTACTGTTTATTTGAATTCACTCATTTACTGCTTAATGTATTTTCCAACATTTAAAGGCTTCTCTGAGTAGCTGTTAAGATAATTTATGAGGGCAAGTCAAGAAGTATTACTGCTAGGTTTCAGTTCATCTATACACGAATTTCTTCCAAACAAAATAAGATTAAGCATGTTTCTGTGATAGGTGGATGGCTACCTACAACACGCTTGTCTTAGTCTGTCGTTGGGTGTCTTTGGAGTTGGTGGTGGGAATAGGTGGTGGGGAATAATCAAAACAGTTCATTCCAAGGCCAAATAAATTCAAGGCAGAGGTTAGCTCAAAAGTTTACGGGGATTTTTTTTTAAGACTCCAAAGGGTAATTTTGATAGATTTTCTCCAAGTATACAGGGAGATTGTGTGAGAGTTTATTATGAAGAAGTTCTAAGAAAATGGAAAACTGCATTGGTCACAAAAGTTGGGCCCAGTGATTTTCTGCATAATGACAATGCACCTGCTCATTCTTGGATGGTAGCAAGGCTGTCCTAGGAGAGAATTCCTTTGGGAAATCTTACCCTTCCATAACCTTGCCCTTGCCCTTGCCCCTTCAGACTTCTTTTTGTTACCCAAACTCAAAGGAACACAGTTTCAGTTTGATAATAAACTGCCATTTTGATATGTTGTAGATTACAGAGCACAGAATTCTTCAGGGAAGGCTCAGAGGTGGAAACACTGACTTCAGAAGGGTATAGACTTAGTTGGGGAGGTAGTGAGCAACAGCTTCACTGTTGATATGCTTCTTTAGTAAAGTATCTGTGACTTGTTAACAATACCTTTTTGTATATTCTTATGTAGACATTGATAAACTTCTAGTGGATATTGCCTTACATACTTAGAAAATTATATATGTTCATTTATTATAACATTGTGATGGTAAATAATGGAAGCAGTCCAAAATGTTGCAGTTGAGGACTAGTTAGTACTATACTCATGCGTTACTGTACAGCCTGTACAGTATAAAAAGGAACAAGGAAGCTCTTTTAAGTGTTTATATGAAAGATCCCTAAGATATACTGACTCTTAATAAAAATAGTAAAGGACAAGAATATTCAATAGCCTTATCATTTGTATAAAATTAAAATACAGATTATATATTTATCCTGTCTTCATCTATAAATGTTTTATTGAATGATTAATTAAAAATAAGTATAGTGATGACTTGTTTGGCGAGGGCGAAGGGGCATAGTAGAAAGACAAATGGACTCTATAACAAGTGGCTACTTAAACATAGTATTCCATTAGTTTGTGTGTATAAGCTTAACATAGAAAAGTGTAGTGAAAGCTTAGGAAAGAAATTCAATTGATGGTGTTTGGTATGTGGTTAAATTACTAAGCAAAATAAAACAAAACTTATGAAAATGAGATTTTTTTATATTTGTACAAAGATTTCTCGTATTTCACAGATTTTCTGTATTTTAAGTTATTATTAATACTGCTTTTTAGCCTTGCTATTCATCCTGACAAGATTAGGATTGCAACTGGACAAATAGCTGGAGTGGATAAAGACGGAAGGGTGAGTTATGCATTCCTCACCTACTGGAGTTGTTTTCTATTTTAACCACAATTCTTTTATTTTATTCTTTTAAAATTTAACTGCTAAAGAATTTCTAATAATGGGGGGAGGGTAGAGACAAGTTACAAGATAGGGGCATTTCTAGACAAAATTTAAAAGAATCATACTATGTAATTTTTCCCCCCAAAAGATGGAAACATTGCTTCAGAAGTACATAGACTTGAAGAAGATGTTGAGGAACAATAGCTTCACGTTTTGATATTTTTCTTCAATAAAAATTTCTATGATTTTTGTAGCAATTCATTTTCCCATGTCCTCAGTTAGATATTATTGCTAAACTTGCTCTATGTACAATAAAATTCCATTTGTGATGAGCTAAAAAGAAATATCAGTTACTATTCAACTTCACTTATTTTGCTTATAACAAGTCCCTTCTCTAAAGATCAGCAGTAAATTAAAAAAATTTTAAAAAGATCAGCAGTAAATATTAGTCATGAATGGCCTATTGGGATTGTGTGGTGATTCTCATGGTTTCAAATGTCTCTTTCCCCAAGAAAGACGGAGATGCTAAAGAGCAGGCTACCCAGAGCAAGTCTACCTCTGTCGTTAATAGCTGTGTAACTTGAGGGAAGTTACTTAACTCCTTCTGTCTCAGTTTCCTCTCTACTGCATGGGAATTGTAGTAGTACCTAGTTTATTGGGTTTTTATGAGGATTGATTGAGTTAATACATGTGAAGCCCTTAGAATAATGTATGACATATATAACACAGATTTGAATTATTTGCTGCTACGATGATTAGCGCTGTTATTTTCTCATTTTTATAGTTTGAAAAGAAATTATGTGCACAGAATCCTTTTGGAGCATGTTTAAAATAGTAGTGACTTCTGTCGCACATGTATACTCATACCCTTTTACTTTATAGAAGTCAGCCAATTCTGTATGGTGGTAACTTGTGTGCATCTACCTCAGAGCCACATAGGAGTCCCTGATGCCACAACTGGTTAAGCATGTGACTACTGTACTTGCTAATGGAAAGATTGGTGGTGTGAGCCTACCCAGACACAATTGGAAGAAAGCCCTTGGCCTTGCAGTCTGCTCTTATGGGGGACAGTTTGACTCTGTAGACAGAGGGAGGCAGTGAGTCAAAATGGACTCCATAGCTATTTTTTTTCCCCAAGTACCGTTTAATCCTGCTATTTTGTGTTTCTCCTTTTGTTTTTACAGCCTCTGCAACCCCATGTTAGAGTGTGGGATTCTGTTACTCTGTCCACACTGCAAGTTCTTGGTCTTGGAACTTTTGAGCGGGGAGTAGGATGCCTGAGCTTCTCAAAAGCAGTGAGTAACATTTAAAAAAAAAAAAAAATAAGCTCAACAAAGAAACAGAAAAGTTAAACTCAGTTTTATATCCATAGACAATTGTAACTGAATTTGAAAAGAAAATGTTAGCTCTTACTTAACCCTGGCCAGCATGTTAACCTAACTGCTAAAGTACTTTTGCTTAGAGATGATGCAAGATGTTATGCTTAACCACACTGAGCACTGTTCTGCCCTGGATTCCGATTCCGATGTACTAGCAGGAAATCGTACGTATTAAAGGAATGCATACACCACATAGTCCAGTTTCAAACAACCTTTTGCTTTGCTTACGTTAAAAACCTATTTTATTTAGAAAATTTGCAGACCTGAAAGTTGGCCAGTTTTGCACCAGCGTTCGTTTTTCTTAGTGTCATGTTAGAGCAAAGGAAACAATCATCTTTGAATTTGCTAAAATCATGAATTAATCTCTATGGGTTTAAAATTCAGCGTCAAATTTCAAATGTGAATAGCCCTCCAAATCCTATTGAGCCTCATTTGTGCTTTGAATATACTTATGCACTCAAATTATTTATTCAGTTTCTCTCTGTCAGCAACTATAACCTGCGTTATGGGAATTTGCTTGAAGATAAGGACAAGGAAGGGATGCTTAAAGTAGAATGATTGTGTCCATTTAGGAATTTTGCTCCCTTGAAGGTCTTTAATATTAAGGACCGAAGGAGTCAGAGATGAGGAGAAAGGCACTTAGAAAAGCATGTAAAAGGACAGAAACAGCAGTAATATTTTACTACTTCTGTTTTGAAAAATCTGTAATAGCACCAGTTATTGATACTATTGTTAACACTGTTCGGACTATTTAGGACTGCTTCATTTTACTCTTGCTAGTTGGGTTCAGGGTTCCAGTGCCGGCTAGTGGGAAGTTCAAAAGAGGAAGTAAGCTCTGCTGTTCCTGTTACCACTGACTCCTCACCCCAGTATCGCTCTCCCAAAGGCAGCAAATGGCACGCAGTACAAAGGATATCAGAAAGTAAAATTTTGTAATATCACAGTTTTTTTTTCTTAAACTAGGAGATTTATATGCTAGGACAGAATTTAATATGTTCTTACCTTGTTTATTCAGGCTAACATAGACCAAGTATATGGTGGGAAACTGAAATCGGCAAACTTCAGATTAATTTTAGATTGTTCCATCAAACTACCAAAATTTGCTCAGGAATAAAATGATAAAATTAGGTACATTTCTTACCACCTATATCAAGTTAAAATAACTTGAGTAAAGATAGCAAGAACGAAACATAAAAGGCAGCAAGAACTAGGAATACTTAAAATGGGTTATTTACCATCTTTGAGTTACAGGACTTCCTAGATGGCAAGAAGAAACAAACCTAGGAAAAACATTTTAAATATATTAAAAAATGTTTAAGACTCTTATTAATGCTTCTGAAGAAAATACAGCTTTAATAAATGGTATTCTCTTATTTGAGTCCCAATGTTAAAAGATTTTTTATTATCTTAGTCTTGACCATTTTAATATATATTTATTTCTTTGAATAGCAGTCTTGACTTGGATTTTTTTTTTTAACTTGGAATTTTAAAATGCCTCAAATTGACTTTTCTTCAGGACTCAGGTGTTTATTTAAGTGTTATTGATGACTCCAATGAACATATGCTTACTGTATGGGACTTGCAGAAAAAATCAAAAGTAGCAGAAATAAAGGTAAATAATGTTGGGTGTTTTTTTTTTTAAATTTAATACTAACTTACACATTGCTGTAGTGCACACACAATCAGTTCAGGCAATGTCTGACCATATACATGCTTGTGCTCACAACCTTGTAAATCCTATTGTATTAAAAATTCAAGGTACAAAAAAATTTTCATAATAACAAATAGGTGCTACTTTTTTACGTGTCAAACCATTATTACTGTATTATGATGTTAAAGACTTTATATCTAGAAGTGTTTCATATTTTTATGCATAGAAAGGCATACTCGGTAGCATAGGTGAAGACAAATATTTGACTAACATTAGATATGACCCATACCTGGCTGTCCAGACTTATATACAAATTCAACTTAAAGACAGGTTTAGAAATAGAACTTGTTCATAATCTGGGGTCTTCCTGCATATAATATGGTGTTCCTACAGTATCCAAATCATGTAACATCCTGTGTCGTAGAATGTATTGTGGACATTAAATGATGTGTGGATTATTTTGTTTTGTGGGTCCCAGAACTGTGTTGTATGTTATTAAGTTGTAGGATGTGCAGGAGCACATCCACACTCATGCTATACCTTGGATTTATTAACTTGTTAATAAATGGTGTTAACATCACAGATGCAACTTGAAGCAGTTTCTGATACATTGTGCTACAGGGGTGCTCAAGTAGATGGCTGTCTAATCTCAAAATTAAGACTGGAAACTGTACTTGGCTAATTTAATGTGTTATTTAAGTCAGTCTTTGAGGTTCTGAAAATCTAGAGGGAAAAATGTCTAAACTTAAGGACTAGGGCTGCTGTAACCAGCATATATAATTGGTAAGGTTTTTGGTCTTAATGATAATTTTGGAATTATTGTATAGAACCCTACAGCATTTATAATTGCTTTACACAAAACCAAGCTTGTTGCCATTGCGTCGAATCGGAATAGTGCTAATCACTGAGTGTGTCAGGCAGGAACTCCAACTGCCAAAAGAAGAGTGAGGGCTCACTGCAGCTGCGTCCAGATGGGTCAGAAGCGGTGGTCTACCTCTCTCTGACAAGCCTTCATAGGGATTCAAAATGACACTGTGCTAAAATAAACCTATGATATATTTGCCGTGCTCTTAAATATCACAGTCCTCTCCAACCACCCTCTTAGCAGTTGTATTTTGTGTTGCTTCAAGCTTTCCTACTGCTGGTTGTGAAAGGGTTGCTTTTTTTTTTTTTAATCATTTTATTGGGGTCTCTTGCAGCTCTTGTTGTCAAGCAAATTTGTGCATATATTGCCATCATCATTTTCAAATCACTTTCTGTTTGAGCCATTGATATCAGCTCCTCATTTTCCTCCTCCCTCATGAATCCTTGATATATATATATTTTTTTTTTCTTGTCTTATACCGACTGCTGTCTCCCTTTACCCACTTTTCTGTTGTTTGTCACCCTGGGAAGAGGTTATATGTAGATCATTGTAATCCGTTCCTTGTTTCTCCCCCCACCTTCCCCTTCCCCTCCTGGTATCGCTACTCTCATTATTGGTCCTGATGGGTTTATCTGTCCTGAATTCCCTGTGTTGCAAGCTCTCAATTATACCTGTGTACATGCTCTGGTCTAGCTGGATTTGTAAGGTAGAATTAGGTTCAAGATAGTTGTGGGGGAGGAAGCACTAAAGAACTAAAGGAAAGTTGTATGTTTCATCAATGCTATACTGCACACTGACTGGCTTGTCTCTTCCTTGTGACTGTTCCATAAGGGGATGTCCAATTGTCTACAGATGGGCTTTTGTGTCTCCACTCCACTCTCTTCCCTCATTCACATTGATGTGATTTTTTTTGTTCTGGGTCTTTGATACTTGATCCCATCGACACCTCATGATCACACAGGCTGGTGTGTTTCTTCCATGTGGACTTTGTTGTTTCTCAGCTAGATGGCTGCTTGTTTATCTTTAAGACCCCAGAAGCTGTATCTTTTGATAGCCAGGCACCATCATCTTTCTTCACCACATTTGCTTATGCAACCAATTTTGTCTACAGCAATCTTGTCGGGAAGGTGAACATCACAGAATGCTGGGTTATCAGAACAAAGCGTTCTTGCATTGAGGGAGGACTTGAGTAGAGGTCCAATGCCCATCTGCTGCCTTAATACTTAATATATAATTATATGTACATAGATCTATTTCCCTATTGTTATATATAAATATGTTTACATATGTACATGCCTGTATTTAGAGCTCCATAAATGTCCTTTGTCCCCTAGTTCTTTTCTCTATTTCCTTTTACTTTCCTCTTGTCCCACTATACATTCAGCCTTCATTTAGGTTTCAGTAATTCCTCTTGGCTACATTGCCCTTGATTAAGCCCTACCAGGCATCCCATGCCCTCCTTGCCATTGATTTTAGATCACTTGTTGTTCCCTTGTCCCTGGGATTATCAACACCCACTTTGAGAAAGTGTTACTTTTTGAGTTTTCATGTATAAGATAATCTTTGAAAGGAATACATTTGATTATGCTTTAAATTAATGTAAAATGCCATAAAATCACAAACTTTAGAAAAAATCAATTAAGATAGATTTCTGTCGACCATCATTCAAAGTAATTTAGCATTGAAACATTGGAAAGTTGGCAAGTGAAATGTAGAGGCCATGATTTTTTGCAGTAAAAGCTACCATATAAAGTCTTGTGTTTGTCTTGTCTGGTTACTCTTTGAGCTCCTTTCCTGACCTTAAATATTTCTCAGGGTCTGTCCCAGCACTTGCACTGCTCTTGTATGCTGCTTCCGTGGGTTAGTTACTGTCTTCCTGTAGCATCCCACATCAGTTATAGCCCAGGTTGCTCAGATTTAGGATTTTATAAGGTGATTGGTAAAAATACGCCATTCAAAAAGAAAGGAATGTTCCATGAACTTTTGGAAGCCCCTTTTTATTTCTAATGGCCTTTTTAGACATCTGTAATAGAATGTCCTGCCCCACAAGTGAGAATCAGTGTGTCTAAACCGAATTGTCTTCCTTGTTCCCAAGCCAATTTGTCCTTTCAGTCAAAGACATCACATCTACCTAATTGTCAAGTAAGAAACGTGACGATCACTCATGGCTGCTTTCCCCTCGCTTTTCATTTCTAGTCAGTCAATGAGTCCTTTCAAATCTGTATCATGAATGCCAGTATTAGAATGATTGCCATTACAAGAGGGTGTACAACAACTTAAAGTCACCGGATCCAGATAGAATGTATTGATTTGTGATGTTTATGGAAGAAGAGAAAGCCTCTAGAATGGCACGGGCAGAGTTTGGGGGCTAGCTCACTGGCGTCTCAGCCTTTCTTCACATTTTCAGTGAATTGTGATGGCGTAGTTACATACTGATGAAATGGCATGGGGCCACGTGTGACCACTTCCAGTAGAATTAGGGGGCTCTCTCCTTCAGTCACAAGGGTTTGGTGGTAATATAGACAGTCTCTTTCCTTGCTAAGTCACAGGATTTAATGGGGTTCGTGTATAAGTTTTTAATTTATGTAAGTTTAAAATTTAGTAAGACAACTTCAAAACCTTATTGACAGAAATTAAAGAAGACTTTTTTAAAATGGAGGGATATATCATACGATGTTATAGAAGACTCTATTCTAAAGATATTACTTCTATGCATATTGATATATACATTCAAAAGTCAGAATCCCAGCATGTTTTTTATAGAAGATCACAAACTGAATTTATAAAAAGGATGAGAATAATCAATACAATCTAAAAGATTAAACTTGGAGTACATAAGCTATGAAATATCAAAACCTGTTATGCCGTTACAGGCTTTAAGTCATTGTGGTATTGGTGCAAAGATAGGCAAGTTGCCCAGCCGTGGATGGGAATACAGAAACATGCCTACAAAGCAGTCACTTGATCTATGACAAAGGGTGCACTGTAGTGGCAATGAGGAAAGCATAATGTTTTTAGTGGATTGTGATGAATAGTGATGAACGGCATATGGAGGCTGACTTCCCGCTTCACTAGGAAAATAGACTTCAATTCTAAGCCAGCCAAGACTCACACCCCCATGCCTTCACCCTCTACCCTACACTCATCCTATTCTGATGCCATCGTCCTGCCCACAACACTCGCCCTTTTTGCTTGGTTTGATCATTTGTCTCATTGGTCACACAGAACTCAAAGATAACACTCACATTATAGGATTTATTAGTGAAGCTAACAGGTTACAAAATGTAAAGGATAGAGTTCTTTTGTCTGTATAGCCTCTCTGTGCCATGTTGGCAAAATGGCTATCTCTCTGGACCTCAGCCTCCCAACCACATGATCCTTGGGTGTCTTCCTGCCCCAGCAAGTGTTAGGGAGCTTCTTTCTCCCAGATAAAAACGTAAAGGGCACCCCTGTCTGCAAGGCAGCCTCCTGCCCAAAGGCACACAGCTTTTCTCATCGCACGGGTAAGGAGGCCTGCCACTCTACCTGATGCTCTGGGGGCTGCTCCTCCGCTTTGCTTCATGCTCTCAGTGTTGTAGCCTCTGCTGTCTCTGCCCCTGCAGGCAGGAATCTCCCCACAGGCTCCATTAATAACTATTATTTCCTGATGGTAACAGGATTCCTCTTTTCTTGTGTCTGAGATATGGCTCATTGTTATACTGAGAGGAATGACTCCTTAGAGTCCTGTACACCTTATTTGCTGCATGTTTCTATCCAATCATTTGGGGAAGAATTACAAAGATTTTTTTTT
>NW_022111379.1:13145657-13191475 GCF_000313985.2 Echinops telfairi
GGGCATATACGTTGGTATGGCCATTTCCAAAATGGTCTGGTAAATGACCTAGTAAAGCTGAGCACATGCATACACTCTGACCTGCCAGTTCCGCTCCTAGGTATACATACATGCAAATATACAAGTACATGTGCATGTATGTGTTCACCAAAGACTGATGGTAGCACTGTGTATAACAATCAAAAATTAGAAGGAAGGCCTACCAACAAGAGAATGGATGTCAATAATGTGTTTGTACAGAAGAATGCTTTGTAGCAATTAAAATGAGCAAATAATAGCGAGTAGATCTTACAAATGTAAGAACAAGTGTTGAGAAAATAATTCAGACATGAAAGGATATGTTATTCTATGGTCCATTTAAATAAAGCAGTCCCAAGGGATCACTGGTGCTCGAAGTCAGGAGGGTATGTGCAGTGTACTGAAGAGTTAACACATCAGAAACTTGTACTGTAAGAATACAACTGTAACCAAAGTGGCCCAGTTTTGTAGAAAACGTCAGTTTGTATCTTGTGTGTCTTTTCTTTAGCACTACAGGTATGTATACTAGAAATATTTGTAATTCATTTTATGACCCTTGATTATCTCAGTTTAGCATAAGTTCGGTGGTTAAAAGACGTTTATTGCCCAGGTTGAAAACTAAGACTGGATGAAGCGTCACCCTAGAAGAGGCATGGGGACTATTAACACATTGTCTTTACATTTTACTTAGACCTGTGCAGTATAGTAAAATTAAGTTTCATAGTAATCAACATGAGAAGTATGTATCATGTGCAAAAAGATGTTTTACTTTTCTTTCACCTTAGAGCCCGAACTTTAGTAGCAGGCAGAAAAGCATGCAGATTAGATTTCATTCTTTGGGTTCTATTAACATGTTGACACAAAGGGCCCCGAACCTAAATATTAGTACTGAAAAATGTAAAGTTTCAGAAAAGTTGATGGTCAAAGAGAAGAAAATATTAGATCAACCACTTGTGGTGTCACTTTTTTCAATGTAAGAACATCAAATACCTTTTCTTTAGCTTGTTTTGTTTATAAACTACCATGTTGGCTTGTATTGAGGAAATACTTCCATACACATGGGTTCTTTGTAGCCATGTTTAAAATACAGACATTTGTAAATAATCTGCAGGATCTGCAGCTGGCAGCAAACAGCCTTACAGGCATGTAGCTTTCCCTTCTAGTAAGTTTTGAGTACATGGGTTTACCTTCAATTACCAATTTAGTGAGAATTCAATTATGACTTGCTAAAATATTCTTTTAAAAATAAAATCTTCAGTCCAAATAGTTTCAGTGAAAAAACTGTTCTTTTTCGTTTCTTTGTCTCTGTCTTCTTCCTTGTTCACTGAAAATCTTTACATTTTATTTTAAAGAAAGAGGACATAAAATCTCTCACTTTTTTAATGCTTGTCAGAAATATGTATCTCTGCATTACTAATATATTGTTGAACAAACACACGATGGGTCAATAGAAGTAGTACAAGAAGGGCCTTGTAAGACTTTCTCTTTTGTTTTGGGTCAGAGTGACAGCCTTTAAGACACTGTACATTGCACTTGCATTTGATCATTTCAGTATACTTTTTCCTTAATGGATAGGAAATTAAAATAATAACAGTTGTAATTTGTATCCATGTTTTCCTAGTAGAATAATTACAACTGCATATCACGAAAGTGAGATAAAAGCATAAAGACATCAAATTTATGTTATTCAGAAAAATGTAGGTTTTTTTTTTTTTTTAAGGAAAATAGATCCTAAGGGCATTTTCTTTCTTACTTTTTAAAAAATTAATCATTTTATTGGGAGCTCTTACAGATAACAACATTCCTTCGTTCAGTCACATCAAGAAGTAATGTGCAGTTGCTATCACCATCAGCTTCACACCTTTTTCTATCTTCTTAAACTCCTTGACATCAGATCCCCTGTATCCTTCCCCCACCATACCACCCAGGAACCCTTAATACTTTTATTATATATTTTTGTTTGTTTTTGTTTTGCCATATCTTACACAATCCAATATATCCATTCACTTACGATTCTGTTGTGCAATCCCATTGAGTGGGGGTTATGCAGTCATCAGTGTTACTTACCCGCTCCCTATCTCCCCCCATCTTCTTGTACCCTCAGGAAACCATTACTCCTGTTACTGTTTTTGAAGGGTTATCTATCTTGGCTTTCATGTACCAAATCTGACTTATATAAATGTACTTATGGAAATCTAACATGAATAATAAAGTAAAAATGAATAAAAACCATATTAGTAAGGGGAGGAAATATTAAAGAACTAGAGGGTAGTTATGTGGTTCATACTACACTCTGGCTTTATCATCAGTAAGGGTATTTTCTTAAAAACTTTTTTCTGCCTCCGGATGTCAATAGCTAGAATTGCCATTTGGCAGAGAAAATGATCTGTAGTTATTTAAAGTGTTATTTCTGTTTTCACAGACAACAAATGAGGTTGTTTTGGCTGTGGAATTCCATCCAACTGATGCAAATACCATAATAACATGTGGCAAATCTCATATTTTTTTTTGGACCTGGAGTGGCAATTCACTCACAAGAAAACAAGGAATTTTTGGGGTAAGAATCACAATGTTATAACTTCAAGAATGTGAAACTTCAATTTTTTTATCGTTGAGCGGTAAAATCATCACACTAAAAGGGAAAACTAAAACTTTGTTTCATTGTAGAAATATGAAAAACCAAAATTTGTGCAGTGCTTAGCCTTTTTGGGAAATGGAGATGTTCTTACGGGAGACTCAGGTGGAATCATACTTATATGGAGTAAAACTACTGTTGAGCCCACACCTGGCAAGGGGCCTAAAGGTATTGTATGCTCGTATTAAAGTTGTTCCTTCTAATTTCAGAGTGCTACAGTTTCATCTGCGTGGAGTAATACGAGAATGTGAGACTCATCAACATCTAGCATGCCTTTTGATTGTAGGGTTCTTCACAGAGATCTTTATTTTATTTATTATATATTACTTATCTAGTTACTTATTAAGCATAGCCTGTGTCCACACTGAACCAAGTAAGATCTTTCCTTCAGCAAAGTGATCATAATATAATTAAAGAAGATATGGACATATGTTAATTAATGGAGAGGACATCCTGATCTCTAGTTTTTATAAGCTTTAACAGAAGAGATGGCTTTTAAGCTAAGCCATAATGAATGTACAAGACTGCAGTAGATATGGAACTTTGATTCAACTTTTGGGGGAAAAAACAAAAAATAAATGTCATCCGAAATATTAAGAATATATTCGGCATACAAAAATGTTGACAGAAATAAGAGAGGATAGCCTACTTGAGGGAAATACGATTTTTTTTTCATTACAATGTTTTATATCTAAAATTCCTCTTATATATACTAAGCTATTGAAAATTCCCAAAAGGATCAAAGCTAGAACTTTGCTGAGTCATCTGCAAGAATTCTTAAAGCTGAGTGAGGCTGTGGAAGAAAGGAGACCTCCAGGGACTTGGGTCCCTCTGACTGTGACCACGGTGACCAGAAAAGAGCTTAGAAAGAAACGTTAATAGGAGAGAATTCTTTATTTGGAGCCACTGAACAATTGAGTTTCTAGAAGTAAAGTGTTAGGAAGGTCCAGAAAAAGAAGACAAAAGGAAGATCATCAGTTTGGGTAGTTTTTAAATTCAATAGAACATTCAGGCCCGGGGTCAGACAAGGATAGAATGGCCACTTTGAAATGGGGAATTTTGAAACCCAAAATTGAAAAATAGAATGGGAAGCTAAGAGTTGGCAGAGCTAGTCCGTGGTCTTCTCAAGGCTATCTAAACCCTGAAAGTACAATAGGAAGAGCCCATGGAAAGACAAGTAAAAGAGTGAATGAGTTGAGCATCAAAGATAAGGTAGTCCTTGCAAAAAGTAATAGCCTACATTGAATTCTTAGCCTAGAACTTAAGAGGGCTGAGGTACTCTCTTGGTAAAGGCTGAATATCATTGCTCCCAGTAAAAGCAACATCTGTTAAGAAAGATTTATTCTTTATAGAACAATAGTAATACAGAATTGATGCATTCAGATTGTGGTGTTTCAAAAAATAATGTGGACTAATGAAAGAATGAATAATCTTAGTAAAAAAGATATCCAGCACTTACACAGTATGGCCAGCAACATTAGCTAGCACTTGCTCTACTCTCTGTAACGAGGAAATGGCAGACTACAAGAGACTGAACTGTATCTGCCTCTATTTTCAACAGACTCATGTTCAACTTTCACTCACAAAAAAAAAAGCCGAGAAAATGTTATTGATCCTTTTTTTAAAAAAGTTATATAAAATTATAGGGGAAAAAGGAACCCGAACTTTAAACACAGCTGGAACAGTCTGCAGCGGGGAGAAGTGATTTAACTTAGTTGCTTTTCTGTGGATGGTGGTTGTTCGCTAGTCTCACGGTGATGGAGGCTGCAGTTTCTCGAAGGAACTGAGAAGCTGCTGGAGGTTTGGTTCTCCCGGCAGCAGCCTGACACAAACCGAGGGTCTGGGGATCTTCGCACCATCCCGAGATCCGAGTGGGACAGGCTTTTGAAGGATGTGCGATGTTCCGTCACAAGTGTGGCAGAAACTGGCAAGCAGGAAGCTTATGTACTCAGTGAGAGCAGCACGTGTGTCCCCCAGAGACGGTTCATTTTGAAGACGTGGTTCCCCCCTTACTGAAAGCACTGGTTCCCCTGTTGAAGCTTGCTAGGCACTACAGTGGGTTTGACGCCAGTCAAAGCTTCTTTTATTCTCGTAAGAATTTCATGAAGCCTTGTCACCAAGAGTACCCACACCGGAATGTCCAGGAAGAAATAGAGTTTCTTAATGCAATGTTCCCAAATGGAGCAACGTATTGCATGGGATGTATGAATGCTGACTGTTGGTACTTATATACTCTGGATTTCCCAGAGAGCCGAGTCATCAGCCAGCCAGATCAAACCCTGAACATTCTGATGTGTGAGTTTGACCCACCAGTTATGGACCAGTTCTCCATGAAAATGGTTTCCTGCAAAGGATGTCATTCGTGAGAGTGGAATTTGTGACCTGATACCAGGTTATGTCATTGATGCTACACTGTGCAATCCTTGTGGGTATTCAGTGAATGGAATGAAATCGGATGGAACTTATTGGACTATTCACATCACTCCAAAACCGGAATGTTCTTATGTTAGCTTTGAAACAAACTTAAGTCAGACCTATGATGACCTGATCAAGAAAGTTGTGGAAGTCTTCAAGCCAGGAAAATTTGTGACCACCCTGTTTGTAAATCTGAGTTCTAAATGTCGCACCGTGCTTTCTTCACCTCAGAAGATTTAAGGTTTAGACATCTTGATTGCCAGAGTGCTATGTTCAATGATGACAACTTTGTTTTTACCAGTTTGCCAAGGAGCAACAGCAGCAGAGTCGATAAAGAAATATAAAGACAAAATGCAAAGAGAACACACATAGAAGGTGGTGGCTGCTTTCTAGATACTGTCGGGGCCGTGCTTTCCATAGCCACCACCGTGTAGTTGCAGAAAGCCCTAGATGTAAGCATAGGGTTGTCATTTTGAATTGTATGCCTTATTATATCAGTGAGTTAGATGAATGCTCTCTTCTGTGTTTAGGTATTCTTTGCCACTCTTGCTGTGAAATTGAAGTGCATTTGGAAAAAAAATCTTTTACTGTATGAAACTACAATTGTGAGAACAGTTCAATTTGGTTTATGCACAGTATAATATTTCTCCAGGTATCACCCAAAACTCCCCACAGACAAGGCTTTCGTCCTCATTAGGTGTTGGCCTCAGCCAGACCACCTGGGACTGTTGTGTCAATCGCTGCCAGAAGTGCACATCGGGTTACCTCTGTTCTAGAACACTCTCTCTCTGAATGACTGTTACTGAAACCAGTTTCTACTTCATACAGATTTTGTTTTGCAACAGCTACTAAATTTTTCTTTTAAAAAAAAAATAATAAAAAGATAGCCAGAGTGTCCTTTAAAAGTGAGGATGGCAAGACTGTGGCTTGCTTCCTTTGGACATGTCACCAGGAAAGACCAATCCTTAGAAAAGGACGTCAGAGTTGGTCAAGTGGAGGCTTGGTGAAGACCGGGGAAATGCTCAGTGAGGTGGATTGACATGCTCTCAGAAGTGGCACAGGGCTAGTTAATGTTTCGTTCTGATGCGCATATGGTAACCATGAATCGCCTCATGGACATCTAACAACAATTGTTAGACATCACATCATCAGAATCCAGGTGACTTCAGAATTGTTAATAGTTAGGGTTGCGATCTAGCTCCAACCTTTGATATGGCTACTGAAATTGGAATTATGCTAGTAAATGAATAGAAAGCCAACCCAAAAAGCCACTGCCCTTGAGTGGATTCTTATCCATAGTGGCCCTGTGGATAGGAGTTTCCAAGGCTGTAAATAAGTCTTTATGGGAGCAAATAGCTTCATCTTTCTCCAGCCAAACAGCTTGTGGCTTTGAACCCTTAACCTGTTTCTAGTCCAAGATTTACCCAATGGGGCCATTAGGGCACCTTTTATAAAAGGCAAAGACCCACAAATGTGGGGACATTCGTTCCTAATAGGATTAAAATCACCCTTTCAACTCCACTAAGCATATGTCCAAGATCCTTTCATCGCAGATATTGAATCTGCTCTTTTCCCAACAAAGTTAACACTTAGAGGGTTGGTTTTCCCTGGGTGTGCCATGGAGAAGTCCGAGGCAGAGTGGATAGCACGTGCTAGAATGGGAGAGGAGGGGAAAGAAGAACAAACTCAAATGCAGTCTCGATCGTTATCCTTTCTCCCTACGCTCACGTTCCCAGCCTTAGCACCAGACCTTAGTGATCATTCAGTGTATCCTAAATAAAGCGCAGGGGTTTTCTCAGGAATTTCTTCCTGAGGAGGCTCAGCTTCATTCCATACACAGGTCTACCTTGCTTGCCCTTATCTTTGAAAGATGAAAAAATCAGAGGGAGAGCATTGTTAAACCCTCTTTTTCTGTACTTTTTAAGAACAATATAACTTTGGGGGGAATGTCCAGAGTACTGTGATTTTTCTTCAAAGTAGAAGGTTCTTAGAGAAAAAGAGAAGGGGATGATGCAGAACCAACCTGGAGATTGAGCAGCACATTCAAATTGTTTCCAACCCCCCTCACCCTACACACACCCAAATAAGCCCTCCTGTCTGCCTTTGTGGAGTGCCTGCATCAGGCCGTGGAAGTCGCCCTCAGTGATTTACGAGTAAGGAAATCCTGTCCCTTGCCCCAAAGGAAAAGCCTTATTTACATGTCAGACTTCCTCAATAGACTTCCCCGGGATGAGCACAGTGTTTGTTATTTGGTACTGACGGTTTGAAAATTACTTGTTTAACGTGTTATTAAGGAAATGACCTTAGAGATCTCACCTTTGGGTCTTTGTGTAGCACTGTTTTCACTAAAATGTGGAATTTAAATGTAGCATCATAGTTATTTTATGATTGTGTCGATTCTAATACTGAAATTTTTAGGAGCTACACTAGATCGCATAGTGCTTCCCTAATCCCGCTGAATGTCTAGGTTTAGCAGTTGAATTGAATAAGTATTCAGAAGTTAAAAAAAAAAAATTCTTTAATTGTAGTACCATCATTTCTGGTCCAAGACTTACTCAGTTCTTGGCCATGTATTTTGGTCTCTGTCATTAGGTGTAGGTTCAGAACTTGCCTATGCAAAAGATGGTGGTGGGTTGAGATTTTTTCGGGGGGAGAAAGGAAATTTAAAACAAGAAGAAAAATGTGTGGTCAGCAACATCTCTCCCTTTCCCGTTTCTCTTAGCTGGGCCCATATGTTCAGTGTCAGAAACGCCGGGCACAACATAGGATCTCAGAACAGTGGCTAGTAAGTTATGGACATAGCATGACACCGAGCAGTATTGGGGTGTAATTGTACTCTTCATTAGCCTTATGGTTTGTGGTGAGTTGGGAGGAGAAGAAAGAGTCAGAGATTGTCTTTATTTTGGTTTCTATCTGAAAAACTGTGGCTTTGCTTCTGTGCAGAGAAAATCCGTATATAGCCCAAACAGGAAACAAGCAGAACCTTTTAAACTGCTAATCGCGTGAAATGGTCTGTTACCCTCAGCTGTACAGCAGCCCTGTTAAGGGCAAACTTGCTGAGAACTTTGTTTTTTCTGCTCGGGGTGTACGTTCTGTAAGTACGACTGGGAAGCATCTGGTTGGTGAGTACAAAGAGAAATGTGCAAACCCAGAGCAGAAAAGATACCCTAACATCGCATTTTTAAACGCTTGCCTGCCAAGAATTTCAGTGCATCTTCTCAAGTGTGACCTTTTTACATCTAAGGCTGTTTTATCAACCAGATTTTGAACACACGATGGTATCATGTCTGAGAAAAGGATATTTTTTGACGGTAGCAATATAATTCCAAACCTAGTCTTGTTACTTAGCAAAGAGGAAACAAATCAAAACTGTTTCATGTCTCCTAAATGTAAAGGAACCAAAATATCCAAATAATTATTTTCTTCTGTTTAAAGAGGGGGTGCTTATTATTTTATTTTCTATGTAGTTCAAACTTTTTAATGTATTAAAAATGCATAATATTTTAGATTGAGTGGAAAAACTTGAGTCACAAAGATGCCATTAAAATAGTCACCATTCAAAAAAAAAAAATAGTCACCATTCTTAAGCCTGCCACGTTTCTCTAAGGAACAAACTGGCACCAACATTTTACGTGCTCTTCACATAATTAGCATGGACCCATTTGCTCAGACTGTAACATAAATTTCAAAGTCTCTCGCATTTAATTATATAGTTAAGCAGGCCTAGAAAGCCTTGCAATTTTTTTTTTCATTTTGCAAGACAAGCTATACTTGCTTTATATAGTAACTGGGTTTCAGTTGGAGATGAAAAGGGGGGATTTGCAATTAAGCGTGGGTGGACTTCACCATAATTAAGCCTGGAGGTACAATAAGCTTTTAAATTCAAGGGTAATTATTTTTCTTGGCAAACATTTCAAACATTGTTTGACTTACACTGGAATGCCAGTAGTACAAGTCCCTCAGAGAGAAATCTTTGACTATAAATCTACTTTCTAGGTAAATACTATCTTAAAAAAAACACTGATTTATTTAAAGTTGAAGCATAGAATTCTTTAGCTAAATTACTATCAGGCTCTCTGTATGAGAAAACTTTCTGGGCGGTGGGATCTGGGCGTAGGAAATCTCACTAAGTTGATCATTAATTTTTTTAAAAAAAATCATTATTTTGGGGGCTTGTACAACTCAACAATCCATACATACATCCTTTGTGTCAAGCACATTTATACATTTGTTGCCCTCATCATTCTCAAAACATTTGCTTTCTACTTGAGCTGTTGGTAGCAGCTTCTCATTTTTTCCCGTCCCTCCCTGCCCCCCTCCCTCATGAACCCTTAATAATTCTTAAATTATAAATATTTTGTCTTGTCTCACACTGTCCGACGTGAGGTTTCTGACAACAGCCATCCCTCTATCAACACTGATTCCTTACAGAGGCCTCTCAGAACTTAGAACTCAAGATTATTGGGTTTAAGAGGGAAGTGTCAAGGACTATAGCTTGTCTCTGTTAAAGCAAAAAAAATTATTGTAGCAATAGAACAACTCAAAAACAGGGTAGCACTTAGGATCCACCAAATCCTCCAATATTCTGAGGTGAAAAAGAGCTTTCTGCGTGCATGACGATCATCATGAGGATTCGGAAGAACACGTGTTGTTAGAAGGCAGTAACAGCAGGTTGAGGTGTTACACAGTTAGTTGATGTATTTCCTGACGGAAGAGGCCTTGGAGCCAGTTTAATGATGTAAAGGGATAAGTCAAAGTATTGCTGCTAGTAACCCAGTTCATACGTGCACAAGTTTATTCCAAACAAAACATGGTTAAACAGGTCTCCTGATCAGTGTTCGGTTGTAGATAAGTGTTTTCTCAGGAGTACGCTTGTCTTAGTCTCCTCAGCATGACTTCAAAATAAGGTTGCTTTTGTGCTATAGGGGAACGTGTACTTGATGGGGGGACGGGCTGGGGACTGCCTTGAGGTCAAGGCAAATATTCTCATTTTCAGCAAAACTCGGTGAACATTTTCTCAAATCATTGAAGCTTTGCAGTAAGTTTATAGGAATCCAGCTTCCACAAAATAAGTTTTGCTTTTAATAGTTTTAGTGGCATATACTTTGCATACCACAAATTTTAATCAGTCATATTAAGATTTGCACAGTCATCACCATAAAATCAATTTCAGAACATTTTCTTCTTGTACTCCTTGTTGTTAGCTCCTCATTTCTCCCTATCATCCCCTGCCATGGCCCTGGGCAATTATCAATCTAGTTACTGTCTCTAAAGATATCCTATCCTGGATTTCATATACAGAAAACCATACAAAACACGTGACTTAAACAAACAAAAATCCCCCAAACAATGACTAGACAAAACAGGAAAGCCTCAATCAAAAAGAATGCAGAAAGTATTAAAAATTGAAACAACTTTAAAATTGTTCCAAAGGGAGATCAAGTGATAGGTTACTATTACATTTTAACTTAACTATATCTGCCATAAAGGACTTTACACTGCTCGCGGGCGCGCGCGCTCTCTCTCTCTCTCTCCCCCGCCCCTCCCCTCTCCCCTCTCCCTCTGGTCAGAGAGGATTCACAGGAGACTTTGATCCATGTGGGGACCCAGCTAATGGATTTTGGGACTCCACTGCCATCCATAACCTTTTGCAAACCGGGTGTTCACAATTTAAGCTCTGGTACCATTCCCTCCTTCAGATTTGGGTTTTATTGTTTATAATCCTTGGATCATATAGGCTGGTGTGCTTTTTCTGTGTGGACTTAGTTGACCCCTCTCATAGATGACTGCTTGTTTGAAGACAAGCCTTTAAGACAAGACCCCAGACACTCTTCTTTCTGGTAGCTTGACCAAAGTGGGGGATGGGGCCAAACTTTACGGTAACATTCACTATTGCAGAGCCAGCCTAACAGATTAATACAAAATAATGGGAGGGTGCATTAAATTAGTGAATATATGGTATTCTTGGCCACCGTTCATTGATCACCTTCAAAGCAAGAAATCTGAACCAAAATTCAATGACCCCTAATCCATCACCTGGGCATCGCAGCCTTTTGCTTCTCATATTAGGGGATTTCAACCTTAAGACCATGGGAATATGTCGGTCCTTAGGTTTTAAATAAGTATTGTTATGCATTTTTTTCCTGATGGAAGATTGTTCCTCTTAGTTTACCCACCAACAGAAATGCAATCACTTCCAACTGAGACACACACACCTTCTTCCCCACCTACCCCCGTCTTGACTTGAATTTCCAGTAAGTTGTGCTACCACTCTTATAATTTGGGGTGAGCTTACCATAATGTTGGGGGTTTTTGTTCTCATTTTCTGTATTTGTCTTAAGTCTTGAACTTCAATAACTGTCTTTCACATGATTTGGTGAAATTGGATTTTTGACTGTTGAGTCAGATGAGCCTTTTGATTACTCACTTCGTATTTCTGTTAACATTTTCTTCCGAGAGACACTAAAGTCTGATGGAAAATATCATCACTTGCGTGTTTATTTTTTGTACTTTTGAAATTAGGTGTCTATCAAATCAGCAAGCAAATCAAAGCTCACGATGGCAGTGTGTTCACACTGTGTCAGATGAGGAATGGGATGTTGTTAACCGGAGGAGGGAAGGACAGGAAAATCATTCTGTGGGATCACGATCTGAACCCCGAGCGAGAAATAGAGGTAAGGATGGGATGGGAACAGAAATGTAAATACAGTTAGCCCACCTGAAAGCAACTTCCACTTTTCTGGGAGGAGATACAGTCCCGAAATATATATCCATATAACGCTAAGATCCAGCAGACAGTCTTTTAAGTACTGTATCCAAACCTAAGGAGCCCTGGTGGTGTAGCAGATTGTGGGTTGACAACCACAAGGTCAACAATTCAAACCTACCAGCTGCTCCAATGGAGAGATGAGGTTTTTCTGGCCCCCTAAAGATTTACAGCCTTAGAAACTCAAGGGAGCCAGCCAGTCACACTGTCGTGTGGAGTTACTTTGAGTCAGAATGGAACGAAGTCGAAGCTGCCCCATCGTGTTTTCTTGGCTGCACTCTCGCTAAAGCAGACGGTTAGGTCCTTAACCTGCCGTCCACTGGGCAGGTTTGAACTGACCATCTTTTACCTAGCAGCTAAGTCCGTAGTCACTTGTGTCACCAGGACTGCCTAACTGTTACTTGCTCAGGGGAGGTTTGCTGATTGAATTGAGTTCTCAGAAGGTGAAATGATTAAGATTCTTCCTTTACACCAGTGGTTCTTAAAACAAGCAAACCTTGTATTTTTGCGTGTGAGTTTCTGTGCAGTGTTTTTTCTATGCACAATGTGCTTCTCAGGCAAATATTTTCTGGGAAGAGGGTCCTGATAGTACTTACCTTGGACTTTACTTCCAAGTAAATGGAAAATAATGGGTTGCTTTATTATGACTTAAGTTCATAGTAGAAATTCCAGTTCCTTTACTGTTTCTTTTCTTCACAACATTTTCTAGCTAGCCACATGATCTAGTTCAAACCTTCCTTTGCCATTTCTGACGTAAATTTAGGGTATTCTATAAATCATGTCTTGGTGCTTTTAGGGATCATTTGGGATCTAATTTCACGAGTGAGAAATAATTACATTATTTTAGAACGAGCCATTCTTTAGGCTCACTGTCATATCAATCTAACATGCACCAAGTGTATATACCATGGATGAAAACAGATGAATGAGCTTCATTTCCCAAGGAGTCATGCTAGTGACAGTTACACTTTACAGTGTGTGTTTTTTATTGTTTAGTTGTCATAAAAGTTTCAAATTTTTATTTTTTGTCCTTAAGAATAGTCAGAAGTAAATAGAGGTTATTTTTTTTATTACCTGCATACTACAAATAAAGAAATTTGCCTGAGCTTAAACGAGTTACCCAAAGTAACAAATAGTAACAAAACCAGACCACATTCTTTACTTGATCTCATAGATCATTAATTCTTGTTTCCCTACTCCTAACCCTTTTATCTTAAAACTATATGAAAAATAAAATTTTAAATTGATAGAAGCAAAGTATTGAAAATTTTTATAAGTTCCGTTTAATAACAATTATCTGAGCATGGATTCAAAATAAATTAGAGTTGATTGAAGATTACTGCATTGTTTTACCGTGCTTAATAGGGTAGAAGGTCGGCGAAAAGCAGAAGACAAGATGCACTGGCACAGTGGCTGCAACAATGGGCTCCAAGAGAACAAATGTGTGGGTGGTGCACAACCAGACTGTGTTGTGTCGTGTTGTGTTGTGTTGTGTTGTGTTGTGTTGTGTTGTGTTGGACATAGGGTTGCTGTGAGTTGGAACTGACTTGACCTTACCTAGTAATAACAACAACAATATGAGTTTATGATCTGGATTATAAACTGTCATCTATTGCTTCGCAGTTGCTTACAGAGAAGTGTCTGTGTGGTGGTCACAATTCTATAAAGTTTGGTAACTGATAGGTTGGAGGTTCAACTCCATCCAGAAATTCTTGAAGAAAGACCTGGTGATCTAATTCCAGAATCTCAGCCCCTGGAGCACAGCTCTACTGTGACACACACGGGGTCTCCAGGAGTCAGAACTGGCTCAACAGCAACTGGTATAATGGCTTACAGATGTTAAACGAGTGTGCAGGTCATCATCGGTGCTTCCTGATGGCTGTCTAGGTAGCCAAGGGAGGGTGCAGCTGCAGGCAGTGTTTCATTCTGTTTTCTGTCGGGTCAGTGAGTCAGAACGGACTCCAAGACAACCAGCAGCAGCGACAATGATATATGGTGGATTTACAGATGTGTTGCTTTCTAGGTTCCTGATCAGTATGGAACAATCAGAGCTGTAGCAGAAGGAGAAGCAGATCAATTTTTAGTAGGCACATCGCGGAACTTTATTTTACGGGGAACCTTTAATGATGGCTTCCAAATAGAAGTACAGGTGAGCTGTGTGATTTTAATTATTAACGCAGTGTTTTTGATGGTGCCTTTTGTCTCTTAACAACTACAGGTGTGTTTCCTTTTCAGGGTCACACGGATGAGCTCTGGGGTCTTGCCACACATCCCTTCAAAGATCTGCTCCTGACTTGTGCCCAGGACAGGCAGGTGTGCCTGTGGGACTCGGTGGAGCACAGGCTGGAGTGGAGCAGACTCCTGGATGTGAGTGCAGCAGATGCGAAGGGGAGCCCCACTGAACACTCCCTAAACTGGTAGTCAGGAGCAGCAAAGGAAAATAGATTCAGCCTTGATTTAACTACACATTTTAATGTGGATCTCTTTAGTTATGGGGTGGGAGGGAGGAGGAAGTGTCTAGTCTCAAAGTGTGTGGTGCAAACCCATTTTAAAGAAATAGTCACAGGGTGAAAGCTCAGGTTTTCTCAGTGTCAGTAAATAACTTCACACTCATGCAGTTCTCAATGCTACGGCCTCTGTTGGTGGTGCAGTTGCATTAGTCCGAGCTGCTCACTAACAGATGCTAGTTCCTGTCTGCCTTGTGAGTCGGGCTCTTACTGTGTTCTCTCCTGTCCCGCCCCCAGAGCACCTGTTCTAGCCCAGAGGTGTGTGTGAGCTCTTTTTAGACTCTACAAAGGGCTGTTTGTTGTTATTATCCTTATTATTGTTCCACCGCCTCACCATAAGGTTGTCCTTTCGCCTCCCTCTCTGCTAGCGTATTGCTAATATTCCCTTCCTGCTCTGATGTTCTCTTCCTCTGATCTCCATGTGCTATTTACCACTGGCTACAGTAATGATTGAAATTTCTCGGTTATACAAAACCCATTATTGTCACATGTTTTTGCCACTATTCCCATAGATCTCGGGAGACTTTCTGATGGACTCCCCAACAGCTGTCTGTCTCTCTTCTAGGAACCAGGACACTGTGCAGATTTTCATCCAAGTGGCACAGTGGTGGCCATAGGAACGCACTCAGGCAGGTAGGGTCTTGAAGGGAAACGTACGTGAGCTGAGTCATCTGAAGTGGTGGGATGTTGAAACTGTTACTTAGGCATATTCTCAATCTGGTCTGGAGAATTCTCTCTCCTAAGTGGCACGCTGATGTGCTTGCGGCTCTAGTCTGTCATATGGACTCAGCCAGTCAGTAGTTATTTATTAAGCTCCTACTGTCGTGAGCATTCAGGATACTTAGGGAACAAAATGAAAATTCTTGCCCTTGCTGATTTTATATTTTAGTGGGGGTGGGGGGGTGAGGAGACAGATTTAAAAATACATTCTAATAACTGATAATAAGCTGTGGAGGGAGGGGCAGTAGAGTTTAGGATTGGGCGGGAGGTGCAGATTAACAGGGTGGTTGGCATAGACCTATTGAGAAGGTAATAATTAGAGACTTGACACTTGTGAAATTAAGGAAATACCAGAAAATTTTATAATGTTTTATGTAGTGAAGAGAATTGATGTTAAATATAACCCAACTGAGCTTTTTGTGTAGTTGTTTATGCTGTAGCTTTTGTCGTCCATTCCTTTTCGAATGCTACTCAGATGGATATTTAATGGTGTATTTTCTGATATCCTTATTAATGGCCTGTCCTGTAGCCTTCTCATGAGTTACCTTGCCAAGATTATTCAGTAATGTGTATTTAGAGTGTTGACGCCTATGTATTGCCTCTGCTAGTTAGTAGCTTTCATCACACACAAAAACTTAGTTTCATTTTTAAGGAATCGGGAATATTACAAAATCAGTTTTTCCAAAAGTTAAACCCTACAGAAAGTGTGGAATGTTAATATATAATGGAGAAAAACTATGGGGGACATCCTTTTCTGAATTTTTTTAAAAAAACATGTCTTTAATGTTTTAAATCGTCGAATATATTTAATTAAACAGCACATGCACACACAATTTGCTCATTTGGGGGGTTTTGCAATACGTTTTTTCCTTTAGCTGATGGGGCAAAAATTAACCCCTCTGGTATGTCAAAAATATGCAAATTCTTTCTCATATGTAGTGCTTTCAAAATATTTCAGAATCAGGGAAACAACTTCGAATGTTTGACTGGATATGCAATTTGAGCAGTTTTGAACTATCTAGATTTTAGAATTTGCCTAAGAGAGCATTTGATTATCATTTACTATTGCATATCATTTAATATTTCAGACTTCTCCAAAACTGTAATGGTAGACACAGTAATAAACAACTTGTGCTGGAGTGCTGATCACGTCAGGCTTGACAAAAATCACATAGGTCCTTGTAATTGCAGGCCAACTATGGCAGCTGACCAGATCTCACCAATGCAAAGGTCATTGTACTCATAAGAGCAGCCATGTATTGAGCATCTGATGTCAGTCTTTTATTTGCAGTGTTTCTAATCTTAGCAAGACCCCAACCAAATGTTTGTTCACATCTCTGTTCCACAGAGAGGAAACCAAGATCCACAGAGTGTCAGTCATTTATAATGGAAGGCAAGATTCTCTGCAGTTCCAAAGCCTCTCTGTGACTCATTACTACTCCTTAAGAAATGCTTTATGATGTTGATGGCATTACTTGAAATGTTTTAAGGCAGGCTTATCGTTTAAGATTTAATCTTTGGCTGCTTTATTTTAATAGCATGCACTATAGTGGTGGTATACACTGAGCGACCTGCTAGAGGGGTTTGTCCACAATTTGGTTGGATAGATATAGATGCAAGGGCGTATGCATACATACACAGGGCTCTAATGTTTAATGGAAAACTGATCAGATTTAAACTCAATTAGTTACTTTCTAATGTGGCAGACTCCTCATTAACAAACTTAAAAATGAAGCCCATTTTTACTCTTGAGAGTTGTAACTGGAAAATACTTTTTAAGTGAGAGTTATGGAACAGCTAATGAGAGGTGACTGGTGTAAAGTCAGGAATTGCATAGCATTTAGAGAAGATGTGCTTGTCGGTGTAAACTCGACCTTTGGTTCGATATCTGGTTCAGTTGTGTTTTTCTTGGAGAGCTTTCTCACTTGTTTTTATTTTGGTCATGGGTCAGCAAATACCTGGTTCTGTTGTCTAGTGTTGGGAACTATCAGAGGCCTGAGAAAAGTCATGCCTAAGGCAAAATTTTTATTTTTAATTCTGTATAAAGCAACACATGTCTGAATTGTGTTTGGTCCAGATAATAGTAACTAGCAAAAGTTTAAACTTGACTTCATGTCCATATCTAGAATTCTTCTTATAACCAAGAGGTAAGCATGGAGCGAATGGTTATTTTTAAATTATGTATGTTAAATACATTTCTTTAGAAAAGGACATTATGTTTGGTGAGGATCCTTGAAAACAAGGGAACCAGTAATGAAATGGATTGAGAGAAGAGCCACCAAAAATTCTCGGTCATAGCAGCAGTCACGAAGGTGGCACAGCTCTTAGTATATACAGGTGTCCTGAGGGAGAGCCGGCTTCACAGCAAAAAGAATTTTGTTAGCACACTAATCGTCACATACTAAGGATTTTTAAGAATAGCTTATTGAGATGTACTTCCCATATCATACAATTCATTTAAAGCGTGCTATTTTACATTCTGTGGTGGTCATTATGGCCGTAAGGTTGAGTTAACATCATCACAATCTTGCATCGCCCTAAATTTTACCACATTTTCATCACCCTAGAAAGAAAATCTATGCTCATTAGCTGTTACTCTCCACCCTCCCATCACGATCCCATCATTCCCCACCCAGCCCTCGCCAGCTAATCTTTGGATTTGCTTATTCTGGACATTTCATGTAAAGAAAAACATAATGTGATCTTTGTGAACAGCCCCACTCAGCATATTGATTTCAGGGTTTGTCTATGGCAGCGATTCTCAACCTGTGGGTTATGCATGACCCTTTTGGGGATCAAACAACCCTTTCACAGGGGTTGCCCGATTCATAACAGTAGCAAAATTTCAGTGATGAAGTAGCAACGAAAATATGATTGGGGGGGAATAAAGACTGTTAAAAAAAAGAAAAAGAAAATATAGTTGGGGGTCACGAGGAACTGTTTTAAAGGGTCACGGCATTGGGAAGGTTGAGAACACTGGACTGTGGCATAGCATCTACTGGTTAGTACTCCATTTCTTTTTGTTGCCATCGTAACCAGTTGGTTGACATTGGCATTGTTTACCCTTTCTAGCTCCTAAGTAATGCTGCTATGAACATTTGTATACAAAGTTTTGGTGGGTGGTTTTTATTTTTGTGTGTGGGATCTGGGTGAAAGTTTACACAGAGCAAATTGGCTTTCTGTTCAACAATGTGGGCCTGTTTTGTTTTGGGACAGTGATGACAGTTACTCACCATGGAACAGCATTCTGCCTCTGCCCACTTCTTCCATGAGTTTGCCATTTCCCTTGTCCTTCTCTCCTGTCCCTTCCTGCCTTCTGAGCTTTGTCCCTGGACAGTTGTTACCCTTTAGGTCTCCTGTGCCTGCTTATTCCAGGGCAGTAGTTCTCAACCTTCCTAATGCCGCGACCCTTTAATACAGTTCCTTTAATACGTGATAGAATGTCTTTGTGGACTGTGTTATGACAGTTGACCTTGACATAGCTCAAGACTATGGTCCTGAGCCCCCCAGGTCCAGTGACTCATTTCCTCAAGGTGTTTGGTTATGGCTAAGGAGTTTTCATAAACAGACTTGCAGTATTCCCGTATACATTTGTGGCACATAGAAATATAGAAATACATGTCTTAAGGTAGAACGGCCAGGTGTTTTAGTAACTTCTCAACCTTTTGAGGAACTGCCCAATTGTGTCCCAAAGCAACTGCCTCATTTTACAATCCTACCAGCTGGACATGAGGCTGCTGAATCTCTGCCTGCTCACCGGCACTTGTTACCGTTTGTGTTTTGATGAAAGTCATCCTTGTGAGTGTGATTTCTTAATTTGCATTTCCTGGGTTAATAATACTGAGCCTTTCTCCCCCACCCCGCCCCATGTGCTTTGTTTATCTTTGAAGAAGTGCTGTTTAAGTCTTTCACCCATTTTGCGTTTTTCCTGGATTGTGGGGTTATTCCCATATTCTGCAATGAAGCCTGTCAGTTTGAGGTCAAGGTTGCTATATTTTCCTGAATCTCACAAATTTTCAGTCTTTGACCATTAAAAATGTTTGAATGTTCCTGTGGATAGATTTTTGCATTATGAAGACTTTACTATACGTACAAATCCCTCTCAGGTATATGATCATAAATGTTTTCTCTCATTTTTACTTTCTTGGTGGTATCAGCACAACACGAAAGTTCCCTTTTTGATGGTGTTGCTTTTTGTTATTTCTTTTGTCAGCTTAGCTAAGAAACTCGCTATCTTAGAGATTTATTCTTAGGCTCTGTGTTGTCATTAAGAGTGTTGAAATTCTCGTGTATATAGATCTCTAGCCCATTTTAACTTTCTTTTATAGCTGTGAGGTAGGGGTTCAACCTCTTTTTTTTTTTTGCACACACACATCTAATTGCCCCATTTTTTTTGAAAAGGCTATTCTTTTCCCTGTTGGACTGTCTTAACATCCTTGTCAAAAATCAACATGCCGTACATGCCCATATGATATATATGGACTTATATTTGACCTGTCATTGTTCCAGCTGATCAGTATGTCTGACCTTATGCCAGTACCAGACCTGATTACTGTAGCTTTGCTGACAGTCTTGACAACAGGAAGTGTGTGAGTCCTCCAACCTTGTTCTTCAGTATTGATTTTTGCTATTCTAATCTCTTGATTCCACATGAATTTTAAGAGAATTTGTGGATTTCTATAAAGAAGGCAGCTGGAATTCTGAGAGGGAATTCTATTGAATCTATAAACAGTTTGGGGAATGTTACTATTTTAATATTACCTTTCTAAATTCTTGAACATGGGGTGTTTTCCCTTTTATTTATATACTCAATTTCTTTAACAGTGTCTTGGAGTTTTCAGAGTACATCTTACACTGAGTAAACACACAAATTATTCTCTTTGATCCTACTGCCTACTGCTGCCTTAGGTGCTAAGAAGGCGCATCTTTTTTATGCTAGTATAGACGGAATCATTTTATTAATTTCATTTTGAAATGTTTATTGCAAAGGGTATATTGAAATATAGTTGATTTTTGTGTCCTGCAACTTTGCTGAACTCATTTATTCATTCCAATGATTTTTATTGTATTCCTTAGAACAATCTATATATAAGATCATGTAATTTTCCAGTAAAGATTATCTTACTTTCTCCTCTCCAATCTGGGATGCTTTTATTTATTTTTCTTGCCTGATTTTCCTGGCTAGAACCTTCAGTAAAATGTTAAGTCCAAGTGATAAGAATGGGCATCCTTGGCTTTTCCCAAGCTTAGGGGGGAAATAGTCAGTTTTCACTATTTAGCATAATGTTGTTGTTAGGCACCATCAAATCAGTTCCCATTAATAGCGACCCTGTGTATAAAGACATCGTGCTTGGCAGAGGATCAGCAGAAAATAGACCTTCAGGTAGTTTGATACATCATTGGCCTCAAACAGGAGCAGTTGTGAGGCTGGCCCAGGGACTGGTCCCTTCTAATAACATGTCCAAAGTTTGTGAGACAAAGTCTTGCCAGCCCTGCTTTCAAGGATCATTTTGGCTGTACTTCTTCCCAGATAGATTTGTTCATTCCTCTGGTGGTCTGTGGGATATCCTGTATGCTTCACCAGCACTGGTCTTCCATTTTGGTTGTCTAGCTCTCACATGCACATGAGGCAATTGAAAATTCTATGACTTGGGTCAGGTGCACCTTAGTCCTCAAAATGACATCCTTGCTTTTCAACACTTCAAGAAAGGCTTTCAGAAAAGATTTGCACCATCCCCACCCCCCACCCTCCGCCGCCGCACTTCATCTGATTTTGTTCACTATTGCTTCCTGTGTGTTGCTTGTGGATCCCAGTGAAATGAAATCCTTGGCAGCATCAACCTTTTCTACGTTTATAATGATGTTGCTTATTGGACCAATTGAGGATTTTTGTTTATTTTACGCTAAGTTGTGATCCACATTAAAGGCAATAGTCTTTGATCTTCATCAGTAAGTGTTTCAAGTTCTCTCCCTTTCAGTAAGCAAGGTTGTGTTGTCTGCATATTGTAGGTTGTCATTGAGCCCTCTCCAATCTGATGCCTAGTTCTTCATCCGTCTTCTCGGATTATTTGCTTGGAATACCTATCGAGTAACTGTGGTGAAAGGGTACAGCTCTGGGGCACACTGTCCCTGATTTCAAACCACGCAACACCCCTCCTTTTGTTCTGCTCAGATCCCTGCCTGTTAATGTGCATTCAGGCTCTGCATGGGCACGATCGAGTATTTTGGAATTCCCACTCTTCACAGCATGGTCGATAACTTGGTATGACCGAGAGCCATACATATGCCTTAGTGCAGTGTAGTGGTAGTTGTCAGTTTCTCAGTAATTCCTTTGTAATTGAGGACGTTTCCTTCAACTTCTAGTCAGATAAGGGTTTATAATCAAGAAAGGATGTTGGATTTTGTCAAGTGCATTTCTTTTGAGATGATCGTAGATTTTTGTCCTTTATTCTGTTGAGATGGTGTATTACATGAATTGACTTTCGGGAAGTCAGTCAGCCTTGCATTCCTGGGATGAATCTTACTTAGTCACCGTGTATAAACTTTTTCTTTGTTCCTGGATTCTGCTTGCTAGTATTTTGTTGAGGGATTTTTTTTTTTTATTCTTTGTGCATAAGGGGAGATTAGTCTGTAGTTTCTTAGAGTTCATCTAGCTTTGGCATATTTGCATGAAGAATTTCTTATAAGGAAAGTATGTTTTCCGTTAAAATGAAGATATAATTCATACAAATAGATAAAAAATGGAAATGCAGTCAAACTCCCTGCCATTGAGTCCATTCTGACTGATGGGGCCCCTGTGGGTTTCCAAGACGAGACTGCATTAGGGGAGCAGGAAGCCGCTCCTTCCTCCCGAGGAGCGGCTGGTGGGCCAAACTGCTGGCCTGGCAATTAGGAGCCCAACGTGTAGCCCCCTGTGCCTCCCGGCTCCTGAGATAGAAATCATCGGTTACATCTTCACGGTTTATCCAGAACTGTGTACTTATTTCTATTTCTAAAACAAGATGGTGTTAAAAGAGAGAAACATACTAATCTTATGTTGCTCTTGGGTGCCATCGAGTAGGTTCCGACCCATAGGGACCTTGTGCACAACGCAGTGAAACACCACCCAGGCCTGCGCTCCAGTCCATGGTTGCAGCTGCTGTGTCAGGTCATTTCATCGAGTGCCTTCCGTGCTGTAGCCGCCCCTGGATAGACTATATTATAGAACCTAAGGGTGGTAAGGGGAGTAGGCAGGCCAGGGGGAGACTTCAAAGAAACCCTGCAGTTTCTGGTCCACAGTGATAGTGCCCGTGCAGCTCTGACAAGAAACAAGCTGAGAAGATTAATAACTAGTGGGTGAGCAGGTAAAGAGTTGAATGCAGGTTTAGACTTGGAGCCACGGAATCCGGGCCTGCCTGCGTGCCTTCAATGGACTCCGCTGAACTCAGGGTTTTCATGGTCACTCTAACCTTGGACAAGCCAGCATTGAGCAGGGCAAAGCCAGAACTAGGACCAGGCCTCCAGCTGGGCCCAGCGTTTCCCATCTTCATGCATGTTACTGTGTCTTCTTGTAAAATTCAGGCGAAAGCTTTGAAAAGGACTTTTTTTTTTTTAAAGGACATTTTTCCCTCTAGTATAAATAGAAAATTATTACCTGCCACAACTAGAATGTGAAATAAAATAGGACAGAAACTAAGTATTGGCTTTATGTACCGTGACTATAAAGATTCTGAATCTAAGAAATGTTCCTTCTGTTTAATAGGGGAAATGTCAAAGACATCTAACTAGAAGGGAATCACTTTTAATATTAACTTAATATGAGTTTATTTTCAAGAGTACACCATGTCTTTGAGCCCAGTCAGTCGAGTCTACCTGGGTTCTTCCTTATTCTGTCTCTCCTTCATTGAACAACTACTGTGGTGCGCCTGCACATGCAAAGTACTGCAGTGGATGCAATGAGCAGTCCAAGAAATAGACATGGTATCCTCCATGTGGATGACAGCCTAATCAGATACTACATAAAAATAATGAAAGGCATTTCATAGTAGTGGCTTAGTAATAGGAGTCCCTAGGTACACGGTGGCTAAGTGCTAGCCTACTGACAAAAAGTTGTCAGTTCAAACTCAGAGGTACCTTAGAAGTCAGGTCTGGCAATCTACTTCCAAACAGCCACAGCCTTGAAAACTCCGGGAAGCATCTTGTGCTCTGTGTCTCCTTGAGTCTGATGGACCCCATAGCAACTAACAACAATGATCGCAAGTTACCATGAAGCAGAAACTTGGTTGTATTGTATGTGCTCTTCCCACTGCAGTCAAGTATGTTCCAGTTCACAGTGATCCTCCGTAGGGCTTGCAAGATTATGACTCTGTACGGGAGCTGACAGCACGTCTTTCTCCAGCAGAGCAGCCGGTGGGTTTTACCGCTGACATTGTGGTTAGCAGCCAAATGCTTATCCCTCAGCACCAGGAGGCCTTCTTGTAGATCCTCCAGGCTAGAATTAAATACAGCTGAACAAATTAAATACTTAATATTTATTTCTAGAAAATCAACTTGCTAAAGATTGTTGTCTTCTCCATACCATTGCTAGTGACAGGTTGTGAGCCTAAAAGTCTTTTCTGAAGGTAGAACGTAGACCACAAAGTCAAAAAGGTGGGGCTTCAAATTGGGGTCTATGTGAAAGATAGATGTTTTTAATGACAAGGTGATTAAATGATCGCTAAAAAACTACTTGCCAAAAGTACAATTCATGTTAAATATATCATGAGGAATTAGAAAAACTGGCAGTGGTTTTCCTTTTTGATAGCTATTCTCTCTAACCAGTGAATGACTAAGAGTTTTAGATTACTTCACATCTTAAACATTCTCTTTTGATATTTTTTAAAGGGAGTTTCCAAAAAGATAAGATGTGTGCCATTTCCCCCCAAAGACTAAACTGACTTGGAAGCAATCTTTACAACCTTATCAGTTGTAGCTTCTCCAAATTACAAAGTGATGATCCTTTTTAAATGCCTCAGGTTGAAGTCGTTTCCATCACTGCTTACCCTCGAGTCAGTGCCAACTCACAGCAACCCTGTGGGACTGGGTAGAACTGCCCCTGTGAGTTTCCAAAACTGTGACAGTTTATGGGAGTTCTTAGCTGCATATTTCTCCCTGGAGTGGCTGGTTGGTTTCGAATTGTGGACCTTGCAAATCACAGCCCAACACATAACCTATAGGCCACCAGGGCTCCTACGAGGTTTACGTAACTCAGTAAAAATGGAGACCACGTCCCTGCAGAGTGGTGCCCCATCTCCTTTTGCTTTCACTGTGTCTGTTCACTCGGAGTGTCTCCTTACTCTGAAGACACAGTTCATTTCACTTCACACCAGCCCTGTGGTTCTGGGCCCAGGGCAGTTTCACAATGGAAGTCCGAGAAATTCATTACTGAATTACATCCTTGGATGAAACCTATAATCTAAAGGTATTGCCTAATCATAATAAACTGTGTTTTGTAAGTACCCCTTGAAATGGAAATCATCAATAAATCTGCAGCATATGTCTTCAGAGTGCCAATTGGCCATTAAACACAGGTATTCTCTTATAGAAGTTAATTTCTCTAACCTGAGTAAAATTTTTAAAAAAGCCTCACTGCCATCCAATAGATGCCAACTCATAGCGACCCAATGGGGCAGGATAGAACGACCACTGTTGGTTTCTGATATTGTCGAAAAGCCTCATCTTTTTCCCGTGGAGCCAACTGATGGTTTCAAACAGCAGACCTTGTAGTTAGCAGCCCAATTCGTAATCACTATACCACCAGAATTCCCTCTTACCCAAGTAGGTGACAGGATTTATAAATTGTTACCTGCCTAGATATTTCAGTGCACAGGTCACAAGAATTCACTCATAAACAAGCTTAGAGATGAATTTCATTGATGGGTAGCATCCAGGATCTTTATCCTTTCATTTCCTACCCTGAAAACACTGGAACATAGTAGGTACTATAACTCGTTTCTCTCTCTCGTTCAAACACTGTTCCTAACTAATATGATTTTAATCTAGAAGTTGTCTCCTGATATGAATTATATCCCCATATCCCTATAAAATTGAAATAATATTCCTTTATTGGTTTATTTTAGTGGTGATCTTATTTCCCTCTGAATAATTAAAAATAAAACGTGCTGCTCTTGTCCTATCCTGGTATGAGATTAAAATAATGGTGGGTTTTTTTCCTAATCTTTTCCCAGAAAATTCTCTCCATTGCAACCATTTCTTCCCACATACTGCACTGCTGTTCACTAACTCCTGGTAAAGCTTGCCATTTACCATGGCTACAACGTCTATGTCTTGCCTGATCGGAGTCGAGAAAGGACCCCTGGTGGTGGAGTGGGGTCAGCTATTGATGCCCACCAGCTGGTACTTGGGAGAAAGATGAGGCTGCCTGCTTATCTTTTCCCCAGATTTTAGTCTTGGGAAACCTGGGGGGCAGTTCTTCTGTGTCCTGTTGACTCAGGTCAGTGGGTTTGGATCTGAGTTTGGAAGGAATTGACCCTAGGCAGTCTGTAACCGGTCTTCTTACTGTCCAGCCTTCCTGACGCTGTCCAGTCGCAGCTCTGTCCTTGCTTTATACCTTGCACCTCATTGGGCTCTTTTGAAGCTCTCGTTCCTTCCTCTCAGGACTCTTAGAAATAGGTCTAATAACATTCATTCAATAATTGTATTGAAGTTGCATTTAAATCTCACTGTTTTACCTCCCAGGAGGCATTTGAATGATGTGAGGCTGCTTGGTGGTGGTGGTGCTGGGTTTTCTCTGAATGAAAAGCTATCCTTTTCTAAGAATGTCAAGTGTTGGAAATACTGTGGAGGCAGAGTGCCCCCTGCTGGTGCCTGTGAAGCCATATCAAATGAATGGGCCATGCTGTTCCTAATGTCCCTTCTTCCGGCCCTGGAGCTGTACACCTGCCTCTCCTCCTGCCTGAACTTCCTATACTGCTTTCACTCAGTGTCCAGCCGTGTCCTAAAAGCCTGCTGGAGGTTTTTCTGTGTCTGCTTCATTCCTTCCTTCCATGCCTTCCTTTACTCTGTCTAGTCACCATCTCTCAGGTTGGCACTTGTCCTTTGTTTCAGTTGGCTCATTTCCTTTTCCCAAGCGGTAATGTAATCTTCAGTTTCTTCTTCTTTGCTGTGTTGTCAAACCTAGCAGAGACACCCTGCTGGCATTCGGTGCCTACCTAGAGAGGGTCGAGCGTGGGCCTCAGCCCTTCTGAGTGTGTTTCTTTGACGGCTGACATTTTTTCAAATAAATGCATCCTTCATGAGAAGAGAAGAACATGCTCCTCAAACCCACTCGCAACGACCCTGAGGACAGAGTAGAACTGCTCCATAGGGTTTCCGAGGCAGTAAATCCGAATGGAAGCTGACTGCCACCTTGTGTCCCATGGAACAGCTGCTGGGTTTAGACCACCAGCTGAGTGCTTAATCATTGTGCCACCAAGGATCCTTTATCCTACTCAAGGACGATTAAAATTGTTAACTAAGAAAGCTCCACCACCATCCCTGCCCCCTAAATGCTAATGTCTGAAAAGAAACCTCTGGTTTTTACTTCTTAACAGGTGGTTTGTTCTGGACGCAGAAACCCGGGACCTCGTTTCCATCCACACTGACGGGAATGAGCAGCTCTCTGTGATGCGCTACACAACAGGTAGGCAGCTGCCCCAGCACACACAGCACGCCCCTGCCAGTGCACAGTCCTGCTTTGATAGAGCTGGCTCCCTAGTTTTCGGCTCATCTCTGTAGACTTCTTAAGTATTCTACCAACATCAAATTAAAGTCTGTTGCAAGAAACTGCTAAAGTTGCACAACATTCTAAATCATCAGGCAAATACCCGTGTAGATAGAACCAAGTGTTACAACGGCAGTGGCAATTAAAAGCAGGGTACCCTATAATCAAACACTTCCTTTTTAAGCACGCCGCCTCAGGGGCTTGACTGGTACTAGCTGAGAGTGCTTTGGCTTAGCAAGGTTACCTCTGTGGGTGAGAATGTAACCAACTCACTGCGCAGGTCAATTCCACCTGCCAGCAAGTGACCGGACAGGCCGGGGTGGAACCGCCCTGTGCGTTTCCAAGACTGACTCTTCACGGGCAGAGAAAAGCCTCGGCTTTCTCTCGAGGGGCTTCTGACCCAGTGCTTAGCAGCTCCTCCCCAACCACTGTCACCAGTGCTCCTCGAACAAGAGACTGTCTTAGAATTGAACACGGACACACTGTCATAGGTCTTTAGAATCTGTTTGCCCTGTTGTTAGCTGTTTCATAGTTTTGATATATTAGAGGAAATGCTTAGCAATTTATGATAAGAATTTAATAAATTCATTTTAGTTTTGTTTGAATTATTTGTACTTTGTTTGAGATGTTAATTAAGTCTCCACAAAAGCATTCTGTTTTCCCTTCCTAGTAATATGGTTTTTATTGACATATTTCTTCCTTGGAGTTAGTATGTATAGTCTAATTTTTTTTTTTAAGTAGGATCCCAGGATAGAGAAGTATTTGCTGCAAACTATAAACCTGGCGGCGGTTATCTTGCAGGGAAGTGATTGAGTGCTCTGGCAGCAAACAGGGATCCTGGTGTTGCTGCTGGTTGGACGTTGGGCCGCTAACTACACGGTCGGCAGGGTAATCCCCAGCGGCCCTGGTGGCTGTCTGCTTCCACCATGATTGCAAACCTTCGACCTTGAAAGAGGGTTGTAGTGAGTTGGGATTGATTTAATGCAGTGGGTTTGTTAAAAACCAGTGGGCCTTAAGTGACTGTTGCCTGCTTAGTTAGTACTGTGGCAGGTATAGTGGAGGAGACCAGAAAAACTGAAATCTCTGCCCAGGAGAAGCCGGCCCCTCTCGTTGGGAAGGTCGTCTGTGCTCTGCTGAGAAAAGCATTGTACCCTGGACTCTCCGTGTGCTCGCCCTCCTCACAGGTGAATGTGCCTGTTAGCTTGCTTCGGACGCCAGGGACTTCTTTTTAGCGAACAAGGAACTGAGGTTGGAGCCCCAGTTCTGGGAGCATCTCCAAGAAAGGATCATGCCGTGGCCAAACGGCCACTTGTCTCTGAAGTCTGCTTCGGCTGGGAATGGAAAGCCCTTCACTGCACCAAGTACCGGTCAAACACCGTATGCAGAATGCCCTTTGGTGCGGTCCATTAAATAACAAGAAGTCAGTCTATCGGTATGACCCTTAGTCAACACTTTTTTCTGTTTCATTCTAGATGGTACGCTCCTGGCAGTAGGATCTCACGACAACTTTATTTACCTCTACACGGTCTCAGAAAATGGAAGAAAATATAGCAGATATGGAAAGTGTACTGTAAGTAGTAAAGGTTTTGGGCGGGGTGGGGGGTGTTAAGTACAATTTTATTTATGTTATAAAGAAAGTTCATTGTACTCACTTTCTAGTGCTATTGTAAAACCACCAGTTTAGTGACTTAAAACAACTCATTTATTCTCTCTCCATTCTGGAGGCGAGAAGTCCCAAACTAAGGTGTCCACAGGGCCACGGTCCCCTCTGAAGGCTCCAGTTAAGGACATGTTTTTGCCTCTTCTTGGCTCCTGGTTATTGCCAGCATCCCTTGACATTCTGTAGCTCGAAGATGATTCACTTCAGTCTGTCTTAGTGATCATAGCTTGTACATGATCTTCCCGGGGGGGCTGAGAAGGGGGAGAGTTTACCCTCAGTCATTGAATTCCTGCCTCACCACCTAAAAGTTAGTGTGACCTTAGGCAAGTTACTTAAACCATCTGCCTCAGCTTTCTCATCTCTAAAATGAGATTTAACATGGTTCCTACTTCATAGGATTAAAAGTAAGTACTCAATAAATAAAAACTATTTCTATTAAAATGACATGGTATATGTGTTAGGAGATGGATTTAAGGGCAGCAGAGCATTTGAGTTAGTAGCACAGATTCTTTAAAAGTGTCTGTGTCACAACATCATTAGTTCTATGGGAATTAATAGAATTTGTGTAACAGGTCTGAGTTATATTTTGATTACTATAGATACAAAAAAAAACTAAACTATTTACTGTTCAAGGAAGAGACTTTTATATGTGCTGTTTTTGCTTCTCATACATGGACACCATAGGCTGAAACTGACCCATTTGTAAACCGATCTATACACAACCTCAAAGTCTGCCCCAAACACTTTTGTATGCCTTGACCACCATTGTTGATCCTGATCCAGTAATTTAGCAGCGTCTGTTCCAATCCATCGACCAGTTGACCAGCTATGACAAGGCTGGCACACCGCACCTCCTTGTGCAGCATAAGCAAAGGAAATGTGCCACCGTGGACTTCATGGGTTTCTCAAGTTGACTCGCTAACAAAAACCAAACTCCCTGCCATCCACTAGATTCCAGTTCATAGCAACCCTGTGCGGACAAAGTAAGACTGCCCCTGTGGGCTTCCAAGACATCTTTTTCCCTCGAAGCAGCTGGTGGTTTCGAACTACTGACCTGTGATTAGCAACCCAATGGATAACCCATTAAGCCACCAGATCTCTGGGGCACATTTAAAAAAAAAAAAACTTTTATTATTTTATCTCAGTCTTTTACAACAACTCTTTATTAAGCCCCTGTCTTAATGAGTGTAGCGTCTTCAGTATGATTTAACTTTATAGAATCATAAAACTTTACAGGTGGGACAGACTCTTGAACTCGCAAAGCACGAAACAACTCCGTTTTAGCAGCTGAAGGTGCTTTTTTCCAGTAGACTTTGACTTCTTGGTAGATGGAGGACATGAATCCAGTTCTTCTATTCCCTCAAAGAGCAGACTTCCTAATGTATGTCAGGCCTCCAAGATGTCAGTGTGAGACCGGGCAGTGAGAGTACAGCTGCTCCAGAAAGGAAAGGGGACAGTGTGTGACACTGGGTGATGAGGGGGTCCTTGAGGGTGCTGTGAAATGGAAAGTCTGCCAATACGTGGCTTTCTCCAATTAGTCAACTTTTCTCCTAAGGATGTTTGAAAGCCCTTTTAGGAGCTGTTAAAGTTTATGGCGCTGTTGGAGGCTGTAAAGAAAGGCTCAGCAACTCTGGTTTTGTAATTATCTTTTCTTTTATACTTAGCTTCCACTGTTACTTGTCCTTGCTGTCTGCTTCCAACAGCTGGTCTCATGCACATTGGCTGCTCTTACCTGTTGTGTGCTGTACTCGTGGACAGACAGAAGTGGATTGATGCTGGCTCCGCCACTGAGTAGTTTGTGACCTAAGCAAGTTAATTAACCTCTCTTAGTTCTTCATCTACTCATAGTATTAGAGATAAAAATAGCTCCTACTCTACAGGATTATTATGAAGATAAAAGCTTTGTTAAAGTAGGACAACTGTAACAACTCCCAGAATTCCAAATACACAGACTGTTTTCTCTTGTTTCCAATAGCTTCCCTGTTTTAGGTCTAGGTTTAAGTGACCACTGTAGCTATAAGAAGCCTTAGAACTTCAGGAAATGCCCTTTTAATGAATTGTAACCAAGCATTCAGACCCTGCCCCTCTTCGCAGGTCCCTAGGCCCTGACTGCCGGATACATTATTTCCAGGCCAGGACTCTGTTCTCAGCTTTGTAGATGGAGAAGAGAAGTTCCATTTCAGAGAGATGGATCAACTGAGCTCTCCAGAGCTTATTTATAAAATCTGTTACCAGTTTACAGCAAGTACTGTAACCGTAAGGGAACTGATTCCTAATTGCCTCCAGCCAACCAAGCTTTCCCTCTTACCAGCAAGCTTCAGAATGCCCATTTACAGTAATTCTCAAAGGTGATAAAGACCAAACCCAACCTTTGATGTGCGTCTGATCACTCTTTCAAACTGAAAATGCCAACTGCCATCAAGTTGATTCCAACTCATGGTGACTATAGAATAGAGTAGAAACTGCCCCACGGGGATTGGAAGGCTGTAACCCTGTAAGGAGCAGACAGCTTCATTTTTCTGTCATGGAACAGCAGATGGGCTCAAACTACTGATGTGTTGCGGGTAGCAGGACAGCACTTAAACCCACTGCACCACCTGGATTCCTGACCACTGTTCAGAACCCTGGAGAATGTCCGCCAGAAGAGCCAGCCCAGAGCCCTTTCGGTGCCATCTCCATTCACATGCCCTGGGAGTTCCCTTGACCTCCTCAACAGTCTCTCACTTCAACCACAAAACAAATGAGTGCCATGCAGAATAACTCTTAAAGGCATTTCCTAGTTTTGCAGTGATGGGGAAGGGAGGGAGGAGCTCCAGTGGTGTAGTGGTCACACATTGAGCTGCTCACTGCAAGGTCAGCAGTTCAAAACCTCAAGAGAAAAACAAGGCTTTTTACCCATGTACGAGTTACAGTCCTGGAAACTCCCTGGAGAAATGCTCTCGTGTTGCCATGGGACAGAGTCAGCTCAATGGCATTAGGGTTTTGGTTTTTTCTGTCGTTTCTGGAAAGATGAAGGCATTTCATTTTGCTTCTTATTTCTGAAATACTCTAGTCTACAAAGAAGAAGCCCTGTTTTCTGAACCAGTTTGGTAACTCTGCTTGCATTTTAGACTAGTCACTCAGTTAGGCCCAGGAACACAGAGTTGTCAGAACATTGCTCAGAGACAAGTCATTACCTTTGGAAGCATTACGAGTAGGATGATGGAGCAGTGCTCAGTATTTAAGTGTTGTAGATGACTGTTCACATATCCCTTGATGAACTATAATTTTTAAAAAATAAAGCAAACGAGCATATTTTCTGCTAGCGTTGCTTTTATACTTGCAAAGGCTACCTTCTCACACAAGTTTGTTTATTGTCCATCACTGGTCTTGGACCATCTCTTTGAAGTTAAACCTCAATTATCTACCAGGAAATAGTTTGCTCTTCATGAGTCCAACCACTCCAGACTGGCTGAGAAGATAGAAGAAGTACAATGACGCCAGCTAAGCCCCTTTTTATCTGTGGCAGCCTTTATTTCCTCTTCTGCAGCCTTGCTCTGCCCACTCCTTCTGTGTTGGCCCCGGGAACTCACTGGCGGGCTCGCTGCCGCCTCTGTAGCACATACTCCAGGCCTGCTTCACCCCCAGTGATCGCATTTCCTTCTTCTCCAGTAGATGTGATTATGCATGACAGTGGTTCTCAACCTTCCTGATGCCACAACCCTTCAATACAGTTCCTCACGTGGTGGTGACCCCCCAACTATAACATTATTTTCTTTGCTGCTTCATCACTGTCATTTTGCTACTGTTATGAATCAGGTGACCCCTGTGAAGGGTCATTCGACCCCCAAAGGGGTTGCGACCCGCAGGTTGAGAGCTGTTGCTATCCAGGAGAGGTTTCATCTTCTTAATGTTTAGCAAATAGTAGAAAAAGTGGCATGACTAAACTATGTGATTCGTGATTGTATACTGTATTTCATGTGTAAGCAGTCTGATAGTGTAACTGCAGCTATAGAAAAGTGTGCAGAAAGGCTTGGATTCAGAAGATCTTTCTATGAGTTAGAGTCAATTGACGGAAGTGGGGTTTGATTTTGGTTGTGGTGGTGCTGGTGGTGTGTGTTTCTTGCCAAGACCCTGTAACTGGGAGTTGAGCTGAGCTGGTTTGGGTCAGATTTCATTTGCTTTACCTTTAGACTTCTCAATGAACACCTAACAGGACGGAAGGCTTTTATAGCTAAAAGGACTTGAAAATGACTGCTTGATAGGTTATATCAAAAATCCCATCTCGTGACAGAGCTGAGAGCTTGTACAGTTCTGCTGCCTTCAGCACAGTATGTCTCTCCCCCAGCGCTGCTTGTACTACAAATAGTTTGACCGTGTACTAGAAAGATTCTAGCTTACTTAAAAATTCCTTTTCTAAACATAGTTCTTGGGAAGGGGCGGGGGGGAAGAAATGGGGAGCTGATATCAGGGGCTCAAGTGGGAAGGGAATGCTTGCAAATGATGATGGCGGCATATGTGCAAATGTGCCTGACACCGTGGAGGACTGTATGGATTGTGATTAGAGATGTAAGAGCCCCCACTAAAAGTATTTTAAAGAAACAAAACTTAGTACTTATAAATTGCTTTCTGCTGGTCTTTGGTATTATAGAAATGAGTCAGAAAAGCATGACATAAAAACTATGTGCTTATCATTTGGTCCAGAATCATCTGCCTTGTGCTTGAAGCCTGACTCCGTAGGTCTCAGTTCTGTGGCTTCAGAAAAGTAACTCACGGCCTCACCTTGTATGGAGGCAGCCTCATGAAAGTTGCTGTATGAGATGTAAATGTGGTGATGTATCGAAGTACTCAAGCTTACTGCTCTGTATACAGAAAATACTCAATGCATAATAGGTCTTACTACTACATACTGTTCTCAGTCAGTGGATGAGCCCTGGGCTTGCACAGGTCAAAACTAATTGTAGATAATTGTGCATTTTCTTAGAAGTATTTAAAAGTTCTGATTGAGCTAAAGGGATTAATATTATTTTATTCTGCACTTAGTGCCAATATAATACCTTTCTGTTTCATTCACATTCTTGTGTATCTTTCCCAGAGCGCCTTAGAGAACTCAGACCGAGAAGGGGGGGGCGTGTATAAAAGTTACCGTGGTGTACTTAAAAAGAGACCCAAAGCCCATTAGCAGGCCACTGGAGATCCCCTTGCAGAGGGGTCTCGGGGAGGAGACAAGCCAGTCGGGGTGATGTAGCAACGATGAAAAATACAACTTTTCTCTAGTTCCTAAATGTTTCCTCCCGCCCCCGCTATCATGATATGAATCCTACCTTGCAAGCCTGGCTAGACCAGAGGATGTACACTGGTACAGATAGGAACTGGAAATACAGGGCGGATGAGCCCTAAAAAAAAGCATTACGAAGTACTAGTGAAAGCGTTCTTTGGGCCGCACTTTTAGTAACTGGAAGTATACATCCAAACGCGAGAAGCGATTCAGATTTGTAGCTATCGAGAGATCTCCAAGAAAGATCCCACTGAAGGGGGGACTTCAGCCTAGAGCTGTTGGTGGTTGTCGCCAAGTGGTGTTCACTAGGAGACCGCCTGTGTACTCACACCGCCATCAGTCACTGGGTCCGTCCTGTTCCTGGAGGCCCTGCCTCTTTTTTGCTGACCCTCTAGTTCACCAAACGTCACGTCCTTTCCAGAGCCTGCTCGCTCTTGAGAACGTGTCCAAAGTACACAAGACAAAGTCTTACCGTCTTCGCTTCTAAGAAGCGTCCAAGACAGAGTGTGCGCTCCTGGCAGTCCGTGGCGTCTTTACCAGTCCTCACCCACACTGTGATTCACGTGCACCGTAGTCCTGAAAGTGACATCTTTACTTTTTAACTTTTAAAAATCTTTTTATTGGGGGCTCTTACAGCTTGTTCAACAATCCATGCATCAGTTGTGTCCAGCACATTTGTACATGTGTTGCCATTTTATTTCTACTTGAGCCCTTGATATCAGCTTCTCTTTTTCCCCTCCCTCCCCACCTTCTCTCTCTCTTGAAACTATTTAATTCTTTAAAGAGAATTTTACAGATTTGACCAGTATAATTTATCATTTGATTTCATTACTGCTGTTTCCATGGGTGTTAATTATGGATCCAAGTATAATTAATCCTTGACAACCAGTATTTTCTCTTTCTTGTGATGTTCATGAATTTTCCCCCTTGATGCTGAAGTGTAATCCATACTGAAGGCCGTTATCTGATATTCAGCAAGTTCTTCCAATCTTCTTCACTTTTAGCAAGTGTGTTATTCTGGGTAGACTAGAGAAGCAAATTCATAGAGACACTCGTGTGTATAAGAAAGGTTTATACAAGAACAGTTGAATATTGAGAAAACATCCCAGCCCAGTCCAGATCAAGTCCATAAGTCTGATATTAGCTCATATGTCCGATACAAAGTACCAGCTAAGACTACTTCTCCGTTTCTCAAGGAGATATACATAGATTTTGCTCACAACTGCTTTTGCCAATGGGTGAAGTTGGACATCATTACCTCCCCGCCTCCTCATCCCATGCTGAGCACAGACCTCCCATAGGTCTGTGTGATAGGCGTCCCCAGAGGACATTAAGAGGGAAACACCATAACCCTCCCCCCCAGTAACACCCCCTTTTGGCTATTTTTTTTACATCCATGCCAGGTCAAACTATATTCTCTTCATTTTCCATTATGTCTTGGTAACTTCAAGGTCTTTTCTAAATCTGAGTGCTTTTCCTACTCAGAAGGCCTCTTTGAGAGTACCTTCTAGTTGATTTACCTTCTGAACACCTTCTCTGTCTAGGAAAAGTGTGAGTTGCATGAATATAATACTCAAAAAGTTTGTGTGGGAGGGGTGGAATTTTTCCCTGTTGTTATGTGCAGTGCGTCCTCGCTCTCAGGGTGTGCTATTAGGGACTCTTCCCAACGACCCAGACAGTGTCGCTAAGTGCTGCTTTCAGGGGAACGCTGCGCTCTTCTCCACACACCATTCATCAGCTCCTGGGTCCTAAGGAAAGCAGCTTTGTAAGCCCTGTCTCCCGCCATACCCAGACACTCTCTCAACCACCTGGCTCTTTGTGGCTTTGAGCATCTGTTCTTCTGGTTAGATTGGTGTGTGTCCTTCTGTCCCCACGTGAGCCCCAACCATTTCTCCTACTCGCTCAACAATTTCAGGAGGCCTCAGAGTTCTGAAGCCCACCGAACTTTAGTTCATTTAAATGTGCGCCGAGTTAGGCTTCAGAGGGTACCAGAGTAATAAGAGTAGCTTGTGTAACTCATCACAACCCTACCTAAGGGACACGACTTTACTACCTCAATAAAACTAATAATTCAAAAAGTACCATAGAAATTAAATCTGTGATTCAACACAAGCCATACGAGATAAAAGCAAATAGCAGACTCCGCTGGTTGGGGTGAATTTATATGAAATGTCTGTGGAGGTCAACAAAGTGCAGCATTCTGTAGTGTGGGTTTGGGTTGTGATCCCACCGTGTTGGTTAAACCTGTGCAGAGAAGTACTGTCTTCCAGTGAAAGGAATCTTTGTAGGCGCCTGGCTGTCATGAAGGAGTGCCCCCTAGAACACTCTCGGAAGAGATGAGATTTTCTAAGACACTCATGAGTCCCAGTAAACGTGGCGTATTCCTCAGGCCCTGAGCCGTGCCAGGAGGGAGCCTAGGAAAAGTGCTCTGCGTACGCCTCCTGGAGCTAATACTTCGTTCTCAAGTTCTCTAACGCACAGTCACTCTGATGGACCCTAGAGCTTGAAATGAGACCTGTGTCTATCTGTGGCAGGGTCCTCAGCCCTCTAAGACACAAGGTTAAGAGACTTTTTCCTGGCACAGGAGGTAGTAAGTGCTTGTTGCTGGTACCCAAGTGGCAAGGCCAGCTGGCTCCTCCCAGAGTGCTTCATGCTCGTTAGCATCATGCTCAGGACCCTGTAGTTCTGGACTCCTGCCCGAACTCCACCTATCAGGTGGAGCAAGAAAGAACAAAGGACCTGCTAGGGGGCTGGGTTGGTTCTAGAGGCTGAAATAGTGCTCTCTAGCCCATAGGATTTTCAGACAAATGGGTGCTCAAGAAACGGCATTACCTAACTAGTATTTGTCACACTAAACTCTTCGGTGCTTTTTAACAATTGGTCTGTTATTCCCTAGGGACATTCCAGCTATATCACACACCTGGATTGGTCCCCAGACAACCAGTATATAATGTCCAACTCAGGAGACTATGAGATACTGTACTGTAAGTATGGGTGCTGGCCAGTGATCCGAGCGGTCTGTCAGGGGCACTCTTGAACAGGCTCCAGGGGGTTTGAATGATACCGAGAGCCTATGCCGGGGCCTCTCTAACCTGCTTACGTGTGCGCTGCTCTGAGAGAAGTAATGAGAATCTCGAAGGTGGCGCCCTGCTCGAGCAAAACAACGGCAGGCACGTATAGCAGGAAGAAATTACTTGTTGAAATTGACGCTGAATGTCTTTGCATTTAACAGCTGTCTTAGAGGCAAAGCGGAGTTTATAATGGATGGGTGTGTGTGTGTGTGTGTTTAGAGAATAAAAAAGGCAACTTCAGTCAACTTATAGTTGTGCAAAAAGTAAACACTGCATTTCCTCTTTGAAAGTCGTAGTGTTTCCAGTGTGGGGATTATAATTCAAGTAGGCATGCCTAGTTTGAATTGAGTTGCACTTTCAGATACATTTGTACACAGTCCGTGTGATAATACTTACTGTTTTTAAATTTTCAGGGGACATTTTAAATAACTGCAAACTAATCAGGAACCGGTCCGAGTGTAAAGACATTGATTGGACGACGTACACCTGCGTGCTGGGCTTCCACGTCTTCGGTAAGGACCAGGCATCCAGTGTGACAGACATTTGGTGGGACTGTCACAGAATAGTTCCCTGCCTAGAATTTTAAAAAAAAATAATTTTACTGGGGGCTCTTATAGCTCTTATCACAATCCATACATTGTGTCAAGCACATCTGTACATATGTTGCCATCATCATTCTCAAAACATTTTCTTTCTACTTGAGTCCTTCGTATCAGCTCATTCCCTCCCCCCTCATCCCTCATGAACCCTTGATAATTTATAACTTACTATTTTTTCATGTCTTGCACCGAATTCTGTCTCCCTTCACCCACTTTTCTGTTCAATCTGATCATATATCTGACAATTTCTTTATGCATGGATATTAGAAAAGTAATACCTTAGTGGTAATTGTTCTAAGCACCTTGCTATAGAGGTAGAAAAACCGAAGAAACAAAATAATCTTGACTAATCCATTAACAAGACATTGCATAATTTGGGGGTGAAACCAAGGCAGCAGCCAATACATCTATTCATTTAAACCAGAACCCACTGCTGTTGAATCTGTTGGGGTGCAGAGCAGCCTTACAAGCTGTCCATTAAGAAATAGCTTGACTTGCTTTCAGCAAATTGACCACAAGGTTAGTTGTTCTAGAAGACTCCGCCACAGGAGATGGACGCCTCAGCTTGCAACTGCCCACAGCTTTAGCCTCCTCTGACGGGGTCTGGACACGGTGTCCGGCAACTCGTCATAAACCGGTTCTGCCTTAGCTTTGAATATAAGTGTTTCCAGGAGCGTTCTATGGGCAGACATCCTCCACCGTAGACGGCCTGTGCGCAACTCAAGAAAGACGCTCTTGGAGGTTCTTTGGGAAGAAAGCAGTGACCATTTGTGTGAATTTTCCTCAGTTTATCCCACCTTTTATCTAGATACACGTGCCGAGACAGTAATCTCAAAAACAAGACAGCCAAACAAAAACGACAGAAAAAGAAAAGCTGACAAATAGTTCCAGGTCTGTTTTATGAGGGGGAGTGTGGAGTGGAGACCCAAAGCCCATCTGTAGACAGTTGGACATCCCCTTACAGAAGGGTCACAAGGGTCAGGGTGTGTAGTATAGCATCTACAAAACATACATCTTTCCTCTAGATCTTTGATGCTTCCTCTCCCCACCCCCCACCCACGTTCATGACCCCAATTCTACCTTACAAATCCGGCTAGACCAGAGCATGTGCACTGGTACAGATAAGACCTGGAAACAGGGACTCCAGGACAGATAAACCCTTCAGGACCACTTATAAGAGTATCGATACCAAGAGGGTCAGGGGAAGGTGTGGGGAGAAAGGAGGAACTGATCACAATGATCTACCCATAATCCCTTCCCAGGTGGATGCACAATAGAAAATTGGTGAAGGGAGACATCAGTCATTGTAAGACATGAAAAAAATTAATTTATAAATTATCAAGGGTTCATAGGGGTGGGGAAGGGGGAAATGAGCTGATACCAAGGGTTCAGGTAGAAAGAAAATATTTTGAAATTGCTGAGGGAAGCATATGCACAGATGTGCTTGACATGATGGGTGGATGGATTGTGATAAGAGCTGAAGAGCCTCCAATAAAAAAAATTTTTTTAAAGAGTGTGATTTCCCCTCCAAGTAGAAACTTTAAAAGAAGAGCTTATAGAGGTTGTCGAGTCACACTGAAATGAAAATAATGTCTCCTGGCCAGTCATTTTCTGACTTGAGGTCACATTGGTCTAATTGTATCAGTGGTTATATTGTAGCGTGGACAGAGGCCATTAGAATGAAGGACAGCGATGGGCGTGGACAAGCAGGGACCCTCTTCAAGCTCTGAAGCACAGCGGCCCAGGGTTTCGGGCTACTGTTGTTCTACGCCCCATATTTCTGTCTCAAAGGTGTCTGGCCAGAAGGCTCCGATGGGACAGACATCAACGCACTGGTGCGAGCCCACAACAGAAAGGTCATAGCTGTCGCCGACGACTTTTGCAAAGTTCATCTGTTTCAGTACCCTTGCTCCAAACCAAAGGTAAGTTCAGCTAGTAGAGACTAGTGTTACAGGAGGGGCCGTCAAGGTCCGCAGTTCAAAAGCACCAGGTGCCGCATGGGAGAAAGATGAGGGTTTCCACTCCTGTAAAGAGTTAGTGTCGGAAATCACAGGGGCAGTTCTACCCTGTTCTGTAGGGTTGCTCCGTGGCAGAGAGGTTGGATATGAGTGTTTCAGGAGCCCTGGCGGTGCGCTGGGGTCATCGTTGGACTGCCGGCTGACTGGCTGCTGATTGCTCCTGTAAAGACGTACTGACTCGGGGACTCCATAGAGTTGCCTTGAGTCAGAATCAACTCGGTGTCAGCAGGTTAGGGTTTCTTGGTTTAGTGTGGTATAGGGCCTTTTGTTTGGGACCATTTTATGCCAGTGGTGAGAAAGTGCAAAGTATCTGGGATCCTGGATTGCACCCTCAGAGCCTGTAAGGCCCAGAGAAGGGGCGGAAGAGTGGGGCATGCCTGTCGCCATAGTCTGGTCCTCCTTACAGGTGAGAAGTCCGCTATGAAGTGGCACCTGGGGATGTCTTCGTCCTTTTTGCAGACTGAGCGGTGGTGTTTGATTGGCAGTCCTGAGTTGCTCCTCTCCTTTCAAGCCCATGGCAGTCTGGTTGGTTCTGACTCAGCCCCCTTAAAGAACAAGGTAGAACTAGCCGGCAGGGTCAGGTCCATGAGCCTTCCAGGAAGCCGACTGCCTCATCTTTCTCCCACGAAGCGGCTGGGGACTCAGGTGCTGCCAGCACTGTACCACCAGGGCTCCCTGAATTCCTCCTAGGTATTTAAAAATACCTTTCTTAATCTCTATACAGTCACCCTCATCATACCAGAGGTGTTTCCCAAATGTGCTGTCACCCTGCCAATCCAGCTGTCCTGATGGAATCGTTCATAGCTATGACTAGTATTACCATGATGTTCGGGAAAGGCTTGCCTTGGTAGTTTGGTTGTTTTGTTTTTTCACCTATATGAATAGGCGTTAAAAGGAGATTTCCTCTAGCTTTATTCCTTGGATTCGGTGACTTGTAACTTTTGTTTGAACCACCTGTTTCACAAGCTGGATTACCTCCCCTGACTAGTCGCCTCCCTTGCAGTAAGCAGGCTTGCCAAGAATAATTTGCCTTTGTCTGATTCACTTCTGTAGGCTCCCAGCCACAAGTACAGTGCCCACAGCAGCCATGTCACCAATGTCAGCTTTACCCATAACGACAGCCACCTCATTTCAACTGGTGGGAAAGACATGAGCATCATTCAGTGGAAACTCGTGGAAAAGTTACCTTTGCCTCAGAATGAGATTGTAGCCGACACTGCTCTAACCAAAGCCCCTGCCTCTTCCACCGAGGGCGTCCTGCAGTTTGACAGCCTCACACCACCTCCTCCCCAAACCCTAAAGGAAACAGCGGTGGCAGCTGTGGAAGCAGAGAGTGAGATAAGCAACCCCCCTGTGCTCCCGGAGATCAGCCTAGAACAGACTGTGGAGCCGAGCGAAGAGCAGAGCGAAGGGGGCAGCGAAGACCTTGGTGAGCCTGTCCCTGAAGAGCCACCCCCAGAGACAAGCGAGGAGCCAGAGCAAGGCCACACACCCCCAGGACCCTCAAGGCCAGCCGCCCCTTCCCCTGTCCTAGCCCCGTGACTTCAGCTGCATGTGGTTCCCTGATGGAGTGCCGTGAGCGCAGGCTGGGAAGTGATGGAGGACCACTTTAGATTGTGATTTCTGCTTTCCACATTGTCTCCTTCAGTAGTCTTCTTTTCAGTCTCAAGTGCAGTCGGTCTCTCAATCGGAGGAAAAGACTGAAGCATCCCCGGTGTCTCAGACATGGTGAGTGAGTGCTGAGATGTCCGTACTGGAACAAATGGCCCCGCGTCATCCGACACGTTTCCTCAGGAGCAGCCAGAGGCCTCCCGAATACTGCCGCTTGCTCACTGGCTCCGACTCTGCTACTCTCCTCCCCCCAGTGCAGAAAAAGAACAAGGGGGAAAGTGCTCTTACTGCGGTCTGTCTCCTCCTGCCCCAGGTGTTTGCAGGAGGCGCTTTCATGCAGAGAACCGCCAGTATTCGCCGGCGGTCGTGTTGCCTTCGTTGTTTCCCTGCCCTGCTGGGGAAGGCCCAGGGGTGCTTGCTAGTTACTGTTTAGGTGCTGCCTCTTCCCAGTTACAAGGACACCCGGCCTCTCTCAGTGCAGCTGTTTCCTCCGCCAACTAAGTATTGGTGGGTTACAGAGCTTTAATGTATAGTAACCAGTGATACTCAGACTTCGTGGATTTCTCCAGGGATTCCTCGACTGGCCTCAACATCGTCCAGTGTTGGGCATTCAGGTGAACGGAAGGGGAAAACCGCGTGCCTCTAAAACGACGCTGTAATTACCTGGCTAATTTTACTTTAGCCTTCGTCCTAGTTTACCCCCTCAACAATAAGAGAAACCAAAATACAGTAAGTTTAAATAATTGCCTTGGTGCTTGAAATTCATTGGTTTGGATAGCATTTTCTATACAGTTTTATGATATCTGAGGGGTAAGATACTCCACAAATTGCCGGTCTTCTTTTACAGAAGTGTGATCAGCTGTCGTCACCCCCCTCCCACACTGCACGTGCAGCAGACTCGCTGTGTGAGGTGATTTCCCCTCAGACGGCATGTCCCCAGCCTTGCCTTTCTCATGCGGCCTGTCCTCTGCCTTTGGAGCAATGCTTGTCTGATTGTGCATTGGAAAGCTGTTTGTTTTTTCTAATTTGGTCAGATGACTTATTTTTCTTACGTACATATTTCCTACCTTTAAAAAAAGTACCGATGATTCTGTATTTTCTGTCTGTTTATACTTTTAATATAAAACACTTCTGTTTTGACTTACTTTTTAACGTGCTGTATTGTTTGAATTTTTGGTCGGATCATGTTTAGAAATTTTGGTTTTGAGTTCCGAAGTCTTAAGTTTGCAAGTGTTTACGTGATTGTGCCATTCCAAAGTGCACCCGAACTGTCATTCCCTCTAGTATTTTCTCAGGAGAAGTGCAAATCAGGTATTTCATCATCATTTGGTAATATAGCAACTCCAGTGAACTCCATACTTACCACCTTTCTCTCCACACGCTGTATGTAATAGGGTGCGGGGGTGTGTGACAGTGTGCGTGGATACTCTTACTCTATGTTGTGTGTATCCATATAGACGAAGCTATGCCCCACATTGAACATAATCAGTGTATTTCTCTCTCTTTGTAGATATATGTCCATGTATATCTTTTCCCTTTCGTTTACAACTGTTCAAAAAGTAGTCCTCTTCAAACGAAGAGATGTAGAATCCAAGCGGTCCGTCTGTGTCACGGTGTCCGTCCGTCCGTGCAGTCCCGAAAGGGCACAGGGCCGGATCAGGCAATGGGCAGTGCTCCAAGTCAGCGCGTCCTGATCCCTGCAAGAAAGAACTCAGATGAATGAGTATTCTAGGTGAAGAGCAAGCCTTTCTTTACGTGTCTGCGGGAGACCTACCGCTCCGTGGTAAGGAGGGAGTCTCCTGGGGACATCAGTCACCCTCCATTGCCAAGTACAGTGAGACTGACCCTCTTGGGGGTCGTTTCAAGGACACTACGAATATGCTGGAAGCGTTCCCGCGCTGTTGCTGGCAACTACTGTTCAGTGGTCAATTAAATCTGTGATTCTGGTTGGAAGTGGGTGGAATTATGAAATTGTAGGTGTTTTAGAAAAAAAACTTGTGAATGAAAATGAATCCAAGTGTTTCATGTGAAGATGTTGAGCCATTTCTATCATGCATTCCTGTCTCATGGCAGAAAACTTTGAAGATTAAAAAAAAAGAATAATCAGAACGTCTCCTTCGTCTCTGTCCGCGTGTCTTTCCGCACTGCCGCTTTCCCAGGGCCCGTGGCGGTGCTCCACCCGAGGCCAGGGCTCGCTGCGGAAACCTGTCCAGGAGGCCAGGCCTGTAGTCTGCAGGGATGGGGCTCTTTCTGCTCTCAGGCCCTGACAGTGTTACAAATTTTGAACGGACTGGTTTGCCTTTTCCAAGGAAAGCGAATTTCATGAGTAGATCCCTCTACTAACCTTGAATGTTCTGATACAAGAAACCACAGTGCCCACCAGTGGGGCAACGAGGGGATCAAACGACCCGAATGGAGTGTCCTCTTCGCTCCACGTGCAGCTGCAGCCGTTCCTTCTGTGTCCACTGTCCCCAAGAGTGGTGTTTGAAGAAGACTGGGGTTTGTTGAGCCAAGTACATTTACGTTGGAGGTTTTTTGGTGTTTTTCTAGTATTTATAAATCCAGAAACCTGTCAGAATATCACTTTTATCTCTCAAGGGACAAAGGGGTTAATAAAAAACTCGCTTAAGTCCTCAACAGTTAAGCTATAGCACATGCAAATGACCGAGGGGTTCCACACGATGACTTGGCACACCACGCAGTCTGTACGTGTCCTGGTGAACACTGCGGCCAGTCTCATACTGTCTCCATTTCACCAATGATACTGAAGGAACAGAGCCAAGTCACTTACTGAGGTCACACCACCAGCAAGTCGGGGCCTCCAGTCTGTGCGGCCCATACCACTGCACACTGATTCTAAAGCCAGACTCACTGCCATCAAATCCACTCGGACTCACGCCCCCAGGCAGGGTCAGACTGCCCTTTCGGTGTAAATCTTCGTGGGAGCTCACAGCTGTGTTCCTTTCCAGGGTGGTTGGTGGATTCAAACCACTGCCCTTGTGCTTAGCAGCTCAGTGCCCACTATGCCACCAGGGCTGCTTACCAGGGCGATTATTAGTAAGACAAGGGAGATGGCTTCCTCTTGTGGTAGGAAGGATGTGGGATAAACATCAGGAAAGCCTAGTGGAAGTGATTAGACTTTGGAAAGTGCAGCTTTGGCCTCGGGGGTGTCACGGAAAGGCCCCTTACGGGTGAAGCCTCGCCCGGTCATCGGGGCCAGGGAGCTTCCTGGCTCTTGCTGGGCAGCACTGCCAGAAGCTGCTGCCTCTGCCCCGTCCCGGGGTCCTGGAGCTCAGTGGAAGCCTACTGGGGTGGAGACACTGTCTTCCCAAGCTGTGCAGTTTCTGCTGGACACACTCCTGTGGCAGCTGCGCTGTCACCAAGCGCTTTCTCCGCCCATACGTCTCATTGCCCTTCTGGGACAAGCCTGGGGGCTCCGCCAGCCGCAGGCTTTGAGGTCAGAGTCCTCTCCCTTTCAGCATTGCGATGCCCCCTCCCAGGGAAGTCTTCTCCGAGAGAGGACTAGGGATAACTGCTGGAGATATGATAGCTGGAACATCTCGGGGGTTACATAACATGGGCTCCAGAGCCAGGCTTCAACTCCAGGTGGCATTTACGCTCACAATAGAGGAGTCTTACTCAACCATGAAAAGAAATGAACCATTGAAAGAACTGAAAACCAAGTGGGGACCCTAGAAAGCGAGCTTTTTTGGTAATAGAGCTCTCAACCCTGGCCACTACACGTCATTCTTGATGGGATTCAGCGTGCCACTTGGGAAAGGTCATGTGATAACTGGGAGCCCACCTCTGTGGAGACCTGTCAACAGTCGCACCCACTAAGCAGACACTGGGCCAGGGAGCTTGAAAACCATAGCTGGACACTGACTTTCTCGGACACTAGAGCTCTTTCAATGAGGGACTGTAAACGGGACACTCGCCCGGAGGTGACTCCTCCCCCCATTCAGACACCAGTCTTTTCTTCGGTGACCCTGTGTGCTGCTCCCCCCTCCAGAGGTGACCTGTATAAAGCCTGGGGAACCTGGGCGGACGGAGGACCCTAAAGAGTCTTCCATACCTCGAGTGATGAAGCACCTACCGGAGTTGGCAAGTGGGTTGGGCTCAGCAGGAGCTCCAAAGATGGGGAAGCCTCTTTGTGGGCCTAGCCCAGAAAGGTGACCGTCCATATTTTAGAGTTAATGGACGTACAAGGTCAAAATTCTAACTACAAATACTGTGTGGTTCAGGAGGAGAGAAATAAATTACTCCTAATGAATCGTGATGGGTCCTCAATTGAAGCCTCCAGATGCCCACACCGTCTCTCAAATTCCACAACCCCCCAAGTGGATCCCACGCATTCATTCTCCAGGACAGAGGAGAACTGCCCCATGGCTTCCAAAACTGTAAATGTTAACCTGAGCAGAGAGCTTCACCTTTCCCTGGAGGAGTAGCTCACTGGTAGGTTTGAACTTCTGACCCTGTGGTTAGCGAGCCCCACATGAAACCCACTACCCCCACCAGAGCTCCAGATTCTGCATCAGAAAGGTTTAAGTTTTGGTGGTTTAAAAGTTAGGTAGAGAGGGAGGTGGGGGGAAGGGTAGAGGTGTTAACAAACCCAGGGACAAGGGAACAAGTGATCCAAATTGGTGTTGACGTGGGTGTGGGAGACCTGGTAGGGCAGGATCAAGGGAAATGTAACAAAGGAAGTGCTGAAATCCTGCTGGGGACTGAGCCTGATAGTGGGACAGGAGGAAAATCAAGGGAAATAGAGGAAAGAGCTGGGAGGCAAAGGGCATTTATAGAG
>NW_022111379.1:13193528-13208063 GCF_000313985.2 Echinops telfairi
GGCAGAGCCGGGCAAACATTCCTGCTAATGATGTTGGGATAAGTTATTCCTGGGCGGCCAACAGTGGGTCCTCCCGGAAATGGATTTCGCCAAGGACGCGAGGTGGAAAGTGGTCCCCCAAGACACACACACACCCCCCACCGCGCCTGCACGAGGGATGCGTCAGATTGGGGGAACGCAGGACACGCCCGCAGATGCCCTTCATGAAGCGGCCGCTCACAGCCACCAACGCTGAAGTGGTTTCCATGGGAAACCCTCCCGCGGAAATAGAAGGGAGTTCTTTTAAATTGAATTACACTAGTTAATTAACTTTTTAATTAAACATATCAAATTTAAACACAGGTTCTTCTGGAAGGGCACCGGGAAGCCACAGGGGGGGGTGGGGGGGACCCCTGCGCAGGGTCATCCGCTGGACAGAGCTGGGGACACGCCTCCCGGGCACCCTCGGGCCCAACGCCCACGTTCTGCGCAGCCAGCTCAATGGCGTGACCCTGGACGCCTGAGTAACACGATGACCACAGGCTTTCTTCAAAACCGCACGCTCCTCGCTCTCCTGCCACACACACACACACACACACACGGTCCTTTTGCCATTGTCTTTGCCATTTCGTTCATTGCAGACAAACTATGACCTTTGCCAATTCAACAATATTTACACACACGGTTCAGGGTTTGCATATCCCCTGATGTAATCTTTTTCCAAATTGTTCCCCCACCATTAACAGAAAGTTGGTGTCCCCCAAGCAAAGAATCCCCCCCTCCCTCTCCTGCCCACCCCGAGACCCATTAATATACTCTGGTCCCTCCGAATTTGTCCAGGTCTGTCCTCCGTCGCCCCCCACCTTTTCACCGAAGATTACTTGAGATAAGTCATCAGGCGCAGAACACCGTTTGGCGTGTGTGTCCACAAACCACCCTCAGGGGGCGCGATGGAGCTATCGGGCTCGCACACTCGCCACCGCTTGTGGTCCTTCCGGAGGCCCGCCCCCAGAAGCCTCTATCTGACCTCCATCAGTACGGATTGGTGTTGCCTGGTTTGACGTTCATAGGAGGCAGTCACGCAGCCTTTCACACCACATGACCGCTGCATCCCTCTCCCTCCCCAGCGTGGTGTCTCCGGTCCACGTCCCTGTCACCACGGAACAGCTAGCCCTCAGCTGTCTCCAGGTCAGCCCCTTTGCTGGACTGCAAATGCCTAGTTGCATTCCTCAATATAGACTGTGTCCCAAACCCAGCTCTGTGTAGGGCCAGTCTCTACACCTCCCCTCTCCAGGAGCCCACTGGGAGTGCCTGCCCCACCCCGTTGTTCATGTCCAGCTAGCATGCAGTGTCCACCTACACTGACCCTCCAGGGTGGCCTTCCCTCTGTCCCCAGGCTCTCACAGGGATCCTTAACTACTTAGACTGCCTGGGGCCTTTCCCCTCTGCACAATGCTGCTCCTACCCTCCACACAGGTGTGCTCAGCCCTGCACTCCAGAGGGCAGAGCCATCTCTCTGTCCCCACCACTCAGCACAGAGTGAAGCCGGCCAGAGATCATGCTTAAAGGGGACAGTGCTCAATGGTCAAGATGGGCACGGGCCCAGTCCAGTTGGGAGGCAGGCAGTTTGCCCAAGCTCTGCTCATGGAAAAGTGGGGTATGTGGGGGAACCCAGGCAGGGCACTGACAGTCCTTGGGGGGGGGCGGGGGGAAGAACCTGGTCTTTGTGAGGGGCCGAGGCAGGCCTGGGAGACAGAAAACAAGAGTGCCAACAGGATAGGGTCCAGTGTCTCGGTGCCCTCACGTGAGCTGGTGACCCTGGAAATCCCAGGCCTGTCTTCTCTCCATTGTGAGCCTGAACTCGGACATAGTGTCCCCTTCTGCCTGTGATGTGATCTGGGTCAGACCCCAGACTCAGGAGCACAGCATGGAGTCCCAAAAAACACCAATGGGGGGTCCTGCCACACGTCCACCTTCCCAAGACACAACACAAGGGTGCAGTGAGTGCCTCCGCCCTCCAGCAGACCTGGGGCGGATCCCACCTCCACGCAGCCCGAGTTCCAGGGGCAGCAATGGCCCAGCCGAGGAATCTGGGCTTGGATCAGGGATTATTTTAGTCGTAGCACGTCACACATCCCTAGTTGGTCAGGAATACAGAACACAGTGTGCTGATTACACAGCAGAGAGAAGCCCCCTCCACCCACACCTTCTGTGGTGGGCATCTGGAAGGAGCCAGGGGTGCTGCCGGATTTCAGGAGCTGGGGGTGGCAGACAGGGGCAGAGAAGGGAGAGAGGGAAGCAGGGAGCAAGCACACAGCCCAGGTCCTGAAGCCAAGAGCTGGGTGGGGGTTCTGAGAAGTCTGGTATCTCCAAAGAGGAAGGCCAGGCCTCCCACCAGCTCCCAACCTCCCCTGAGCCCTGCCCCAGCTTGTTGGGCCCACTGGGCTAGCTCTCTCAAAAAATCTCACTGCCATTGAGTTGATGCCAACCCACAGTGACCCTTTAGGTCAGGCCAGAACGGGTCCTGTAACTCCTATCTTTCACCGGCTTTGATCTGCTGACCTTGTGGCTCACAGCCCAATGCATAACTACTGTGCCCCTGGGGTTCCTCAGTGACAAACACACCCCACCCCCACCCAGGTCCCAGCAGCAGGGGCTCGTTTGAACAGGCCTGGCTCCCCCAGCTGCCTTCTTTTTGGTACCCTTGCCCAGGCCCCGACTCTGAGCAGGATGGACAGACACAAGTTAGGACAATTTTTCCAAATGACCATTTCTTCTCCAGGAGGCAATTCCGGGAGAGAGAAGGAAACAGATGTCTTGTATAAACAAAGGCTCCTCCGTGTGACTCTAATTAGAATGACAACTAATTGAAAGCAATTTAACGGCGGTTCAGGAAAGGTTAATGAAATTCATGTTTTGGAGACACGGAACTTCGCCAGGAACACAAACCTAACCTTTCTTCTCTTTGATTATTCGGTCAGAGTGATTTCCTGGGAGCAGGCTTGTCTCTGGGTGGCTCTAATTACACACCACTGAACTTTGACGCCGACATCAGCTCATTCCACTGTAACTCAACTTTCCAGTCTGTGGTAGAACTGCAAGTTCACGGTCTAAGCAGAGGAGTGTGGAGGAGCAGGGAAGGCAAGGCTTGGGGCCTGGTTGGCGTTAGGAATCTGAGACTTCTGATTGCTTTCCCACCCTCCTAGGGGGCAAGGCGCTTAGGCACACCAATACTCCCACCACCCCCCAGGCTACCTCCTTCCGGACGACCCCCCTACCCTGTGGCCTTGGCTCACCCAGAACCCAGAAGTGGGTATTGGGCTAGCAGACCCCTCCGCCAGCGACCAGTCCACTCTACTCCTACTACCACGCCTTCCCTCAAGCCCAAACCAACCCAGGTGCTGAGTCAGTCTGACTCCTGGTGCCCCTATGTGTTGGAGTGGCACTGTGCCCAGAGGGCTCCCGGGGCTGACTTGTCTGGAAGGCGATTGCCAGGGCTGCTTCTGAAGTGTCTCTGGGTAGATCGGGCATCCAGCCTTTCCATGACCAGCTGGGCATGTGAGCTGTTTGCTCCACCCAGGGACCGGCCTCCCGCCCTCCCTCCCATGGGTGGTGTGGAGGCACCATAGAATCAACTCACAGTGACTCTGGGTACTACACAAGACACTGCCTCTGCGCCACCCTCAGAATTATGAGTCCATTGACTTACTGGGGTCTGCTTCCTCTTTTTGCTGACCTGTATTTTAGCAAACATGACCATGTTTTCCAGGAACTCGTCTATCCTGATCATCTCTCATTCGCCATGCTTCTCAGGAGCATGATGGCTGTACTTCCTTCGGCAACTCTGTTCATTCTTTGGGCAGGCCAGTCTCGTCAGTACTCTTCACTGGCACCAGAATTAAGAAGCACCACTTCTTCCCATGTAAGGCAGCGGTGACTCCACGACAGGCCGAGCCTCTTAAGGCAGGCCTGAGTTTCATTTCTCTAACAAAGTCACCCTCTCCCCCGAAATGACTGACCACATCTGGAAAGGCCTGAGTGATCACAATGACGCTGACCACACCTGGAAAGTCGTGAGTGACCACAAATGGAACGACCGAGAGTTGACTGGCTCAGTCAACCAAAATGATCTACACACCAATTGTCTCCAGATGAAGTCAGTGAACTATGGGAGGGTGAGGGGGCTCGTTTCACCCAGTGTATGTCACCTGTAGAGTATAAAAGCTTGGCTTCTGCCCCAGGCCGGGGTCCTCCTCTCGGAGGAGGCCACTGCGTTGGTGCTCTGGGACCTGGGCCCTAGCTCGAGCTGGTCAATAAACTCCTTTGTGGTTTGCGGCCTCGGTGACTCTGCCTCTCTGTTCCTGGGGCCGAGGGAAAGCCGGCAGTAACACCCGTCTTCCTGACCACCGTCCGGCTGCCGCATGCATTTGGGGGTGACTGAAAATACCATGACTGGGGTCAGCGGCACCTTAGTCCTCAAGTTGTCGTGGGCAGCAGATTCGCCACGGCACCGACTGCAGATTCAAGTAAAACGAAATCCTTGACAGCTTCAATCTTTCCTGCATTGATGCTTCCCAGTAAAATCCAAAGTGAAACCCAGGGCCATCAGTTGATGCTGGCTCACAGCGAGCCTATAGGACAGGGTAGAACTGCCCCCTGTGAGTTTCTGAAACTGCAATTGTTTATGGGAGAAGAAAGCCCCATCTTCTCCCTCGAAGTGGCTGGTAGTTTCAAACTGCTGACCTTGCGGATCCCAGCCCAGCTCGTAACCACTATGCCACCAGGGCTCCCCACCGTTCCCACTAAGAGAACTGACATAGATCCCAGCATCCCGGCAGCTCCCCCACCATTGTTGCAAAAGCCCGAGGCACGTTCAGCAGACTTCCATCTGAATAGGATGTCTTAAGTTGGCACAGATTCCAACCGGGTCCTATGGCATAGCCACATGACTGTGACACATCTCAGGGCCATGGACCTTTCCAGCAGCAGGTGGGGGACCAGCAGAATTCCTCACCACCAGCAGTATCACAACCTTGAGCGCTTGTGACCCTAAGAGATGGTGAGAAAACCTGAAAACAACCCCAACAATCTTTTTCATAGGGGTTTCCTTAGACATAGCCCCAGTGCTTGTCAAGGATAAGGGAATCTGATGGCCCCTGGGTCCCGGTGCCTGGCGGGATGTGCTCCTACCAGCCAATGAAGCGCCGGGAGGAAGGGCAGGATTTGGGGCAAGCACCCTCTAAGGCCAGGCTGCAAGACGGCCCCCGGGGTCTGACGGCCCACAGCAGGCAGATGGGCAGCTATGCACACACCGGCCAGCTTCGCCGCAGAGGAACGCCAGCACAAACACGCACGACTGGGGGGCAGAAAGCGACTCTACAACCTCCTTGGTAGTGACGGACTCTCACTGGGTGCACACCTGGGACAGGGTAGCCAGGGTCACTGTCACTCCCAAGGGACAGGTGATTTACAGAGGGGACTCTACAAGGGAGAAGTCTGGCAGATAATCTCTTAATCAAGTGACCCAACGTCAAGCCACCAGTAACGAGACAAACTGGTCTCAATCGCCACCTGGTACACGGAGGACACTGTTGCGACTGCTCTGCTGTGTCCAGTAGCTCCTGGTCTCCCGAACCGAAGAACAGACTCACGGGCCCCAAGCAGCCAGCGGAAAGCAGAGTTCGTTCAAAGGAAAGAAAGCACCTGACGCAGCAGGTGGTATTCGAGTGAGTGGCTGCTGAATGAACTGCGGTCCAGGGGTTTTACCAGGTGTGAGGGGTTTTACCAGGTGTGGGGCACTTGGCTGTCTGCATCTCTGGCTTATGAACAGACCAATTGCGGGACTGGTTCTATTTTCAGGTCCAGTCATAAACCGCTCCATGCTCTCCCCTCAGCTGGACCTTGCCTGGGCACGCAAAGGTCAGGATCAAGAGCCTTGGGTTGGATGACGGTGGAGTTTAGAATCAGCCTAGGTCTGACGCCTGCAGGCTTCAGATGAATTATCCCAGGCTGCCGAGATCCCCCGTCCAGACATCCTGCCATTTCCAGCGCTCTCTCCCACTCTGCCAGCGGACACTCTACTGCCTATCTCTAGACACCACACCACCTCGGAGAGAAAAATGCAAAAACCTGAATCCAACCATAAGCAGACAATTGGGCAAATCCAAATGAGGGATATCCCGCAAACAGCCATCCTGGACCCGGCAAGTAGGCTAGTGTTCTGAAGCCTGTTCCGGGCAGTTCTAGCCCAGGGGAGGGAAATGGCATGGTAACAAAATGCACAGTGGGACCCTTGACTGGATCCTGGTCCCGAAAGAAAAACAAAAACAACTGTAAGGGCTGGTGGCGATGTAAAATGGCGCCGCTGATTTGGAACAGACCAGCAGTTTCTCAAAGAAACACATGGAGGTCTCTTACGGCCCAGCTGCAGGGGCAGTGAACTGCTGAACGTGGCTCTTCTGGCTAAAGTCTCTAACTCCCACCAAACGACCTTTCCCTCCCCGGGTCCAGTAAGAAGGTGGGGGAAGACACTGATCAGATTCACCTCTGAGTAACTGCAAACAGGACTCCCTGGAATGCCATCCTGCTGTGTAGAAAACGTGTCCCCGGAGAAGCAGAGGGAGGAATCTTTTTACCAGCAAGAGTAAGGTGACCAGACGTTCCGTTTTTTTAACAATTTATCCCGTGTCCCGCGGCGTTTTAAAAAAGTCCCGATTTTTTGAAAGAATGCACGACAAGCTAGGGAACGACGGGAGAACGGGAAGGGAAATATAGACCAAATACTTAATCAAGAACCACCACCCCCACCCCCGGTCAATGGTGTCCCGCTTTACCAATGTTAAAATCTGGTCACCTTAAGCAAGAGCCAGGAGTGAAGTGTGTCCTCTGGATGAGTGAGCCTCCAGAATCCAGATGACAGCTGTCTCAGAGCAGCAGCAGCAGAACCACAGGCAGAGCAAGGAACGGTGCTGGGATCTCGCAACCCAGAGCGAGGAAAGCTGGCTGCTGGGCTGCAGGAGGCTGGCTCGCGGAGCAGGGCGCCTCTGGGAACTTAAGTCAGCGAGCTGGGTTTATTGACCCCCAGAGCTCCACTGAGCTGACTGCCCTCAGGTGGAGCTGACTGCCCTCGGGTGGAGCTGACTGCCCTCAGGCGGAGGCCTGTAGCAGAGTGGAATGTGCCCTTGACAGAACTCCGTAACAAGGCCGGATAACCACCTCAACCTCCAGCGAGCGACACCTGAGCCCACTGCAGCCCCCGCAGGTGAGCCGGCTCCGCCAGGACGGGGCACCAAGGGAGCGGCTGCACTAGGGTTGTTGGTGTTGCCCATCACCCAGAGTAGGAAGTCGTGCTGTTGGCGTTCCAAGCACCCTGTTTAATCCTCCTCCAGGGGTCGCTCTTCTCTGCTGTGTCAGGTCACAGCCCACATTTTGCACATCATAAAACCCCACCTTTGTCCAACAATCACACAGGGCCGCCTCAGCACAGGAAATGACAATCTCAGCGAGCGGCCTGTCTCAGGCCGCTTCACGGCAGGCCCGGCAGCTTTCTCCTCGGGAACCAGATGGTAATCATCAGCATGCCATTAGCCTCCGGTTACTTGATTTTGAGGAATCGTTTTGTAAAGATTATCTGGTGCCTAATTAAAAAAAAAATTAGACACAGGTGTAAATCGTCTCCAGTGTTCTGGCGTTATTCTGAAAGGTTATTTTAAGAAAACTTCAAACTTGAGAATTTCCATTCACGTATTTATTCCAGTCAAAAGAAATGATAATTTAAACCCATTTTTAAAAGTTAAAGGAGAATTTGGGGCACAGCTGCATTAATGAAACAGACCGGGGGTCTAAAGTGCAACCCTAAACAGACGTTCGCTGTTCCCGTGGGGGAATAAACACATAATGCTTACTACACAGGAGATTTCAGGAAGAACTGAGGCGAGGCAAACCACCCTTTGAAACAAACAGCCCAGGAACAGAGGCAGGCTGCAGAGAACTTCCATTAACATTGTACTGCATGTCGGGAACATCCCCAGGGTGACTACAAACGCCCACTCCAAGTCCACGCACCGGGGCTTGGCCCCTCTGCCTTCCTGGGTCACACCCAAACCCAGAAAGGCTCCCGCACCCATCCCTCACTCTGGAACACGCACGACCGGCAGCTGGCACCTCCGGGAAAACCGGGGCCCAGACTCGTTTGTTTACATGACAGGCCATGTGCACTTCGTGAACATGCCTAGGGTATTTTCATAACTTTTCCATTTTTCTTACAAAAAAATATTAGGTAGCCCATTCAAAGCTTTGAAAATGAAAGAAAAAAAGAGAAAGGAAACGTCAAGGGATTTATGCCCCAAAGCCCTCAGTCCTGGAAGCAAGCTCATTTGTTCCGGGGCTGGGAAGCCATGTAGAGGGCGATGAGGCAGTAGATGGTCCCGCCCAGTGTCAGCGCCATCGTGGTCCGGTACAGCATCTGGTCAGGCAGGCCCCGCTTCAGGTGGACGGGCACGCCGTCAGATTTCTGGAAGGAAAGAATTAACATGGACACGGTTGGTAGGACCAAGAACAGAGTTTACACGTCAGGCCAATAAAGAACAAATTTCTACTTTGCCACTAATCCATCACCGTCCGGCAGTGGAAAAAGCCCAAATCCATCAGCACATGAACTGAAATTTGAGTGCATTTCCTCATTGTTACAGCTACAGCCTGGAAGTCCAACTTCACTCCAGAATGCAGCCCCAGGGAACAGACATGCAACCCATTCCACGTTTCTAAAGAATTTCCCACATGCTGCTAAACTAGGAACAGGGCCCTGGTGGGCTCTGAAAGGCTAAGGAATGATCAAAGAGCAGCAGGCAGGCCCAGGGCCCGAACCACTGCATCACCCGCTTCGGTGGGCTCTAAGCACGCCAGCCCAGTGACCAGGGACAAGGTCGTTTATATCCAACCGCTTTCTCTCCTGTAAGCTGATAAACCTGTTTAATAAGGAGATTCTGTGGGATGTTTAATTAATTTACTTATCTCTAAAACCTTTACCCCACATCTCAAGGCCCCGAATGTCCCCTTGAGTCTTAATTATGCGATAAAAGCGATTAACGTGATACAAATTAAGCATGCGTTAACCCTATGCTCGCCCTGGATCCCAAGTGATCTTGAGGAAGGGGCGCTCTCCACCAGCAACAGCATCCCAGGCACGGCTACCTCCATGGCGCCCGAGATGCAGCCAGGCCCCCATGTCTCCGTGGAGCTCTGGTGCTGCAGCGGGTTAAGCACTGGGCTGCTAACCCGTAAGCCAGTGGTTCCATTCCAGCAGCCTCTCCAAGGGAGACAGGCGAGACAGTCAGCTTCCATCGAGACTCGTCTTGGGAACCCTCCCTCTGTAGAGGGCCACCCTGAACCAGAACCAATCTACTGAACTTTAATATTTCAAATTGGTCTCCTCTGGTTCTAGCAACACTTCACTGGATTTTAATAACAAGCAAAGAATGAATTCAATATCAAGCAACAATTGCTCAATATCAAGAAAACTTACTGCAAACATCAGCGCATGGATCCCCCAGTCCTCCGTGTTGGGTGAGTTACTCAGAGCCATTGTATGTGCTGCCGTCTCCCCAACCACGGGGGAGGGAGACACATGTTCATGGAACAGCACCCTCTAGAATGACGAAAACACTCGCCACCCTCCCCTGACATACAGCTCTATGAGTTTATATTCCAAACTCAGTAGAGTTTTAGTTAAGACTCCATTTCTTAAGAGGTTTAAACGGCCCCTCTCCTCAGTCTCTTCCCTCACCTGGAAAAACTTCTGCAGCTCAGGGACTTTGTTTTTCCCAGCGTAATCATAGGCCGGGTCAGCGGTGAGCTTAGTTGGTGTGGCAAATATGATAGGCGGCGCTTCGGTGGCGATGATGGGCTTCAATCCCTGCAGGGGGAAGAAGACAGTCATGTGGACACCTGTCTCACCTGAACACACCTTTCTGAGAGCGGGCTGTCCGGGTAGTGGCAGTCACCATTCCACCCACGAGAGGGGTGCGCAGACTCTTCCAGCCTTTCCGTGGTTCTCAAATTCTGACTAAAACACCCTGGACCCCAGCTCACTTCCCAAAGCAAAGTCTGTCAAGAGGTCCTTGCCATTAAGACTGATGGGGTGAACACACAGTCACAACAAGGGCCCAGCCTGGGCCTCCAGAGACACAGGCTATATATCGACCGTGTCTGGAACTACCCACCCAGCCTAGCATTTGTGATCTGTAAGCCCCTGGCCAGCAGAGCAGCCCGCTTCCCGTTAGCTGATGTCACAGAGAGGCTTCTCCCGAGGGGACGGCACAGGCACTGCCAGACACACAGTAAAGCCACACTCCATCTGTGGGAGAGTCTGAAATTATTCAAAACTTATGCTTAAGGACAAAAAGTGAGAACAAAACAAAATATTATTTGTAAGCCCATATGTTTGGAGACGGCAGCTCTCTCATCTGTAAGATGGGCATAAATAGAAGCCGCAGTCCCTACCACCAAACGGCTGGAAAACCAACACCCAAACTCACTTCCTTCAAATCGATTCCAATTCATAACAGGCCTATGGGAAAGACCTGACGGCAGGGTTTCCAAGGCTGTAAGCTATTCCGGATGCAGCCTGCCCCCTTTCTCCCGGGGAGTGAGCGAGCAGTGGTTCAAACGGCCTTTTTGTGTTAACAGCTCACACTTTAACCACTGGGCCACCACCCGGGTTCCTGGAAAGGGCTCCAAGAAGTAAATGCACGCCTAATCCAGTGTCCCACCGACAGCGTGTACTCAGTACAGTGACTGACGGGGAGCAGGGGGTGACCAGGGCGGCGTGCAGCAACCTCGCCCCCAGGAGAAAGGAGGGCAGCTCAGCAGAAGGGAATGAGCCTGAGGGCACTCTGGATTTGTATTTGAAGGCGTCAACCCTCGTTACATCTCCACGGCCAGTTCTCCCCAACTATCTGCTGATTAAAACTAGGAGCTACATACACATCGACAAAAGCAACTTTGCGTTTTAAATTCTAGCGAGGGGAGAAAAATGCTTTGCAAACGGAGCTCGGGTCCAGCCTGTTGGTTTTAAAAAGAAGAGAGACACGCCTTGCCCAAACGAATGTAGTCACTGGACTTCGGTTCTTGATCTCTTCAAGTGAATCCAAAATGGCACAGCTGACAAGCCCAATTCTAAGGCTCACGCAGGGACACCAAGCAGACGGCAGGAGCAGCAGGCAGCCGAAGGGATTCAAGCAGACTGGCTTCCTCCCAGCAGAATGGAGACAGCTGGCCTTTTCTGCTAGTGGGTCCATTCAACACGCTGCCCTGAGCACTTACTCCCCACTAGATGCCCACGCAAGTGCCCCTGCCTTGATGCAAGCAGGACCCAGCGGCACCGTCTACCTCGCCCCTGGTGTGTGCCTGCTACCGTGCCGTGCACCGCACACACATGATCTGTCAGTCCTGAGGAGAAAACTTGATCCCAGAAGGTAACCTGCCTAAGATGGCAGGAGCCACGGTTTGATATTCAAGCCTCGCTAAAATCCAGTGTGGTCCAACTTTTACTATGCCACCACAATCACTCCCACACAACAATCTTTTTTTTTTTAAGTCTGCCAGTTGTTGGCCTACATTTGCTGTTTCACACCGTCTGGGGCTCAGAGGGAGTTCGGGATGGGAAGGAGAGGCCCTAACTAGAGGTGAGGTCCGTGAGAGGCGGAAATGACTTTCGCTCAACTGCTGACTGACTGCTGTTGGGCTGAGGCTATTTCACCTCCCAGCTGCCCCCTGAGACCAGAGGGTAGAAGTGCCTGCCCAAGGGCGGGGCTGCAGTCCTGAGGGAACAGATCTGAGCAGGCTGGAGGGCCCAAAGTGCTGACCTGTGTTTGCACTGACGCCTCAACCGCTGGGCCGCCAGGGCTTCTTCCATACAGGGCTCAGCTCCACCCTGTCCCCATGCAGTCACCGTGAGTCAGAAGCAGCGGGTTCTCATTTTTAAACTCCTGAGAGAGCAAAGCTAAAAATGATCTCTTGAATTGCAGCATTTTAGAAACCCTCCATCATTTCGTGAGCTCATTGTATTTTCTCTAAGGATTATTTCCCCTTGAATGCAGAATTAAAAAACCCTTCCTACCAAGCAGTCCAAAAATGGTTTGAATGAAATTCATGTTTTGACAGGAGGACTGGGAGAGCATTCTTAGAAGGGATTACACCTAATTGCTTTGTGTTTATTCACCCATCAAATAATTCAAAACTACTACAAAGTTTTTGAACACTATCATCTCGAGAGGAGTACCAACCACCTTAATAGCTTTAAGTGTTTCCACTTACAATGCTGTAAAGTATGGGGTGTAGAATTTTAAAACTTAGCTATAATCTTATCCTCTTATCCCATCAATTACTCGGAACTGTATATTCTCCAATCGTTTTCCAGATGCATCTTTATTGTCTGTGTAAAATCCTACACCTTCGTTTATAATATACATCTTCATAATTGTCTGATTTTGCTCCTTGAGATCCTGCAAATGAGGTGTTATCAGCCCGTGTTACACATGATTAAGACAGCGCAGAGGTTCTGTAAAGAAGCTGGCCTTCAAGCTTACGCATTTTTAATACTCCAGACCATCAATAATTTATCTGTCATCATCCCCAAGGTAAAAGGGATGAATTTGGGGGTGAGGTACTTCACCTACCCATCACTCAACTGATTAGCAACTTAAGGGCAGTCTGTGTTTCTAATGTTTCAGGAAAGGTGTCCAAAGTGACCTCTTCCCCTGTGTCTCATCAACTCAATGTAGAGAAGGCCCAAATCCTCACATCTGGACCAGTAGGTAGTGTCGTAATAAACAGAGAAAGGTTGAAGTGGTCATGGTTTTCATGTTTTCTGAATCCAGAATCAATGTTGACTGAAGCAGCAGTAAAGAGGTCCAATGGCACACTGCATTGGGTAAATCTGCACAAGAGCTCTTTAGAGGGCTGAAATGCAAGGAATCTTACTTTGAGGATTAAGGTGCACCTGCCCCAATCGTCTCCATGCATGTGAAAGGTGGACACTGACTATGGGACACTAAAGAATCGATGTACTGAAATTACGGGACTGCCAAAAGGACTAACAATCTGTCTTGGAAGAGGTACAGACTGAATGTTCCTTAGAGGCAAGGACGGTGAGACTTCATCTCATGTACTCTGCACACGTGGTCAGGAGAGAACAGTTCCTGGAGAAGGGCGTCGTGCTCGGTAAAGTGGAGGGGCAGAGAAAGAGGACTGGCACAAAGAACGGCTGCACTGATTGGCTCAAACATAACAACAGCTTTGCGGATGGCCCAGGACCGGGCAGTTTTCATTCTGTCGTACGTAGGGTCGCTATGAGTCAGAATCGATTTGATGGCACCTCATACCACCATGAGCTGATGTTGTCTCTATCTCAATAAATGACAGCACTATCCTTGTGGACTCAGGCGGAAAACCTTGAATCGTTGTAAATCCTTTGGGCTCTGACTTCCAAAATAAATTCAAACCACTTCGCACCCATCTCCACCAATCCAAAACCTGATCCCAGCCACCATCATCTTGCACTTGATTTTTTTCCAAATGCCCTTATAAATGGTCACTCCGCCTGCAGCCCTCGCTGTAGACCACTTAGTGCGGCAATTCTATTGAAACAGAGGACGTCATTACTCGGCTCAAACTGCCAAAGCTCCACAGCTCACCGAGTAAACGCCAAGGTTCTCGCAGTGGCTTTTAAAGGGCCAACCAGACTGCATGTCCTGACATCCCTCCTCCCTCTGGACCAGCTTCTTGAACCTCTCAGGCACCGACGAGTCCCCTTAGCTTGGAATGCTCTTTCCGGAGAGCCACCGCCTCCCTGCCTCCTTCAGTGAGCCCTTCCCTGACCACCGACTGCAGCTCTCACCCTTCTTTGTTTTAATCACTATGAAACACATGATTTCCTGCCCACCCCACCCAGGCCACAACCCCTCCACAACTGAAGCTACCTGAGGGCAGGATGGTGGAAGGTTTTGATCACTGTTCTATTCCCAGACCTGAAAAACAACTTGCACAGAGAAGTCACTCCGCAGATAGTTGCTGAACGTACAAATATATGTTAAGAAAGGTCACAGCATCAGCCACAACGTACAATTGAACAATTCCGAACCAGTCATGTAAATGAGCACTGATGGCAGACAGCTGACATTGAGAAAACAGTTAAAAACTGTTCAAACCTAAAAAAAATCAATCAAGTGTCACTGAATCCAAACCCCATTTTAAATTCTTGCTAACAGTCTGACTCTCCATTCCTACTCAGAAGGCCCTGAACTATTTAGTGTATAACAGGTGCCCCACCCGGCTCTCTCCTGCTCTACTTCCGGCAGGGTGCTCTTTACTTTAGTCATAAACCTTACATCACTGAGTCGCAGGTAAGAAGAATGGCCTATTTCAAAGTCTGGACAAGACTCTTATTATAACTCAAGCACTTTGTAAGTTCCTACTTATTTCTGACATTAGACCCCACCATCCTAGGTCCTTCTTGTTCTACACCTCTATTCCCCAAAACCAAGCATTCTCTCCTCT
>NW_022111379.1:13211705-13234198 GCF_000313985.2 Echinops telfairi
TCCCTGTTACTCAGAAATCCAGGACAGCATTCTGCTCCCGGTCCTATGCGTTCAGAAAACCAGCACCAGTATCTCTTCGCACAGAGACGTCAGCGTGTATTCCTTGACAATTCCATATTGTCATCTCAAGACAATTTGCTCTCACATTAAATGATGCAGGAAGCATCAAATGAAGATGGAATGAATAGAGTCTCCGTACCAAAGAGTCAGTTGAAATTCAACCATTTAAAGAGGCAGTATTTGATAAAGAACCAATGGTACTGAAAGAAGTCCAAGCTACACTGACGGCATTAGTGAAAAAACAAGGCTCCAGGAATTGATAGGATACTAACTGAATTGTTTCCATACGCTGAAGCACTGGAAGCAATTTGGAAGTCAGCTACCTGGTCGGCTGACTCAAAGATCCGCATGTGTGCCCATTCCAAAGAAACATTACCCAACAGATTGTGGAAATTATCGAATGACATAATTAATAACGCATGCTAGTAAAATTTTGCTGAATTTAGAAACCGGTTTGTTGCAGTAGTAAGTCAGCAGGGAGCTGCCAGAAATTGAAGCTGGATTCAGAAGAGATCGTGGCACACGAAGGCTATCTCATTGCTGATATCAAATGGATCTTGGTACAAAACAGAGACTACCAGAAAGATGTTTACTTGTGTTTTAATGACTATAGCCATGGCATTCAACTCTATAGATCATAGTAAGCTACAGACAGTATTATAAAGAATGAGAATTCCAGAACACTTCATTATATTGATGTGGAACCTGTACATGGGCTAAGAGGCAGTCTTTTAAAAAGAAAGGAATACTCGGTGGTTTAAAATCAGGAAAGATGACGAAGATCACAGACTGTGCCCTTCCGTGTGGATTACAATTTAATGTAAAGAAAGCCAAAGTCCACCCGCTGGACCAGTAGACAACATCATGACAGAGTAGAGATTGAAGTCGTCAAGGATTTCATTTTACTGGGATCCACAATCAATGCTCATGTAAGCTGTAATCAAGAAGTCAAACGGTGTATTACACTGAGCAAATCTGTGGCAGAAGACCTCTTTAAAATATCTGAAGTCCCGTGGGCTGCCAGAGGAACAAAAAAATAAGTCTTGGAAGAAGTACAGCTAAAATGCTCCTTATTATGCTCCAAGGATGGTCAGACTTCATCGGGTGTACTTTGGACACCTTATCAGGAGACCAAAAAGAAACTCATTGCCAGCAAGTCAATTCCAACTTCAGACAGAGCCTACAGGGCAGAAGAGAACTGCCTCTGTGGGTTTCTGAGACAGTAATTCTTTACGGGAGTGGAAAGCCTCATCTTTCTCCTGTGGAGTGGCTGGTAGTTTCGAACTGCTAACCTTCTGGATACCTACCCAACATGTAACCACTACACCACCAGGACTCCTTAAGGACAGACTGACTAGTCCCCAGAAAAGGACATCAATCATACTTGGTAAAGTAGGTCAGGGAAAATGAGGAAGACCCTCAGGGAGATGGGTTGACATCCATGGCTGCAACAAGTCTCCAAAATAATTGTGAGGATGGTGCAGGACTAAGGAAGTGTTTTGTTCTGTTGTTTACAAAGTTGCTGTATGTTAGAACCGACTAGATGACACCTGACCACCACCACCTGCGCTCGCTACTATGATCGAACTAGCTTTTCCACATTAGGCTATTCAGTGCGAGTTATTTGTGTGACACAAGGCAGTTACAAGCATCTATGTTTGCACCATGATAGTGTTTCCAAGAAAGAAGTTGGAAGCACCCTTTAATTACCAAAGTTTTGGGGGAAACCGGTCACAATCACTCCTGAAGTTACAATTGATAGAGATCACTTCTTTCAGTGTAGCTCGAGAAATCCTGAGTAAGAAGCTCAAATATTCAAGAGACACACAATTCAAAAAGTCCCAGCAACCCGAAAGTCACGTCTGTATCAAATGAATCTCAGGGTAACCTGAACTCAACTTTTAGTTACGCACTTATCATGCCACTTTAATTCCTTAGACGCCAGCTTTGGGCACAGCATCTCAATGTTTTTCCTTTTTCTTGTTTGCTGCCCTCGAGCCCATTCGAGAATAAGAGAAGGAAACACTGTCTGGTCCTGTGTCATTTGCACAATGGCTATTCTGGAAACCATGGTTGCAGTCACTGTGTCACTCCGCCCATGATGTCCTTTTCCGGGCTAGGCCTATTAGGTTGGAAGGGCTATGGCACCTCACACTCAGCTTCCAGAGAAGAATGACCACGTACCCAGTACCAAGCGCCTGGCAGAGACTGCTAGTCACTTAACACATGCCTCATTTGAGCTGCACTACAACGGCACTGGATGATCCAGAGGTCACGATAAGCTGGGTAACTCTGAACAAAGTCAGCACGGCAGATGTGAGCCCAAAGTCTCGGACGCTATTGTACACTGCGCTACTCTGGCTGAGCTCCAACTAATGGAATCGGAGTGTCCTTTTCTGACCTCTCAAATGCGGGTATCCTTCAACCACTTCCGTTGGAAAACGAATCTCACTGGCTGTAAGGGCCCAGTCCAGGCGTCCTCGGACATTCAGAGGAACGCGTTAGACCCTACCTCGGGATCGCACAGCCGCTGACCCTACTGCTTCCCTCACGGCCGTCACCCCCACCCCCCTCAATCTCACGCTTAGCTGAGGTTGCCTTTGGAGCTTGTAGCACCCGGATAGCTGCGGGTGTCCGGGAGGGCGATACATTGAACTTCCTAGAAAAGAGGGATGGGCCAGAAGTGTGGCCCCCGTCGGGTCACGATCTGCTCCCCGCTGGCCCCAGGAGCCACCTGCTTAGACAAGCGCAAGCAAAGACTCCGAGGGTCACCTTGACCCTTGTTCTCTCAGCCCCAACTTCCGGGCTGAACCGGCCCCATCGGGGGAACATCTCTAGAAACGGGAGCCTCGGCGACCGCAGCCAGCCGGTGTGGAGCGGGGCCGGGATAAGGCGAGAACCGAACCGCGCGCTGACAGAAGCTTCCCCGGCTCCAGCTCCGCGGCTTCCCGCGGCCGGAGGGCTAATGTCGCCAATTCTCCGGGACGAGCAGGCGCAGCGCCACCCGTACCTGAGGGTTATAAGCGTCAAAAGCCCCAGCTCCCGCCAACTTCTGAGTGAAGCCACTGAACTTGTAGTACATGATGCCCGGCGTCCAGGTTCCCACCACCGCTGCCCGCGCGACGGCCCCAGGAAAGGACCCCGCCTCCCGGGTTGTCGCCGGAAGGCTCAGCCAAGGACCCCGAGTCAGGAGTCGGGCTGCCCTGAGATCGCCTGATAAACTATATCAAGAATTAAGATTTCGCGTTATCAGGACCAAAAGATATCTATGACCAACTATAGGCCAGCACTAAACGCTTCTGTATCGGATTCTGCAGAAAATACGAGACGCACTCTCCTTTTCCCTCTAAAGCCAGGCAGTGTCAAGACACCTTAACAAAGGCGCAAGCGCTCTGCGGACCAGGACCAATGGCTGAGGCCCTCGCCGGGTGGGAAGGGGCGGTACCTGGGCGGGGCCTGGTGCCGGAGCGGAGAGGCAGAGGGCAGTAGGGGCGGGGCGGAGGAGAAGGGGCGGGGCCGAGGCGGAGTTGGGTGACAAGGCCGGGCTTGGGAACTTTGGGCGCTTGGAGCTGGCTCAGCGTAGGTTAAGGGGTTCTTTTTCCTGAATTAAACTAGTGCTTGTAGTTTCCTTTCTTCACCCCACTCCCCAAAGATAGATCGTTTTGTGAGACATCCCACTCTTAGTTCGCCCAGCAGTATCCCTTCGGCTGATCACCTGGGAAGGGAGCAAGCAAGAAAGGTGGAAGCACCTCAGGAAAGCTGTCTCGTCCCCAGGGCCGCTAGGCATCACAAGACCGGGCTTGGACCCAATACTGTAAAGATACCGCCTGAGCTTTGGGCAGAGGAAACAGTGACCAAGACCCCATTGGTTTTTACTATTTTCTGAGCTCTTCTTAAGAGAAGGAGTTACGTGTCCTTTTCCTGGCCTCCATCTCTGAGATAAATGAGATGGAAGAATAAATTAGGACCTGGAGCCTTAAAAGGACCCTGGATGGCACAGAGTAAGAATTGGGCTGTTAACTGAAAGGTCAGTGGTTCAAACCCACCCTCCACTATACAGGTGAAAGATGAGGCTGTCTGCTTCTGTAAAGATGCAGAAAACTCGCTGCCATCAAGTCCATGGTGACTCATAGAGACCCTCTGTGGGTTTCTGAGACTGTAACTGCTCACGGGAGTAGAAAGCCCAGTCTTGGAATTGACTAGACAGCACTGGATCTGGCTTGGGTTTTGAGCCTGGACATTCCAGGATGACCACACAACAGCACCTGGTATTACAGTGCAATTTAAAGAAGGCTTTAAGCCTCCAAGTCTAAAAGGAGCCTACTAGACCCTACTCTCCAAAGGTAGAGCAAGGTTTTCTTAACATAATGATAGGTACACTTATCATCCATCATAGGTTTTCACCAGCATGTGATAGTCGGGTTTACAGAGCAGTTATGAATGGGTGGTTAGAACTAACTAAGCCTGACGTAGTCTTTTCTAGAAGTAAATGCATTTAATGTCCACAACTGGTCCTGGTGGTGCAAACGATCTGTGGGCTTGGTTGTTAACCCAAAGGTTGGCAGCTTAAGGCGATCCCAGAAGCATCGCAGAAGAAAGTTGTGGTGGTCTGCTTTGCAATGTGCAGGCGTGGGAAACCCTGGGGAGCATAATTCCACTTTCAACACACATGGGGTGGCCACGAGCCACAATCAACTCGATTGCCACTGGTTACTATTCACAGCAATCCTACAAAACCGATGCAGTTGTCATCCCCATTGTATGCTATAGGAAACTGAGGCTCAGAGAAGTAAGATAACTTGCCCCACTCCGTCCTGACCGAGTGATAAAGCCAGTAATAGGACTGAGGAGTCTGTACTCTTACGCCTTGCATCATATAGTTTCTATCTTGAGAGAAGAGTGTAGACTGAGTGCCTCCGAAACAGGGTGATTCCAGCCAACACTCCCCGCCCCCCTCCCCGCCTTTGACAGGTGGGACCTTAAAGCCCCAGGCTTTCCACATTGCCAGTACCTTCGAGAGCAAAAGCATATCAGCACACTCGTGTGACAAACCAGTGCAAATGGATAATCCGATCCAAAGTGGCTTGTTTTTGCAAATCAGGAAGGGAAGAACATGCTATTTGGATGTGCATTGCAATTTCCCCAAGACTGAGTGATTTGGGACCAGTCATGTCCACTTTCTGAGCCTCATTTGCCTGCAAAGTAGGAATCTTCATAATGAGAGTGCCCCTCACTAGTATCCTGAGACTCAACAGTTTGGTGCGTTATAAAGCTTACACAAATGTTAAGTGGCTGATCTTTTAGCTCATTTTACTTTTCCCTATTTGGGGGGCTGTGTATAAGGCTCCAGAGCCCTGATGGTGCAATCATTAAAGGACTTGGCTCAGCAGTTAGAAGTTGACAATTGGAACCCAACAATGGCTCCAAGGGAGAAAGATCTGGCAGTCTGCCTTCATGATGAGTACAGCGTTGGAAACCCTATGGGGCAGTTCGACTCTGGTTGCTATGAGTCAGAATCTATTAGACAGCAGTCTATTTTGGTTTGGTATATAGATTCTTAGGAGCCCTGGTGGCTTAGTGGGCTATGTTTTGGGTTGCTAACATCAAGGTCAGCAGTTCAAAACCACTTGCCTCTCTGAGGGAGAAAGATGAAACGTTCTACTCCTATAAAGATTTCCAGTATCACAAACCCACAAAAGCAAATCCATTCTCTTATAGAATCACTATGAATTAGAACGGGCTTAATGGCAGAGAGTTTGAGTTGGCTATAGACACAGTTATTGGTATTGCATGTCACTGCCTTGATTTTATATGGCAGAGTAGAACTGCCCCCGGTGGATTCCCTAGGCTGTAATCTTCAATGGCGTATCACCAGGTCTTTTCTCCCTCAGAGTGGCTGGTAGGTTCGAACCATAGACCTTTCCATTTGCAGCCAGAGGCTCCTGAGCCTCTTGGTCACCATAAGCTTTTCTTGGTTACCCTGTTGTTGGTGTTTAGTGCCGTTGAATCAGATCCAACTCATAGCAGCACTCTACACAACAGATGCAAGCACTGCCTGGTCCTATCTCTTCACAAGGGCTGTTATGCCACTGTGTCTGCCCTTGCATCAAGGGTCTTCCTCTTTGCTGATTTCTCCTGCTGTTAGGTGCCATCGAGTTGGTTCCTAGTCATAACAACCCTATACACAACAGAACAAAACACTGCCCGGTCCTGTGCCATCCTCACAATTGTTCTTATGTTTGAGTCCATTGCTATAGCTATGTGTCAATCCATCTTGTGGAGAGTTTCCTCTTTTTCGTTGCCCCTCTACCAAACCTGATGCCCTCTAACCAGAAGTTCCAATTGCCAACTTCTAACTGCTGAGCCAAGTCCTTTAATGATGGCACCATCAGGGCTCTGGAGCCTTATACACAGCCCCCCAAATAGGGAAAAGTAAAATGAGCTAAAAGACCAGCCACTTAACATTTGTGTAAGCTTTATAATGCACCAAACTGTTGAGTCTCAGGATACTAGTGAGGGGCACTCTCATTATGAAGATTCCTACTTTGCAGGCAAGTGAGACTCAGAAAGTGGGTAGACCTGGTTGACTAGAGAAACAAATCCAGAGACAGTCATAAGTATAGGAAGGAGCTTTATATCAAGAAGTAATTGCAATTCAAGCAAACATCCCAGCCCAGTCGAGATCAAGTCCATAAGTCCATAAATCCCTCTTCAGACTCACGAAGTTACATGCAATGATGCAGAATGCAGGAAGATCACAGACCGGTGGGTGCAAAGTCTTGTGGATCCAATGGCGGTGGAAGCATCACAGGGCTGGTGCAGGTCTCAGCTTGGCTCATCAACAGGAAGGGGAAAGCAGAGAGAGAGGGGAGGTTCCCAGGACCCTCCTTAGGAGAAGGTCACACCCACAAGGAGGCACCATGAAGCTGTGACCTCATTGACAGACTAGACTCCACCCCTATACTTTTCTGTCTTCAAGTTGACATGGAATTATGTATCTACACCAGGTTTGCATTAATACTGAAATCATTCATTCCAAGAAAGGGGAATGAGCTTGCTACAAACATTGGGTGGAAGGAAAAGTCTTTCTTTCCTAGAGGTTAAATCGAAAAGGGAAGTTAAATGCATAGTGACAGCTCCCTGTCTCCATCCTACAGGCTCCTGGACATATTTTGGAAGAAGAAAGCAAAGAACATTCCCCACCTGTTAGTAGCACCAAGGTGTACCAGCTTCTTGAAATATAGAGGTGCCTGTCAACACTGGTTATTTTCTTAAAGCTCCTGCCATCTGATTTTAGAGCCTGCAAGACATAAATTAAGAATCCTGAAAATGTGACAACAGCCAGGCTGTTCAGTGGGAGATAAAATGTCAGTAGCAGAGTGTGGGTTGGAATGTCACATGGAGTGGCTGATCATGGGAAGATTTTTGTCTCATTTTCCAAATAAAATGCAGCACTTTCTGACAGAACCAAGACACCCTATTCTCATTCTGATTTGCATTTCCCACCCAACCTCAAAGACATGATCTTTCTCTTTAGCAGGATCTCCTTCAAGTTGTCCCTCAGAACGTGTTCTCAGGGGACGTGGCCACGATTTGCAGAGCAGGGACACTTGGCAATCGCCAAGTGAACTGAGCGAGTGCGAATGCCAGGAGGCCCCGGGGGAATCAGAGCTGAGGACCGTGTGTGCTAATGGCCTCCTGAAACCCTCAGAGGAGGGGTGCCAGTCCACTCCACGCTGTGAACTGGGTGTCCTGATTATAGAGAGGAACTTCCTCCTGCATAGGGGCACAGGCTTTCCAAAGGAGCCCTGGTGGTGAAGCGGGCTATGAGTTGGGCTGCTAACCGTGAAGTCAGCAGTTCAAATCCCCCAACTGCTGCACTGGAGACAGAAGAGGCTTTCTGCTCTTATAAAGATTACAGCCTCCCACAGGAGATTCTTCACTTCTGAATTCTCTAGTTTTCCTGAAACTGCCTCTGTCGGCAGAGCTAAGGCACGGAGGTCCTATAGCAGTAGCGGTTAGGGTTATCAGGGCTCCTGTTCGGATTCCTTCCAAACTCTCCTTATCTTCAGAGGGGCTGGCATCTGATAGAAAAATATGAGTAAGAGCATTTGGGGGACACAAGCCCCCCGGCTGCCTCGCTGTCCCTCACTTCACTCTTCACACACACACACACACACACACACCCATGGCAAGTTGAAGAGCTGTTTTCTAACCTGGGCAAACACCTACAAGCACAGAAGAGAACGGATTGCCCAGGGTGCAGTGCTACCTGGTTTCCTGTTGCTTGTGCCTCGCTTTGACAAACAAAACAAAAACAGGTAGAGGGAAAACCTTTCCCCAACCTTTGAAACAACCAGGGGCACCCTCCCGAAAGCATCCCCCGGGAAATCCTGGGAGAACATGGAGAGCCGAGCCCATAGGTTCACCCATGGCCTGCAACGCTCCTATGACAGGGTGGAAACCTCAGCTCTCCTGCTCTTTGTGCCAAAGGCCTGCCTGCTGCAAGATTTGTATGTGGTTCTGTGAGCTTTAAGATCCAGACTATATTGATAATAAAGTCAGGGAAACATTTGTTGCACCATGGTATCGCCACAGCAGAGAAGCCGGACCAGGGAGGGGGGTGCATTTCTTACCCCCAAAGGCAAGGAACCCGGGAACCAGCAGCTGGGATCGCAGTTGCAGGGCCGGCTTTATTGAGGGGCGGGATGAACATATTGACATCAACTCCCTACTCTGACCTTCTCAGTGTTGAATGTCAATACCGGGTGTGAAGCTGCTTCCCTTTTGCCTGCCAGCCTTTCCTTCTGCGCAAAAGCACAGCCACGGAGATTGTAGATTTAACTCAACTTTGACACATCACATTGCATCTCACTGGTTAAGAAAGGCTGAGGCATGACTCATAATTTATTTTAAATCATTTTATATGCACTTAATTATGCATAGGGAAGAAGCAGCGATCCAGAGCCAGATTCACGCTATTTTACTTTAGCATTCATCTGTAAAAATACAGTATCTATAATGTCGGCTTATACATAGAGACACAGCTCTGAGAGACTCCTCTGCAGAAGGAACAGCTGTGGCCTTCTCTCTCCATGTTTGGGGCAGGGGGTGCCTCTAAGACACTGGGGATTCTCATTCTGTGCTTCACAGCAGCCTGCCTGTATGAAAAAAAATTCAAAATCTAACTCATAGGAGCACAGGGTTTCCCAAGCAGCCCTGGCGACATGGCAGGCTATGAGTTGAGCTGCTAACGGTGAAGTCATCAGTTCAAATCCCCCAGCTGCTGCACTGGAGAAAGAAGAGGCTTGCTGCTCCCGTAAAGATTGACAGCCTCAGTAAACCCACGGGAGGCAGCGCTACTCTCTTCTCTCGGGTCACCATCCATCGGAATTGACTTGAAGGCAGTGGATTTTGAGTTTACAGGGTTTCTAAGACTTTAACCTTTATGGAAGCGACTGTTATATCCCTCTCCCGCACAGGGGCTGCTGGGTTCAAACAACTGACCTATCATTGGTCGGCAAGTAAGTGCTTACACACTAGGTCGCCAGGGCTCATTTTAAACTCACATCTCCCTGCTATCCAGTTGATTCCAATTTATCGTGACCCTGAAAAACAGAGAAGAACTGCCCCACAGGGTTTCTAAGGCCGTACAGTTTTATGGAACCTGACCGCTCCGTCTTTCTCCTGTGCAGTCGCTGATGACTTCAAACCACCAAGCTCTTCGCAGCCAAGCTCTTTGGCAGCATATGTGCGGATGTGCTTGACACATGGGAAGTATGGATGGATAGTGATTAGAGATGTAAGAGCCCCCAATAAAAGTATTTTTTTAAAAATCACTACAACGCCAAGCCTTCCTTTTTTAACTTGTCTTTTGTTGTTGGTGGTGGTGGTGGGCTTTTGTCTGTTTTTGTTGTTAGGTGCCAATGAGTCCGTTGGGACTATAGAGGGACTCTGGGTACAACAGAACAAAACACTGCCTGGTCCTGCACACCTGTTGCACACCTTTCCTGATTTTAAACCATGCAACATTCCCTAGTTCTATTCTAATGATCGCCTGTTCGTCTAAGCACAGCTTCATCACAAGCACAATGAAGTGTTCTGGAATTCCCATTCTTCTCCAGGCTGTCCATAGTGTGTTATGTTCCATAGAGCTGAATGCCTTTGCATAGTCAATAAAACACAAGTCATGAGCTCTTTAGCATTCTCTCCTTCCAGCCAAGATTCATGTGAGATCAATCCCACCTGAAGCTCCTCTGAAGCTGGCTTGAATTTCTGGCAGCTGGCTGACCATCTACTGCTACAACTGTCTTTGAATTCTCTTCAGCAAAATTTTACTTGCACGTAGTGCCAAGGACACTGTACGACAATTTCTAATTTTGTTGGGTCTATCTTGGAATAGGCACAAATATGGATCTCTTCCTGTCAATTGGTCTTCCGAATCTTGGCATAGACCAGTGAGTGTTTCCAGGACTTCATTAGCCTGTGGGAATATATTTATGGGTATCCTGTCAATTCCTGGAGCCTTGTTTTTGGCTAATGCCTTCAGAACCCATTGGAATTCTTCTTTCTGGTCCATTGGTTCTTTTTTAAAAAACCATTTTACTGGGGGCTTGTACAAGTCATCACAATCCATCCATCCATCCATTGTGTCAAGCACATTGCAATGGCTCTTGATCATATGCTGCCTCTTGAAATGGATGAATGTCCACCAATCCTTTTTGGCACAGTGCCTCTGTGTATTTCGTCCATCTGTTTTTGATGCTTCCTGCATTGTTCAATTTTGATTTTTATCCATACAATCTTTAAGTATTGCAACTGGAGACTTGAATATTTTTCCTTCAATTCTTTCAGCTTGACATATGCTGCGTGTGTTCTTTTCTTTGCGCACTCTAACTCCAGGTCTTTGCACATTTTGTTATAATTTACTTTGACTTCTTGAACTGGCCTTTGGAATGTTCTGTTTAGCTCTTTTTTTAAAATCATTTTATTAGGGGCTCATACAACTCTTATCACAATCCATATATACATCAATTGTGTAAAGCACATTTGTATATTCATTGCCCTCATCTTTCTCAAAACATTTGCTCTCCACTTAAGCCCCTGGCATCAGCTCCTCATTTTTCCCCTCCCTCCCCGCTCCCCCCTCCCTCATGAACCACTGATAATTTATAAATTATTATTTTGTCATATCCTGCACTGTCTGACATCTACCTTCACCCTCTTTTCTGTTGTCCATCCCCCAGGGAGAAGGTTATATGTAGATCCTTGTAATCGATTACCCCTTTCCAATCCACCCTCCCTCCACCCTCCTCCCCGTATTGCCACTCACACCACTGGCCCTGAAGGGATCCTCTGCCCTGGATTCCCTGTGTTTCCAGTTCCTATCTGTACCAGTGTACATCCTCTGGTCTAGCCAGACTTGTAAGGTAGAATTGGGATCACATGGAAGAAGCACACCAGCCTGCGTGATCATGAGGTGCCGACGGGATCAGTTATTAGGCATCAAAGAACAAAAAATCATATCATTGTGTGCTCACCTCCCTGATACGGTCGCTGAAGACAAGTGGGTGCATAATCAAACGTGGCAAAGAAAGCTGATGGGTTTGGCTATCAAAAGATATAGCATCTGGGCTCTTAAAGGTTTGAAAGTAAACTAGCAGCCATCTAGCTCAGAGGCAACAAATCCCACATGGAAGAAGAACACCAGCCTGTGTGATCACGAGCTGTTGAAGGGATCAGGTATCAGGCATCATCAGAACAAAAAATCATATCATAGTGAATGAGGTGGGGAGTGCGGAGTGGAGACCCAAAGCCCATTTGTAGGCCACTGGAGATCCCCTTACAGAAGGGTCTCGGGGAGGAGACGAGCCAGTCAGGGTGCGATGTAGCAACGATGAAAAATACAACTTTCCTGTAGTTTGTAGTTCCTAAATGCTTCCTCCTCCCCCACTATCATGATCCCAATTCTACCCTACAAGTCTGGCTAGACCAGAGGATGTACACTAGTACAGATAGGAACTGGAAACACAGGGAATCCAGGACGGATGATCCCTTCTTTCATGTCTTTTTTAATGAACTTTTGCTATTCAAGAATGATGTTTTAATGTCATCTCATCATTCATCAGGTCTGCAATTGTTAGTGTTCAATGTGTCGAAATGTTTTTGAGATATTCTCTAAATTCAGGTGGGATATACTTGAGATTGTATTTTGGCTCTCTTGAACTTGCTTTAATTTTCTTCAACTTTAACATGTACTGGCAGATGAGCAATTGATGATTTGTTCAATGGTTCACCTCTGGCCTTGTTTTGGCTGATGAAACTGAGCTTCTCCATTGTCTCTGTTAGTCTGGGTTGACTAGAGAAACAAATTCATAGACACTTATGTGTGTATAAGAAAGAGCTTTATATACAAGAGTAATTGAACATTGAGAAAACATCCTAGCCAGTCCAGATTAAGTCCATAAGTTCGATATCAGCCCATATGTCTGATGCCAATCTATAAAGTCCTTAGACTTTGTAGACTCACAAAACACATGCAATGATGCTGAATGCAGGAAGATCACAGGCCAGTGGGTGGACTGTGATGTAAGCACAAGACTTGGTTTAAGCATCTTAGCACTGGCATGGGTCTCCAGGTGGCTCCTCCAGCTCCAGGGATCTAGAGCAGCTCCATGTGTCTTGTCATCAGGAATACGAAGAAGAGAGTGTCTGTGTGTGTCTCCAGTGAGCTATTCATCTCCGTGGTGCCTCCAAATGAGGTCATCACGCTGCAACCTGATTGGCAGGCTAGACTCCACCCCTTCACAAGTTGACAAGAGATCATGCAACTGACATAGTCTCTTTCCCCAGATTTAGACAATTCGATTCCTCTTTATTCCATCTGATGGAATTTACATGTATAATTGCCATTTTGGCTGTTGAAAAAAAAGTTATTCAAAATGAAGAACTTGCTAAATTCTATCATGTGTTATTCAGCTCCCTTTATGTCACCAAGGCCGTATTTTTGATTCTCCCTCTTTGTTTCTGACTTTCAAAATCTAATCATCAGTAATTATTAAGACTTCCTGTTGCACGTTCATCAATTTCAGACTGAATAAGTTGGTCGATTCTTCCATTTCTTCATCACTAGCTTTAGTGGTTGGCATATAAATTTGAAAAATGGTTGTATTAACTGGACTTTTTATTTTATTTTATTTATTTTTTAAGTCATTTCATTAGGGCACATACAACTCTTATCACAATCCATACATACATCAGTTGTGTAAAGCACATTTGTACATTCATTGCCCTCAACATTCTCAAAACATTTTCTCTCCACTTAAGCCCCTGGCATCAGCTCCTCATTTTTCCCCCTAACTGGACGTTCTTAAAGAAACATATATTTTATCCTTTGACAAACAACATTGTACTTCAAGATAGAGCTTGAAATGTTCTTTTTGATGAGCATGGAACACCATTCTTCTTGGATCGTCCAATTCAACCTAATCAGTCACTAATGCCTCAAATACAAAAATCAATATTGCCACTCTCACCACTGGTCCTGAGGGGATCATCTGTCCTGGATTCCCTGTGTTTTCAGTTCCTATCTGTGCCAGTGTACATCCCCTGGGCCGGATATGTAACGTAGAATTAGGATCATGATAGTGGGGGGAAGGAAGCATTCTAGAACTAGAGGAAAATTGTTGCTACACTGCACCCTGACTGGCTCGTCTCCTCCCAGCAGCCCTTCTGCAAGGGGGTGTCCAATTTCCCACAGATGGGCCCTGAGTCCCCACTCTGCATTCCCCCATTCACAATGCTATGATTTATTTATTTTTTGTCTTTGATGCCTGATACCTGATCCCTTTGATGCCTTGTGATCGCACAGGCTGCTGTGCTTCTTCCATGTGGGCTTTGTTGTTTCTTAGCTAGATGGCCGCCTGTTTATCTTCAAGCCTTTAAGACCCCAGATGCTATATCACTTGAAAGCCGGGCACCATCAGCTTTCTTCACCATGGGAAGGTGAGGGAGAAAGGGGGAACAGATTACAAGGTCTACATATAGCCTCTTCCCTGGGGGATGGACAACGGAGAAGTGGGCGAGGGGAGACGTCTGACGGTGTAAGATATGACAAAATAATAATAATTTATAAATTATCAAGGGCTCAGAGGGGAGAAGGGAGTGGGGAAGGAGGGGAAAAATGAGGAGCTGATATCAAGGGCTCCAGTAGAAGCAGGTGTTTTGAGAATGATGATGGCAACATATGTACAAATGTGCTTGACACATTTGATGTATGTATGGATTGTGATGAGTTGTGTGAACCCCTAATAAAATTATTTTAAAAAACCTCAAGGCCGTTGAGTTGATTCCAATTCATAGTGACCCTATAAAACAGAGTAAAACTGCCCCTGTGGATTTCTGAAACTGGGAATCCTTACGGAAGTAGAAAGCCTCATCTTTCTCCCTTGACGCAACTGTTGGTTTCAAACTGCTAACGTCGAGACTAGCAGCTCCACTATGCCTAACCCACGATGCCACCAGGGCTCCTCACTAATGCCTAGGATACCAATAGTTATGCCTTCTACTTCATTTTTAATAACTTCCAATTTTTCTAGGTTCATACCTCATACATTCCATGTTCCAATTATTAATAGATGCTTGCAGCTGTTGGCGCTCATTTTGAGTCGTGCTCTGTCAGCAAACAAAGGTCTGGGAAACTTTACTCCATCCATTCTGTCATGATAGACTCTACTCTAAGAAGGCAGGGCTTCCCCAGTCTTATTTTGAGTGCCTAAGAACCTAAGAGACTCATCTTCTGGCACTATATCACACCATGCTCCCCTGCCATGCATAAGGCTGTCAGTGGGTAATCCCTCAGATGTGGACAGTGTGTATTTCTTCTCTGTAATCTATTGTTATTCTGCAAGCTCTGTTTAAAGCTGTTCACGTTGGGTGAGCTTGTTGCCATTTGAAATACCAGTGGCACAGCTTCCAGTATGACAGCAACATGCAAGCCACCACAGTATGACAAAGAAATCCATATACATATATATTTTAAAATATAATGGTATGTATTAAACTCACATTTGAGGGGGTACCACAAAAAAGAAAAGAAAAAAAAAACAGACAAAAGGCTCTGCTGGGTGGAGCTTTCATAGCATGCATTTTCCCCACTAGACAAGCATCTAACAACTCACTGTGAGTTAGTGCACCCAGTGGCATCACCTGGGAAGGTTCTCTCTGGTCACAGTGAATTTTTTTATAAAAGCAGTTTCACTCTAACCTCATTTTTTGTCATGGTCTAGTTAAAAGAACAGCATGCAGCTGCAAAATGTTGTTTCCTGCTCAGGAAAAATGCCGCAGAAACTGTTGTAGTGTTGAATACAGCTTACAAGGGCAGCACTATGGGAAAAATTCAAGTGTCCGAGTGGTTTTCTCATTTCGAGAACAGTGAAATGTCGATTGATGACAAACCTCATTCTGGACGTCCATCAATTTCCCAAAGGGACAAACACATTGACAAAATTCATGCACTTGTGCTTGAAGGCCGGCCTTGGACCATGGAAGAGATGGGGTTTATCTGGACTATCTTGGAACTCTGTTCAGCAAATCTGCACAGATTTAGGAATGAAAAGGGTCACTGAAAAATGTGTGCTTTGGATTCTGACTGACCAGGAAAAGGAGCTTCGAGTGGAAACAAATGGTCCTTTGAAAGAACAGCTCCAAAGTGAGCCAGACATTTCTTCCAAGGTCATTACTGGTGAGGAGACATGGTGCTGTTCTTACAACCCTGAAAGGAAACATCAATCAAGCCAGTGGAAGATGCCATCATCCCCTCACCCAAACAAAGCTTGTCAAGTGAAATCCAAGATCAAGACGATGCTCACTTGTATTTTTTGATGTGAGGAGGATAGTACATTTAGAGTTTATCCCACCAGGTCATACTGTTTATCAAGCTTTATAATTAGAAGTTCTGAAAAGATTGCATAACAACAACAAAAAAGGCCCAATTTGTGGCAGATGGGGCACTAGTTTTGTCACTATGACCATGCACCTGCTCACACCCATCTATCTCAGTGTGCCAGTTTTGGACAAAAAACAGCATGGCTCTTTTGCCCCATGCACCTTACTCACTCAATCTTGCTCGGTGTGACTTCTTTTTGTTTCTTTGAGTGAAGAGGGACATGCAAGGACAGCAGTCTAATGACACAGAAGAGCTGAAGAAAAGAAGTAGGGAGGTGCTGTCAGCCATCCAAACAGATGAGTTTGAAAAATGTTTCCAAGAGTGGAATCACAGATTTGACAAATGCATTAAGTGTAATGGACCATATATACTCGAGTATAAGCCGACCCAAATATCAGCCAAGGCACCTAATTTTACAACAAAAACTGTGCTGGAAAACTTGGCTTATACACGAGGATATACGGTACTTTGAAGGTGATAAGGTTGTTTTGTAAAAAAATGTAAATACAAAGCTTTGAAAAAAAATCTGTTTTGGGGGTGCTACCCTCTTGTACACACCCGTGAATAATACAGAATTCCAAAAAGGCATACAAATTAATTTTTTAATATTTCAAAATACCAAATAGTACAGAATATTCTTTTTTGGGGGGACAGAATATTATTAACCTTTCCCCAGGCATTCGACTTGAGACATCCCTGAATAGAACAAACATCGAATGGCTCCTGGCTGCTAACCAAAAGGTCGAAGCCTGGTGTTTGCCCAGGGGCATCCTGGGAGAAGGCCCTGGCTCTTTACTTCCACAATCAGCCATGCTGGGAGCTCAGGGCAACTCCGTGGCAACTCATTGGTTGGTTAGTTGGTTAGATGTGAGACCTCTCCGAGTGTTCAGCCACAGAGAAAGCCCCTGGAGCCCGTTCTGCCTATTAGGGTGTGGTACAATTTGAGGATTAAGAGTGTAGGGGTGGAGTCTAGCCTGTCAGTCAGGATATAGCCAATGAGGCCTCTGTGTGGGCATGGCCTTCTCCTGAGGATTCTGGGAACTCCTCCTGTATTTCCTCCTTGGAGGCAGGAGACTCTCTCTCTCTCTCTCTCTCTCTCTCTCTCTCTCTCTTTTTCTCTCTCTCTCTCTTTCATGGCAGACTCCCTGCAAGATATCCCTGTGGAGAAGACACATGGAGAGAGGTTGGTGGAGCCAGACCTCTCGAGCTGGAAAAGCCACGTGGAGACCCCTACCAGCACTGAGATGCCACCATGTCACTGGATCCACAAAACTTTCCACCCACTGGCCTGTGGTCTTCCTGCATTGGGTGCCAGTGCATGTGTTTCATGAGTCTGAAGAGGACTTTATAGATTGGTATCGGACATAGGGGCTAATATAGGATTATGGACTTGATCTGGACTGGCCTGGGATGTTTTCTCAATATTCAACTGCTCTTGCATATAAAGCTCTTTCTGATACACACATGAGTGTCCATGGATGTGCTTCTCTAAGCAGACTAACACATAGGGCTAGGACGATAGTGATTCTTTCTCATAAGGCTGTTGGAGAAATCAATGAATGAAAAACCAACTTACGTCACCTCCACACATGTTGTGAGAAAGAGTAACCCCCTATGGTAGTTCAGCTGTTATGTCAACTTGATGGTACCGGTGTGGAGGTAGGGGTGGAGTCCAACAGGTCAATAAGGTGGTAAGCTGGTGATACCTCCTTGGGGTGTGGCCTTTTTATAAGATAAAACCAAACAAAAAAATCCCCCAAATCCAAACTCACTGCCACGCAGTCGATGCCAACTCAGAGTGACCTATAAAACAGAGTAGAAAGGTCCCTATGAGCCTCTAAGACTGCATGGGACTTTACGGGAGTAGAAATCTCTACAGGGCTGTGGCTAGCAAGCATCAGACACATGAACTTGAGTTGGACTGGTTTGGAACAGCTTCTGGATAGAAAGTGACCTCTTGATATAAAGTTCTTTTTTATGCATATGTGTCACTGGTTTTATTTCTCTAGACCACACAGCCTAACAGCACCTACTCATCCTCCCATCCCCCATCCCAAGTAGTTTTTGTCATTAAGCACTCTGGATATTGGTAATCAATTGGGAAAGGAGATTGAAAGCCTTACACCTGGGTCTCAAGAAGGTGAATAGTGATAGATCATTTTCTTTGGTGAGAGTAGGACATCTTATCTTCAGAAATCTCTCTCCAAATTGATCCACTATGGGTTAATATGTCCAGACTCTAGTCCTGCACTAGATGGGTGATCGTCACCTCCTATCGGCTGCAGAACCAAAAAGTCCAACCTGACAGGACAGTTGTAAGGATGGATTGCACAACATATGCTGAAAAGCTTGAAAGAAAAAAGTGTAACCACAAGGAAGTCTATATGGGAATAAATATAGTAAAGCTGATGTGTAGTCACTGAGAGGAGCCAACCATTAATTGAGCACGAGGTAAAAGAATGCTAAGTCCCTTGGATCAATATGTGTATATAAAGTCAGCTGGGTACATTAAAAATGGTCACCTAACAATCTTTTGTCCCTCAGCCCTCACCCCTTTCTCCCACTCGTCCTTCCTCCTCCCTTCCACTCTCCCCCGGGTAGCAAATATAAGTTGGGTCATTGGGTCAGCCCAGAACAGACGCTGCAACCCAGTGTGCCCACAGCCACTGAAGGCAGGGAGTCTAATGACAAAGGGTCTCTTGGCATCTTTTGGTAGTTACACAATCTGGTGTCAATTGGAGGATTCAGAGTGAAGGGGTGGAGTCTAGCCTGTCCATCAGGTAGTAGTTTGATGACCCCATTTGGAGGCGCTAAGGAGCTAAATAGCCGCTGGAGGCAGGACGCAGTCTCAGTTCCTGCAAGACATTCTTGTTGACAAGCCACATGGAGACAGGCTGATGGCAGTCAGAGCCTCCTCGGAGCTGAAGGAACCATGTGGAGACCCCTGCCAGTGCTGAGATGCTTACACCACCACTGGGTCCACAAGACTTTGCACCCACTAGCCTGTGACCTTCCTGAATTCAGTGTCATTGCCTCTTTCGTGAGTCTGAAGAGGACTTTATAGATTGGTATCAGACAGATGGGCTAATATTGGACTTATGGACTTGATCTGGACTAGGCAATATTCAATTGCTCTTGCATCTAAAGCTCTTTCTTCTACACATGAGTGTCTATGAATTTGTTTCTCTTGTCAATCCAGACTAACACACAGGTGGAGTGAGTGTCATCATAGCACCTGCCTCATAGGCCCATGAGTGTTTTTTTAATGTACAATTACTCTTTATATAAAGCTCTTTCTTATACACAAATGAGTCTCTATGAATTTGTTTCTCTAGTCCACCCAGACTAACACACCCCTCTCAAACAATAGCCAACCTTTGAGCATTGGCATTCATAAAACATCCGATCATTATCATGTGACTGGCCTCCCCTTCCTTCCTCCTCGGACCCTTGAAGGGTGAAGATGCGGTATTTCTCCCTCGGGGACAGGTACATGGACTCCACGACAAGATCAGGCTAGGTTTGAATCTCAGCTCTTACTACTGACAAGCTCGGTCACCTTGGGCAGGCTCTTTCTAGCGCTGGGCCTCAGAGGTGAAACGAAGCCTCTAAGCCCCAGGAAGACCAGTGTATTCCCAAACAGCAGAGATAGCAGCCTGTGGTCACCAGCCCTTGAGACAGCCAGCCAGGTGATTCCCAGATGGCTGATTGGGGAGGAGCTGCCTGGGTCTCCAACTGAGAGATGAAGAGGCTCTGTGGGCCACCAGTAGTCTGGGAAGCAGAGCCCTTGGGGTCAAATGGATGCCAGCTCATGGTGACCTCCCAGTGTCACAGTGGGACTGTCTTCCACGGGGTTTTCAAGGCTTGATTTTTCAGTCGATCGCCAGGCCCTTTTCCCCTAGGTGCCTGCAGGTGGACTCAAAGTTCCAAGTTCTCACGTAGCTGCTGAGAGCATGTCATATTTGCCCCACCTAAACCAGCTCCCGAACCAAACTCACGGCCATCCGGTCTCATTCAGACTCACAGTGACCCTATCTGGGGTTTTCAAAGCTTCAATCTTTTTGGGGGGGTGGGTCAGATGGACCCATCTTTCCCCATCAGAGCAGTTGGTGGGTTTGAACTACTGACCTTTGGGTTAGCAGCCCAATGCCTAACTCACCAGGGCTCCTTGGGCCGATCTAACAAAAGGGGTGGGGAAACTGTAGAGAGCATTGGGATTCTCCAAGCCACAGCTAAGATGCTCACAATGCCTGAGTCAGGGACCCTGGCCCTGGGCCTGGACCCTCCGGCCACTGTGTCCTCAGTGCTGCCTTCCACTGACCACCATGGACATTGGGAGCCGGCAAAGGAGGTTGCTAACCCAGCAACACTCCAAACACCTCCCAGAAGGCTGCTAGTCAAAGACACGCGCTGATGCTCAGCTTTCTAATAGCCGGGAGAACCCTACGGAGACAGTGGGACATGCTGGCCGCCATTAAACCATGTCCTCCTCGTATCTCATTCCACCTGCGTACTTCAAGGTGGTCCTGTCCCCTTTCCCAGCCCCCACCCTGAGGCCCTGCAGAGGTCTATCAGAGAATGACTGTCTCTGTTTTCCCTGAAATCAAGGCCAAGCAAACAATCCGACTAAGGTGTTGTGCTTTCTTGCCCCAGTAGAAGCAAGCGCTCTGCAAACACACACAGCCTGGTTTCGGCACAGATGTCAGGCGCGCGGGGCCTGTGAATCTGCCCAGGCAGTGCTGTCCTAGAATCATTCAGCACAACGAGTGGGCGGGCTGAGAACATGAAATCGCTGTGTGCACTCGTGTTTTGTTTATGGAGCGATCATTTCTAGATGTGTTTTCTTTTCTTTTCTTAATGAAGAATCTTTTCTATGTTTGCCTTTGAACGCCCCACCTTCGTTCCTCTCCCCGGCTCTCGGACACCCACCAAGAAACACTGAGAGCATGACAAATGTCTCTGCAGAGTTCAAGAATGGTTATATCAGGTGTCTCTCTCTCTAAACGCATTCCATTTATTCAGTCAAAATACATGATTTAGTAACAGGAACCATACAGGTCACAATTGAATTTGAATCAGAGATGCCAAACACCGCCCCAGAGGCATAGAAGTGGTTTTCCCTTTGCCATCGTGCAGTGCGGACCCTTGTCACCTGTAGAATCGGGAGTGCTCCCGAGGTAATTCACTTCCAGCCATCAAGGGACTCGAGAGCATCTCCATTTCTCTGAGCCTCGGTTTCTTTTTCTGAAAAACAAGAATATTATCGACTTTGTAGGAATTGGATTTATTTATGTGAGTGGCCAGAGCATAGCAAGCCCTCATAGCCGTAGCCCTTGCTGTTATTGCCTACAGTATAACGACTAGGCAGGCAGTATGGAGGATGGTTTAGCCAAAGCCTCTTCATCTTCTTCTCCAGCACAGCTCCCCCCGGCAACCTTGGCCCATAGCAATGAGTCAACCAGGGCGACTTTTAATAATAACACCTGGATTAGAACTCCAGGACCCCAGATTTCCACCTCCCTTACTCTCCCATTTCTGCTCCAACCCCACCCAGGTAGCCTTGTGTGTGAACTCTCGAGCAGGGTCTACCACCTGGCTGGTGCTCACTTACTGCCCTGCCTCCATTGTCCTGCCCGGCAAGTGTTCCCAGCCACGATCTCTCGGGGCCGTGTTTTTAGGTGGCGTAGTGTCGTCTCCCATGCCCAGCGACCCGACGTACAACAGAACAAGACCCCACCTGGGCCTGCACCACCCTCACCTGCATTCCTGTGTTTCAGCCCATTGTCAAAGCCACTCTGTCAATTCTTCAGTCCCAGGCCTTTCTCTTTCTCACCGCACCTCCACTTCATGAAGCACGATGTCCTGCTTCAGGAACCAGTCTCGCCCGACAAGACGTCTAAAGCACAGAAGACGGAGTCTCACCATCCTTGCCTCTCAGGAGCCCCCTGACTGGAGTTCTTCCAGGCCAGATCTGTTTGCTCGGTCGGCAGTCTGTGGTCCTTGCAATATTCTTCACCAACACCGTGGTTCAAATGCATCGGGTTGTCTTCCGCCTTCTTTATTCGCCGTCCAACTTTCACAGACATCTGAGGCGGTTGAAAATCCCATGACTTGGGTCAGGAGCACCGTCGTCCTCAAAATATCATCTTTGCTTTTCAGCCCTCTAAAGAGGTCCTGTGAAGCAGATTGACCCAATGTGCTACACCGTTTGATCTCTTGACTGCTGCTTCCGGGAGCAATGCTCGTAGATCCCAGCAAGAAGAAATCCTTGACAGCTTCCATCTTTCCCCGCCGGCTATCATGCCGTTACCTGTTGGAACGGATTTCGGTCTTGACATTGAGTTGTAATCCGTACTGAAGGCTGCCATCCTTGATCTTCATCAGCCAGTGCGTCGTCGTTCTGCACATCGCAGGTGATTCATCAGCTTCCTCCAATCCACAGGCCACACTCCTCTTCAAATAATCCAGCTTCTCTGGTGATTTGATC
>NW_022111379.1:13234729-13245727 GCF_000313985.2 Echinops telfairi
TTATCACAAATGATGCCCTTCTCCAGGGCCCGGTCTCTCCTAACAGCCTGGGGAATCCTGCAGGACGGTTCTGCTCTGTCATTTCGGGTCACCGTGAGTCAGAATCGACTTGTTGGCAATGGGTTTGGGTTCATCCGGAGGGGAAATTTCTGGACTTTACCTGCACACACAGGGAAGCTGGCCCACTCTGAAATGCCTACGGAGAGGGCAGTGGGCTGCTAGTCCCTAGGAAGGCTAGGACCACCTCTGGGTGCCAACAGCCTTATCTAAGAAGGCGAGGGCCGTGCAGAGATCAGCAAGAGGCAGAGGATCGCTCAGGGATGGCAGTGCCTGGGAGCCACCAGCAGGGGGCCCCCTGGAGGAGTTCCTTTTTACTGGGTAGGACCCCAGGTCTGCTGGAGTCCTGCTAGCTAGGTGTTGCCCTGCTAACCACAAGGTCAGTGATTCAAAGCCATCAATCAGGAGAAAGACCAGGCGGTCTGCTCCTCTAAAGATGGGCAGTCTTGGAAGTGCCGAGGAGCAGTTCTACTCTGTCCAATAAGATTGTTGTGCATCCGAATGGATGGAATGGGAGTGGGCTTTTAAGGTGCTCTGGTGGGTCGATGTTAGGCTGCTAACTACTAGGTCGGTGGTTCGAATCCACAGGCAGTTCCATGGGAGAAAAATGAGGCCGTCTTGCTTCTGCAAAGAATAGTTAACTCAATGGCAGTGGGTTTGGTTTTCATTTGGGTTCCAATATCCTTATCCTTGTCAAGCACTGTGGACACAGAGGCCTGGGGTGGGGGATGAGGCAGAGGGAGACACGTGCCAGCTGGCCACTCCCCTGTCACCCAGACAGTCAGGGATGGCCTTTCTGTTCCCTTATCACCTGCCATCTATGTTAATTCACTTGGACTGTGGGGGTGGGGGAGTACAATTTAAAGACTCCCCCAGGTGCTCAAAGTGCTCCTCCTTCCTGCCAACAATACAGCGTCTGCCCTGAGTGCTGGCTACCATTGCTTCACCTCTGACAAGGGGTCCTTTGTCTTTCTGACCTGAAAGTCTACCCAGCCAGCACTCAGTGTGCCAAGTAGGAAGTTCCAGCACAGGATGCAAACAGGCCCCCAGCCTACCTCCTTCAGGACCTGGAACTGCCAAGGGCCTCCCTTCCTGGGCCAGGAGAGCTGCAGGGCGGCCCCGACAGCTGGCACTTGATTTCTGGTGGGTGGTGAAAGTGCCACTTCTCCGGCAGGCTTCTGGGTGAGCTGCCCGGCGGGATCCGGAGTTAAATGATGCAGGAAGAACAACTCTGGGGAGGATTATGTGCCTCGGAATTTAAAAAACAAAGCAAGAATGGCAAAGGCCACTTTTACAGTGATTGCAAACAGTGTAGTGAATGAAGTCGGTTTCTGTCTATTCTCTTCACGAAGCCTGCTGTGAGCTGAGCTGACAGCCACTGGGGGCTCTGAGCAACACCTTAGGCACCAAAACTGACGCTTTGCTTTGCTGCTGGGGAGAGTGGTGCAGCGCCCTCGCCATGTGACCTCCTCACACTTCTCCTGCGGTGGGGGATGGGAAGAAGCCCTAGGCTGATTGATTCCTGTGAGGTGGAGTTCCAACACCACCCTTCAAACTTTTCACCAATCCGGGCACCAGCCATTCCTCCTACATCCCAGCTCTACTTCCCTGCTGCGCCCGGTCGTTTCTTGCAGGGGCCATGGACCGTACTCACAGTTACGGGGGTTCGTGGGGAAGCAGCTGGGTACAACTGGAGATGGGGACCAGGAAGCATGTCGACCACATGTCCCCTCTTCAGTGGAGACAGCGCTCCCAGCTCCTCTTGCCCATGCAGGGCTCCTCAGGGGCCCATCAAGACAGGCCTTCTCTCTTGGCTCTTGGTGGCTGGTGGGTTGGGCCTCTGCCCTGCTGGGTCAAGGGTTACCAAGCTTTTCAGCCTCACTGCTAAGACCCAGAGGCACCTGGAGTCTCACACGTGAAGGCACTGAGTGCTCTCACTCTGACACCCGCTGTAGCCACCTTGCTCTGTGCGTTGGGGGGAACACCCCAGTGGTGTCTCTCACCGGTCTCTTGGTTCTGCTACAGCCCTTGGTCCACCATCGCTTCTCGAGGCTCAGGCTGTCTCCCACGTTACAGCTCTCTGGCGCTAGCTCTGGGCTGTCGGAGGTCCTCAGCCCAGGGCGCCAACCTTGAGCTCTCCTTTCTTGGTGGAAGTGAGGCCCTCTCTTCTCGCTGGTTCACTTTAGTGGGATGCCAAATGGACCCATCTCCCTGTTCTGATTCTGTATACCTGATTTGTATAATTAGCAAGCTGTCCAACCCCCTTGGTGGGCCGAAACACTTTATTTACATAGTCCCATGCTATCGTTTTGTGGAACTCACAGACCATGCATGGCTGGAAGAGCCAGACTGAGTAATTCATTTCCCTGTAGATACTGTGCCCTTATGGGGCTGGGGCTCTGCAGGCTGCTCTGGGGTGAGTTAGCCTCGGCCACTGTCCTGCCACGAAGGGGAATGCTCCCTGAGAAAACAGCAGTGTCAGGCTGAGAAAGATCTGGTGTGGGTCCTGGTGCAGCAGCAGGGGCCCTGAGACAGGAAGGCAGTTGGCAGAGAGATGGCTACATGCTGCTCTGCTGCCACTGGCCATTCCCCACCTTTGGGTTTGCAGACAGCTCATTGAGATAAATGCGGGGAACTAACTTTTCATTTCTAAGTAGGGTCACCTAAGAACCAGCGTGTGTATTCATGCAGCTGGGCATGGGGTGATGAGTTCTGGATATGTGGTGGGATTCAGAGAGGAAGAGTTTCTGGTGGGGGGGTGGGACTAGTAATTATTTCATTTATGTGATATTTAAATTACTTACTTCTGTTCCTGCTGAGTTGCTCTCTGACTCGCGGTGACCTCATGCCCAACTGAGGAACGAAGCATGTCTCTGGCTGCACCAGCCTCAGGCTCACCTGTGGGTCTATGGGTGTGTGTGTGTGTGTGTATAGGTGGGGAAGAGACACTCATCGATTGATATTTGAAAGTAGATCACCAGGCCTTTCTTCCTGATCTATCTTAGTCTGTAAGCTCGGCTGAAACTCGTTGAGCACCGGGTAACAGCATGCAAGGCTCCCCTGGCAGGCAGGCAGTGGCTGTGTGTGAGGTGCACCGGCTGGGAATCAAACTCAGGCCTCCTGCATGGGAGGCGAGCCTTCTACCACTGCACCATCACTGCTTCCCACATGACCTATAAGATACATACAACATTAGTTACTCCATATCCACCCCCGAAAGTACAACTCACTTCAAGGATGGAGGCAGGGTCAAGTTTTCTTTCCTAGAACTTCCGGGGCTGCTGCTAACGTTCTATGCCTTGGTGTCGGCCCGGAGCGTCCAGTCCCAGATGTGGCTACAGAGCCCTTGAGATGTGGCGAGTTCAAGAGAAAAACCAACGTCACTAACAAATGTGACTGGAGTTCACGATTGCCGTGGGGCTCTCCCTTCTGGGAGGCGGCGGTGACAGGCTCGGACTCAGCACACCTCGCTACAGGAGCTGGTAGGCGTTGCCCCTGTATCTTCTGTAGGTGTCGTGGTCACCACCAGAGGCATAGACCAGTCGGCTTCCCTACCCCGTTCTGCATAGCTTTCCAAGGCTCCTGTTTGTGGAGCGGCTTCACTGGCCACTGACTGCGGTTCAGCGACTAGCAGATCTGAGCTGCCCACCCTCCACCCCCCGGCCTGGGCAACCCACTCAGGGAAATGTGGCCTCTGTCCACAGATGGTGGGCACCAGGAGTGGGTGGCACATGGGTCTGTCCCATCCTGTCCCCACTCTGGCCCAGCAGCACCTGAAAAACCTACTGGAGGCCCTGGGCCTCCTTACAAGGAGCCCAGGTCAAAGAGAGGGGCTACAGGTGATGTGGAATAAAGGGGTCTCAAGTAGGCCACAGGCTAGCAGCAGCAGGGAGAGGTTGGAGAAATTGGGGGGGTGAAGAGGAGAGGGCCCTGGCTTTGCTGGCTAAAAACAAGGCACTGAAAGCTCCAGTAAGCCGGCAGTGTGGCGTGTCTGAATCAAGCAATAAGCCTTTAAAACCCCACAAAGTGCAAGCCCCACAGAACCACTCTCTCTGGTGCCAGGACTCCTCCCTGGTCTTTGGAGAAGCGCCGAGGACTCGGCAGTGGCCCTAAGTGGCGGGGAGTGGGCTGAGCTGTCCCCACCAGCTGCAGCGGCCAGCTCTGTAGGCCTGGACAAGCCGTGCAGCCAGGCCCGTCTAATAGATAAGCACCATTCGGGGCCACTGGCCGTGCAGTGGGCCGGGCTGCACGAGAAGCCAGCCTTGTAGGGCCCGGAAACACACGCACATCTGCAGGGACCCACCAGGGGGGAAGTCCTGGAAAAGCTCAAATGGAAGACGTGCCATTCTGAGGGTGCAGAGGCGTTGATGCTTATGCAATCAATCATTTCATATTTGAACATTGGCTCCCCCCCCCTTCTTTTAATAATTAGCCAGTAGATTCATTAGAGCACATTTTTCATGTCAAAAAGGCAGTGGGTTCTAAGAGGAGGGGGGTGTGTCAGGGAACCACCACCATCATGGCCTCTCTGGAGGGTCAGACCGAGACTCTCAATGCCTCTACCAGGCACCTGGGACCAGGGAGTATGAGGCTGGCTCCTAAAGCCCCTCCTTCATCTGCTCCTTCCTGACATAGAAGCCAACGGATCCACTTCCCATGAAGGCAAGCCCCTTCTAGAACCTGCCTTTAGGCCCATGGCAGTGTGTGCATGGATGCCAATCTAAAGGTTAGCTGTTCATTGCTACCCAGAGACTCCCCAGAAGGAAGACCCGGGAATGTGCTTCTCTGAGGCTTGTCTCCTAGACGTCCCCCCAGGGTCGCTCTACTCGGTAACACCGCCACCAGTCGTCATCGGAATAGACTGGATGCACAGGGCTTCGTTTTTGTTGTTGCTATTGTTTTGTTTTTAATCAGGACCCATTGTCCACCCTGCATGAAATGTGTCTATCGCGCGAGAGGGTCAAGCTTGGACTCGCAGGCCTCTGCTCTGGGTCCCAGTCCTGTTGGCTCCTAGGTAGCCAGACTTTGGTCAAGTGGCTTCACCTCTTTGTGCCTCAGTTTCCTCTTCCGAACGATGAAGATAATAAGAGCACCTGCTTCAGGGCTGCTGAGAGAAGGAAATAAGATCATGCACAGGAAATGCTTTGCTAGGAGCGTGGCTCAGAATGAAGAGTCAAGACCCGAACCCAACCCAACCCGCGCCCTCGGGTCAATCCTGAGACACGGTGACCTACAGCACAGGGTGGAACCGCCCCTGTGGGAGTCCAGGACTGTCACTCAGTGCACGAGCAGAACGTCTTGTCCTTCTCTGGAAGATTCAAGGCAGTAGGCTAAACAGAAAGCCAGCAGCTGTAGGTTTCATTGCCGGCAGAATCATGTTTCCCCGAGGACCGGAGCATCTTGTCTTCCTCTTTCACAAAGCTTTCTGATGGCAAAGCTGGCAGGCAGGCAGGGCAGCCACTTTCTGAGCCCTGTGCAGAAGAGTCCAGCACTGCGGCTGCCAGAGGGTCAGCGGGGCCTTGTGGTGACCTCCTGTGAGCCCGAGGGGGCCACAGGGTTTTCACTGGCTGACTGTTCAGTAGCTCACCAGGCCTGTCTAGGGGCTGCTGGCCCGACTCCGACCTCCAGTTCTCCACTCGCAGTGGAGCACCCTAGCCATCAGCACCATGCAAAGACTCAAAGTCAAGGAGCGAGTGCAGGCAAACAGGGAGAGCCCCAAAGGCGAGTCCTGATCCAAACTCAGCAGAACTCAGTAGTCCAAGAAAGCGGAGGCTGGACAGAGTCAGGAGTTAGCGCTCGCTAACTCCCGGAGAAGCATTGCATTGGCAACATCTGCTGCACAAGGCCTCTCAGAGTGTTGAAAAGCAGGGAAGTCCCCCTGAGGACTGAGAGGTGCCTGACCCAAGCACATCTGTCTTCAATCGCCTCCCACGCCCATGAAAGTTGGACGTTGAATCAGGAAGACTGAAGGAAAATCGATAGGTTGGAACTGTGGTGTTGGTGAAGAATACGGAAAGTACCATGGAGTGCCAGAGGAACCCACAATCTCGTGTTTGGAAAAGGCACGGGCAGAATACGTCTTAGAGGCAAGGATGGCGAGACGTCTTCTCCCATACGGTGGACAGGTTGCCATCGGGAGAGACCAGTCTCCGGAGGAGGGCATGAAGCTCGGTCAAGTGGAAGGACAGCCAAAAAGAAAAAGGCGCTCGATGGGGTGGCTTGACACAGGGCTGCCACAATGGGCTCCAACATCACACTTGTGAGGATGGCGCAGTGTTCTGTTCCGGTGGACATAAGGTCTCGACAGCACCTAGCAACAAAAACAGGTGTATTAGGATGCCCTTCCAGGACCAGGCCTCTCACTGCACTTGGACAAGTACATCCGGGCCTGCCCCCCAGCCTCTGCAGACGGAGTGCAGTGAGAGCGTCTTCCCGGCCCGCTTCCACCAGGCCAGTCCAGGAAGCGGATGAGGATGTGGAAAGGCCACTAGCCTATCTCTGCTGTGACCCCAAACCCTGCTCCTCTTTCCCTAGTCCATCACCCCTTCTCATTACTTCAGCAGTCTTATCACTACTGGAAATGATTGTGCTGGTTGAATGGCTTATCTTTTAATGGTCCACTTCCCATGTGGGCTCTTAGCTCCTGAAATGAGGGACTTGACCTCTCTTGCCTGGCAGAGTAGGAGCTCGGTAAATATTTGTTGAACTAATGCATGGCCTGCTTCTACGCATCCCCACTCAAAGGCCCTACTCTATCCTCTCTCCGATGCCTCGCTCTGCTCTACCTCTGGGCTCTGTTTGCCAGACCACTTGTTCACGGAAACCTCTCTCTCAGCCTCTCTTCCTTTCCGTCCTGCTGGCCCTCTGTCTGAGCAGCTTCAACAACGAAGGCTTTTAAGCCTCCAGCCTCTTCCCTTTTCAACTTTGCCCCCAAACCTCTTTTCAATTCCTTCTTTCGCCACGTCTTCTCTGCTCAAGAATATGCTTCCCCAACAAAGCCCACATGGTAGAAGCACACCAGCCTGTGTGATCATGAGGTGTTGACGGGATCAGGCAGCAGTCAGCAGAAGACCCCAAACAATCAACCATCCTGATGGGAATGCGTGGGGTCGGAGTGGGGACCCAAAGCCCATCTGTAGACAAGTGGACATCCCTTCACAGAAGAGGCACAGGAAGGGACAAGCCAGCCAGGGGGCAGTATAGCATTGATGAAGCACACAACATTCCTCTAGTTCTTTAATGCTTCCTCCCCCTCACCCCCTCACTATCATGTTTTTCTATGTGTGTGTGTACATATATGCAGTTTACGCACATACACTTCACATAAAATACAATTTCATCATTCAATCATATTAAGATTTGAGCAATCATCACTACAATCAGTTTCAGAACATTTTCTTCTCTTGCTTCTTGTTCTCAGCTCCCCATTTTTGCCCATCCTCACCTTCTCTAACTCTATCCAGTTACTCTCTGTACAGAGCCAACTATCCTGAATTTCCGACACGGAACTCATACAAAACAAAACGCAATCATACAAAATAGACAAATAAAAACCCCAACAACAATGACTAGTTAAAACATAGAAAAGCCTCAAGCAAAGACAAAGCAGAAGACATTAAAAACGGAAACAGCTTAAAACAAGTCAAAAGGGAGGTCAATTGATAGGGGGTTACACTGCAACCTAACTACATCTGCCCAAATCGACTTCATAATGCTCTGTATAAATCATAGATAGCTGAATGGTTTGGGAGCTCACACCTAGTTCTAGCCCCCATCTAAGGACAATTAGTTCTTAGGACATGTCCCTGCTAGATACTCATCTTCATGAGGAGATCACTGAATAGATGGGTGCTACACCAAAGTGTGGTGTAGAAACCAGATGGTGCCCGGCTACCCCAACAAATAGCATCTGGGGACTTAAAGGCTTGTCTTCAAAGAAGCAGCCATCTACATGAGGCATCAACTAAGTGTCCGTGGAAGAAGCACCCCAGCCTGTGTGATCCAAGGATGGTAAACAATAAACTCCAAATCTGAAGGAAGGAATGGTACTAAAGCTTAAAGCGTGAACATCCGGCTTGCAGATGGCTATGACAGTGAAGGTAAAAATCCATTTGCAGGTCCACGGTTAGATTAAGCCTCCAGTGAATTCCCCCTGACCATAGTCAAGGATGTGAACAGACTTGCTACTACACCGAGAGCGTTCTGTGCATATTCTACGCTGGGACACAATCAACAAATGTACATATTTTTAAAATGAGCCTCCTCCCCAGTACCTCACATTTAAATTCTAGGTTTTACTTCCCGCTCTGCCTAACTTTCTAACTCCTCAAAAACCTGCGTCTGTAGGGTTCTTAACGATAACACCCAGCAGTACAGAAGTCCCAAGGAAACCTGTCCTCGTTCACGTGTTTCTGGTCATTCAACTGCTCCGGAAATTAAAACCGTAGGAATACAGAAACTCTCTGGTGGAGGAACTCATGAATTTGTACCAAGAAAGAATCTTCTTCATGTCCAAGCGTGGGCCAACAGGTGCATTTGCTACAATGAAATAGTAGAAATGACCTACGGGCCAAACTTAGGGGGTTAGAGAAATAAACAGTGGCCCAACTGTCAACCAGACAACACAGTTCTGCTGCAGTAGAATTACTGATACTGGATGCCCCTGGGTTTCCCAAAATACGCATATTCAGATGTCAGTTTGGATGCTACAGCAAAAGTCCAAATAATAGGGGCTGAATTTAACCCAGTGCCACCTGGTTTGTTCTGACTCAAGGCAACCCTACAGGACAGCGTAGAACTGCCCGGTAAGGTTCCCAAGGCTGTACGTTCGTCGAGAAGCAAACAGAGAAGCAAACCGCCTCATTTTCTCCTAAAGATCAACTGGTGGACGCACACTGGGACCTTTCAGTTCGCAGCTGAACAGCCTCGGCAGCACCAGAATGTCTTGCTTACTGTAAAAGCGACACATATTTATTACGGAAATGTTAGAAAGAACAGGAAAACAGGGCAGAGCAGAACTGCTCCTCGGCGTTTCTGAAATTGTAAATCTCTACAGAGGCCCTCACCCCCCTTTCTCCTGTGGATCCGCACTGGGTTTGAACTGCTAGCCTTTCAGTTAGTCGCTCAATAGAACAAAACAAATCAATAAAAATGCAATCCTTGGCATTTAGTCCAGTCTGACTCATAGTGACCCTGTAGGACAGAGTGGAACTGCCTCTGTGGGTTTCTAAGACTGCAAATCCTTATGAGAGTAGAAAGTCTCATCTTTCTCCCATGGAGTGGCTGGTGGGTTCAACTACTGACCTTGTGCTTAGCAGCCCAATGCAGTCCCCTACCAACAGGGTGCCTGCTCACACTTCCCTCAAACAAAGCTCCAACTCCCTGCCGGCTAGTCGATTCCGAGTCACGGCTCGCTCTTTCCGGGAGTAGAAAGAAAGCCTCCTCTTTCGCCTGTAGAGTGGCTGGTGGGTTCAAACTACTGACCTTGTGGTTAGCAGCCCGACTCGTCATCCACTACACAACAGGGCTCCCTCAGCAGCTCAACACGGCTATACCACTCTTTAAAATATTCTCTATTCTAAACATTTCTGCTCAATGGACTCCCAACTCATGAGCACCCTGTCTCTGCCAGGGTAGATGGTCTTTCCTCGCTGTCAGTCCTGGTTTATCTGAAGTCAATCGCCAGGCCTCTGGGTGCACCCGAACCTCCAACTTTTCAATGAGCCACGGAGAGCATTGACCATTTACCACACCTCGGATCTCCTTGAAAGTCACTCAGGGGTCCTCTTACATGAGCACACACGCTGACCCTAGCAACCTACCCTATTTGCATAAAGGGGGCATCATTCATTTTAATGAGGTCCCTCCTGATGAGCCACTGTTGTCCATTTCTTCTTATTCTAAACTGCACGGCAATAAATGTCTTCACGTCTACCCCTTTACCTGTTCCTCCTTGAATCAAGAGTGTTGAGCTGATGATAGGATTTACATCTTGTTAGACACTGTCAAGTGGGACACTCAAAGGCTGCAGCCAGCCCTCAGGCCTGCGCTGTGTGTGAAGGGCGACCAGCTGAGCGCCCCTAGCCCTACCTCCTCTCCTGGCCACCATCCCTCTTCGTCACACTAAGCCTCACTGGCCCCCACAAGAGGCTGATGGACTCCACCCCCATGGTTGGCCATCTCAGAGTACCTGCCCCAGGGTCTGGGGGACAGAGGCACCCACTCTCGCTGCAACCATTACAAGTTTAGCTAACTGGAAAAGCGCATCATCATCGTTCACTGCTGTTTCCATTTGCATTATTTGAATCACAAATTATGGTGGCAACTTTTCCTCAGAGGGTCTGCCACTGGCTGCCTTCATGCTGCCTGGGGAGGGGAGAATCACAGCAGAAATCCACCGAGCAGTGTCGCAGTGATATGCTTCCAGGAAAATGACAGCCACTGACTTAGGCTGGGTTCTCTAGGGAAGCACACCCAGTGGTGTGTGTGTGTATGTGTGTGTGGGGGGGGGAGGGGAGGGAGATTGATTGATCTCCAGCAAATGGCTTGTGAAGTTACAGCAGTCTGTGGGTCAGATGTCTGTGTCTACAGGCCTCCCCTGACTCACAGGGGCAGGTGACTCCAACATCAACGGGTCAGACGGCAGGCTGCTGGCTCATGGGCTGAGGAGGCTGATGAATACGAGACAGACAGGTCAGACTCCAAGGTGGGCAGATATGAGGGCAGGCTGCTGACTCAAAGGCTGCAGGGGCTGAGTGTTTCCAAGAACTGGAAGTCACATGAGTTTTTCTTCATTCTCCTTTGCTCCAGAAAAAAGACTAGTGCCCTGTTTCCCCGAATGTAAGACATCCCCCGAAAATAAGACCTACTTACAGTTTTGCCTCTCGCTAAATATAAGACACCCCCCCCCGAAAATAAGGCCCCCGCAAAGCTACCATAACT
>NW_022111379.1:13245986-13251909 GCF_000313985.2 Echinops telfairi
GTGTGTGTGTGTGTGTGTGTGTGTTGGATGCAGACCACACCCCCAGCAAAACTCCCATCACATCATTGGAGAGGCTTGCATCATTATCGAACTGCATATTACATCATTAAGAATAAAGACATGCGCTTGCTTCGGCAGCATACTAAAAAGAATAAAGACAAGAGTTAGTCATTCCTGTCAGCTCTGTGCCTGACACACAGTAGGTCCTACAGCAAGGGATGACCGAGTGCGTGTTACATGGTGAATTAGGACTTGCCTTTGCCCGTCTATTTATGTTGCGGAGACAAACAAGAAAAGGTGTGCGGGACGGCGTGACGGAGAGGGCGTGGGGCAGTGCTGTGAGCAGCGTGACCAGAGGTTGGGCAGGAGAGAGCATCATGGAGGCAGAAAGTCAGGGTGTCCAAACCACAGCCCCACCCTGCGTCCTGTGTCCAAACCACAGCCCCACCCTGCATCCTGGGTGCAGAGGGTCTACACCTGGGAGGTGGTGAGGACCATCTTGATTCTCCAAGTCACACGTTATGTCCGGAAAACGTAATAGCCAAGCCTGGAACCCCAGCGGTTTGATTCCCGCTCCACCGCCAAGCTTGCCGTGGTCCCCACAGTTACCACTCTCCCGCCACAGCTCCACAGAGCGCATCTCTGACCAGCCATTGTCTCTTTTCGAAAGAAATAGACCTCAGTGATTACAAAGTCATCAAGTTCACTCGGTTACGACACATTCTTTGTTCCTTTACTTTCTCCTTTAATTAATTTCACCTTCTCGGACCGTTTTCAGACAAGGAGCATCCGATGCCAGCCTGTGCCTTCGTGAGCAACTGTGTTTAGTCCCGGGCTCCTTGTTCAGGAGTTCAGGCGGGAAGACCAAACCAGCTGTCCTAAGTGACCAGAGCCTCCCAAGCTAAAGAAATCAAGTGAGTCCCAGGCTCCCTGTAGGCTGTCTGTTGGATGCACAAGGACCAGAGGTGCCCTTGTGGTGTGCGCCCCTTTAACGCGAGAGCAGAAAGCCAGCCCTCCTGGAGACATCCAGGCCTGCCTGGTAAGGGCTTTGCAGAAAGAACCAGAAAGACTACAGCCCACGGGCAGTGGCATCATTCTCTTGTCAGATGCCCTGAAGAGAAAGAGGGAAAAAAAATGGACATTTTTCCATGATTCATCCCACAAAGCCTTGTGGTGTGCCAGGAACGGTGCTAAACGTCCACCTAGAGATTCAAGATGAATTCTTCTCCCCGGGAGGACTAGCATGCCAGTTGCTTAGAGCTGCTATCATATCAGCTCTGAAATGCACTGAAGAAGGAGTGTGTGTGTGGGTGGGGTGGGGGGGGGTGGGGGCAGAAGGCAAAGAGAAGAGGGCTTGACTAATCCCCACCCAAGAAAAACACTGGGGTCACAGCCATCCACTCCATTCCTGGTTGACACAGTTTAGAAATGCGTGCTATCTCATTCCATCTAGACTCTTAAGGAACACAGTGTTTCCATAAATAAGCAACACACACACACACACACACACACACACACCAGACCAACCAGGAGCCTGTTGCCTACAGTATGGAAGGAGGGTCGCATTTCTGTTAACTAAGATAAGTCTAAAGTTGTTTCTGGGGACTCCCCCTAAGACCTGCCCTGCAAATATTCGGCCCCTGTCAAGGAAGCGTCCTTCAGACAGCAGGCCCTGGTGGTAGGAGGGAGGCGGGCCACCCACTAGGCTCAGTTCTGGGGTCTCCCGGTAGTTTTTCTCTACTGCCCTGCAAATGCACAACGGTAATGCAAAAAGAATCGACATTCCGTCTTCAGGAGATATGATGGTTAGAGGGTATGTCAACTAGGCCCTCCCGGGTAAGGGTAGGGGTGGCGTTCACCCTCTCAATTGCACTGGAGCCTGATGACACTTCTTTGCTGTCATAAACCTTTTCGTAAGAAAGAGCTTGAGCCGAGTCGAATCCTCTTTGGCCCTTTGCCTTCTGCTGAACTGGATCTTGCACCTGGTTCCTTGATTTCCCGTTGTGTCGCCGGCAAATCCCAGGCTCCTTCAGTGGACTACCAGTAGTGGATTCGCTTGGCCATCGGACTTCAGACCTCTGCATCCACCAGCCTGTGCCCTCCCCACTGTCTCTGCTTTGCAGCCACCCTGCTTCCTGTTCCTCCACTTCCACAAGTCAGGAGAAGCCTGACTTCAACAGGACGGAACTGAACTCTTTCTACAAGTGTGTAAGCCATGAATATATAGATCAAAATCTTTTTCTAGATGTAAGCACATCCAAGCATCAGTGGTTTGGCTTCTCTCTGGAGATCCCAACCTAACACAAGGACGAGCAGCAGCAGGGGCACCAGAAGCCACACTTGGGTGCAGAATCGGTTGCTGCTCCATGAAACGGATGCTACTAGTGGCTCCTCCGCTCTAAGCTGTGTGTTGGGAGAGTCGTCTGGGCCTCTGCTGATCTCGCTGTGAGGGGCTGACGGGAAGGCGAGCTGGGTCCTCAGTAGGCTGCACAGCTGGGAGCGGATTTCTGAAAGATGATCATCCTCTTAGCAGCAAAGAGCATTCGCACTTCCTCCACATTTCTTTCCACTAAGGATTTCCGGCTCCCTGCCCGCCCCGCGTCCACACCCAGAGCATTCGGAGAGCAACGGGAGGCCACTCTGCACTGACAGCTTTCTCTGCCACTGACATTATCTCCTAATTATCTCCTCAGCGGAGACGGCCTGGTGCCAGTCCTCAACTGGGGCAAAATAATTACAATGCCCGAGCTGCTGGGGAGGAAAGGGAACCTGCAGTTCTTGGAGCTTCTCCGCGGTTAGAATTTTCCAATGTGTCTAAGTAATGTTCCCAACCATCAGAAGGGAAACACACTCACACACACACACACACACAAACACACACACACACACCTTCCAACAAGGCTTACTCAGGAAACAATAATGCATGTTTTTTCAGCCAGATGAACTTGTTTATATAACAGCGTAGCTCTTGTCTTCAGCAGAGCTTCTAAGGACCAGAGCCGTTAAGTTAATGGCCTGAAACCGAGCCCAGAGGATGTCAGGCCTGTGTTTGTTCTGTGACATACGCCCTGGGTGGTGGGATGAGCTACAGCTTTCCAAAACATAATTTCTCTTTCTTTCTTCCTCCTTCCCTCCCTCCCTCCTTCCATCTTTCCCTCTCCCTCTTTCTTTCTTTCAAGAACAAGTTATTTCCCCCCAAAGGTCTCCAGGCACATAGCTGCAGTTCATGGTTCCACTTGGCTAGAGAGAAGTTTGGCCTAGCAATCAGGGCCAGAGTTTAAAGGTCATTGTCGTGAGTGGGTCACCCCCTTGGGATTACATCCTGCGCCCTAGCCTGGCCTCAGCCCTTCTCTGGTTTCTGGTCATCTCTTGGTGACCTAAGACAGTTCCTTGTGGCCTAACTGGTTTCTTTTCTCCGTGACAGAAGCAATGTGTGACCCGAGCAGGGCCCTGGGTTGTGACCCTGGGTTTCCTAAACCTAGAGTCCTGGGTGCCAGTGCTGGCGGCGATGGGGGGCCCTCACAGAGGGCTGTGACCAGGCTCCCACATAAATGGAAAAGCTCACGTGCTAGGGGCCGGACATCGGGATGCGAAGACTGCACACAGAGCCCACTGTGCAGGCTGAGAAACCATCCTCTGGCCTCTTTCCTCCTGAAGGAGTCTCTGCAGACAGGCCTGGAGAAGGGTAGAGGCCTGAGGATTTCTCTCTCTCTCTCACACACACACACACACACACCCCATCCTTCCGAGTACTGAGTGTGTGCACCACAGCTTTCAGGCCTTAGACTGGAGCAGTGGTTCTCAACTTTCCTCAAGCCGCGACCCTTTCATACAGCTCCTCATGTGGTGGTGACCCCCCCAACCATCACATTATTTTCAATGTTACTTCATCACTGTCATTTTGCAACTGTTATGAATTGGGCGACTCCTGTGAAAGGGTCGTTCGACCCCCCCAAAGGTGTGGCGACCCACAGGTTGAGAACCGCTGAACTAGAGGGAACAGTCGGTGGGTCAGTGTGACTCGATGTCAGGGGCAGGTCTCTGGTCCTGGTTTGATTCTGAACTGATTGAGCATTTTTCTTAAACCACGTAACTCTTTAGGGCTGTTTTCGTTCATGTTGCAGAGATAGTGTTAAGAACACCCCCACCCCCAAGCCATCAGCCTCCTGGTCACCAGGCTCTGCCTTGCTCCCACGAAAGTTAGCGTCTCAGTGAAAGAGCAGCAGCAGGCATGAGTCTGGCTTTATGGGAAGAAACTCTGGGAGGGCAGCGCTCTGCCGTCACAGTGAAGCCGAAGCACTTGCCTCCTTTCCAAAAATACAGCAGCCTGGTGCTTCTCCAAGCCTGTCTTCTCCCTTTCTGCCCCTTCCACCCCCACGCCCCGCGCCCCATCCCCAGCTCTGCAGGGCACCAGTCTTGCCTCATCAGCGAGGCTGCCGCTGCTGCCCCAGGAAAGTGGGACACACAGGCCATCAGCTGGGCTGGCAGTTGTCATTTATAACTTGAGGCCTTGGCTATTTTTTGTAAATAATTAGGAACAAACGCCTCCCCAGAGCCAGGCTTGCCTTATGCCGTCCTCAAGCCAGTCCAACAGAGATGTGTGGGCCAGCTACGGAGTATGCCACAGTGGAGGAGATAAACCCCATCCCGGGAAGGACGACTTATTATGGCCTAGGAGAGGCCGGGAGAAAAGACGAGGCTCTGGGCTCCCATCAAGAGGTACAGTCTCAGACACCCACAGGGGCAGTTCTGCCTGGTTCTTCAGGGTCCCTGTGAGTCAGCATCCACTCAATGGCAGGGAGGCGGCTTGTTGTCACGGGGGCTGCCTTTGAGGGGAGACACAGCTCTTACCCACAAAGAACAGCTCAGACATCAGTAGCAAGTCGCAGCCCACCGGCATGGCACGTACAGAATTAAGTGGTGGGAAACCACAGGGCGCGCCCTTCTATCAGCGGGGCTGAGGGAAGCTTCTGGAAGCCGATGGAGGAGAGTGGCAGGATGTCAACAGGAGCAAGATGGTGGCATGTCAATGGGATGGACAAGGCCACCAACCAAGCCATTGAGCCCGTGGCAACTCATCGTGACCCTCCAGGACAGGGTAGGAGTGTCTTGTGAGTTCCCAAGCCTTGACAGGAGTAGAAAGCCTCATCTTTCTCCAGAGAAGCAGCTGGTGGTTTTGAACTGTTGACTTGGAAGTTAGCAGCCCATGGTGTAACCACTACACCCCAGGGCTTCCCACAGAAGGACACCCCCACTCCCCTAACAGACACACAAACTCACTGCTATGGAATCAGTTGCAACACAAGCGCTGGCCAAATGTAGGAGGGTTTTGAAGAAGCTGGCAGCATGGGGCCAAGCAAGGAGAGACGGGCTCCACCCCCAGGCCAGGCCGCGCCAGGAGTCACTGCCCTTGTCCGGGGTTTCATTTCACTTGGATTCACAACTAATATCCACGAAGGCAGCAAGTAAGGAATCAAATGACGGACTGCATTGAACAAATCTGCAAACGAGCTCTTTAAAATGTGAAAAAGCAACAAAGGTCAGCAGGACCACATGTACAATCCTGCAAGAACAGTAAGAACAACCATCTACAAGTGAATACATACATGCAGATTACACAGGAATTGGGAAGCAAATGGGACCGTGCCCATGATGACATATATATTTACATGTGTGTTTGTTTATATCTATATGTATATCTTTATCATCTATCTCTGTATATACATATGTGTTTGCTTATATATATATATGTTGGACAGGATATTTCTACATATACTTATATGCTCAGGAGCCCTGGTAGCAGAGTGGTTACTGATTCCCAAAGTCAGCAGTTCAAACACACCAGCCTCTTCGTGGGAGGAAGAGACAAAGACTGGGTTTTCTACTCCCCCTCCTTCCATCTTTCCCTCTCCCTCTTTCTTTC
>NW_022111379.1:13252838-13254112 GCF_000313985.2 Echinops telfairi
ATTCACGCGGGAGGGGAACAACGAGGAGCTGATACCAAGGGCTGAAGTAGAAAATTTTTTGGAAATGATGATGGCAACATTATGTACAAATAATCTTGATACCATTGATGTATGGAATGTTATAAGAGCTGTAAAAGCCCCCAATAAAATTATTTTTAAAAAAGAAAGTCAAGGGGGAAAGGCCAGACTGTCCGCTGGCAGTGACCCGCCTGTGAGGAAACACGCGTTGTTTCCCATACCAGCGGTCAACTTGGTCTGCACAGCTGCCGGGGTGGTAGCAGGAAGCCAAGGAGCCCAAGTCACAGGCAGCAGCAGCAACCTGGGCTGGCCAGGTGTTTCCATTAGGCCTAGGCAGCGAAGCAGGGGCCCTGGGGACATAGCAGGTTACAGGTGGGGCTGCAAATCATAGAGTCAGCAGTTCGAACTCATCAGCCCCTCCCTGGGAGGAAGATGAGACATTCTGTTCCATAAAGATTTATAGCCTTGGAAGCCCATGGGGACAGTTCTTCTCAGTCCTACGGGGTCGCCATAAGCCGGAAGTGTCTCAAGGGCAGTAAATCGTTCTTTGAGTTTGTCTCTCTTTGATCCAAAGAAAGCAGTAGCAATCCCCGCACCAACACACACCCACTTCCCTGATCCTTCCAGGTGGTCTCCTACAGGGTCCCTGAACTCCCTGATAGCTGAGAAACCCAGCAAATCGCTTGGATGCCTGCAACAGCTCTCATTCTGTACTGCACACGGCTTGCAAAGGAGTCAGAGCATGTTTATCCAGCCTCATCCCGGCCAATGCAGAGCAAACACTTTAAGCAGAGGGGGCTGAAGCTGGATTCCAAGCAGAAAGCGCCTGGCTTTTCCAGCTCCGGCAGGGATTCCCTGCGGGAAGTGCTGTCGTCCTCCTGGGCCTGCAGGCCAGGCTGCGGTCCTGCAGCCAAGGGACCGCACAGGAATGACTTCAGGCTGGCTGCTCCAGACTCATTCCGAGCTTGCACAGACCCCGAGGTTCTGGAAAACGCAGGACCCAGAAATAGCTCTCGGTTGGCATGGAACTGGGGAGAATGTGGCATATATTTTCAATGTGAACTTTATGAGGTCCAAAATGTGTAGGGCGCTGAAGGTCTGAGCCAGCTCTCAGAATCCCATCCCCAAACGGCCCAGGGCTGCTGTGAAAGAAAGGGCAAGAAGCAGGCAATGCCTGCTGACAGCTCACCACCCACTAGCCAGGATCTGACCTTGAGCAAATCATGTAACCTTGCCAAGCCTTCTTTTTTTTTTTT
>NW_022111379.1:13257235-13260666 GCF_000313985.2 Echinops telfairi
TATCATCCCGTTTCTCAGTACCAGCTGTCCTTGACTTACACCTGCAGCTTGCTGGTTCTTTCCGGTTTCTTCTCCTCTTTAATAGGAACATCTCTTCGATGGGATCAGGGCCAGCCGTGTTCCAGTACGAAACACACTGCCTCCTAGTCAACTCCTCCCGCAACCCAATAGCACAGAGGAGAACTGTCTCTTTGTGTTTCCAAAGCTGTGAGTCTCTATGAGAACAGACAGCCGCATCTTTCTCCCTCACTGGGTTTGGTTCTTCAAAACAGACGCCACCCACCCACAAACAACATCATTCCCGGAGGACAAATTCCTGGAAGTGAAGTTACAGGTCCACGGGCATGCATGCTTCTGAAGATTTTGATCACAGTGTCAGAACCTTTAGACACAATTTATGCTGCTACCGGCAACACATGCAAATGTCGATTCCTTTTTGGTTTAAAGTGTTGTGCAATAATGTTCGATGCACAGAAAATGTGTAACGACAGCGCAGAGCGCGCCCCCGCAGCCTCATCACCCAGCTTTCCCTAAAGTCCACGGTCCCTTTGTCAACACTAAGAGATGAACAGGGACACACTGCTATTAACCGGATCACGGGCTTCGCGAGGACCCTGGGGTGCCGTGGTGAAGTGCTTGGCTACAAACCGGAAGATCCTTGTTCAGATTTCACCCATTTTTCTACTCAGGTTTTGTTGTTCCAGGACCCAACGCAGCACACCAAAGTCCAATTTGTGTGGCATCCTATCTGTCTATCTAGAGGGGCAGGGAAAACAGTCAGGTTCTCCACACGATGGATGGACAGAGTGGCTGCGGCAACGGGCTCCATAATTGTGAGGATGGTGTGGGGCCGAGGAGGGTCTCCTTCGTTCCTCTAGTATGGAGGACACGTGACTTGACGCCGCCTAACAACCTAAATAGAGGTGTGTGTATAGTTATATACGTATTGCTACATATGTACTGTTTTTGTTTTCTCGTACAGTGTCTCAGTATGTGCTGTTATTGTGGTTGAGAAGATCCTAGCAGAAGCCAACAGATTCACCAGTTTTCCCATGTACAGTTCAGCAGCAGTGGTGACATCAGACAAGGTGTGCCCAATCCTCACCCTCCTTTTCTGAGTCGTTTCTCCCCCGTTAACATAAATTCACTGCCTCTGAAATGTGCTATTGAATCTTTCAAATGGCTATTGTCCATCTGATCCTGGATAGGTAATTCTTAAACCAATATTCAAGGCAGGCATTCCTTACCACTTAAGCGAAAGTACTGTTCGTTTTTAAGACGACTTCAGGAGATATTTTTGGTTTAAGGATTAAAGATGACCTCCAGGCAATAGTTTCGAGGGTTCATCCAGATTCTGTGGTTCCAGGAAGTCTAGGTTCCATGAGAATTTGAAATTCTGTTCTGCATTTTCTCCCTTTTGATCAGGATTCAGCTAGATGTGGCGTTGCTTTGTAAACGCTTTGTATTGACCACGGGAAAGTGCCCTGGGATTTTCAGGAACAACCATCTTAAAGACTAGCTTTGAGTTATTGTTCATGGCTTTGGGGGATGGGTTAGTCCATCACACACATTTACTGCTGTCCAGGGTGCCAAGGGCGATGGGAAGGAAGCGGTCATCTTGAGCTACCTCTCCCAAGGCTCCGCATATGGGAAAGGCATGCCTGTGGTCCTGCTGGTCTCCCATGTGGATGTTACGCAGGATGCTATCTTTCCAAACAATAGCACCACAATTGGATTTTGCTCTGTATTTGGAAAATCCGGCCCTTCATTACAAAGCAGGCTGATGCCCTCTCATCTCGTTCATTCTTTTGCTCATCTCCTGTAATCATTAAATTACAGAGCCAGGTTTCCAAAGCTCCAGGGGTGGGAAATGGAATCGGAATAAAATCTTCTCCGTTCCTGGAGAAAAGCTCTAAACTTCTTTATGAATGGTGGGTGCAGGGCCCGGGGAATGATCTATTCCGAGCCGTCCTGGGTGAGTGATGGCTTCATTTTCCATGGCGCTACAATGTTCTCTCTTTAATGTGGAACGAGGATGGCACCTCCAACACTCTGTTCAGGGAGGTCTGTGTGAATGCTCCCTGACCCCATCCCCAGGGAGGAACGGACAGGGAGGAGGGAGAAGTCAGGAAACACCCGCTGAGCAGGAGGGGGAGAGAACAGGCTGCTGGGCCGTTCTCCCCCTGCTCTGAAAGAAAAAGGCTGTTTTGATCCCCAGGTGCAGAATCATCCGATGGAAAGTCTTTGTTCTCCCGGAGGACTGTGGGCTTCTCTCAGGTGAGGCCTGGAAATGCCCACAACGATTTAGTGAGCTGTTAGAACCCTTCTTGGGCTGAGTTCTCTTCCAAGGCTGTCAGGAACGGTGATTGATCTCCCACGAGTCTCATTTTCTCCAATTCTCTCCGAGTGCCCAGGGTGGACTGTCTTCGGTAAAACTCTGTGGGGACATGATTTGTCCCTCTCCCAGAGTCCAGCCTGGGCCCAGGACTTCCTCCAGGCTTGCTTGGCCCTCTCCTGAGGGCCCAGAGCAGCGGCTGGGGCCTTCCTCCTGGTCCTTCGGCCAGGATGTGGCTCAGCAGGCCAGATTTGCATTACAAATGCAGGGCTCATTTGCCTCCTTATATTTTAACATCTTTACTGAGACTGAGGGGAGCAAGAACTCAGCTGAGTAGCCCCAAGATGCTGCTCAGGGTGACCCCAAGGGTGCCCTTGGAATAACGCTGCTGGCTCCTTAGGGCCAGAGCCCCACAGCACCCAGGAGTTGGTTTGAACTGCCAGCCTTCTGATTAGTAGTTTGTGCCACTTAGCTACTCCTGATCCTACTTCAATCGCCAGCATTGACACCCTCCAGGCAAGATGTGACCCCTCCAAGGAGCCCCCCACCCCCAGTCTCCTCACCAGCTTGTCCGGGAGACAAGCTCCTGAGGGCAGCCTCAGGAGCCAGGGCAAGCTGCCCCTCCTGCCTCCGCGCCACAACTCCCTGCTCAAACTCTCTTCTTCAAACACCGGTAAAGGTGTCCTTGAGACAGGTTTATTTACAGTCAGCTTGGGGAACAAGGACTGAAATTTATGTTCCTGAGCACGGAAATTGCAAATAGGTAAAGGTAAAATGGGGGCAGCCCAAGTCTGCTCCTCGTGAATCAAGAGCAAGCCTCTCCGGCACAGGGTCACCTGTCTTCCGGAACATTTTGGAGGACGACGCCAAGCCTTTTTAGTACGGTCTTCAAATTGGGGCCCTAATTTTCCCCGCCATGCAGATGACAGAGCGAGTGTAAGGTGATTTCCCTTTGTTTCAAAAAGTCATAACAGAGTCAGAAATTGGTTAAAGAATTCTTTCATCAATTCAACCCCAATGGAATCAAGATGTATCCAAGCCCCTGCCTGGGAATCAGTTCCGGGAGAGATGAGGCTAAGTGGTGGAACTGATTAAG
>NW_022111379.1:13261364-13266975 GCF_000313985.2 Echinops telfairi
GGTGTCAATCCATCTCCTCTTTGTCACTTCCCCTCCTTCTTTACCAAGCAGGATGTCCTTCTCCAAGGACTGGTCTCTTCTGACAGGTCCCAAGGATGTGAGATGAAGTCTCACCAACTTTGCCTCGAAGGACCAGTCTGGCTGCATGTCTTCTTCTGAGACAGATTTGTTCGTTCTTTTGGCCGCCCGGGTGCGGTACTTTCATGATTCTCCACCCACATCATAATCCCGGTGCATTGATTCTTCTTGCGTCTTCCTTAGTCAGTGCCCAACTTTCAAATGCGTAGGAGGCCAAGGAAAGTACCAAGACTTGGGTCAGGCACATCTTAGTCCTCAAAGTAACATCTTTGGTTTTCAACAGTTTAACGGGACCTTGTGCGGCAGATGAACCCAACACAGTGCGTCGTTTGATCTCTTGACTGCTGCTTCCATGAGCCTTGATTGTGGGCCCCAGGAAGACAAAATCCGTGACAACGTCAGTCTTTTCTCCATTTGCCATGATATTACCGATGACTCATTTGTGAGGATTCTGGTCATCTTTACATTGAGTTGCAATCCATACTGAAGGCTGCAAACCTTGATCTTCATCAGCGAGTGTTTTAAGTCCCCTTACTTTTCGCAAACAAGGTTGTGTCATGTGCACATCACAGGTGGTTCATACGTCTTCCTCTACTACCGAGGCTGCATTCTTCTTTATAAAACCCGGCGGCTCTGATGATTTGCTCAGCATATAGATTGAAGAAGTAAGTATGTGGAGAGGATGCAACCCTGACACAATCTTTCCTGATTTTAAATCATGCAGTGTTCCCTTGCTCTGTTCCCACAACTGCCTCATGATTCATTCACAGGTTCTGCATGAACACAGTGTAGTATTCTGGAATTCCCATTCTTCTCAAGGTTACCCAAGGTTTGTTATGGTCCACATAGTCAAGTGCGTTAGCATAGTCAATAAAACACAATTTAACATCCTTCCTGTATTCTCTGCTGTCAGCCAAGACTACCTGACATCAACAATGATATCCCCTGTTCCACATCCTCTTCTGAATCCAACCTGATCCCCTGGCAGCTCCCTGTCAATGTCGCGCTGCAAGTGTTGCAGGGCGACCTCCAGCAAAATTTTAGTTCATGTGATGTGAACAATACTGTTCTATAACTTGAACAGTTCTATGGGGTCATCTTTCTTTGGAACGAGTACTAATAAAGATCTCTTCCAGTCAGTTTTTTGCTCAACACAAATACTATATTTCAACAACTCACAACTATATACATGGACTGCTCCAGGTGGAACACACAGAGACCAAATTGACTATTTCCATGGGAAGAGACATTGGAGAAGCTCAATACCTGCAGGTAAACCCAGGCCAGGGGCTCACTGTGGTACAGACCATCAATGGCTCATATGCAAGTTCAGGTTGAAGCTGAAAAAAAATTAAAAGAAGATCACGAGAGCCAAAATATGACCTTGATCCTATCCCACCTGAATTTTGAGAGCAGATTTGAAGCACCGAACACCACTGACAGAAGATAAGCTAAGGGAGGACATCAAGAGCAACATACACGAGGAAAACAAAACACAGGAAAGAAAAGATCAGCATAGATGTCCGAAGAGACCCTGACATTTGCCGTGAATTGTAGAGTAGCTAAGACACATGGAAGAAATGAAGTGACAGAGTTGAATAGAAGATTTCCAAGGGCAGCTCGAGAAGATAAAGCAAGATATTATAATAAATGGTGCAGAGACCTAGAGTTAGAAAACAAAAGGGAAGAGCACACTCAGCATGCCTTAAACTGACGAAGCTAAAGGAAAAACAACCAATACTCTAGTTTCAATATTGAAGGATTCTAGGGGCAAAATAGCGAACGGTGCAGGAAACATCAAAAGAAGATGGAAAGAGTCGCTGCACCAAAGAGCAGTCGTTGACTTTCAATCACTTCAAGAATAGCATCTGATCAAGAACCAATGGTACTGAGGAAGAAGTCCAAGCTGTGCTGAATGCATCAGCCAAAAACAAGGCCCCAGGAATCGATGAAAGAGCAACCAAAATGTTTCAACAAGCTGATGAAGCCCTGGAACCACTCACCTGTCTGTGCCAGAGAATATGGAAGACAGCTACTTGGCCAACTGATGGAAAGAGATTTATATTTGTACCCATTCCAAAGAAAGATGAAGCACGATAGCACCGTGCTTATAAGCCTAGAGGGCCTGGCTTGCCAACCTTTACAATCTATGTGACTTCAGGCAATTTTCATCTTTTTTACGCCTTGTGCCTCATTCCTCACCCATGAAGCTGTGAAAATATCAGTATACCTCTTAGAGTTGGTGTGAGGATTGAATGCGTTAGGTCATAGGTGAAGTGCTTAGAACAGTTCTAAGAGGTGATAACTAGTAGCTAGTATTAGGAGGACGTTCCTGAGTGGTGCAAACGGTTTATGTGCTCATTCTGCTAACCAAAAGGTTGGAAGTTCAAGTTTACCCAGAGATGCCTTGGGGGATAAAAGCCTGGCGATCCACTTTGAAAATATCAGCCATTGACAACCCAATGGACTACAAGTCAGGACCTTGTCAGATCTGACAGGCCAGCGACCGGCTTGTTGCTTTTTGTTGTTTATTACAACAAAACAGAAAGATATTTTTATTACCGCTGACATTAAAAGTCATAATAAGGGCAGAGGTAGGCAATCTGAGGCGAGCAGTCAGTGTCCAGGGATCTTTAAACCCAGACTCTATCTTTCTCTTGCCTCCACGAGTTCCTTTGTGATACAAGATAACTGTGGTCACTGGATCCAGAAGGCTCTCTGGAAGGAGAAGGAAAGGCAGATGGACTGAAAGAGAGTATCCCTGTGGAGTAAACCCCTTGGGAACAGCCCGCCTGGAATTCCAGTATCACACTTCTGCTTACATGTATTGGCCACAACTTGATCAGCCGACCATGACTAGCGGCAAGGGAGGCTGGGAATGTGCTCTTCCGCTCCCACTCCAACATGGCGATGCGCCCAGACTTAAGCTGCTGAACCACAGCATTGTCTCTGCCTCATCCAGAGCTAAAGCGTAGGCCTCTTCTTTCCAAAGCTTTTCCGCCAGCCCCACCCACAGGGCCAGCTTCATCAGCTCCCTGTTCCCTTCTCTCCCACCTTAACTTACCTCCATCACCCTAGCTCTTCGCTCCAGACCTCTGTCACCGCCATACCTTTCTCATCTCTTTCCTCTTTCCCTCGTCGCAGACTCCTATTTTCTCTCCAGAAATTCATTTCCCCTCAGTTGCAAAGTTGAGCAACTCTTGCCATCGCCCTCGCCTGTACTGGAAGGCCTGAGGCCATGGGATGGCTCATCAAAGCAGGTCTTCTAAACCAAAGACTGCCTGACGCCTGACACAGGCACATCTGCTCCTGCCCCACCCCGCAGCCCTCTGAAGCATCCTTCAAGGAATCTGCAAAAGCAGGAACCCACGGGATCCAGGAGAACAGGCGAGAGCACAAACAAGAGCAGCATTTTGGAAGCTGAAGAGCAGACGGAGAAATGGTGAGTGGTTCAGGAAGTCCCAAGAACGCCAGACCATGAACCAGCACGTAGCCATCAAACAAGCAAATACACAAACAGCGGTGCCTTTACAGGGTGCTCTGCAAAGGCGCAGGGATTGGCAGCAGCAGGAAGCTTGGACAGCATGGTGGAGGTGGAGTGAAAAACAATTAGACGCCAGAGTCCTCCCTGGCGACAGCCTCTCCCCTACCCCAGCAGAGGGCTAGTGTTTGATTCTCTGGGCAGTGCAGCTAGATACACAAGGGGCTTAAGAGATGTTTCAGTGTGCGTCTGCTCTCCCACTGGCTCCCAAGCGTCATGCTGCGCCCAGGAAATAGGAGCACCTTCCTGGGGAATGTGGTTTACTAACAGGTGACCTCTGAGGGTGACATCCAGTAAGGATCGGTCCTACAGTGAGGCCATCACTCAGTCCTCAACCCAGAGGGTTTCACACCAATAAATCATTTAAAAATAAGTAAAACTGAAGTGGACTTGGAATCTTTAATGACTTACAAGTTCATTTTAAATATAAAGAAAAAGGATTGCGTGGGGAGAGAGCTATCTATCTATGAGACACAACCACCACATGTCCACGGGACTTGATTGGGTTCTGGTTTTGGGGGTGGTGTGGAGGAGTATTTTTTTTAAAGGTTTAAAAGACACTTTTGAAGCAACCAGGGGAATGTGATCATGGATTCGTTCTTAGAAATCAGTAATTTGGTATTTACTTTGTTCGGTGTGATAATGGTGTTGAGAATGCTCCTTTTGTTTGAGGCTTGTGTGCAGAAGTATTAAGAGCCCTGGTGGCACTGTGGGTCACTCAGGAAGCTGCTAAGAGCAAGGTTAGCAGTTCAAAACCACTAGCTGCTGCATAGGAGAAAGAGGTGTCTTTCTGCTCCTGTACAGACCGACAGGCTCAGAGAGCCACAGGGACAGTTCCGTCCGTTCTATTGGGTCGTCATGGGTCAGAATCATCTCCACAGCGGTGTGTTGTTTTTTGTGTTGTTGTTCAGTTTAGGTAGACGTAAGCAGATATGACAGATATGACGCAACATCATGTCTATAGTTTTGTCTGTTTTTCACGAGACATAATGAAATCAAATAAGGGCAAATGTGAAGGTTGTCATCTGAGGGCGGGGCGGTAATTGGGTTTCCACCATCCGATTCCTTCTGTTTTCCTAATCAAAAGTCACACAAAATGTGTCAGACCGGGTTGACCAGAGAAACAAATGCAGCGTCACTCCTACGCGTGTAATGAAGAGCTTTATATCCAGGGGCCATTAGCTATCAAGAAAACATCCCCGCCCAGTCCAACTCAACTCCATATGTCCAATGTTAGCCCAGAAGTCCCTCTTCAGACTCACGAAGCCGTGCAGCGAGCAGAATGCGGGAAGATCACCAGCCGGTGGGGGCGATGTCCGTGAACCCAAGAGCAGCAGCTCTGATAGCCCTGCGAGATGCACAGCAGGAAGGTGAAGGGAGAGAGAGGCCTACCTCCAGAGAGCCATTTACCTCAGTGGCACCTTAAACGAGGCCATCGACCTTATGTAGCGTCCCGGCCTGCGGGACACACAAGCAGGACCCTAGAGGGAAAGGCGGACCTGGATGGAAGAAAGACACAGAGACGTGGAGCAAGACAAAGTGCTGATCAAGCTCCTTTATTTGGGCAAAGCTGGGGTATATATTTGCAGTAAAGAGGCTAGACTCCACCCCGACACCTCACCTTCCCTCGAAACTGCCACACCAAACAATCAAAAACAGTTGAAGTTCACATTTTTATGTACTATTCAGTGCAAACAACTCGACTGTGGCATCTTGGAATCCCTGCCGAAGGAAGCCAGGGAGGCCGGGGAGGCTTGGTCTCTGTGGGATCATGAGGGCATTTCTGCTCGATCCACAGGTGTGGGTGCCATGAGAACCCACAGGTGCGGATGTCATGAGACCTGCGGAGGGCCTGTTAGGTAGCTAGCATAGGGACTGGGGCGTCTATTGCACATGCTCAGAGGTTCGAGCTTCTGGCCAGGAAGTACACCTAGTGGGGTGTTACACCTAGATTGGCCCATGTAAGCCAGGTGAACTTGATTCAGCCAATGG
>NW_022111379.1:13268280-13269314 GCF_000313985.2 Echinops telfairi
CAACTGTACGGTTATAGTAGCTAAAGATTACAGTAAAGTCATAGAAGACAGGAGAGACAGGAGCGAGAGTAAAATGAAGGAGTCAGACACATTTCATGGTAGCATGCTCACCCCAGCCCTTCTTGATGGTCCATGTGGAGGTGCAGAATGAGGAGGGGGGGTATCTTTCTCTTTATTTTTGACGAAGGCCTATATATACTTAGGGGTGTTATTACAGGTAACGGTTATTACAGGTAACCACACACGTTGCAGGAAGGGGCTGTATAATAGGCAGACACGTCATAGGTAGGGGATGAGCTAGGGGTATACACATAACAGGAAGGGGAGGGACTAGGGGTATACACATAACAGGAAGGGGAGGGACTAGGGGTATACATGTGACAAGATGGGCAGACCCTAGACTCAATGTGGCAGCCTAACCTTGGTCACCCTTGAGTGGGCTCGACCTTGCCTTTGGGCTCTCCTTCAAGGGAACAATCCACTATCCGTATCAGAAGGGAGTGGATCCTACTTAGAGTGGGACAGACTATACAGTCTGATTGCTCTAGATGGCTGATAGTCCTTAGGGAGAATAACCTCGGGCCTGCTTTCGTTGACCTCCAAGTGTACAGTCGTTTACCATGTGTAGCAAGCAGCGTCTTAGGCTTGGCATATATTTGGGGAGACAACTTGGGAGAAATCCCACATGCTGGAAAGAAGGCTGTTCTGATCTATCGAGAGGCTTCTCAGGAGTAAACCTGGTGATCTACTTCAGCCACTGAAAGCCCAGTCCTGGCCCGACCCAGCGGGGCATCCTGAGCGGCAGCCCACGCAGCAGCTGGACCGGATAGGGACGGGAAGGGCCCAGAGTGAGAGAAGACACACAGCACCCGGGCCACAGTCTCAACTTTGGACGGGAGCTTACATATTCAAAGCGTGAAGTTAACTTGAAAAGAGAGAACAACAACAACAACAACAAATGGCTTCCAGAGACTGACATAATTTGAGAACCTTCTGTGGGGTTATGGATTAAAGTGACAAACAAAATTTGTCAT
>NW_022111379.1:13270734-13272398 GCF_000313985.2 Echinops telfairi
TTTTTTTTAAATGTGTTACAGTCTGGGAAGCCTGCAGAGGCAGTTCCACCATGTCCTGTAGGGGCGCTGTGAGTCAGAACCACCTGGATGGCCTTGAGTTTGGGTTTTGCTTTCGTCCAGTGTCTTCCACCCAACAGAAGGAAGGTGACAGCCCCTCAGGAGAAGCCCTGGGAGTTTGTTCAAGGACCCATGACAAGCCTAAGCTCCACACAACATCAGCATGGCTTTGATGATTATTATATCCATTGGTGATCAAGACACACACACACACACACACTTCTGAGAAATGGGACAGCTGCGTCCAAAGGACACCCCGTTATGATTTAAAGCACTCGGTACTTCTGACATGCGCAGTCTGGTTATTAATCCTGAGACGTCCTTGCCACAAATCCAATTTGCAACTGGAGAAGAAGGTTTATTCCTTGTGCCCTGCAAGTGACAGGTTTCCCACGGCACGAATGGGTCGAGGGCGCTCACACGACGATCAGACTTGGAGAAAAATGCTGAGCTGAGTCATGAGGACAGAAATGGGACTCACTTGCAGACAGACCCACTCTGGGGACGCAGGAAAAACAGGACAGGCGCCCAGGAGTCCCTGGAGTTCCCAGGAGAAGAGAGGAACGTGTGTTCAGCACCCAGGCCCTGCAAGCATTACTCGCTGGGGAAGAGACCCAGGGTCACCCTCTGGCTGGGCAGCGAAACCTCACCCTGCTGCGCCCAACAGTTCATGTTTTACGAACCGCCTGCACCAGCCTGTTCCCTGTTTTAATAGTTTTCTTTTTGATGCGCAGAAGTTCTATATTTTGAATACTAATCTGGTGACACAGAATGTTCCAATGGGGTTCCCACTGCTTCTTTTTCCTTAGAGGGGCTGATAAGTTCTATACCAAGTACCAGGATGAACATGAGGCTGGCTTTCCCGAGCAGAATTACAAAGGGCGTTTCAGAGAACCTGCTGATTAATTCTGTTTTGGGTTTGTTTTTTTCTTATTTGCACAGTATTTATTTGTCAAGCCCTGAGCCAATCACTTTACCCAGGCTGCCTGGGAGGGGTCGGAACATACAGATCATGGAAAAATAGAAAATTATAGCATCATAACAAGAAAAATACAAATGACACAATCAAAAAAATGGGCACCAGACATGAATAGACAATTTACCAATGACGACAGCCAGGCTGCCAGCAGTCATAAGAAGAAACGTTCACGATCATTAGCAGTAAGAGAAATACAAACTAAAGCAACCGTGCTGCCACCTCACCCTGACACTTTTGAAAAAATCAATAAAACAGACAATAATAAATGCTGGAGAGGATGCGGAGAGATGGGTTACACTGCTGCTGGGTGGGCCGGCAGAAGTGTACATCCACTGTGGAAATCAGTGTGGCACTTCCTTAACAAATGCACAGTACCTTACCATCCTGCGATCTCTCTATTGGGTATATGCCCTGAAGAAATAAAGAGTACAACAGGAAAAGATGTGTGAGCACCCTGTTCATTGCAGCGATTTGCATACTAGCAAAATCATGGAAACAACCAAAAACTCCGGTTACTGAGGAATGGGCAAACAAGCTCTGGTGCATTCATACCGTGGAATATTATGCATCAATAAAAACACAGTAACTTCTCTCTTCAACACTGCAAGACGCGGGCAAAACTAGAGCA
>NW_022111379.1:13272971-13274752 GCF_000313985.2 Echinops telfairi
TACTATATATAACTAACTATATATCTATAACTCTCTCTATATAGATTTCTTACTGGTTTTGTCTCTCTAGAGAACTCAAGGCCCCATTCCATCAGCTCTGGGCTCAAGCGTGTTTCCTCCTTCATCTGAAACCTAGAGAGTAAAGGTTCTGGGAAGCCACTCAGAGAGCCTGATGTGTATGTGCCTGTATCTGAGAGATCACCACCCATCTGTCAATTTGTTCTACTGTAACGGCTGCTCTCAGTATTTCCACTATTAGCAGGGTCGACCCGAATGGGCAGGATTCGGCGAAGCTGCTAGGCTAAAACAGACTAGGAGGAATGGCCTGACTGATCTACTTCCGAAAGCTGGTCAATGAAAATCCGCTGGGTCACAACACAATAATGTCCATTATAGTGATGACCAGATGAGCCTCTCAGTTGGAATCCACCCAAGATACACTCTGGGGCAGCAATGACCTGCAGTAACAATTGTGAAGAGGATGCAAAAACATTGTACATAGCGGTCACTGTGAATTATCGCCAGCACCATAATCCAATTGCATTGATTCTTCTCAATGATAACAACATAATCGAGGGAACCCAGGGACAAGAAACTAGGGCTGTAGCTCTAAGGCTGGAAAGAGACACAACTCACCTGTTAGGGTCAAGGACCTCACGAGAGAATTCTCTAAAAGGCTGTAAGAATGTCTACCAGGAAAAACAAAATGCCTGGCACAAAGTTCAAAGGCAGGTGGTGATGGGACTTTTATTACCCATCATGCTTCTCTTCCTGCTCACAGGCCAGAAAGATTAAGCGACTGGGTAGGACACTCAGGGATGGAGGCTTGAGAGACAAAGAACAAGGGGAAAGTGCCTCTTCTCCCTTGTAGGTGTCCTGCCTGAAGCAGATCTAAGATGGTAGAGGAAAGGAATTTTGGCATTGAAGCAAGTTGGGAGTTCTTCCTGAGATTTTAGATGGATATGTTACCATTCATCCATGGAGACTAGGATTATGCCTTAAAGTGATTGTTCTAAGACTTGGATCGACCACCTTATATGAAAAGACTAGGATTATGCCTTAAAGCAGCGGTTCTCAATCTGGGTCGCGACCCCTTTGGGGGTCGAAGGATTCCTAAGAGTAGCAAACTGACAGTGATGAAGTAGCAACGAACACAATGTTCTGGTTGGGGGGGAGCTGTATGAAAGGGTCGCGGCATGAGGAAGGTTGGGAACCGCTGCCTTAAAGTGACTCTAAGACTTTCGATGGGCCACCTAAATAGGAAAAGATTGGGATTTGTCAGGTTTCCATCAAGGCACAGGAAAAGATTGCCCCTGGGGAAACTCTGAGCTAAAGGTGAGATCAAAGAGACATCTTAGATTGCCTTTTGATTACGCCTCTAGCTACGCTTGCCTAATACGGTAAAACACATCTTTTAAAAGCACATTCTGGTTTTCTTCTTCAGTTAGGCTGCTATTTGTCTTTCAATGTGACGGACGGCCACTTTCATTATACAAACAAGTATTCAAACGTATTACAATGTATTGTATTCAAACGTATTACAATGTAATTCGTATTCAAACGTATTACAATGTATTGTCTTTCTCCTTTTTAATATGTTTTTTAAAAAAAATACTTTTAATACCTTTAAAGTTTTAGTCTTTTGTGCTTCGATCTTCAGAGATTTACTTTCTGCGGGCGGATGGTGTGATAGGGACTTGCTCGTCATGCTGCAGGCAGCCAATTATTCTAATGCCCTTGACTGACCAGTCATCCTTCCTACTGGAGAGACCGCCTCTATC
>NW_022111379.1:13275067-13292917 GCF_000313985.2 Echinops telfairi
ATTATTGGCTCCCATTGAAATTATAAATCAATTTAGGAAGAATTGTTATTGTGAAAGGAAAACCAAAGCCCAGACTCAATGCCATCCAGTCCATTTCATCCTGTTGGACAGAGTAGAACCGCCCCTGTGGGTCTCCAGGAGCAGAAAGTTTCCTCTTTCTCCTGAGAGCAGCTGGCAGGTTTGAACTGCTGACCTTGTGGTTAGCAGCCCAGTATGTAACCCATTAGGTCACCATTGTTGTTAGATGCCACTGTGCCACCAGAGTTTTCATATTCATGATTCACTTGGTTCATTTTATGTCTTTAAATGTCTTTTTATTGTTTTTTAATATGTTTGTTATATTTCTAAGTATCTATTTTACCTTGCTAATATGAGTGAGGTCTCTCCTATTTAAAAAAATACACATGCTCTAATTAGTTATTTCTCGTGCAAAAGAATGCTCTTTCTTCTTCCTTTTCTTCTTTTTCATATTGAGCTTGAATTCAGCCACTCTGTCAAACACCCTAGTAATTCCAATATTTTCTGCTTTCTTGGGGTTGCCCTGACTGGAACTACTGGCCGAGTATGCTGCTCACAGCCACAGGCAATGCTGTCAAGTGTCTGATGACTGATCATAACACTTGCTTTTGGTAAATGTTGTGTTGCTGGGTGGCAGAGTCAGTTTTACCTCACAGGGACCCAATGTACAAAACAAGGCCTAGTCCGGCACCATCCTCACACTCATTGGAAAAAAAATCACTTACACCTCTTCTAACATTCTATACATCAATGGTATCAAGCATATTTGTACATTTGTTGCCATCATCATTTCCAAAACATTTTCTACTTGAGCCCTTGGTATCAGCTCCTCTTTTTTCCCCTCACTCTCCCACCCTCACGAATCCTTGATCAATTATATATTGTTATTATTATTTTGTATCTTACACTGTCCATTATCTCCCTTCACCCACATTTCTGTTATTTGTCCCCTTGGGGGAGCTATATATCCAACCTTGTGATGGGTTCCCCCTTTCTCCCCCTTCCCTCTCTCCGACCATCCCCCTACCCTTATGATATCGCTGCTCCCACTACTGTTCCTAAGGGGGTTATCTGTCCTGAATTCCATATGTCGAGAGCTCTTATCTGTACCAGTGTGTGTTCTCTGGTCTAGTCAGGTTTGTAAGGTAGAACTGGGTCATGGTAGTGCAGGTGGGGGGTGGGGAAGCATTCAGGAACTAGAGGAATGATGTGTGATTCATCGGTGCTATACTGCACCTTGGTTGAATCATCCCTTCCTTATAACCCTTCTGTGGGGGGCTATCCAATTGTCTATAGATAAGTTTTGGGTATCCATTCCACACCCCCTTGTCCGCCCTCACCCTCATTGCTATGTCACGCCATCTTGTTGAGTGTCTTCCTCTTTTTCACTTACCTGCTACTTTACCAAGGATGATGTCCTTCTCCAGGGTCTTGTCCCTCCTGATAACCTGTCCAAAGTATGTAAAACAAAGTCTCACCATCCTTACTTCTAGTGCCATGTTGGTGGTATAGTGCTTTAACTAGTTCTCTGCCTCAACTTGTGAGCTTCGCCACCTGTGGGACAGCCAACCCATGGATCATGGAGCTAGAGTTTGAAGCTCCTTCAACAATACCTGTTTCGCCACGCTGCTGGTGCATACATCACTTGAGCTTGAGGCTGGTAGATCCTGTCATTTTGCATTGCTTGAGTTCAATATCCCATCCGGGCCTGCTTCACTAAGCTCCTGAGCTGCTGACTGTTGGTGACCCACACTGCTGTTTGCTGCCTGTGGGCAGACTCTGCCTGCATTGCCCAAGGGAAGACTTCCTTGACCTTGGACCCAGCAGCCCTCATGAGTTGAAGGACTTCCAGTATATTAATTGTTCCATGGAAGTGAGTTGAACTGAGCCCTTTGTACTGCTAAGTGGATTAATTAGCTGTTATACTCCTTCATGCTGTATAAATCTATCCATTATATATTATATTAATTATATTACATATAATCATAAGTGCCCTGGTTTTGTTTATCTAGAGAACCCTGCCTTACCAAATGGGCCTAGTTGTGAGAATTGTCCTTTCCTTTACATTGCTGCAGTTTAATCCACACTGAAGGCCGTAATCTTTGATCTTCATCAGTAAGTACTTAAATTCCTCTTTGGTTTCAGCAAGCAACGCTGTGTCATCTGCATAATATAGACTGTTGTTGAGTCCTCCGCTAATTCTGATGCTCCATCTCCCTCAGAGAATCGAGCATCTTGAATTATTTACTCAGCATGCAGATTGAACGATTATGGTGAGAATACAACCCTAACACAAATCTTTGCTGATTTTAAACCATACAGTATTCCCGTGTTGTATTTGAATGACCAGCTCTTGGCCTGTGTATAGGTTCCACATGAGCAAGATGAAGTGTTGTAGAACTTCAGTTCTTTGAGATGCTATCCATAAATTTGTTATGATTGATACAGCCCGATGCCTTTGCTTGGTTAATAAAACACAAGTAAACATCTTTCTGGTATTCTCTGCTTTCAGTCAAGATCCATCTGACAACAGCAATGATCTCCTTCATTCCAAATCCTCCTTTGAATCCAGCTGGAATGTCTGGCAGTTCCCTGTCTATGGACTGCTGCAACCATTTTTAAATTACCTTCAGCAAAATGTTTCTTCTGGGTGATATTAATGACATTGTTTGAAAATTTCCACACTGTGGGGCTACTGTTCTTTGGAATGGGCAACTTCCAATCTGCAGGCCAGGTAGCTGTCTTCCCAATTTCTTGGCATAGATTACCGCGTGTTTCTGGCATTGCATACATTTGTTAAAATATTTCTGTTGGTCTTCCTTCAATCCTGGAGCTTGGGGTTTGTTTTGTTTTTTTTTTGGCCAATGCCTTCAGTGCAGCTTGGATTTCTTCCTTCAACACCATCAGTTCTTGCTCATATGCTACCTCCTGAAATAATTGAACATCAACCAATTCTTTTTAGTTCAGCAAATATCCTTTATCAAATTAGGATAGGGCTCTTGGATTTCCAGTTTGCCAAGAATTTTTGTCATGAATGGGTGTTGAATCTTGCTGAATGCCTTTTCTAAATCTATTAAAATTCTATGGTGGTATTTTTCCTTCAAGATTGTACTATAGTGAATTAATCATTTCAATAAATTTTCCAGTGCTCTCCTGAGATAAACCCAACCATGGTCATGATGATTTTTAAAATACAATGCTAGCTTGGCATGCTAATAATTTAATTTGATATTGTTGCATTTATATTCTTGAGATTTATTTTATATTTCATTCTGGGGTCCTTATTCAATTTTGGTTCTAAGGCTCTACTATCTTCATAGTATCACGAAATGAGTTAAACACCTTTTCCTACTTTGCTTGTCTCTGGAATATTTAGCATGATATTGGAAATACCTTTTTCATGGAAAACCAGCCCATAAAACTAGGCCTGGAAGTCTTTGCCTGGTATGGGGCGAGGTTGTTTGGGCTCTTTATTCATTTTTTTTACCAGCAGTCTACTCAGGGGTGGTGGTTGTTTAGAGACCTGGGTTCTGTAAACATTAAACACTGGGCTACTGGCTGTAAGGCTGACATTCTGGGTCCACCAATGAGCATCTTGGAAGAAAAAGTTGGTATTCCGCTGCTGAAAAATCTTCCATTAAAAGCCCTCTGGACACAATTCTACTCTGACAGAAACAGGATCACCATGAGTCGGAATCCGCTCTGATGGTAACGGGCTGGCTAGCTGGTTGGTTAATTGCTTGGTATCCCTGGTTTCTTGGGCCAATGTTAGTCATTTGTATTTTCTAGGAAATTATCCATTCACCTCAGTTTTCCAATTTCTCGGCACAGTATTGTTGACAATATTCTTTTAGTCAGTTAATTCTTAGCACAAAGAATCATTGTTTCCGTACTCTAAGCTGATGGCAACAAGGTGCTGAATTCATAGGGCAGTCCCTCCAGAAATGACAGGGAATAATCCAGAACTAAAATCTAGAACGAGCCTTCAAGGGGGCTGCCAACTGCACGCCGTCCGGGAAAGGCAGGGATCGACACTGGCCTGGGGACAACTGAGCTGAAGAACTCTAAACACAGCCCTGGCCCAGAGTCAGGGAGAACTACCAGCCAAGCCAAACCCATTGCCATCAAGTCGCCGCCGACTCCTAAGGACAGTGTAGAAGTGCCTTGCGTGTTTCTGGGACTGTAGCTCTTTATGAGTAGAAAACTCTGTCTTACTCTCATGGAGAGGCTGGTAGCTTCAAACCGCTGACCTTGCAGTTAGCAGCACAATGCATAACCACTATGACACCAGCCCCCCCACACACACACACACCATTAAAATTGCCTCTGGGCCTTCACAAGCCTTGACTCCAATTGTTCCTGCTACAGCTGACTCTAAACGTTCAAAGCTGAGTCCCAGACCCTTGCGTCTCCACAACTTTGTGTGGCAGGGGGTAACCAGTTTGTCAAAAGAATTAAATGATGGCCACTGCTCTCCTGCTAACCAAATTCTCCCACAAGTGAGTAACAGGCCAAGCCTAACCCTCATTTGGCAAGCTAGCAGAAGGGTAGGTTTTCAGCCTCTGGGGTCAGGGAGACTTGAGAAGGCAGTGGAAACACCTGCTGAGTGCCAGCAGGTGCTAATACACTTCGATTTCTTTTTTCAAATCTCTGCTCTCTGCAGTTATGGGTGCTCGATTCTTTGGAGTGTTAAAAGGTGATTCGCTCTGCCTTTTTTCCTTTCTCCATCAGTGTTGTTTCCAGATAGCTGCTTATTTTGTGTGTGTGTGTGATTTTTAAACTTGCTTCAGATTTGATTTTTTCCCCCGTTTCCATCCATTTGCCTTTTTCTCTTTATTCTTCCACCCCTGCTGCAATTCGTTGGGTTCAGTCTGTTGTTCAAAGGCTCCAGCCTTACACGGAAGACGAATGGCCTGTTTTCCATCATTCGTGCTACGGTTCCTCATTAGGGCACTGTTTCATCTGCGTCCCACAACGTGGAACACGCTGTTTGTTTTGTGGTGTTTGGCTGCCTCTCAGATCCAAATACAGGGTAATTGTCTTTGTACTTCCCTTGTAAGCCATTAATTATTTACAAGTGATTTTTTTTTTTTTTTTTGGGTATCCAAGCATGGTGACTTCGGAGCTTTTGTTTGATGGCTTGTTGCTAAGTTTATGACACTGTGATGAGAAACAGTATGTGATACGATTTCTTTGCTATTTGTTGATATTTCATTTAGTGGCTAACTTGGAAAAATGGTTTTGTGTGTGCTTGACAAGAGTTTACAGTCTCTGTTATTGGGGTGAAGGCTTCTATACAAAGTTATCTGGAGGAAAGAGGTTCATTCTCATTTAAATAATTGATATCTTTATTATTTCTTGCCTACTTGATATTTCTTTTTTTAAATCATATTATTTGGGGCTCATACAACTCTTATCGCAATCCACACATACATCCATTGTGTCAATCACATTTGTACAGTCGTTGCCATCATCATTCTCAAAACATTTGCTTTCTACTTGAGCCCTTGGTATCAGTTCATTTTACCCTCCCTCCCTGATCCCCCCTCCCTCATGAACCCTTGATAGTTTACAAATTATTATTTTTTCCTATCTTACACTGTCCAATGTCTCCCTTCACCCACTTTTCTGTTGTCCATCGCCCAGGGAGGAGGTTATATGTGGATCCTTGCAATCGGTTCCCCTTTTCCACCCCACCCTCCTGGTATCGCCACTCTCATCACTGGTCCTGAAGGGATCATCTGTCCTGAATTCCCTGTGTTTCCAGTTCCTATCTGTACCAGTGTACATCCTCTGGTCTAGCCAGATTTCTAAGGTAGAACTGGGATCAAGATAGTAGGGGGGAGGAGACGGGTGTGTGTGGGGGGAGGAAGCATTTAGGAACTAGAGGAAAGTTGTAGGTTTCATGGTTGCTACACTGTACCCTGACTGGCTCGTCTCCCCTCAACCGTTCTGTAAGGGGATGTCCAGTTACCTACAGATGGGTCTTGGGTCCCCAATCTGTACTCTCCCTCATTCACAATGATATGAGTTTTGTTCTTTGATGCCGGATACCTGATCCCTTCAACACCTCGTGATCACACAGGCTGGTGTGCTTCTTTCATGTGGGTTTTGTTGCTTCTGAGGATATTTCTTTTTTAATTAGCTTTTCCAAATATTTCTTAATAGTTAATGCATTCGAATGTTCAAACATTAAAATGCACATACAGTGAAAAGTCTTGCTCCTTCCCTGTCTCACATTTACTCAGTATCACATTTCCCCAGATAACATCTATTCTTAAATTCTCATTTATCCAGGTACCACCTTTATGCAAATACAATGAAATCCATCAATAATACTATTAGTTATAACATTATTGGCAATTGGTTTCTGGAACCTCAGGTCTTCCAAGGAGCCAGAAAGGAATCAAATGTGACATGTGATCCTATAATTTACACAATAAAACAGGGACCCCTTTGTCACCTTGCAGTAGGTGTTTACTATGTAGTTAATTATAAATCTGTATTTATAGATTCCCCCCTTGTCACACAAAAGGTGGCACACTGTACCTGTACTGACCTGTGCTTAACTTTCTGCATTTAATAATGTTTCTTGGAGATCATTTTATATTTGGATAGAACATGTTCATTGTTTATGCCTGCATAGTATTCCCTGGCTGGATATGCCAGAATTTATTTACCTAATCATATTTTACTGCTACCTATCTTTTCTATAGACAATGCACAATGACGAAATACATATAGCAATTCACACGTATGAGAGTATATCTGTAAGATACGTTCTCAAGAACAGTATTGCTTGGCCAAAGAATACACGCAATTTAAAATTGAGACAACAGTTGCATTCTAAAGAATTTGATTCAATTCACACTCCCACCAGTGAGTTCCCCCGTTTCTGCTTAGAGACGTCATCAACTTTCGAAAGGTGAAAAATCGTATCTTAGACTATAATTATTTTTCATTTCTCATTCTTAATGATGTTCAACATATTTTCATGCATTTTGAGGAATGGTTATTGTCGGGCTGCCCACTGCCAGGTCAGCAGTCGCTCCTTGAAAGAAAGACGAGGCTTTCGACTCCCCTGAAAAGTTACAGCCTCGAGACGCACAGAGCCAGTCACACGCTGTTCTAGGGGCTGCTCTGAGCCAGAATGGACTGGAGGAAAGTCAGGGTTGTTTTTTAAGGGAGTTTCCACATTCTCCCTGAACTGTCTGCTCACATGCTTTGCTCATCTTTCTATTTGTTGGTTGATTCCTTTTGACTGCTTCTTCGTTATGTGATCTTATCCAGAGAAGAGAGATGGGTCCTTTGAGATGTAAGTCACAAATCGCCACTCCCCTCAGTTTTGGACTTGGCTTTACTTAGGGTACTCTTTTTCCCTTTGCTACGTGGACTTATTCGCAGTCAGCGTTGGAAAGCCCTTCCTGATGACATTATGAAGGAATTACCTTTTAGATGAAGTAATCATCATTTCATCTGAAACCTAAACGCTTGAGGTTTTCCTGGTGTGTGATTTGGGGATGGGTTTCAACTTTCGCTCCCCCACCGCCCCCGCCCCCAAGTGGCTTCTGTGATCTCAATGCCATCTATGGAGCAGTTCATCTTTTCCCCAGATTTTTGAGATACCCCTCTCCTCACAGGGAAACAAGTCTCTTATTGATCTTTTTCGACTTTCTGTTTTGTTCCTATGCTGTACATCTATGCATTCAATGCTCTGTAACATTTTCGTTTAGAGCGTTAGTAATTTTAAGATTGGTTCGGGTTAATTCCTCTTCATTGACCCACTTCTTCCGTTTCTCCCTGCTATGTTTATCACTTTACATTTCCATATAAAATTAGAATGGGCATACCTGGTTCTAAAAATGAATGTAGAGGCTAACCTAGGAAAGGGACTCCTTTTTTATGCTTCTGATTTGAAACCGTGTCTTCGATTTGTATACAGGTGGATGGTGGTAGCGTGTTTGTTTTATTTATTAAAGGTCTCTCACATTGTTCACTAAGCAGATTCTCAGGTACGTGTGCTTTATCCAATCAATTGGCCCTTGAGGTTCATGCTCACTTTCTTCTAGGTTTCCCTCTGAAATGCTGAGGCTGATGGTCAAAAACAAACAGAACCAAACAAAAGCCCTCCAAAGGTCCCAGGCTACATCACAGCTAGCATTCTGGACACGATTTAGCTTTGATCTATGAGCTACATACCTATAAGACATACACAGGAAGTGGAAAGGATGGGGAGGCTCTCATGTGAGACTTACAGCTCCTGGACTCAATATGCCAGACCTGGTGATCCCTCTGTGGATGTGAGGACCCTGTAGTGGCAGCAGCACTGACCACCTCCTGGTCACCACATGGCTATGGTGACAGGACTTCACAATCAGGCCCATGTCAGCCCTCAGCCTCATACAGATTTATAATCTGTATATAATGGAGACTCAAGTTGACATATACTAGCTGCTAGAAACTGTTGTAAGCCATTTAAAAAATTATATTTGCAGGGTTAGGGTTAGGGTTTAAAGAAGAAGAAAAAATTACATTTGCAAATGCTTCTACTGCTTCCAGCCTTGGTAATGATTTTAGAAGCATCTAATTTTCTATATTCTTTTCTGCTTGAAACACTTTGAAAGGTTTTCATCTTCTGAGTTCAATTAGGATGGATACACGCTTTGATCTTTTTTGACCATTGTATATTAGGTTTTTTTTGGGTCATTATCTCTTTTGTTTTGTAAGCACAAAGATCCATCAATTGTTTTAGCTAGTTGTCTTAAAGTATCCCATTCTGTCGATGATGACTACTTGGTTTCAGTTGTAAAGAAGTGCATGATTCTTTTGTCTTCTTGGTTGTTTCTTTCTTTTTAAATAATAGTTTTATTGACCTATCCGGACAAAATCCAATATCTCCATTCACATACAATTCTGTTGTTCAATCCCAGTGGGTGAGGTTATACAATCACCAATGCTATCAGCTCCCCATTCAGCCCCTTCCTTCCTCCTCTCTCTTCCTATACCCTCAGGGAACCATTACCCCTGTTACTGTCTCTGAAGGGCTATCTAGCATGACTTTCATGTACCAAAGGATCTTAAATACACAAATGAACATGTGCAAATCTAACATGATTAATGAAGTAAAACAAATCAAAACCTTAATAGAAAAGGGTTGTTTTTTTTTTAATATTAAAGAACTAGAGGAGAGCTATGTAGTTCATCAGTGCCATATCGCACCCTGGATTTATTATTTGTTCCATGTGGCCCTGATGAAAGGGACTGTCCAATTAACTTGCAGGTGAGTTTGGGGTCTCGATTGCACCCATGCCCCTTCGCATCAAATTGGTTGCATGTTTTTGAACTATTGATACCTCATGATCACACAGGCTGGTGTGCTTCTCCATATGGGTTTTATTGCTTCCCAGCTATATGGCTGCTTGTTGAATTACAAGCCTTTAAGATCCAAGACACTACATTTTTTTATTTCCAGGTACCATCAGCTTTCTTCACCACATTTGCTTAGGCACCCATTTTGTTTTCAGTGATTGTGTCAGGAAAGTGAGTATCATACAATGACACGTTATTAGAACAAACTGTTCTTGTACTACGGCAAGATTTAAGTAGAAGCCCAAAGTCTATCTGCTGCCTTCTAACATATGCATATATATGTAATTATATATAATAATATATATAATTATATAGTCTAGTGGGTTATTTCTTTCAAAAGCTTAAAGTAACTTTTGTGCCTTGCAATTCCTTTCTTTTGAAATGCTATTTGATCTGTAATATTAGTATATAGTTAACATGTGACAGGACTATACTGTAATACTACCTGCTTTATTTTTTGTTAAGTAGCATATTCACAGGGTTCATATTTCAAAGTGCATTCAGTGTCATCTGTCCCTGACCCCAGCTACTCAGTTCCCCTTTCTGGTGACATTTGGACCGGTTTCCATTCCTTTATTTGCAACCCTTGTATGTCATTTATTAAGGAGACCGGTCATGTAGGGGGATGAGCATCAAGCTGCAAGGCTAGTGGTTCAAACCCACTCATCCCTCTGCGGGAGAAAGGTGTGGCAGTCAGCTTCTGTAAACAGTCACAGCTTTGGAGACCCTAGGGGGCAGGTCTACGCTGATCTCCAGGGTTGCTATGGGTCAGAACAGACTCAATCACACACATTAACAGCAGTGACGACCACAACAGACCCTAGTGGAGCAAATGGTGGAGCGCTCAGTGCTCAGTTGGCTGTTTGAACCCACTCAGCAACGTTGCAAGAGGAAGATGTATGCCATCTTTACTTGACTCAGCAGGACCCAATAGTGAGGGCAGTTACATTAATGGTTTCAATTTTTTGAGCAAAGTCTGAAACTAATTAGTATCTTCTCACCTGTTCTGCACAACACAAAGGCCTGAACTGTCTTTTGAAAGCTCTCTCTTCTGATCTGTTTTATACTCCAAAATGCAATGTCCCGAAACCCAGGATTGATGAGCCTGTAGGGACAGCAAATAGAACAGTGGATTAGAGGGAGGGAGCTTTTGGTGGGGGGAGATAAAAGGGGGACAATGTCAAGGATTCCAGGAAGGAAAACTATGTTTGGAGATTGGTTATGGAACCAATTGTACAGTTCTACTTGACATGATTGAACTACGGAATGATATGACATATGTATTAACTCCCCCAAAATACATAGATCCAGAGATGGGTTTTGGGCTCGCACGACATCTAGCTCCCATTTAAGAACAATTCGTCCTTACATCACGGTCCTGCTTGATACTTGCCCTCACAGAAGATAGGGGTGCTACAGCAAAATGTGGTGAAGAATTGAGATGGTGCTCAGCTATCAGATAAAATAGCATCTGGGGTCTTAAAGGCTTGTCTCCAAATAAGCAGCCATTTAAGTGAGATGTCAACTAAGTCCACATGGAAGAAGCACAGCATCCTCAGTCCCTGAAGGATGATAATCCATATAATCTGAAGTCAAAGGAGGGATTACTATCAGAGCCTAAGTTGTGAGAATCCAGTGTGCAGAAGGCTATGAATGACAGTGGGAGCCCAAGGTTCATTTGTAGAACTACATAGGAAGTAAGCCTCTGGAGAACGCCCTCTATCAAACGTCAAGGGATGGAAGGAAAGGGCCACTATACAGAGTGCTCGGGAGAAACGAGTATAGAAAACCAAAGGCAGTTAAAGCTCTGTCAGTAGAGCCCCCCTATGATGCAGGCTGGACCTACTGTAATTTGGTTTCCAAAATGTTGTGTATTTTTGGTTTGGTTTTTCTTTGTTCATATTAAGGTGCATCTCAAAGGTGTTCTGTCACTGGAGGTCTTGAAGGTGCATTATATGGTTTTTCTGTTTTTATTTTGGTTGTCTTTTTATTTTATTTTTGGGTTTTTTTGGTTTTATATGCTTTTCTATTTTTCGGTATATGAAACCCAGGATTGATGAACGTATAGGGACAGCAAGTAGAATAAGGGTTTTGGGGGTCAGTGGTGGTGGAATAAAAAGGGAGACGGTGTCAAGGAGTCCGTGTAGAAAAAGAATGTCTCCCAACCGACTGTGGTAGCAAATGTATAATTCTACTTGACACGATTAACTATGGAATGATGTATGTATTAAATCCCAGTTAATAAATAAAATGCAATGATTAGAATCATTACATTTGGGGTTTGCTGACATACTTTACCAATTTTTTTTAAATCTCCTTTTGCACCTTCCTTTGGATTCAGTTTTCTTCCTGCTTGGGCAGGTTGTAATGATCCTTCCAAGTGAGGATCTGTTGGGAGTCAGCTTTCTTAGTCCTTGAGTAGCTTCAAATGCCTTTATTTTACACACATTACTTCACGGACATCAAATTCTCGGTACAATGCTTCCCCTTTAGTACTTTGAAAGTATTCTTGCATTGTTCTTTGACAATGAATAAAACACACATTTTGACTCTTAGTTGTCATTCTTTGAAGATCATCTGTCATTTCTCCCTGGAATAGCTCTTCAGATCATTATTTTTGCCGCTAGTATTTTGTAGTTTTGCTACAATGTTTAAGTGTGATCTCTTATCTTTCTTATTATTTAATCCTTTTCAGGAATCTGCTTCAGTATCCAGTAAAATTTGACACGGATCACTTATAATTTTGAATTTTGGAAAATTCTTAGCCATATATGGTCATCATAGGTCATCAGTTTACTAATTCTCTCCTCATAGGTATAAAACCTAGTCTTTAAGAAACAAACAAACGTCAATAACTATCACTTTTACATTGACCTGCTCTTGTTTCATAGCCACCTGATCATGTTTCACAGTTAGGGTCCCTCTGTTGTAGCTTTAAACATATTTATTTTAAAATCCTTAGGGTTGCCATGTTATTTTTAAATTCCTGATGAAAACGCTCTCGGTGTTAGATTTGTTGATTCTCTTTCACAGGGCTGGATCTCCTTGGGTGCTTCATGACTTACGTTCACAAGCTTAACCTGGAAATGTCATCCTGTTGGTGCCGCTTCCTGTCAACTGGTTTCTCTGGATCTAGGCTAGACCTCACACTAGGGCTCAGAGTTCATGTCCATCCAGATAGAGTAACTACAGATCCCACATCTGCTCACAGTGAGGCCTCACAAGGGAATGAATCCACTCCCTTCCTTCCCAGCTAAGATTCTGCTGACACCCTCCGATAGCACGTTCCCACATATTTACCGCCTCTCCCTATAGAATTACATTATCCCACCCAGTCATGTCAGCCTTGGCTATTTGACTAATCTTGTCAACAAAATGTGAACAAACACCAGTGGTGTGAGTGGCAATACAGGGAGGGTAGAGGGAGAGTGGGTTGGAAAGAGGGAACCGATTATAAGGAACTATATGTGACCCCCTCCCTGGGGGACGGACAACAGAAAAGTGGATGAAGGGAGACGTCGGACAGGGCAAGATATGACAAAATAATAATTTATAAATTATCAAGGGCTCATGAGGGAGGAGGGAGCAGGGAGGGAGGGGAAAAATGAGGACCTAATGCCGGGGGCTTAAGTGGAAAGGAAGTGTTTTGAGAATGATGAGGGCAATGAATGTACAAATGTGCTTGACACAACTGATGTATGGATTGTGATGAGAGTTGTATGAGCCCCTCATAAATGATTAAAAAAAAAGCCAAACGTGACCAAACATGAAAGATGGCATTTCCGAGCAGAAACTTTAATGAGACTCTGTGCCTCTACCATCTTCTCTTTCCCTTTGGCACAAAAGTGGTATGGCAATTAGATGATTCCAGGTCAACGTGAATTTTTATGAAAGTGTAAGGGTGGAATCCAACTTGTCAACCAGGTCCCAGCCTGATGAGGCCTCCGTGGGAGTGTGGGTGTCTGCTGGGTTGAGTTTGGAATTGAGAAAATTCCCCTTTCATTAAAAAAAAATTGTTCTGTATTATTTAAATTGGGTACAGCGTCGCTAATGTAATTTAAAAAACTAACAAATGCTTCCTTTGAATCCGAAGGAGAATGCACAAGAGGGTGAATTTATGAATCACTACAAATGTGTTCTTAAAAACGGCTCAGGCGGCACCACTGGTAGTTGGCCCGTCCCCGAATCTCCAGAAATGAAGAAGAGCACTCATTAGAAATGAAAATCGCATCAGTGGCGGGCGGGATGAAATGAGACTCCTGTACTAAACACTATCGCTCTTTTCCCTGCATTAATGCTCCTATGCTAGCTCGGGTGTGAAGGCTCAGGCTAATGATTAATGGCTATGAGTAATAATAGTCCTCTCTGAACAAGCTGACGCTCATTACTGTACCACATTCCCCGAGCCCAAAGTGTGATTAAGAATACTGCTTCCGTTGCGTCATTTGGAGTAGAGTGATATCCTGGCGTGAGTGCCCTGGGTTTGTCCGTGAAGAGGCAGCTGTGCTGTTAGCTGTACTAACGGACAGGCTTTCTCCACTGTTGCTATCTTCCACGTAGTTAGAAGGAAGTTCAAAGACAGTGCTTCTTCACAGCTGCACGGGAGCCCTGATGGAGCAATGGTCAAAGCAGAAGGCCACGGATCCACCAGCCTCTCCGCGGGAGAAAGGTGTGGCAGTCGGCTTGGCGCGGCTCGAGCCCATCTCCCAAGCTTGCTGAGTCGCCATCCTGGCGAGAGGTGAGAGGAGAGGAGATGGCAACGTTGATGAAAGGCTCACCCACTCCGAGTTGGAGGGCCAGGCCAGAGCTCCGCTCTACGTCGAGCCCACCTTCCAGGGAATGTAATTGGACCTCCGGCCCCCTGATGAGCTCACCCGTTCATCTCAGGGCTTGCTGGGCAGAGCTGCCACCACAAGGGATAAAGGGTGCAGAGGAGCCAGCCGTGGTGCCACCAGGGTTACAGCTCAGCGCCAAGGCGCCCACGGAGTGAGGTCACTGTCCGGCTGTGCGCACCGCTGGCATGGAGCTGCTTGGGACCCTTGGTGGGCCCGTGGGTGCAGAGAACTGCGCAGATGGAGGGCTTTCACTGCCGCGACCTGCAGCAAACAGCGCCAGGTGCGTCTTCTGGGGCACCACAGGGTGGGTGTGAACAGCCCGCCTTCCCGTGCCCAGCTGAGCACCTCAGCAGGGCACCAGCAGGGTTCCTGGACAAGTCTAAACTCAAGTCACTGCCATCCAGGTGAGGCCCACTCATCGTGACCTTACAGGACAGACAACCCCATCTTTCTCCCCGGGAGCTGTCGCTAGTTTCAAACTGCTGACCTTGAGGATTGTGACCCACCAGGTGTGCCTTCAGTACAAAGTTGTGTCAATCACATGAAGACTTGGGGCTATAAGATCGACTCTGAATTTCAGCTGAGTGACAGAGCTGGTCTGGTTTGGGGTGGGGGTGGGGGTGGGAGTTACTGAGCTGCCCTGAGGCAGTTTCTTTCTTTGTGTTTACAGGTGCATCAAGGTGATTCTTTGTTTACTGTCAGGTGCATCAAGGTGATTCTTTGTTTACTGTCAGGTGTGTCAAGGTGATTCTGACTCTGGCCAGCCCTGTGTGTTGAAGCCTGACCCCACAGGGTTCGCTAGGCTCGACAGGAGGAGGTTGACAGGCTTTTACCCCAAAGGGGGCTGGGGAGGTTTGGCTAGCAGCTGAGCACAGAGCCATTGTTCCACCGGGGCTCCACGGTCTCACAAGAGCTACCTTTCAGGGCTGTTGGAGAGCTGGAGTAATGTCATAAGTGTGAACATGCACACAACGGAGCTGGTCAGCAATGGCCTTCCATGGCCTCCCTGGGCACTGGACCCAGGTCCCCTGGGGCCACCACAAAGTGACCAAGCATTCTGACCTCTCCAACCACTGATCAGTTTAGACCATGGATCAGCAAACTGGGGCTCTCAAGCCATATGTAGTTCTTTCGGTATGTCCATGTTGAAAATCAATCGATCAAAAAGCAAACCTATGGTCACGGAGTCGATTCCAACTCATCGTGACCCTAGACACAGTATTTATTGGTGGTCAGCAATGAACCCTACACTCTTTTAGGCACAAGCAAAAAGAGAGCAGAACTAAACAGTCTGGAACCTTCTACATGAACCAAACTCACTGTCATTGAGTCGATGTCCACTCACAGACTCACAGTGACCCTACGTAGGCTTTCCAGGACTGTAAACCTTTATGGGAGCAAACAGCCTCATCAATCTCCCTCCGAGGGACTGGAAGATTTGAACTGCTGACCTTGCAGCTAGCAACCCAATACTTTAACCCACAGTGCCACATGAACAAACAGACTCGTAAAAATCAGCAATGGATTCCTTTGTTCAGGAAACAAGCCCCGAAGAGCGTGAAGCATTTCAACAGGTCCACAGTGCAAGAGCCACCAGCCCCAGAGCGATGGTCAGACTGATGGACAAGTACCATGTTAAAAGCTCCAATCCAGCAGAGTGGAGACTCAAAGCCCATCGGTGGGCAACTGAACACCCCCTTACTGAGGGGTTGTGGGGAGGAGAGGAGCCAATCAGGGTGCAGGGTAGCAATGATGAAACATATAACCTTCCACTAGTTCTTTAATGCTTCCTCCCCCCACTATCATGATCCCCATTCTACCTTACAAATCTGACTGGACCGGAGCATGTACATTGGTACAGATAGCAACTGGAACCACAGGGAATCCAGTATAGATGACTCCTTCAGGACCAGTGGTGAGAGGGGCGATGCCTGGAGGGTGAAGGGAATGTGGGGTAGAAGGGGGGAACCGATTACAAGAATCTAAGTATTGCCTCCTCCCTGGGGGATGGACAGCAGAGATGAGGGTGGAGGGAAACATCGGACAGGGTAACTTATGACATAACTATAATAATTTATGAACTATGAAGGGTTCATGACGGAGTAGGGAGTGGGTTGGGAGGGGGAAAATGAGCAACTGATATTAGGGGCTAGAGTGGAGGCAAATGTTTTAAGAATGATGAGGGCAACAAATGTGCATATGTGCTTGACACAATGGATGGATGTATGGATTGTGATGAGAATTGTACGAGCCCCCAATAAAATAATTTTTTAAAAAAAGCTCTAATCCAATCTGTGGTTTTTGATGTAGCTGGCTACATACAGGCTCAAAGTGGCTTTAGGACATGGCCACTGGTAACCAAAGTATCACAGCCACTGCTCGGCGCACTGTATTATGGAAATAAATGAGTGAAGTAAAGTCAATGAGGAAAGGTTGAGTGAAATTGAGGCCATCAGCATTGTGGGTGACCCTGCAAATCGGCATCCCACAAGTGAGGATCAATGTGGCGGTGCATTTCAAAAGCCATGTAAGTGCTTTTGAAGTGCTAAGAGTGCTAAGAGTCTCATCGGTCCAGGAATGCCATTACTGGAAATCGTACCCTAAAGAAATGGATACGGAAACACTTCAGTGCTGATGCTGTGTGCCCACCGTGTCAATAACCATGCCTGCAGTCTAAGCTTGCTCCAAAGGGTTCCTGGTTGCTGACTCCAAGGGATACTTTAAAGTTCTGAAGGCCTCCACTGTTGGAGGAATTTAACACCCCATCTCATAGCCTGACACCTGCTCACATCCATTTCCACCTACTCACCGAGAATCCCCAAATCCTGGCCATCGGCATGGTCTAGACCAGAGCTCCGGAGTCTTGCGTGGCTCATTCAGTACATACATGTGGCTCTGAAGGAAAACAAATATTTAAAGGATCTTATTCAGATCATGGTAATATATTTACAAACCACCAACAAAAAATATAAAATTCCTTGGCCTTGAAAAAGACCATGTTGCTTTGGCAGCTGAGTGCCAAAACACTGGAAGCCAAAACGTCGTCAGCGCTTCACCATGTCTAGAGCCTGCACGCAAATGAGGAGGCACATGCTCTCCCGAGGTTACCATTGGGAGGCTGTTGGGCTTTGATTCGGCTCTCTTGCATTGAGGGTGCCCAATGAATGGCAGCTGGGGACGATCATGTATTTGCTATTGTCACATTCTCTTTGCTCTTTACATGACACGTCTTCGTTTAGCGGGCGTGGTTCTGCCTTTGCGACGGACTGTTACTGAAAGTTTCGCCCTATCTCCAACCCTCATTGCTGGTGTAAGCAGTGTCCGGTCGCTTGAGTGTCTGATCTGACCAGGTCAACAGTCTATGCATTTTTGTCTAAAAACTGGCCTATCCATGGATACTTGACTTTTCTAAGCAGTATTTGGAATTCTATACCACGGGCAAAATTAATGACATTAACAACTGAAATACCATATGCCCTGAGATAGTTTATTGTGCCAACCTGGCCGATAAACACATGTGGGGTTCATTGAAGGGTGGAGAGAGAAATGGTTCGGTGAGCCTTGCATTTCAAGTTCTTGGGTCTCTTGCTTTGTGATGGTCGGACCAGGGTGCAGCTGCCTTAGCCAG